>NC_139026.1:50171924-50771924 GCF_964662115.1 Mustela nivalis
AGTTTCTGCAATGAAAAAAGCCCATCTTCCCCGACATGACTGATTCTTTATCCTAGTCTTAATAGACAAAACCATAATGTCAAGAAATGGACTCATATTAGCTAAAGGACTAAGCTTTTGTACCATGAGGCTGGCTTTGCTACTTCTTTTGTTGTATATCTTCCATAGTTCTGCGTCTTAATTTTTCTGGTCCCAGATAAGATTCACTCTATAAAACTTAGCTTTCGGGCGCCTGGGTGGCTCAGTGGGTTAAGCCGCTGCCTTCGGCTCAGGTCATGATCTCGGGGTCCTGGGATCGGGTCCCGCATCGGGCTCTCTGCTCAACAGGGAGCCTGCTTCCCTCTCTCTCTCTCTGCCTGCCTCTCCATCTACTTGTGATTTCTCTCTGTCAAATAAATAAATAAAATCTTTAAAAAAAAAAAAAAAACTTAGCTTTCATTAATTCCCTGGGGCCCAAATGTTTTTCACTGAACCACTAGAGTTGAATATTTTCACAAAATTTCCCAGAGAGAGATGGAGGGTGAGAACCCACCCAGCTCAATAAAATCTGCCATCTCCTCTTCCAGGGCCTTCAATCATCACCAAGCTCAGAATACCACAGCTCAAAAACACATTCATTTTTCTGCTTAAGATGAAAGAAATGTTTTCAAATAGCCACCACTTCAAAATCGCACTCATCCTTGCTCAAGAATATCAGCTAATTAAGATGATCTTACCTTACCTTGAAGAAACTCTCCAGTTCATTTTATTTGCTTGAACAATGTGTTGGTTGGGAATTTTAAATTCTTCCCATGCTAGGAATAAAAATATTCTTAGCTCTCATAAAATGATCTTCCCTTAATAAAAGAACAAAAAGATCACCCACTAAACAAAATACTTAGTCTGGGTTCAACTTGAAGAATTGAAAATATTTGTGTTATCTTGGTTTTCAATAGGAGTTGCCCTGTGGGATCAAATCGCTATTTGTCAGAGCTAATATCCCCACCTCCTGTTTAGCCAGAATCAGATGTACCAGAGAAAAGGAAAAGGAAAATAAAGAGGGAAAGTCAAGCCTATTGCACCTGGCGCATTGTGTAATATCCCACGCTGGACTGTGGGGTGGGAATTCCTTCTTGCCCCTCCCTCTACATGTGATCAATTTACATCCTGGAACATGAGACTTCATTTCCTTGTATCTTTTTTGTTCTAGCTCACACAGCTTTAAATGTTAGTCACGCTCATAAAATTATCTAATCCTCCTCAAATCCTACTCTCCCCTGCCTCAGCAGCCCCCCACAATAGTAAATGCCGCCGGTTGAGTATACTGGTTGTATTCAATAAGAGTTGGTTGATTTGCATCTCTTTTTCTCCTGCTTACTTATATTTTCTTTTTTTCCAGTAACCATGATGTGCCCTGCTCTTATTTGGAATAAACTAATAATAATGATAATAATAATAATAATAAATGCCATTTTAAAAATCCCCCACTGGACCCCGTTGATCTTGGTTAAATGGGCTTATTTGAGAATTTTGCTGTCCCCAACACTAGCTGAGAAATACACTCTTAAAGGGAACAAACTAAAGTAGAAGTGGGGGGCAATGGAGAACTGAGAAAGTTATCTAGGACAATCTTTCTCAAAGTATATTTCAGCACCCACTATTCCTGATGACTTATGGTAAGAGAGTTCCATAGTCAAATGTAAAGGACAAGCTCATGCCACTCCCATCTGAGCTTCCCCCTCTTAAGTTAAAGGTTCTGAGAACTTGGCAGTAAGTAGAAAACTGCTGGTCACATTTGTTTAATCCAGTGTTCCCCGAACTCAGTTGTCCTTGGAACTCTATTTTTGGCAGTCGTATTTTAACTTCTTATAGAAACATGCCTCAGAAATACCGTCGAAACAAGTTAGTCAAGACATTTTCTTTTGTATAAGTAATTCAGTCATTAGTCACTGCTCTGAACTTTGTAGTTCTAGAGGCAAAGAGTTGGCATGCAGTAGGGGAAGAGCACAGTATTTGGAGTCATAAAATCTTGGTTGGAGCTTAACTCAAAGGATGAAGTTCAGTTTCTTAAATCGTGACACAACAACGGATATATTACTACTCATCAAGATTTATAGCAGGTTGGGAAAAGCAAGGAAGCAAATGGTCTTAGAGAAAAGTAAAGTATTATTATATACTACTTTTTGTTTGACACTTAGAATATGTTATCTTGAATTCCTTACTATTTATATAATTTTATGTTATTAAGGTAGAGTTACTGGAGGAATAAATAATCCTCAAATCTCAGTGCCTTTATGTAAGAGAAGTCTTAACTTTAGAACACTGTTCATTTCAGAGGTTTCTGTTTAGGTAATTTTCTGGGGTGCTTCTTCTCAGAGACCCAGGCCCTTTCTATCTTGTGACTCTACTATGTTGTGGCTTCAAGGTCAAGCTGGCATCATATAGCCAGCAGGGAGACAGGAGATCATGGAGGAACATACACAATGACTCAGAGCCTGGAAGTGGCATATGTTACTTGTCCTTCCATTCTACTGGACAAAGCTAGTCATATGACCCTCCTCAATGCAAGGGGCTTGAAAATGTGACATTTCTGTGCCCCCGGAGGAAATGAAAGTGCTGCATAAATACGTAGCATTTTCTCAGGTATAAGGCCTGATTCCCAACTGGTAGGTAAGCCCCTCCATTTCTAACATTTGAGCCCTAGCTCCCAATAAATGTTAATGTTAATAATGAGCCAATTTAAGCAAGTTTTTTTTTCCCTGAATTATTTACCACGACCTCATTCAGTTAAAATTTGGGACGAAGATCTTCCAAGTCACTATGCACAATTATAGAGAAAACACTCTGGTGGAAATGTGGTCCGATGAGGGAGAGAGGACTCATGTAAATATATCTAAACACTGAGTACAGACTCTGTCAACTATTCAAAACCAACTACAGCTGTGCAGAGGAAATATAAATCTCTAAAGTAAGAAAGTCAGTAAATGAGGTAGATAAGCTGGATGTCTGAATTAATCGGAGCCAGAAAGAGATCATCAGAGAAGACTAAGCCATATAGAGTACTTTTCAATAGCATATAATTTTCCTAACTATAAAAGGGATATGATTTAGAAATAATGAGTAAAGTACAAAATCTTTTTTAAAATCATCTATAATCTCAATACCTAGGCTCACTCCATACACATTATCTCTGTGGAAATGCTTATAATTTACTTTTTGGTATAGGATTTTCCCATTTTTTTTCTTTTTATAAGATTTATTTATTTATTTGAGAGAAAGAGAGCCACGTGTGTACAAGCTGGGGGACGGGCAAGGGGAGAGAGACTGTCAAGCAGACTCCCCACTGAGTTCAACGCAGGGCTCTATCCCATGATCCTGACATGATGACCTGAACCAAAATCAAGAGTTGGATGCTTAACCAACTGACGCAGCTGGGTGCCCCATCCCATGTTTTCTTTCTAAGCAACATTTCTACCTACTCCTCACTTCCCCCACCTCAGCCAATATCACACTCTACAGATTCTGTTGTTTATTTTTCAAATAGTCACCAATATAGTCTGAACAGTTCCCAATGTTGGACTTATAACTGGTTGCAAAACTCAGCTATGGTTGGGCATCCATTTCTTCTCATTTTTCATTCTTCCGGAGAATGGTGGGATGAACTTCGCTTTGTACCCATCTCCGATTATTTTGCGCTCCAAAGTATTATAATAATGGGGACTAACAGTTATTCATGTTTATGACTATTTACCCTGAATTAGTTCCTTACATGCAAGATCTCATTCAGTTCTCGGAACAGCTGTGAGGCTGGCACCATTAGTATAGTATTCATTTTGCTGGTGAAGAAACCGTGACATGGGTTCAATAGCTCACCCCACATGGCACAGTAAGCACAGGGCAGAACTGGAATTTCAACGTGGACTGGAGGTCTGAGCCCAATCCACGGTGCGACTACTCTGCCCCGGGAGTCCACTTAAATTCTCACTAGTAGATTAACCTCCATAGAAAGTTGACAGGGTAATGGATATGGCTTGAGAAGAGGCACATATAATCAGGAGGAATGGTTTATGTGATGGCTTAGAGAAGACAGAGGGTAAAGTTTTATGAGGGATAATAACTTTTGCCAGGTTGAAATAAAAAAATATGAGCTAGTATGTCCAGGGAGGAAAATTCGTTTCAAAGGAGGGTCTCCAAGCCAAAGTTCAGGAGTGTTTAAAAATTATTTGAAGAGACAATGGGAGTGCCTGTCCAGTTATACAAAGGGGAATAATGTCAAAACAATACTTGATAAAGATGTACTTTGTTTCATTCTTTGATTTAGGAAACTGGCTTTGGCTTATAGAATGAGACAAGATCCAAGTTTCAGAGGTCTTTTTGGAGACCTTTTGTCATAATTTTCTTCCAGCCTGACATGTTCTCTGTGGGAATGCAACTTTCTTCACAGTAGCTGTAGAATTTGAAGGAAGCCTGAAAGGCATGACCTTGGATGCCTCTTCCATTTCCAGTCTCCATTCACAGCCACTTCTCTGAAAGCATTCCAAATCCCAGATGGAATTGAGGCAGAAGAAATTGCTGACAAGAGACACGAGTGTTGACCAGAGAAATGTCAACGCAGGGGATAGCATGATGGTTGTGAGCACGAGCTCTGCCCTCAGACTACCTGGGGTCAAATATTGACCCCCTTTCCATTTACTAGCCATATAATTTGTGCCTAATTATTTATCTTCTCTGTGCCTCAGTTTCCTCAGCTGTGAAATGGAGTGATGATTCATTTCATAGAATCATTGTGAGGGTTAGACGAGTAAAAACAAGTAGTAAATGTTACCTATTATTATCTCCACAAAGTCAAGCATGATTACATGTTATTTTCTGTAGTTGACCCTTTCTCCCCAGCTCTTAGAACACTAAGTCTTTAATAGATGTGTATGGATTCAAACTGGGAGTCCAACTCTTCCTAAATCAGTTAACTCTTGCCCCTGAGCAACAAACATCTCCTACTGAATATCCTAAGCATCAGTGCGTATGATCACAAAGGACTACCCCTGATACTTTCCTTTTCCCTCTGTTATAAGGAGGCCCAAGGCCGGTCCTGGTTCTCTATGAACAACACATACCAACATCCCTTCCCGTCCCTCCTTCCTCATCATTCAGGGCTTAGGGACTCTCTGTTCACATGCCCATGCCCAGGATTTAACCTCTCAGCTCCTTTCCTTCTCTTTCATTTCTTGTCCTGTTACCATGGTGGTGGCGGAAGTTGAAGTGGGACCCAAGACCTTTCTCTCTGCTTCCCCCTTTAATCATAAGTGATCAGGTGGAATTAAACAACTAGAGAACTAGCATCATCTCTGTTTAGAGTCTTGAAAATACCCCTCAAAAGCCTTCTACAGAAATTACTCAAAACTATCCATCTGCCATTGCGAAAACCTGGAATTGAAATTGGTCTTTCTAGAAGTTAGCATTTAAAATAACATACAAATTGATCAATTATATTGAAACCAATCAGGGAAGAATATTAAACTTCAAAGGATAATTTTTAAATGCACAGAAGTCTGCTACACTATGGGTTAAACAAAGCTTTAAAGGGTAGTCTGGGAACTAAGTCCTATGGGTGACATTGTTTCTATGGGAAAATGCACTCTGAATTCCAGACAACTCATTTACCCACTAACTTTTGGGAAAGGACCCTTTAGTAAGTTGGAGACTGACTAAAAATACCAAATATTTTAATGTACTTTTATCAATGTATTAAAAACACATTTTTAGGGTTTATCTTAATAGGTTGAAGCAAATTCTAGACTCTTCCATGAGCTGCTTTCCTGACCTCTGAGGCACAATTAAAAGTAGGTTTGTGGATTTTCTGCAAAGAAAGGGCCTGGCTATTTTAATTAGCTTAATGTATGTAAAATCAATTATTTTGAGACAGTAGACAAACAAAATCATTCATATTGTTGGCAGGTTCATACAAATGATTTCACAAGGATAAATCATTTTCAGGTTACATAGGACAGATGCAGGCAGTCCATGTGAGAATGTTTGGAAATATTTTGGCTCTTTTTTTTTTTTTTCCCCAAAGGCACACATTATATCTGCAATCAACTGGAATCTGTTTCTTTACTACCCACAAAGTATTTTTTTCTTTATTTCTTTATTATCCACACAATAATGCTAGGTTCCTCTTCACGGGAGGGATGTGACATTATTATGCTATCGAGTTGTCTCTCTTTTGACCATTTTGTAAAGGATACAATATTTTCCCCTCACCATCAGAAGTTAGCTTCCCTGTGAGGTTTTACACAAGAGAATGAGTTGAGGCAATGCCTTTATAGTGCACGGTCTGTTTGAGACTCATTTTAGAATGTAGACATTTAGAACATTTAGAAATTTAGAAATGTAGAATTTAGAATGTGGAAAAACCACAGCTCGTACATAGAAAGAAAAGGGCCCAGAACTGGTCAGAAGACCAGAGTTTTGGCCCTGACTCTTGAACTGAGTGGCTTTGAGCAAGTCACTTGTCTCAGAGCCTTTCTCTGTTCTGGCATCTGTGACTTAAAGTTCCTTTCCAGAGGTTTTGTTTCTTGGGTAGGTAATAATTTAAGGATTTGGGAGCTGTAGTCTTACAAACCTTTGTCTTTCTACTCACATCACTTTGGTGGGGAGCAGAGAGAGGCTGTCAATAGCATAGTAACTTTTTCTCAACTCAAACTAATTTTAAAATGTGTTTTAACAAATAAGCATGCTAGGTGTCTGTGAATAACAATCAATATCCTCCAAACTTTTGATTTCCTTTTTTCTCTTTCTTTCTGTCTTCCTTCCTTCCTTCCTTCCTTCCTTCCTTCCTTCCTTCCTTCCTTCCTTCCTCTCTTTCTCTTTTTCTTTCGATTCCTTCCTTCCTTCCTACCTTCCTACCTTCCTTCTCCCCACCCCTCCTTCCTTCCTTCCTTTGCCTTTAAGAGGCAGACCAATGGCTGTGGCTCGGGATCAGCTCTGCAGGTCAGGATCTAACAAAGGGGAAACCCCTATGCGCTGGAACCTTGCAATTCTAGAGATGGGCTGTTTATGAAAGCTGAAGTACCGCTGGGGTGAGCCGAGAAGCCACTGGTGATTCCTGCCAGTTGTCCCCAGTCCAGACCATTCAGAGGGAAGGGCTCTCCCGCCTCCAGCTGTCCAAACCCAGGAGGTGCGGCACCTTCTGGGGAAAGCCATGATACCCGTGAAAATGGCTGCCAGGGAGGTCCCTCTTTCTCTTCTGCGTTGTCAAAACTGCCCTTTTAAAAATTTTTACTATCCTTTCCCCAGACTTTGAAGATCTGACTATGGGGAAGGTTGCTTTCAGACATCTAGTCTCCCTCCTTTTCATGTCTGTTGAATTTTAAAACCCAGGATAAGGGGTGTTTAGGTGGCTTTGTTGCTTAAGCCTGTGCCTTCCGCTCAGGTCATGATCCCCTGGGACAGAGCACTGAGTCAGGCTCCTTGCTCAGCCGGGAGTCTGCTTCTCCCTCTCCCTCTGCCTTTCCCCCACCTCATGTGCTCTCTCTCAGTCTATCTCTCTCAAATAAAATCTTTTTTTTTTTTTTTAAAGATTTTATTTATTTATTTGACAGAGAGAAATCACAAGTAGATGGAGAGGCAGGCAGAGAGAGAGAGAGGGAAGCAGGCTCTCTGCTCAGCAGAGAGCCCGATGCGGGACTCGATCCCAGGACTCTGAGATCATGACCTGAGCCGAGGGCAGCGGCTTAACCCACTGAGCCACCCAGGCGCCCTCTCAAATAAAATCTTAAACACACACAGGATAAACGGGACAAGGTGGTGATGGGTGGGGAATGGGGTAGGGTGGGAGGGTTGGGAGGGGAGCATGGAGGTAGGTGGTGGGGTAAGATGAAGTGTAGGCCGTACTGGGAAGGGAAAGGGTGGCCATAGAGGATTGGACAGACAAATGACCAAATGTAAGAACTGCACGGAGCAGCAGTCAAATGAGCAAACAAGACAAAATATTTCGTGAGTGCCTACCCCCTGTTAGGTGTCTGTTGGGCACCAGGCATACGGCAGGGACCAACGCAGCCACATCTCAGCCCCCACAGAACAGACTATCCACAGAGGAAAGATATTAAACAAATAATTAAATCAGTTAATAGTTAGTAATCAAATGAAATGCTGTGACAGTTACAAGTGTGCTACGACTGCAGTGAAGAACTACAAGGCACAGCAACCTATTCCAAGAGGCGAGGAGGGTGGTGGTCAAGGAAAGTTGGGTATTTTCATACTATTTTCAACCAGAAATCTGAAAGTAAACTATATTGTAATATGATGTATGTTTTTTTCCAAATGAAACCCAAGCACACATCCTGTTCTGCCCCACCCTACACCCCCACACGGGAAGCTCCCACCCTCATCTCAGAATCAGCCTGGGTGTTCTGTGGTTTCACTACATTCTGAGAGCTCTTGCTGCCACACTCCTTCCCCCACCCCCATGAGTTCCTTGTGGGGCGCCACCTAGAGTTTGACGAACGCATTGCCCAAACGAGGATATTTTCTATTTTTTTTAAAATCCAAAGAATAAATAAGTAATCCATTATAAAAACAAATAAAAGAATGAGTGAGCCAAGTGGCAAGCAAATACACAAACAAGACAAAAACTTCCATTCACTGTCCTTGGCATCCAGAGTGAATTAAAAAGACTCCAAGTTTTCTAGGAAGAGAATGGCTTTCTCTCTGAGCTTTCCAAGATTTGTTTTGCAAGGCTGCCAAAGAGAATTATAGACAATGAATTGGAAGTAACAAGTCTCATGGTGACATCAAAGTGTTTTAAATCCAAACCTCAGAGCTAGACAGTTCCAAGAGGATTCCTACAGTTAAATCAGATTTGTCTTGTTTTTACTAATAACTGCCTGAGAATTTATTGAACAGTCTGTATTACAGAAATACCTGTGGCATCAAGACAGAACTGTGATTTATGGGGTGGGCTAATATTACAGCCCTTAAGGAAATGAAAAAAATGCACGAGATTTGTCATTTTTAAATCACCTTAAAGCAAGACATCTAGCTCTGCGTTACCACATTCCAAATAGCCTGATAAGAACAACCAAACACATTTCAAAAGTGTTATCACATAACATAAAGATAAAGATGGAACTTATCTTCCTTCCTTGTGCTAGATGTATCCTTTCTCTCTGGAAAATTGCCCCAAAGGAAAAAAAAAAAATTCAGATAAGGAAAACTCACATTCATTCTCTCCATTTACTCATTTTATTTAAATATTTGTTGAGCACCTGCAGTGGTAATGTGGAGAGGAAGGAAGATTCTGCCCCAGGGTGCTTTTTGTCTGATTAGGTTGACAGGAGATGCCAAGAAAGCTAATAAGACAAGAGAGGGCTATTTCTAAATACTATCTGGAAATGAGAAGTGTAGGGTGTTGAGGACTGCTGAGGGGCTCCTGTCCACTTTGGAGAGGACAGAGAAGGCTTCTCCCACTTACCAACTTCTTGGAAGGTTAGGTTAAACCCAAACATATTTGCAAATCTGGAAAGATCAAAGTGTCACTCGCTGAGGACTTTCCCACCTGAGATGTAGAGTCAAAAAAGAAAGGCATAATGGAAATGAATGTGACTAGGCTATAAATTCCAGGAATATAAAGACCATTTTGATCTTCATTCTGATCTCGTTCACTCCCATATAGCTCTGTTGCTTTTGTCATGTCGAGTATATAATAAGCATTCACAAAGAATTTGTCAAAAGCAGGTGGGATGCAGAAAATCCTGTTACACATAGTAAGAAATCAGTTAAGTATCTATTTCAGTGATTTATAGTTTAGTGCAAGTTGCTTTCTTAAAAGCCTTCATTGGCTTTACATTTTCTACTTCAACTACTTTCAATGCTCCTTCCTATTTTTCTTTTTGCCCCTATTTTTAAAAATAATTTGCCCACTTCAGTTAAATTTTTCCCTGTGTCTCCAAGTGTTTTCCTCCTACTTTTCAGGACGCACTGCCTTTCCCATTCACACTGGTTTGTTTACAGCCCCACGAAGGTCTTGCGCATTCCCACTTGCAAACATTCACTGTTTTGGTTTCCCTCATCTGGATTCACTCTTCTCTCCTCTTTCCCTCCAATGCACTCCTTCCTCAGATCTGTGGAAATTCTTACCATTCCTCAAGAACCATTTTAAATTTACCTTGCATTCCCTAACTGATCCATTTTCTTACTCTCTCTTTCTGTGTATGTGTGTGTGTTGATTTTGAACTTGCATAAACCCTATGTCTATGTCACATTAATGAATCTTAATCATATAGCCCCTTACAACTTTCATTCTTGTGAGTATTAGTCTTACCTCCTCTGATAGACTCTAAACTCCTAACAGTTACTCTTTATGCCCTATTCTTTATCTATCTAAAATGGCCACATGACTGGCACCAAGATTCTAAATTAGGCAGTAGTGGAAGATAAGAATGCATTGAAAACTGGTCGAAATCATGGGAAATCTTCAATTCTAGGTTAAAAGACTGACTTTAATCTTTAAGAAGAAATAAGAGCATGTCTTCCATGTCAATCAGTCAAAGGAAAGGCAAACTTTTCTGAAAACAGCCTCTTCTCCATAGATATTATGGAGATTAGATATCATAGATATCACCATTATTAGCCAACTAGTCACCCATCATTCTTTATGAAGAAAAGTCATGGAGAGGAAAAAATTTAGGTAATACCTTCTCTGGTTTTTAGCATCTTGATTTCCATGCTTCATCGAGTTTTCTGAAAATGATTATGTGTGTTAGGTGAGTGGTCAACCAAATATGCTGCCCTTAATTCCTCCTGTTTCTGTTATTGGAGAAGATTGAGTCTGATGGTCTCTGTGAAGTTTCAAATAAGCTGTGTTCCAAACCAGGGTTTGGACAGTGCGGAAATGGCCGATGATAACTACTCTTGACTGAAACTGGGCAGAGCAGCTATCCAGAGGCATCTGAAAGAAATGATGAGAAGAATAAAAATGAAGATTGAGTATTCCACTTATAGAATATTCTGTGTAATTAACATTCTTTCAAGAGGCAGAAAGTTCATTAAGAACTTAATTTAAAGGAAATTTCAGAAACTTCAGAGGTAAGTGCTCTGATAAAACTCATCTTCTAGGTGGAGCAATGCAGTAAACCACAAGTTGCATCTTTTGACCCACAGAACTTAAGCAAAAACTAAAGGAATATATTTAGCAGTTATCTGGTTTTTGCGTTCAAACATGCTAATGAAATGGCAGTATTTAATTTTTCCTCTGAAATGTGGGATTTCTTTGCCTGAACTAGCTTAATAACTATGTCAGGAAGTAGTCGATCCACACTATTCATGGATTCTGTAATTACAAATTTGCCTACTCACTATAATTTATTTGTCACCCTAAAATCAATACTCGTAGCTCTCTTGTAGTCGTTCACCAAGATGGACAAAATGGTGAAAAAATCTGAGATGCCCAACACACCATTCCCAGCTAAGCCTAAACAAGATGAAACCCTGCCCTTTTGTTTCAGCTCCCATGCAGTAGAAAAATGTCTTTTTTGTGGTCTATTTAGTCCATGTTTTTGCATTATTATGCTTTTTTGGGGCAATTTTGCTTTTCAAAATGCCCCTCCCCATGTGTAGCACTGTCTAATGTTCCTAAGTGCAAGAAGGCTGTGAAGTGCCTTACGAAGAAAATGCAGAGAAGTTTTATTCAGACGTAAGTTACGGTGCTTTTGGCCATGAGTTCGGTGTTCATGAACCAATAGCATATATTAAGTAAAAGATCTTTAAATAGAAATACATATAAGGCAAGATTATGTATTGATTGCTTGACAAAAAATTTTGTCATCAGAGACTTGCGGGAACCGAAGCATACATTTCTTCTAGGAGTAATCATTCAGTATTTGTTAATTCAGTGTTTATGGTGACTTTATACCTCACATTACTACTGCAAGTAACAAGAATTAACTGCACATGGATTAAAAAGCTCCATAACTCTTGATTCTCCATCATCAAGACTAAACATTTGACAAACTATTAGTCCACACAAACTGAGTGTTTGAAACTCAGCTTTGATGTCAGATGGGTTTGGGATTAAAATCTGATTGTCTGGGGTGCCTGGGTGGCTCAGTGGGTTAAGCCTCTGCCTTCAGCTCAGGTCATGATCTCAGGGTCCCGGGATAGAGTCCTGGTATCGGGCTCTCTGCTCAGCAGGGGGCCTGCTCCCTGCCCCCCCCCCCCGCCCCTGCCTGCCTCTCTGCCTACTTGCGATCTTTGTCTGTCAGATAAATACATAAAATACTTTTTTTAAATCTGATTTTCTACTCATTAACTGAGTGATTTTACCCCATCACTTTGCCTTTCCAAGGCTACATTTCAAGGTTGTTGAATGAATTTAACAGAACAGTGTGCAGAGCCTAGCACAGTTTGCATATGATAAATCTTTGATATATTGTCCCTATCAGTCGTTCCACTTTATCTCCCAAGTAGCACAATCTCCATTTTAATGGCTTGTGAATTAATAAGGATGAAAATGACAATATGCTTCACTCAGCTCTGGGGCTCATGGAGTCCCATTTACATAGAATTGCTTGTGAAGAGGTGGACAGAAAGATGGAAAACCAACTTACAAATGATCTGCTTTTAGTTTTAACCTGTTCTCAGGCAATTTTCTGTCAAAAATGTGGCCCTATAGTTATCACTTTTCACGTGCCAGGCACTGGTCTAAGCACTACAACTTGCCCCTGTGCTCTCTCCATAAGTGGGAAACATTAGTCTTGGGCTCCAAGGAAATCTACCTGGCATGCCCTTGAATATCAGGAGGCACTCCACCGAGACACTGTGTCTTTCAGATGGCCTCTGGCATCGCTACAGACAGTCATGCATAGACGCGTCCAAGTCCATTTCTGGGTACAGGGCTGAAAATGGACTTCAGATTCTGCTGAAGAAGAGGCAGACATCCTTAAACAATGTTTTGGCCTGGAAATGAAGCATCTAAGACTTAATCATACCTTTTTCACTGAGAAAATTAGCCTCCAGTTAACATTTCTCCTTTACCTCCTCATTTGAAAAAAACGGATGACTCCTTCCTGGCCTTGAGTTCTATTTCCTAAGTGTCTCTTCTCTTACCTTACCTCTCTAGGAGTCATTGACAGGAACAGGAAGGAAAACAAATCCCACCTTACTTGCTTTTCTCAGAAAAAGTTGCCATATCTTCATATTTAAAAACCTTGCATTCTTCTCTTTCACCTGCTACAATGAAGTCTCATCTCTTACTCGAAGGAAAAATAAAGAGATTAAGTAGACCCTGAAAATAAGGAGAAATAGCACTTACAATCTTAGAGTATCTACTGATTGAGCACTGCTGGGGATATTAATCATGAGGGCTTATTTTCCAAAGACCATCAGAGCACATCTGGAAATTAAATAAAAATAATAGGAGGGTTCAAATCAACTGACGTTTTCCAGAGAATTCCTCAATACAATTAACAAGATGCTGCCCATGGGGGCACAGAGAAACCTTGATTCTGTTCTGCCCAAACAAGCCTTTAAAAAAAAAAAAAAAAAAAAAGAGGTATCAAAAGTCACCTCACATAGTTTGGTTTTTATTAACTGCCCTCTCTTTAGTGGATCCACATATGTGACTGAAATCTGCTTTCTTTGTATTTGTTTCATTCGATTTGTTTTGTCCAAACTGAGTGGAAGGGTACCTAGTTCTAAGTGGTCTTTTTGACACTACATAATTCAGACAGCCCAAGTGACTGGGAGCCCTAAGAATGGAGGTTCTTTGTTGTGGGAAATAAGGATGTGGACACCACATTACTCTTGAGAAATACTCTGATTAGGTGACTCTCGCCAAAGAGCCAAGTTCAAAATTAACTCTGGATTAGGCTCTCCCAGGACAAGAGGGAGGCATTGACTTGGAGAAGAGCTTTGTTAGCAAGATGGTTGTTAGACGGTACAAAGGAAGAGAAAGGAAGTGACTTCAACCTTTTCCTTATCTGTGAGAAGCAATGATTACTTCCTGTGGTTTGGTACAGCCAGCTTGTCAGGAATCATGGAGTTGGGCCAAATGGAGACAAGAGTAGGGTAAGAGCCAAGTTTCGTCTTAGCAACCCCGTCCCCTCTCTTCCTCTTTCTTGCTGTCTTCTCTCCATCCTCCTACCCCTCCAACTACCTCTAACAAGTTGACAAAATGCCTTGGGTTCCCTAACTCTCTTTGAATCTTCTGACTGGACTATGACAGGTTAAATTGTTAAAGTTCATAGGATGACATCCTAATCCCGAGTACCTTGTAATGTGACTATCTTGGAGATGGGGACTTTATAGAGGTAATTAACTTAACGTGAGTTTTTTTTAGGGTAGTCCCTAGTACAAGATGCTAGTGTCCTTACAAAATAGGGAAATTTGAAGACAGACATGTGAACAGGCAGAATATCATGTGAATACAGAGATTACCATCAACAAGCCAAGGAGAGTGACCTAGAACAGATCTTTCCCTCACCGCCTTCAGAGGGGATCAATCCTGCTGACACTCTGATTCAGACAGCCAGCCTCCAAAACTGTGAGACAACACATTTCTGTCATGTAAGCCACTCAGTCTGTGGTACTTTGCTATGGCCAGCCTAGCAAACTAATGAACTGGGCTACACAGGTCCACTTGCTGTATATTTGGTTCCCAAAGTCTGAACCTCCAATCTGAGGGAGCCTTGCATTTTTGGTCAGGATCTCAAGATTTATCTAGCCATTTGGGGGTTGATTTAAAGCCAAGTAAATATGCTTTGTGAAAAATACATATAGATGGCTCAGTGATTGTCCTTTGCATTTCTTTCTAGATTCGACGCCTATCACTTTCTACCTTTCCTCCCTTTATTCTAGCTGCACCGATCTACTCATTTCCTAGGGGGAAATCTGTTTTCTCACCTCAGAACCTTTGTACATGTTGTTCTTCCACTGAGGAAACCATTGGAAACCATTGCTTGAATCAACTGCCCCTGATACTTCAGACTCAGCTGAGTTGCCCATCTTCAGGGAGATCTTCCCTGAGCTCTGCCAAAATTCAGTTAGCTGTCCTTCCTATGTGACGCCACAGCACCACACACTCACTTCTTTTCTCTCAGTAAACTGTCTTTGGTGATCATCTCTTCTCTTGGTTACCTCACTAGACTAGGGGAAGGGTCGTTTTATGTTCAATCTCCTATTCACAGCACCAGGCTCAGTGTATACCACAAAACCCATTTTTGCACATTACAATAATGCATCAAAACATTTTGTTTCTGTGAATTTTTTTAGTCAATAGATATGAAACTATTATATTAGAAATCCTCACTTTTTTTTTTTTTTTAACATTGAAAAATGGTCCTCAGTCTCAGTAGTTTGGAAACCATTGCTCGAATCCAGAGGTCCCCCAAAAGAGGCTCAAAGGCCTCAGCCAGCCAGTGGAGACTTCAATTTGGCAAGCCCAGTGCTCCAGACATCTCCCAGATGTAGACAGCTTTCCCTGGTGGGTGTGTGCTTGTAGGCACCACAGGCTCCCCTTTCCCACCATGGGGGATTCATCTCTCTCCTCATTAGTGTCTCCTATCTGGGCCCTGAGGCGTTGGTTTTTTGAAAACCTTCCCCCCCCCCAATTTTCTTCATCAAACTTTACTTTCCTGATATTCTTCTCCTCAAATTATTAATTTAATTGAAAATAAAATTCAATAGGTTGCCTCTTTCAGAGAAAACTCGTATCTTATCCAGCACCAATGAGGAGAGTTATTTGGGGTCCATGTGCACAGAGGATTTTCCCCATAATCATAGAAAAGAAAACACTCAAAGGAAAGTTCATGGTTAGCCTTCCTAGAATTTCACCTTGTCTTATAAAAAGGATGCAAGACCTGACACTAAATTAACTTTTTTTTTTTTTTTTTAAACCTGCAGTTTCCTTTTTGGACACTACCAGGGACACTAACAAGCAGAGGAACAGACAAATCAGAAGAAAAGTATGGAGGCGGACAGGATGGAAGCCTCCTCATGATCCTGTCAGAATGGTCAATCTCTAGGTGACACAATTTTGAATCACTAAAAGCAGGGGATAAAATGCTGTTTTATGGGGGCGCCTGGGTGGCTCAGTGGGTTAAGCCTCTGTCTTCGGCTCAAGTCATGATCTCAGAGTCCTGGGATCAAGCCCTGCATCAGGCTCTGCCTCTCTGCCTACTTGTGATCTCTGTCGGTCAAATAAATAAAATAAAAATCTTTTTAAAAAATGCTGTTTTATGAACTCTCTTTCTTATCTCTTTAAACAACTTCAGAAAGGGAAAAAGCTAATTTCACCTTAGAGTATATCCACATTGCTCTGGGTTCATGCTATGCTAGGGTTTAAATCAAATAGAATTGCTTAGTGCATTTATTTTGAAGACTCTCAGGAAAAAAAAAAAAAGTGTTACCTAGCTGAGGTTGACCACCAGGACGTGATGGATAGTGCAGGGCCCTTCAGAGTGGAGAAGTCCCCACAAAAAGAACATCTGCTTTCAGTGCAATTCTCTCAGAGTTCTCCCATCCCCCAGTCCAACCCTCTTCCATATAAATGTCTCAGAAGGATACCTTCTGCGACCCCAGAAAGTGTCAGTTCATATGTCAGATGCAACTTCTCTTCTGATCCCACTTTCAAGGCTGACACATTTTTGTTCATAGTTACCCTTTCTTTCCTCCCGTTTTGCCAGTTTTTCGTCCAATATGCCAATTGTCCTACACTTCCATGACTTCAGTCCTCAAACATTTTAACCAACAGTAGAGAATTCTGTAGAGCCTTTTCTGAAAAACTCAGCCCATAATCTCCTCCCTTCCCCCAGCCAGTTCACTGGTGCAATGATTTCCTCAAAGAATTCCAACAAATTAGTTAGGCACGACTCCCCTTCCTGAAATGATGTTAGCTGTCTTTAATCAAGCTTGCTTTTCCAACTGTTCTCCATTTGATACCTTAAAGTAGTTACAGAATCCTTCTCCCTCAGTGAAACTAGACTGACTGGCTTATCTTCTTATTCCCGGCATCCCCACAAATACTGATAATGTTTCAGGGAGGGGTATGGGTGATGAAGAGGGAAAGGACTCATTAAATCTTGTAACTTATCCTAGTCTTTTCATAGACAGAGACTTTTTCTTTAAGCCCAAAGATAAACATTTAAAATCAGAATACCAGAGAGAGGCATCTCACAATCCGTCTTGGTGCTTTAAAGATGTTTGTACTTCCTCTACCCATTGAGAGAATGTTCAGAGTAAGACCATCTTAATTATTTGATGCCAATGGCCTGAATTTCCTCCACGAATCACGGCTGGTATTTACTTGGTATTGGCAGTGCCAAATCTTAACTTCTGAAGTCAAGAGGTTAAGTTATAAATACATGCTATTAGATAGTTGTAAAATATTTGCCTGAAGGCTTTGATAGTTTAAAGCTTTCCATTATTATATATACAGATATGTATATTCTTGTAGCTATGTATATTTTAAGATACATGTGTATCTCCACAACACCTCATGTGTGGTCATGATATCCATCACATAAACTTCTGCATTTTCCAAACCCTGGGATACAATTTCAAACCATATATAAACGGACTTTATACTGCACATATGCCCCACACTGGGCCCTACCACACGGATGGCATCATTATTTCCACACGGTCTGATTCATAGTCCAAAAGCCCAGGAGAGGGTCTCAGGGAAAAGACGTTTAGGACCAGGTTTCCAACTTGAAACTCTCCATGGGAATTTCTACAAAAACTCTGATACTTCAAGGAGAAAAAAGTGAAGGACTACAAACCAGGACCAAAACTAAACCAAAGGAGAAGCATTAAAAAGTTATGTGATGAAGTGGGATACAATAAAGGTTTTATTATGACTTGTTTGGAAAGAGCTTGTTTAACAAATGCAGTCATCCTCTATTCAAACGCAGAGCAATAAAAAATTTTACAGTCCACTATCACATGCCATAATGCATATGGAATGGTTAAACCCAATCAGATTGTGGAAAAGAACATTTTGTTTGCTCTTCTAGGAAAGTCTGCCCTTTCATAGAGGAAAAAAAAATGAAGAAGAAAGAAACTTCTACAAAATTTTGGGGATGGGGAATTTTCTGGAAATTATATCAACTAGGGAGTGGGTGAAGAAAGGGGAGCTATGTCTTTACCTGGAAAGAGAAAACTAGTGAGGGAAATGGGAATTGTCTCCACTTACTTTGAGGGCAGTCTTGTTGAAGAGTTGCTCATTTTAGAATTCTGATGTGAAGTGACAAAGGATGGAACGAGATTGTGGTAGGGTGAAGGAAGGGAGGCAAATTTGACTCAAAATTTGACTCAAATGATGGCTTCTCCTAAAGGAATCTCTCCCTCAGGAATTTTTGAATCACCAGTTTTAGATCAAGCAGAGGCTCTGTTAGCATCAAATACGGCTGTCATACGTGTAAGGAATTTCTGCAGCAGGTGGAGCCTGTACGAGTTGACTTGGAAGGTGCATTTCATATCTAAGTACTTGTGATTCTGAGATTTGCTTGAAATTCCAAATGCGTAATTGGAGACATATCACAACCTCTGCAAATCTGAGCACGCATCAGAATAGGGTTTTCGGGGCACCTGGGTGGCTCAGCGCGTTAAGCCTCTGCCTTCAGCCTCAGGTCATGATTTCAGGGTCCTGGGATGGAGCACCGCATTGGGCTCTCTGCTCAGCAGGGAACCTGCTTCCCTCTCTCTCTCTGCCTGCCTCTCTGCCTACTTGTGATCTTTCTCTCTCTGTCTGTCAAATAAATAAATAACATCTTAAAAGAAAAAAAAAGAATGGGATTTTCACTACAAAAATTAAAAGGTATAAATTTGTTCTCATTGTTTAGTGTTCCCCAATGGTAAAAAAAAGGAGGAGGACTTCTTTTTCTTTTTCTTTTTTTAAGATTTATTTATTTATATGAGAGAGAAAGAGAGGATGAGCTGGGAGGAGGGAGAGTCAGAGAGAAGCAGACTCCCTCCTAAGCAGGGAGCCTAACCTGGGACTTGATCCAAGGACCCTGATCAGAACCTGAGGGCAGATACTTAACCACTTAACTGCTTAACTGACTGAGCCACCCAGAAGCTCCAAGGAGTTTCTTTTTTAAATTGAAAAGTGTCTGAATAAAGTCTTTTTTGATCTCCATTTGGAGCACAGAATTTTTCTATTGTTTATTCATCACCCTTTTGTCAACTGTTTTCAAGTTGGAAATCACAATATGTTGAAAGGCTGTGGGGAAACTCCAAAAGGTTTAAAGAAATCTGAGCCCGCAAATTCTGAACAGAAATTTGATGTCAAGTATATAAGTAGTTTCTTTTCCTTCTCCATTATCACCCCCCAATCCCAGTTTCCCCAAATCATATATCCACCAAAGACACCCTTTGGTTTTGACAGTCCTTCCTTCATTGTTGCTTCCTGTGTCCTTCTACATTCTGCTCTGGCCTCCCACCGCAGAGTTTCCGTCTGAGATGAAACAAAGGAAAGCTATTCCATAACTCTCTCCTTAATAGGAGAGACCAAACAAGTTCACTGAAGGGATCAAGGATAAGAAAGTTGGAGAATTGCTGAGCTAGTCTCATTATCTCCCTCCTTGTTTATCCTCAAACTTGCCAAAAATGGCCCAGGAACAGACTTCCTGCTCCATCATTTAAAATGCACTCTTTCTTCTACTTCATTGCCAAACTTATTTCATGATACAAGAGACTCTGAGACAGAAGAGGGCAAGGTAATAAGCCCAGGATGAATTTTATCCTTATTAAGTACCTTTCATTCCTCAGAATCCCCAAAGGCCTGACAATCTATATTTCATGCCCTTCCACCTCACCGCAGAACTCTGATGTCCATGCTATAAAGGCAACACATGATAAAAGCAGAAGTAAACTCTCTTCAGCTCTGACCATCACTTCCATTATGCATTAGCATTCCGATGACACACTATATTGGTCAATGTTATATGACTCAGTCCAGACAGGAGGGAAAGTGGGTCTTCCGGTAAATGGCATTTCCACACATTTTCCTCTCTTTACTCACCTTCCTTCTTGGGTTCCCTTTTTGGGTACTAAATTTTCCCTGTCACATAGAATTCATATTTTAAGCCCATCAGAATCCATTTCAGGAAGAAGTTCTATGAGGACAGCATCTACTTCACAAAGCACAATACAAGAGGTACAAACCCAAAGTTTTCCTTTTGAGTTTTTCATTAAGAAGAAACATGGTATGATGTAAAATGTAAATAGTGCACGACTCCCCACCTTAAAGGAAAAGATATCTCCTCCACCCAGCCAAGAGAAAAGAGACCTGTTAAATATGCCAGTCTACCACTCTCCATGAAAACATTAAAATAGCTGGTGCATAAAGTATGAGCTTAGCAGGTATCACCTGTTTTACATTTAATATCTCATTTATTTCCCATAACAATGTTATGAGGCTGCATTATATTAGTTTCATCATGAAAGAGAAAAATGAAATTTAGTGAGATTAAGCAAGACATGTGTAAGGTCATGCCAATTCTGGAAGGAATATGAACCCACACTATTCTAGCTTCAGAGTCTACTCTCCGAACCACCATTTTCCATCCTAAATTGGGTATTTCTTCAAGGATAAACATGAGGACAGACACCCTTCCATTTTGAGTGGATCCTTCTCGTCACTTCTGCCTCTCTTTGGGTTCGTGCAGTCTTTCTCCCACCTCTGCAGGGGGTTGAGGCAGAGGCTGTGAGGGGTGAGCCCCCAAGCACTTGGGCTTCTGCATGACTGGCTAACTCCTGGCTGGTGGAGTCCTCATTGAGGTTTCATTCTTTTTCCACTGCTCTTTCCAGTTCATCCTTCTCTAAGGAGACCATGCTTGAACTTGGGCAGAGTGGGGGCCCGAGGGAGGCAGAGCGCAGTGCAGGCATTCCCTTCTCACTAAAAGGGCAGCTGTCCACTGAGTTCACACGGAAACTTGAGTAGGTGTGTTACTTAATACACCACAAGAAAATGCCCACCCCGAGAGTCTAAAATTGTGGATTTCAGAGGCCTCCCTCTGCTGCTCGGCTGTCTTCCAGAGCCCTGCTGAATTGCTTCCTCTGCAAGCAGGACCTTCTGCCAGAGACTGGGGGAACTGTAGTTGTTGATCTGCGGCAAGAGGTGACAGGTGGCTGCTCTGCAACGACGGGATGTTAAAATTGATATGAAAATATTTCTTTCCAAAGCGTGAATAGAGACTAGGTAAAGAAAGAAAGCTCTAATGTTCCTGCACCTCCAGAGAAGGTGTGCTGGCTCTCAACCAGCTTTCCACACTCAGAGACCTAAATCCTCTAAAGACCCATTCTGGGAAGATCTTGGCATGAGGATCCAGCGGCTATGCTCCAGCTGGGCCTTCGCAGAGGTTAGTTTCCCCGGGACCCCTCACCCCACCATACCTCCTCACCAGCATCAAGGACACGTGGTTCTGTGAAGAGCGTGCTGACTGCTTCTGCAGAGGCCGCTGCCTTTCTTCTCTCTCCTGAAGATGAGCAAGGAAGTACTACAAATGGTCTACAACATGATAATTCAGGGTCAACAGGCCTTCACACTTTTGACCCAAGGCAGAGCAAACCTCACACTGGACTACAAGGAGCTTTTTACAACTCATCAAAGGAATTTGCCACCGGTGTGGCACAGTCGGAGGCAGCAAGTTCCTCAGGCCCTCGGAAGTTTGCTTCATGACCCTAAGAGTCCAAACAGACTTCTGAGAGAAGTGGTTGCCTCCGAGAGACAGTAGAGGGGGCACTTTCAGAAACATCGTGTTTTGGAGGAGAGTGATGTTTTGATAGTCCAATTAAAACACAGATCATATGTTTTATATCAATGGCTAAGCTTTTGTTCCTTACTCAGATTTCTGTTGTTTAAGCCTTCATGGGAAAAGCTGCTCCTCAGGTCCAAACCGTGTCACTTTCTTCCTGTTGTGATATAATCAAGGTCTTCCCAGTAGCCTCTGCAAGTCTTCCCAAGGCCAGGAATTCATTGTGCAGACTTCCTTTCTCCAGGCTTCCACTGGAGTTGGCATCTGTTAGCACTACCCTGCCTCAGTAGACATTTGTCGTTCTTTTTCGTTGCCCACCTGAGCATTTTGGGTGGAAGGCCGTATGATTCACTAGCAGAGAATCTGAAGATGCTGCACATTCATTGCTTTCCCAGTTTCTTGACAGCTAGGAGCCAAGCCCATGAACCGGGCTCCCACAATTGGATGCACCCGTTTCAAACTGAGAATCTGGGATTCCTGGTGCAGGGAGCAAGGATGGCAAGGGAGACTCTGGCTGTGGTGGCAGCTGGAGGCTAATCAAGACTAATCAAGGCTGACCAAGGCCTGGCGCCAGCAGAGGTGGCAACGCCAGAGGCAGCATCCAGGACACAGAGCAAGCAGCCTCAGGAGCACCAAGTCTATAGGTCATAGGTGGCCTTGAGATCCTCACCAGAGCAGTCCTGCTGGTCATTCTGGGCATTATACCTGAATTGTAGAATTTAGCCAGTTCCCTGGCAATTCCAGGAGCTACTCAACAACATTTAATAAATTCTTCCCAGAGAATGGCTTTCTGTCTGGGGCTCACAACAAGAACTCCTGACTTAAAACAATAGAAATAAATTCAAAATCAGTAAGAGTTTCAATTTCTTAAAATAACAGAAATCATCTGGTCCAGCATGGTAGATAAGATGAGCTCTGCTGTTAGAATAACTGTGTTTGAATACTGGCTCTGAGACTTCTCAGTTGGGTGACTAAACACATTGCTGGGACCCTCTGGCCTCACCAAGAAATTGTTGATGAGGCAGTTACCTCACAGAGCTTTCTGAGAATTAATGGATCCTATACATGTCAAGTACTCAAGATACTGCCTCTTACTTAATAAATGCTTACAGATATTAACAGGGTTTTGTTTTTTGTCTTTTTGTTTATTTTATTTTATTTTTTTAATTTTAGCTAGGTAGAAGGAAGGAGTATGGATAAAAGCAGGTTTAGAGGTTTCATGGTGAGAAACTGAAGGAAACTCGGCATACCCCATGGAGGCTGCCTCTCATCACTTTCTCAGGGCTTCCACACAGTCTGGCAAATCCAGTTTGCCCCCTCACAGGATGAACAATCAGAGTCATTTTGCTAATGTTACTGTAAGAGCAGAAAGCTCAAAAGCCTAGTGCATCAAGTATCTCAGAGCCCTAACCTTGTCAGCAATCTCAAGAGAATTTAATGTGAATATGGAACACACCAGATATACAATTAGGAAATAGCCTTTGTGTTTTGGAAGATTCTGGCCCCTTTGCAGTAGTTTTTCGTTTCTTTCAGTCTTTAGATTTTATTGTATCGTTAGGGTGATCGCTCTGTTTCCTTAATGTGTGCAACTGCAGACATCCGCCCGTTGGGGCAGGCGAACTAACTTGTCAGTGGGTGATGGATGTTTTCCTATTGCTCTGCTGAAGAGCATTAAGTTAAACCTTCACTTCAGCTCCACAGATAGTTGAGACAACAGATGGCCTTTCTTGCAATTCTGGGGAATTGCTAGGATAGGAGTTTCAGAGAGTGGCTTCTATTTGTTGATGGCTTAAAATAGACGAGGCAAGTAAAGAACTATTTTTGTTATGTATGGCAGGGAGTGTAGTGGCTGGTGAAGGTGGAGTTGGAGGGGAGGAGGGGGGAAATCTTGGTCCAGTTGCCTTCTTGACCTTGCAGGATGCCGGAAATTTAAGCAACAGTGTAGACTAGGGAAGCCAGAGAAGTTCTGAAGAGGTCAAGTTCATTCTACGACATTGGAAGATGTTGACTATCCTTTGTGGGGACAAAATCACCATCTTAAACAAGCACAACGAGAAGACAGACAATGTCAATCCATTTTCAAGACTTACTGGTATGCAACTACAAATATTGGTTCCATCCATTAAAAAATACTTAAAATCAAACTCTGGAACTCGTGCATTTTTTTCAATGGCAGTTTGGAGACATATGGACAAGCTTGATATCACTTATCCTGTTTTCTGAGATTTCTATGACAAAGGGAAGCCTTCAAACTCTCTTGAAGCAAACAAAATTATAGTACCTTCAATACACAGGTGCTTTGCTTCTGTCCATCTCCGGGATTCTAACATTCACCACAATAACGAGCATTCTGTCACATAAGACTAGATAATTTGATGAATTCGGGCAATTTTTAAAAGTGCACTGACTAGCTGAAAATAGTCATTGTTTCAGAGCAATGAGACCCACAAAAAAGAATCAACAGCCTGGTTGGAAGCTTGCTATTTATAACTCATGGCAAAAACCTTATTGCCATCTTGACATTGCGATTTAGAGGCCTCACTGATGGCACGTCACAGAATGGCCTCAAGCAAAATGCACCCTTTAAATTTGATGGGACTCAATATTTGTAATGTTCTCAGAAAAGACAATGTTGCTTACATGCATTAGAAATGAAAGAGGCAGCTTCTAACATAAATGTTCTCTACTACATGTGGGTAGAGCATTTTCTAATTCCAAGAGCAGAAAACGCAGACTCTATAATATCTGCATTTCATCCAGGCACACCACGCCTACTCAGGTGGCAGAGAATTATTCTACAATCTGCTTGCAGATCAAGGATGCAAAGTGTAAATGCTTTCAGCAGATGCTTTGAATCTTGAAGGCATATGTTGTTCATACTTCTTTAAAAGAAATCTCCAAAACTGCTGTAGTAGTTCAAATCATCTGACATTTGGGAAACTTGGTTACTTTTTTCTCATGAAAGCAAAACCAAGAGTTGGGTCATAAAAAGTCCAGGACAAGGTGGTCAGCAGTTTATTCAACAGAACTTTAATTCGTTTAACATGAATGCTGGGGGTGGATAATGGTCTATGGATGCTAAGGAGGAATATCAGCTCCATTGGGCAGTATCTTAGCAGTTGGTGAAGTAACAATGTTATTTTCCAACAAAGAATTTAGCCTTCACATTATAGCACCCCCACAGCAGCCATGTTGCTAGAAGGTAATAGAAGATGTGTTCTTGGATTTTATACCTGGAATGTGGCAGGCATCCTGATAAACACTGGGGGATAAAAACAAACAAACAAACAAACAAACAAAAAACAAAACTCCCCCCAAAATTATTCCCATTATAATAGCCTGGATATAAGGAACTGCAATACACCCCCCTTCTCCCAATCTCCAAAGAATTTAAGTTTCATAAGTGTAAACCATGGTCATTTCATTTAGATTCACCTGAAATCTTGAGATGCACCTTTTGCTCTAACAGAGGAAATGAAAAGGTTTGAATATCTAAATTAAACAAGGTATCCAGTTAAGGGTGATTTTCGTTTGTTTGGTTGGTTAGTTACAATCAACAGGAAGACATTCCCATTAACCTGAGCAGAGGAAGGAATTTAATGGAAAGATTTGGGGGAAGTTCAATGAATTGAAGAAAAATCTAAACCAAGACTCAGAAAGGACAAGTTCCAAGGAAGCTCCAGGGACCTCAATAGCAAAAATGAATGGAGCACAAGGGCAGGACACCTTCAGTAGAATTGATTTCATTGTTCAACAATCTAATATTTACTTGCAAAAAATGAAAGGCTATCCTTCAGGCTAATACTTCATTAATCATGGCTGGTATTCTGGTGCTGATGTGAATTGAGGGATGGGAGAGAACATTGTGTTCCGTTAACATTTGAATGGACCAAACATAAAAACGGGGTTTTGGCCTCAATCTCTGTTGAAACATGAAATCAAGGCTAGAGCGTCTAAGAATGTCTACAATCAGAGCTATTTCTTTGCATCTGAGAGCTCCCTTGCCTCTGGGAAGTCTTCCTGTCTGGTTCATAACCTGCTTCCGTATAGGAGGACCCTTGGGAGCACTCCTTAGCTCTCCTTGGCCTCTGGAAGTCCAGGCCTATTGGGTCTTTGAGAGAATCCAATGGGTAATCTTCCCCACCAAGTCAAGGGCCAGTTGAGAAATAAAAGTAGTCAGCAAATGAAGGCAAAAGCACCTCCTTGTTTAATGATAAAATTGATCTAAAAGACGGTGGCTTGAGTAAGAGGGCGGGGGTGAGCTCTTCTTAATACTGAACACCACAATCATAGACGTATCAGTCCTAGCTTCAGGCAGCATCTAATCTCATCAGGCTTCTCCATTATTTGGGGGAGGCAGACTGTCCCTGTAAAAATGACCTCAAGGAGGAACAGAGAGAATGCATGTCACCTAAAAGCAGCTTGTTCTAAAGAGAAAAGTAGGAGGGAGGGAGCTGTTTCTTCTTTCAACCATATCCATCAAAGAAGTCACTACACTTCTCAGAGGGAGAAGTTATGAAAAGGGTAGGGAATGACCTATTGATGGGCATGCCCAAGTAGGAACTAAATGTTGTCCCCTCCAACAAGACCCTAGAGCTCAGTCTAGAAAGAGAGAATCTTCTCCTGTCTGCCTGAAGCCTGACTTCAGCATTCTAGTTTTCTTCTGGAGGACATACCTCTTGTGATGATAAATATGAGGAATGTTGACATTTTTCAAGACTATGGCTACTTGTAACAGTGTGCCTTTAATGTATAACTTTTGTTCTAGAGATGTTTAAACTAGACTAGAAATGGTGTCTTGCTTTGTTTTGTTGTTTTTGTACTTTTTCCTGTTGCAAGCGTATCTGGTAGACATATTTCCTACTTCACCCATTTTTCTCTTTTTACTCTGCTTCCTTCATCCAGTTCCCAAGTTGACTGACACCATTACCTACCCATAAAGGATTCTTTAAAAAAAAAAAAAAAAAGATTTTATTTATTTTTTTGAGAGAGAGAGAGAGAGAGAGAGCAAGCATGAGTGGGATGGGGCAGAGGGAAACAGAGACAAAGAATTTGAAGCAGACTCCATGCTGAACACAGAGCCCAATGCAGGGCTTGATCCCACCACCACAACATCATGACCTGAGCCAAAATCAAGAGTTGGATGCTGAACTGACTGAGCCATCCAAAAATTCTCCCCTCTCAAGGATTCTTTAAAATGTTTTATTTTATTGCCTTTTAAAAACAGCTTACTGAGATATAATTGACATAACAAACTTCACATGTTTAAAGTGTACAATCAGATCAGTTCTGAAAAACCTATACACCTATGAAACCATCACCACAATCATGATAGTGAATATCAGTTGAAGGATACAAAACCAATATACCTTATGACACTTTGTAATTCCTCCCTCCTACCCTTCCTGCCCCCACTCTGGGCAATCATTGATCTGCTTTCTGTTGCTCTGGATATGTTGACATATTCTTTTGTTTAGCTTTTTTTCCCTTAGCATAATTATTTTGAAATTTATCTGTGTTGTTGTGTGTACCAATAGTTCATCCTTTATGTTGCTGATTAGTATTCTTGGAATGAATAGACAGGTATCTCCTACTTTTCAAAAGTTCTCATTCTACCACTCACTTTTATGAAAGACATATATTTTGCCCATTTTTGCTAATGAAAAGAAATCTAATGAGAACTTCCGCTTTAATGAAAAAAAGGAGAAAAGCAAAAATAGTATTTAGTATTTGTTTTGCAGCGAGATTTTACAGAGGCAGCCCCACACACATATGCTTTGTACACACATATGCTTTTCTTTCTCTTAAGTAAATGCCTAGGAATCGAATGTCTGGATCATATGGGTGGGTTTATCTTCAACTTTTTAAGAAACTGCCAAACTAGTTTCCTAAGTCGTTCTAACTTTTTAAATTCTCATCAACAATGTATGAGGGTTCTAGTTCCTCCACATCTTTTCAACACTTGATATATTCAGCTTTTTTAACTTTAGCCATTGTAATTTGTATATAAGGGTATCTCACGGTTTTGATTTGCATTTCCTAAGGAAAAGTGCCTATTTGCCATTCCTATGTCATCTGTTCACATCTTCTGTCCATTTTTTGAACTGGATTCTTAGTTAGGCTGTCTGTTCTTACTATTGTCTTGAGGGTTTTAAAAATATATTCTGGACACAAGCTCTTTATGAAATACAAATATTTCCTCTTGGTCTACAGTTTGTGATTTCATCTCCAAGCATTGTCTTTCAAAGAATAAAAGTTTTTAATGCTGAAATTTTAATGATTCATCACTCCCAAGTTTTCCTATTCTAGATCCTGTATTAGGTGTTACATCTAAAATATCTTTGCCTATGTTTTATACTTTTATAGTTTCAGGTTTACATTGAAGTCTATAATTGATTTTGAGTTTATTTTTTATATGGTTCTAGATATAAATCTAAGTTGTTGCTGTTGGTGATTTTGTATGTGTCTTCCAGCATCATTCTTTGAAAAAATTATTCTTTCTACATTGAATTGCCTTTGTTGAATATTACTTATCCATATGTGTTCTGTCCAAATATCCATCAGTTGTTATATGTGTGATCTATTTTTGTACTTTCTATTCTGTTCCATTGCTCTATTTGTCTATATTTACATCAATGCCATGGTGTCCTGATTACTTTAGCATAAACTTATATAAAGACTTTACATTAAGTCTCTATAAAAAGGTGATGTAAACCCTCCAACACCATTCTTTTTCCAAAAACATTTTGGTTATTCTAGGTTATCTGCATTTCGATATGGACTTTAGAACTGATTTTCTAATTTCTATCCCTTCAAAAATGTGCTAGGACTTTAGTTGGCATGGCATTGAAATCTACACATTGCCATCTTAATACTATTGAACTTCAAGGCCCATGAAAAAGGTGTATCTCTCCATTCATTTAGGTCATACTTCATTTCCCTCGGGAATGTTTTGTAGTTTTCAGTGTAGGAGGCTTGCCAGTCTTTTGTCAGACTTAACCCAAGTATTTTATACTTAATGCTACTCCAAATATTTTTTATTTCAATTTCCAATTACTAGCTTATAGAAATACAATTGATTTTGTTATTGATTCTTTATCCTTCAAATTTGCTAAATGTGCTTATTCTAGGAGTTTTTTGTAGATGGCATCAGGTTTTCTGCATAACAATCATGCACTCTTCAAAAAATATTTTTGCTTCTTCTTTTCCAAGATAAATGCCATTTTTCTTGCCTTATTGCTCCATCTAAATAGCCAGTACAATGTTGAATAAGAGTAAGAAAAAACACATTTTTCTCTTCTGCGTGAACTTAAGTGGAAAACATTTGGTCTTTCATGTTAAGTACTGTGTTGGCTCCAGGTTTTTCTTAGATGCCCTTTATTACATTGAGCAGACATTATCTTCTATTCCTACTTTGCTGAGTTTCTATCAGGGATGGATGTTGGATTTTGTCAAACGCTATTTTTGCATATATTCAGATGAGAATATGGTTTTTCTTTCTTTACTTTTTTTTTTTAATATGTTAGTGCAATCATTTACACTGATTGATTTGAGTGTCAAACTAAACCTAAATTCTTGGAATAAACCTCTCTTGGTCATAATGTATTATTCCTTTCATATATGCTTGGATGTGATTTTCTAAAATTTACTTTCAAAATGAAGTGATAAATCCTGTTCATGAGAAATACTGATCTGTGATTTTCTTATTTTGTAGTGTCTTTATTTGATTTTGGAATCAAGGTAATAGTGAGCTTACAGAATTAGATGGCAAGTATTTCATTCCCTTCGATTTTCTGGAAGAGTTTGTGTAGAATTAGTATTATCTATTTCCTAAATATTTGGTGGAATTCATTTGTGATGTCACTGGGTTTTTTTTCTAAATTTTCTTTCTCTGTCTACAAGGTTTTTAACTATAAATTCAATTTTCAGTAGATACAGTGCAAAGTGGGTTCTATATTTCTTTTTTGGTGAGCTTCAGTAGTTTGCATCTTTAAAGGAATTTATCCATTTCATCTGTGTTGTTGAAATTCTTGGAATAGAGTTGTTGAAAAAGTTCCCATATTATCCAGATCTATAATACACTTTCATTTTTTGTCTTCCTAGCCTTTATGATATTGTTTTCATCCACTTTACCTATACATATGTCATAAAACCCATAATACATTGCTTTAATTTTCATTTAAATAGTGAAATTTTTTAAAAGAAATATAAATAATAACAAAACAAATCTTAGGTATTTTTCCATAGTGTCTTCATTCTTTTGAGTAAATCCACATTTTCATCTGGTAACATTTTCCTTCTACTTGAAGGCTTTCCTTTAACATTTCTTACAAGGAGGTGCTGCTGATGATAAATTCTTTTGGCTTTTGTATGATTGAAAAAGTATTTCATTGAGTATAGATTTCTGGGTTGTTAGTCATTTTTCCTTCAGGATTTTAAGGATGTGGCCCCACTGTCTTCTTGTCTGCATAATTTCAGATGATGGATTCACTGTCTTATCTTTATTTTTCTGTATGTAACATGTGGCTTTTCTCTACCTGCTTGTAAGATTTTCTACTTATCACTGCTTTTGAGAAATTTGATTATTCCATGTCTTGGTATAGGTTTTGGTTTTTTTAAAGATTTATTTATTTATTTATTTATTTGGAAGAGAGGCTGAGGGTAAGTAAGCAGGGGGAGGGGCAGAAAGAGACTCTCAAGAAGACTCCACACTGAGCGAGGAACTTGACTTGGGGTTCGATCCCAGGACCACAAGATCATGACCTGAGCCTACATCAAAAGTCAGACACTTAACTGACTGAGTCACCCATGCAACCCTGTCTTGGTATAGTTTTGTGTTTCTTGTGCTTGGAGTTCTTGGGGATTCTTGGGTGATTTTTGTGGGAAGATATTTTAAGACTGTGCCAATAACTGGTTCCTAATCAAGCCTCTAAATACCAGCCTTGACATCCACAGATGGCTCATATCCCATAGAAGTTGGACTTAACACATAATGTGTTATGTTTTCCAAAGATATCCTGATGGAAGATTAGTTGTTCTAGTGGTAACAGTCTGAATATCTAATGATGATCAATATCAGAAGAAAAACTGTATCTACTCATTTAACCATCCATCCAACCATCCATCATACATATTCCATTCATCCAATAAATATTTATGGTACTTTTCTACATGATAGGCAACAGAGATACAAAAATCATAGGACAAAATGTTCACATCTAATAATGTCCAGGTTTTGGCAGGGGAAAACAATGTCAATAAATAATTATAATTCAATGTGATTACAACAATCTATTATAATGCAGGTAGGTATAAAATATATGGAGTACCAAAGGGACATAAAACTTACTATTGTATAAAAGGTTTCCTAGAGAGGTGATATTGGAGTTGGTTTCTTTAAGATGAGTAGAAGGTTGGGAGTTACATGATGAGAGTGAGAATAAGCAGAATGTTCCAGTTAGAAGCAGCAGCATGTGATAATATAGGGTAAAAGGACACAGAAGTAGTTCATGATCTACAGAGGGAGAGGGTAGGAAGCAGGGAAGGGAGACTGATGGTAGGGCAAGAAGAGGAAGAGACTGGAAAAACTGAGGGGAGACCAGGTTGGTGTGGAGGCAAATTGCTTGGATCATGCTAAAGAGTCTGGTATTTTTGTTCACCAGAGTTCCCTCTAAAAGTACACATTCCTGGGCCCTATCCCAAAGCTATTAAATTTGAACCCTTGAAGAAGATCTGGGAATCTGTATTCTTAATAAACACCTGAAGTTTGGGAATCATGGCTCTAAGTCAAAGGTTACTTCATGCTTTAAAACAGAGTGAAGTAATCAGATTGGTGTCTCAGAGAGATCACTGCTCATGGGGGATGACTCCAAAGGCTGAGCAGGTGGACACAACCATGTGCCCCATCACAGCCCTCACCAGGTATTTGGAATACACAGAGCGCCAAGCCCCAGCTTTCCTGGAGCTGATCCCAGCTGAGCTTCAGGAATTTGTGGAGAAGACTGGATCCAAACCTCCAGCATTGTCTCTTGCCTCCGATTTAGTCAGGCTGAAAGGATGATCCAGACAAGAAGATGCTCCAGAGTGGACTGTTCAAAGGCACTGGCCAACAAGACTTGCCAAACTTTTCATTGTCAACTATGTGTATCACTCCATGTTTAATAGTAGGAGCTGGGGTCAGTACTGGTGGATCGGCACCCAATGTCTCTTTACTCTCCTTCTGGTATTGTGACTTTTAAACATCTTTTCTAACTCAATCCACAGTAAGAAAACCATCTTACGAGCAATCTAGCATACACAAATGTGTGTGTGTTGCACAAAACTGAGTTGATGCCCTCTGAAATTTCCTTTCTGTTCTATTTCACCTCTTCCAGTGCTTTCATGATTAGTGAATGATGGGTCCTGAGCCTCTGTGTAAAGACCATGGTCATAAAGAAGTTTCCTGTATCACAGAGGCTGTAAAGCAGAAGACATTTTCCTATTTACTGCAGGTAAAATTCCAGAAGTGTTTAGGTTCTACAAACCAAATGCTTCCCCATTGCTTTTGTTATTTCTGCTGGGCAAGCATGTCATGGGAAGTACCTGGTCCTTCTTGGCAATGCTGGCAGAGGTTTAGCCATAACCACAGTAACCTTTCATGGGTATCAGGAAGAAAAACAAGGAGGCCCATTTTTCTGGTGACATTTGTACCAGGCACAGAATGGTTCTTGGGTCTGTAGTATTTATGCCTTCATAAACATGGTACTTTCTTAATCAAAACAGTTTCTAATTGCAGTGGCTTCAAGATCAAGGCCTGAAGGATCCTGATCATAGAGTGGTGGGCATTACTTGGGTGCCCAGTACTGTGAGACACTCAGGGACAGGACAGGAAGGTTACCAAAAGCACACCCCAAAGACTTCTGTCCGCCCTTCCAATGATTCTACATGCCTTGAAAAAAAAAAAAAAAAACACCTGCAGTCAATCTCCACCTGTCTAAATTAGCTGCAGGGGATTCTAGTCTCTGCAATGTACCCTAGATGTATAGTCATCAGTCCTACTGAAGTACTAAGTACTAAGACATGGGAGCCTAGGACTTGGCTAAATTTTCACCACCAAAACTTATCTGGGCACAACCACACAATGAATGAAGGACAACTATATCTAACAACATGAGTCAATCTTAGAAACATAAGGTTGAAAATAGCAAAACGTGGCGCTGTTTATATCAACTTGAGAACACAGGCAAATCAAATCATATTGCTTACAGATCTATCTATACTTAGAGGATAGATAGTTAAAGAAAAGTTATTTACCATAAAAGTGGGGAGAGTAGACATGTGATTAGTAAGGATCACGAGAAGACTTCTGTTTTTTACCTAAATGGTGATTTTATAGGTGTTTGCTCTTTGTGCTTTCCTATATATGCATTATAGTTTACTTTCTCTCTCACACACATAGGGTGAAAAACTGAAACAATAAACAAAAATAAATAAACTCAGGATTTAGAAATAATTTATGATCATCCAGTCCATCTACTCATCTGATGCTTGAAACCCTGTATGACCTTCTCTGTTCTCTGCTTGACCCTTTCTGAAAGGCTAGAGTTGAGTAGATGTCACTCATGACATGGTAACACAACCAGGCAAGGAGCAAGTGAGCCTCCTGACTTGATTATCACGTAACTGGTATTGCCTCCTTTTCCTTCAATTCCCAAGTGCCACCAGGTCATTGCAGATGGTCCTTAAAGAATGCAAAATGATCAGCAAATCTAACACTGAATCTTGGCACTCTGGGGATGTAACTTCCCTCTCCCTCATCCTGAGGTAACATAACTTCTTTTATCTGGCAGGGGATATCCATTTGTTATTGTTGTTTTTGCTGACAAGAGACAAGTAAGACAGCAATTATCAATACCATTAAGGAAAAGGAGATACATAACAAACGGGCTACCTGGAAGTATGAATTGCTTTCTTTTTCAAATGTGCTGCTAAGTTTGAGAAGCGGTATGGAGAGAGCAGAAATGAGGACAAAGACAGAAAGAATACTCCACTCTGCCGGCAGTTCTCTTTTTTCTTGTAATATTTTATTTATTTATTTACAGACAGAGATCACAAGTAGGCAGAGAGGCAGGCGGGGGTGGGGGGTGGGGCTCCCCGCTGAGCAGAGAGCCCAGTGCGGGGCTCCATCCCAAGACCCTGAGATCATGACCTTGAGCTGAAGGCAGAGGCTTCACCCACTGAGGCACCCAGGCGCCCCTGCCTGTAGTTCTCTTAATCTTCTGTTTTCAGATTCTACAGGATGACCTGGGAAATTGAGTAAGTAAAAGACAAGTGCCTGGATCAAGAAGATCACCCAGTGGAGGAAAAGACGAGAGGAAGGCTTCCGCTTACCCAGTCTTCAAAGTGAGATGCAATTTATTTTGAGGGGACCAGTGTTGTCAGGATTAAATGTTAACGCCTGAAATCTTTTCAAGCAAAAGGTGCTATGTCAGCTTCAAATAATACACTTCTTTCACAAGTTCAACTTTTTCATTTTTAAAGAAACAGAGCCTTTGCAGGAGAACTTTTCCAAAAGTTTGTCACCTTTTCCTCCTGCGTCATAGCACTCTAAAGATATTTCTGCTGATTACAGATTCCTGAAGAAATGGGCATGATACAGAAGGATAATGTGTCTTTTGTTTGTCCAGTAAATGTTTGCTAAATGAATCACAAGAACAAATGAAAAAATATTATAAAAGAATAAATAACCATTTGGAACTGGGTCATTCTTTTTGACATATTCAAAAGTTACACATTTTCATGAGAGTGATTTCTGAGATTTACAGGTAATGATTCTATTATAACAAAAGACAAAACTAAATCAGCAAGCTGCTTCTCTCCTCTATGAAGACAAAAGAGAGTCAAAAAGTGAAGCAATTATCTGGATAATTCAGACAAAAAATCAACTATTGAGGGAAAGGAGGCCCTTTTTTCCTGGCCCAAATTAATTTGAGCCATCCAATAACATGACCCACCAGAGTGGAATTTGGCATTAAAGAGGCTTGTCTTGGCTCCTGTCCAGCAGGGTTGAGTTACTGAATTCCTTAAAGGACATTGTTCAAACATGGTCTCCCATGTAACTGGGTTCCAAAGCATGAGCTGCAAGAGCCTTGACATCACCAGGTGACTCTAGGGTATTACTCCACTGGATCGAATTATCCAGAAAACCACTCTCATTCCAGTTCACCTTTCTGGGTTAGACAAAAGCTAAGTGTATTGCCTAAGATTTCCTACACAATAATTACATGCAAAAGCTGTGCCTGCGAAGTGTGTTCATAAGTATGATCCCAATTCCTAGATTGCATAGATAGAAACCAATGGACAGAAGGGGACAACTATTTACTATCCTCTCTCTTGCTACTTTGGTTTTCCACTTCTCTGTACCTCTAAATGCACATTTGATTCATGAATAATTGCATCAATTTAATGAACGATAGAAATCACAACTCTTGAACCGCCCGCCATTCTAACTTGGCTTGCATGACTCTTAATTAGTTCCCTGAACACTTGTTTACCAACTGGAAGAAACACAGAGAGGTCTTGCACAGAGTAACCAAGTTGCAGAAAGAGCAACTGTGGCCTCTTGCTTGCTTTCCTAGTTCCACAGCTTTGCTGGCCACATCTGAGCAAGGTTTTTCTGTAAAATGACCTGAGGTTAGGCATTCTGCCCATGTGCACACCTGGCAGATCGAATCCTCCCATCCTTGGGAACTCGGATCCATGCTGAGTTCCCATTTTCTTTGACTGCAGAACAGACAGGGGCCAGCTGGTTAGTGCTGACACGGCTCGTGCTACTGGCGGGAATGCTCTTTCAGTGTTCTGGATTTGCTCATTATTTATCAATGGGGAGATATTTCTCCCGAGAAAAGCACGTCCTTTGTCTTCTGAGGGAAAGTGCATTCTTCCAATGGGAGATGACCTAGAAAGGAAAAAATTGATAATTCATTTCCCATGTGGAAGTTTTCATTTTAAAGGCTTGAATTCAAATAAAAAAAGTGAACTGTGGTAGAAATACCAGATACTGAATTTTTTTCTGTAGCAATATGATTTTTAAGAGCTGAGCATGCCATCCCTCATAGAGCAGGTTGATTTTTATCACCAAGCACATATTGTTGTTAAAAGTACCATTAACTACTTGACTATAACTTCACACTGGACATAAGTTTTAATATCAGCAACCTCAAGCCATCACCTAAACACTGCTGTGTTTGGTGTGTTCGTGTAGACAAAGCACTTTCCTACGTGACCCCATGGGCCTCACTTGAGCCCAGGGAATCTGGGGGATAGAACAGTGGAGAATCAAATGCTTAGTTAATAAAGTAGTAGAGAATCAGGGTTTTGATGCCTGTCCTGTCCTCCAACCTTCCTCAGACTTTCCAACATTATGTGGGGTAACATTTTAAAAACGTAATAAAAAAGGACTTTCTAAGACTCTACCTGAAATTAAAAACTCCCAAGTTCTTATTCTTTCCTCTTCTTCTTTTTCTTCTCTTCCTTTCTTTCTTCTGTCTCCTTTTCTTCTTTTCTTTTCTTGTTCTTAGTCTTGCTAGATCAAATATCAGGGTCCCTTTGCTCTTTGAATTATTCATGCTACTCTGATTAACATTGTATTCATATTCATCCAAAGAAGCTTCTTTGCGCTTAAGTTTTCCAACCATGAAACTAATAGAGCATAATGGAAATGTAACTGATACTTAGCTATTGTCCTGAAAATAGATCTCATTACAATTATATGTAAGAGATATTAAAAAAAAAAAAAAAAAAGCTTTAAAGCGGGAGGCATATTTATGCTCTTCTGAAGATGAAGAGACTTATTTATAGGTGGGGAGACATTCCATAAGATAAGCTAAAATTAATCATATTGCTGAAGTTTTCAAAGAGGATAGAGTCCAAATTAAATATAGAAGGGCAAACCAGTTTCTTCCTCTTGTGTATTTTAATGAAGACTGGAGAGGCTGGAGAAATATTTATATTCTTTTATTCATATTTTCAGGATTGCCTCATGTCTCGATTCTTTTTCAAATCGCTCATTTAAGTGAGGGTACTTCAAAGTGAATATGGGTATTCTCAACTCCTCGTATCTTTAAAAAGGGGGGGGGGGAGAATTAATGGGGCTGGAAATTTAAAAACAACAGATGTACTAAAAATGTGATTACTGCCATGAGTAAAACATAACGGGGGAGTTCTACCACATTATGTAGCTTCGTTTGACGGCTGATTGTATCATAGAGAAACCGGAGCCCCAGAGCAGAGCTAAGACCATCTCGAGGAAACTGCTGATTTCCCTTGGAGTGCAACAGATAAGGAGCTGTTTCTTTCTAAACATAGTTATCTAACTGCTTTGTGGTTAACAAGAGACCCTGCGAGGAATTGTGGGTAATGCATTTAAGGCTGAACATCAAACCGCGCTGTGTGGTGAGGCAGGACCTTGCGCCCAAATACTTGCTGTATCGCGCTGATGGAATTCGAGGGTCGAGGGGGACCGGGGCCCTCCTCTACGAGTGCTCCACTGAAGGGCCCACATGGAGAAGGGAGCTGCACTCCAGAACCCAAGGTCAGAAAGAGACACCCGGCAGCATCACTTGTGCCGAAGTGAGATCTCTTCCCTTCGGGCCCCAGATTTCTTTTCTTTTCTTTTTTTTTTTTTTCTCTCCGCAGAGCTACATAGTTCAGTCATGACGCCTTGAGCAAGAAAACAAGGTCTTCAGACAGTGGCTGAGATAAGAAAAACTAGGCGAAGCTGAGTCCCAGGCACAATGGTGTGCATGTTGATATCACTGAGTTATGAACTATTTCCTTTTAATCCAGTTTCAAAAGATGACTTCCTCCATATGCAATTAATTCCCCATATAACTACAAGGAACTGCATATTTTAGAACAGTTGTGTCATCAGGATGAATGTTTAAACAATCTCTGTGGTCTCTTTCCCACAAACTGATTTAACATGTATATAAAGAGGCTTTTGGAATGAGCACTTTACATTTGCTTCTCAAACTTCAGCGTCTGTTTTCAGTAAATATTGAAGATGAAACTTCCCTCATTCATGCCTGGAGGACTGGCCAATGGTAATTGAGGAATGCAGTTCTTGGGCTTCTCATGAATAAAATTCTTCAGTTGGGAAGAATGGACCAGGGAGAAACCACTCATGGCCATTGATTGAGCTAGCTGCAGGTTAATATCCTAATTAATACCAAAACAGTGAGAATCCCACAGACCTGGGGCTCAAGTCCTGACTTCGTCACTTATAGATGAGGGGACCACAAATCCCTGTTGCCCATGGTGAGTCCCAGTTCCCTCTTACTGCTCTGATGTAATAAATAACGATGACCCTTTTGAAAGTATCCCAGTTTGGGCCAGAATATCTACCAATAGCAATACCCAGCTTAGATCTCTGCCTTCGCTTTTGATGGGTGCAGCTGTATGTGTTGGGGTTCTATTCCAAATACCTAATTCATAGGCCAAAATCATCAAAAAGGATCGTGAAAATCACCTATAGTGGACTAAAAGACAGCTACCTGTGTAACAATATAATTCATTGAACTATTAAGGTGTGGGTTTTCTCCCGGCGTATTTGCTTTCTCTTCTTTTACCATTTCCCTTTTCCCAAGTAGGAACCAGTTCCTTTGTATTTCCTTCCTTTGCGGGGATTCTTGCAGGATGAAAGGTAGAACACCTGATGTCTTTGGCTTTTCCTGTTGTGCTTTTGTTTGTTAGGCTGTTTTTGTAAATAGCTACAGCCACTGAAAAAAGAAGTGCCCCAAACTCTATGGAAGAGGGATGAATGGAGGCAGAGAGTCAGAGAGAAGCTCTTCTGGCCGGTGGAGTGGAGGAGGACTTCAGTCCCAGCTGAGAAAGTGAGCAGAGTGGGTAGTAATTAAGCAACAGGCAGGATCAGCTTTACCATTTGCAGGGCCCACTGTGAAATGAAACCATGGAGCCCCTTGCTCCAATTTCAAGATGACAACAGTAACGTTTAAAAAAAAAAAAAAAAATCCAGGGTTCTCCTGAGCACAGGGCAATGTGAAACTATACAGGTCACATGACCATGCAGCTTGCCATGGCCAGAGAAGGTGGCTTCTTGGTGTGCCTAGTGGGAGGCACCCTCTGCACCCTAACTCTAAAGGGTGCCATCAGAATCCGGTGTACACTGTGGGCCTCATGGTGTTGATGTCGGTGGTACCTTGAAAGGCTGGAGATGCCTTCCTCAACTGTCTGCAATCTAAGGAAACCTTCAGGGTTCTGGTGTGATTTTGGGAAGGAGAGGGAGGTGGTTCCCACAAGAATGAGGTTGATGTTCTTGCCATTTTAGAGGAAAGATGGAGGCTGAGAGTCAGAAAACTGAGCTGATTTAAAGAAATAAAGAAATTGATATGTTTTGCACAGTCTAGTTTGTGGACTAAAATTTATTCCACATATGCTTTTATAAATATTTAAGTATATAAAACCAAATGTTTAATATAAGATCCACATTGTAAATATTCCTTTGAGAGTATTTTTCTGCATGGACTGGAATGGCTGAGCTTCTTAAAATATAAGTTCATGAAGTGGAGGGGAAGATGCCTGCTTTCTTGGTAAACCTCCATGAAATACCCACAGGCTTTCTTCACTGCTGCAAGGGCTTTGATCTGTATTTAAAATTCAGATTGTTTGTCTCAAACATTTTCCTTATCCATTTCATGTGCAAAAAGCTCTGGGAGTCACCGAATGGTAGGTTCTGTGGGATAAGTTCCATGGTTTTGGTTAACTGTATATTTGAACATCTTATTTATGACAGTAAATGTTTAAAAAAAAAGAGTAAGAAAGAAAGGTGATTCTCATGCAATATTTCAGTAAGTTACTTAAACTGCTATAGGATTCTTATCTATGAAATAAGAATCATATCCACTTCTTGGGGTGTTGTCAGAGCTCAATAAGATGACGAAATACTAAAATGTTGTTAGGTCCTAGACATGACTCTACCATGTTAATCATACAAGAGTAACCAATTTCTAGTTCATATTTAGTTCATTTTAATTCAAAGGCTATTACCTCAAGCTTGCATGCTTGCTTTCTCTCTCTCTCTCTCTCTCTCTCTCTTTTTTAGTCATAAATGAGAGAGCCTCCAACCACCATAAAGTTCTGGGAATTTTTTGGTTTTAACATGAAGATAATTGACTTTTCCCCAAAGGGACAAATTAGCACCAATTTCCTCAGATGCCCATGGACCACAGAACAGATTACTTCATGCTGCTGACAGCCACTCCAGACCTTGGACAGATATTGAGGATTAGAACAAAACAAACAGACAAAAAAATAGAGATCATGGTCTTTAGTGGAGATTTAGGGACTTCCGGGGAAGTCCCTACTGCACATGGTCCCAGACACCTCTTCTCTCTTTTGCCAGAGAAAACCCAACTGTATCTGTTTTATATATTGTCCATCAAAGTAAGATTTTGTTTAACCAAAGGGTGCAGCTAATAAATGAAATAAAAACATTTGAAAATCATTGATCTGGTCGAATCCCCACATATTAGAGTTGACAAAATTTCGAACTAGAAGATGAGGTGCCTAACCAACACCACATAGCTAGTTAGTAGCACAGGAAGGAGTAAACAGAGGTCAGCTCCAGCACCATGCAGTTTTCCTTCTAACAGGCTGCCTCTTCCAGAAAGATGAAGCTAAAGTCACAGATGTTCCAGGCTCAGGATTTATACCTTACAAATCAGATGTACAAAAACCGTACCTTATCTGCTTTCTATCACTGATCTAATCTTGCTCTGAGACTCTCATTCCTACAGATGGCAGAAGTAAATGTGCTAAGTAACAGTCTCTTTCAGGGTGAAAAGAAAGGGGAGGGAGGATGAATTTTCTCATTCCGATGTTGAAATTCCCTATCAGAGCCAATTCTCCACCTTCTAAGGATCTCCCCTCCTCTCTTCTTCCCAAGATGGGGTCTGGATAATGGAGAGGTTTATGGATCCTCATGGAGCAGGAGGAGGGATGTGCAATTCACAGATTGTCTTTCTCTGCAGGCTCCTGCTGCTCTACAGCTGAGGTATGCCTCCTCTCAGTCTTTGGGCACCGGCTTCTGTCCTCCCTACATGTGCTGTGTAAGTGTCTGCAGCTGGTGGACCATGCGGTCTACTCTCGCAGCATGGGCAGTCTATGGTGATAGCTCCCAGGGAGCAAGGCCATCTCTCCCTGGGAAAATTCTAACTAAGGTACCAGTGCCATAAGAAGGACATCTTCAGAGCAGAGCTGACTGCCATTCAGGAAAGCTCCTCTTTATCAGGCATTTAGCAAACTGAGAATTTTTAACGAAATTTTGTATACATTCTTCCCTTAACTTTCTCGTGAAGTACAAAATTAAAAGCAGACACACAATTATTTTTAAAAAGTACCTCTTCTTGTTAAAGGCAAGTGAGTAAAAAATATTTATGCCATTCCTCTTCCTAAAACTCCAATGAAAACAACAAATGGAACAAAAATAGAAGGAAAAATCTCTCCATCATGAATGAAACAAGGAAACAGCTACAAGCCACAAACTATGAAGAACACCTGCCAAATATTGTGGGCATGGATGGAAATGAGCAAGATGCTTAAGGCTGACAGATGCCTCCTTGGATCTCAAATGGGCTCTGTGTTTCTCTACAGTTGAGTGAAATGGCCTTAAAAAGTCAAGCCACTGAGCCTTTGCTTAGAGAGGGGAGGTTGCAGTACATGAAGGAGACATGGGAGAAATAGGGACTTTCCTTAAAAGGTATCAAGCTTGGGATACTACAGATTTTTTACTTCTCTGCACTTTTCTGAGTTTGCTGAAATTTTTTATGAGTATTTTTGCCAAAACAATAGCCATTCTAAGTAAATAAGTAAAAGCTGAAAACAAGGGGGCACCTGGGTGGCTCAGTGGGTTAAAACCTCTGTCTTAGGCTCAGGTCATGGTCCCAGAGTCCTGGGATTAAGCCCCGAATCGGGCTCTCTGCTCAGCAGGGAGCCTGCTTCCCCCCCTTTCTCTCTGCCCGCCTCTCTGCCTGCTTGTGATTTCTGTCTGTTAAATAAATAAATTAAAAATCTTAAAATAAAAAAAAAAGCTGAAAACAAAACTAAACAAAGAAAAAAACCCAAAGCAACTAATTTTCTGAACTGTATGTAACAGGACTAATGGACAATCAAAAACAACTTCAGAATTCTTCTTAGGGAGAAACATTCTTTACTATATTACCGGGCGTAGGTAACCGAATATAAAAGACAAAGCAGATCCGGAGTCTGGAAGAAGAGGGAAGAATAGAGTGAAAGCCAAATTGTTCTGCATTCAAATTTGGCCACAGTTAGTAGGGTTTGGCTGAAATTATTACTCCTGAAAGACAAGCAAGAAGAGAAGAGAAGAAGGACCCAAGAAACAATGGGAAACAATTGGTGGTGGTATTAGAACCTGTGTCAGTAGAGGTGGCCAAGAATCTTTCTAATCTTGAAAATGCTGAGATTTTTAAGTTATTTCATTACCATGACACAAAGACCTCCCCAGCTTCCTTCAATCTCCTGCTACACACGCAAAGCTCATGGTTTCACTTGTTTATTCTCTTTATTTATTTATTTCATGAGGTTGGATAGAAATAAAGGGAACCAAAAGAATAAAATAGCACCTGTGGGTAGGAAAATGATCAGCAGAAGTATAAACCCTGATTCAGGGCTGATTTGGAAAAGCCACAGTCTCCTCCCACTTCACCCCCCGCCCCATTGATAGCCTACTCCAAACTACTTCTCCACAACTGCAAAGGGGTTTGAGCCACTTTCACTGGTACCTCAGCTGACATCTAGACTGACTGCACCACAAGCTTTTGGTTGAGAAGGAGAAGGGTGGGGCCATTTTGATAAGAGTCCAGGTAGGAAGTCGTTATAAGGACATCTTATCGACACACCCACTTTAATTCTTTCTAGGCCACTTTTCCTCTCAAACAGTTAATGAACCACATGTAAAAATAAGAAAAAAAAAATCCAACAAATGAGAGGGAGGGTAACACAATGATTCTTCTTGGTATCTGGAAAGTGTTCAAGATCTCTATCCTTGCTAAGATATCTGAAAAATATTTTGTGTCCAGAACACATTCCTTCTCATTACAGTCTTTCTTCCTCTGAAGAATCTTCTATTTTGAATAGTAAGGGCTTCTAGTAATACTGATTTTTGAAACTATTGTTTACTGAAACCCCAAAGCTCTAAGACAAATCATCTCTCAACACATCCATTAGAAAATAGTGAAACAGGACAACCAAGATTTGTAAAACTTACAGGTTAAAAAACAGAAGTAGTCATTAAGCAATAGCAAATAACAAGTCCTGCTGAATAAGGATAACAATGACATCCAGCTCAGACATTTACTTGTTTGGTGATTCCAGAAGCTGCCCTCTGGCAGCTAATTATCCTATATGAATTCATCTGTTATGGGTAATAAACAACCTAGATTTCTTGGAGAATACACAACTTCCACACACTTCCTCGTGCTAGTGTAGATCTAGTGGTCTAGGATTTGTTTTAAGGATCAAATAATAAGCGGTTGCCAGGTAGGCTTTAGGTGTCTTTAACAATAGGTTTCCTTAAAAAACTTAGTTAGCTTCCCTTCTATTTGCTTCCTGTCAACTGCATGTGCAGGCAGATAGGGCCAAAGAGTCTATGTGGACAGTCTATAAACGGGAAGATTCCCTCTCTTTACTTTTGACATTAGTGATCTGTCCTTTCCTAGTCCTTCAGTGCCCACTGCTTTGAGACAATTTGAAATAATAACTTCTCATGGTGAGACACCCCAGAACCTAGAATTTTCCAATGGGTCTGAACAAGGTATCTCACAGAGAACTCTTCTTTAAGAGTTTGGGGATAAAAGAGTTTGAGTTTTGTGGGATAAAATCACAGGGCACTGCTAGCTAAGGCTACTACTTTGAAGTCACTGTTCTAGGTGCTTCTTTGGGGAATAAGAAGCAGTTGTCTTCATCAGCCTTTCGAAACTCCAGATCTTGGGGCTTTTCTCTACCTTAGGTTGTGGCCACAGAGTACCCACCTCCTCTAGGGAAGTAGTTTTGGCTAACCTTAGTACTTGGTGCATAACAAAAGATACCTCACTTCTACCCAACTGCAAGCCTCACCCCCAAATCCAATTCCACATTTCAGATTTACCCTACTTTCACTGACCAAATTTATTAGTTTTTTTCTTTTCTTTTTCCTTCCTTCTTTCTTTCTTTTTAAATTACAAACTATAAAATCCATTTATGCTGGTTTAAGCCGAATTTAAGAGCTATTTATTAAGATTCATTGGGAGATCTGGATAAAAAGAAACTCAAGACTCAGCTCTGAGGAACTCAGCTCAGAATCTCACACAGAAGTGACCTGATGGGCCTGCAGCTGCCACCATCACTTACTGATGCACAGTGTTCAGAACCCAATCTGTTACCTCCTGCTGCTGACTTCCAAGTCAGAGTTTCATATAGGTATGTTTAATTGATGGATCTTAGGTCACATGCCTACTCTCTGGCTGCAAGGGATGCTGGGAAATTCTTACCTGGGTAGTAAGACTCACAGTGTAGGAAACTAGAAACATGTCTACATTTGCAGGGACATAATGGAATGGCAGATATCTGTTAAAGAGAATTTTTTTTAATGAAAAATTTTTTCATAAGAGCCCCAGAAAGATTCAGGCCTTAGAATCACTGAGTACTGCAGAGAGAGAAGGTGAAGCATAAGGCTGAAACACATTTTTGTTGAAGATCTTTAGAAGGTAGACGTTGATGTTCCCTCATCCACCCCTATGCAGCCAGGCATTCATATTTCCACCCTTCCCATTCTCTCCCCTCTCCCCTGAGAAGACTAGATGTTTGCTCTTTGTTGAAGTTCTGGGCTCAGGGTTAACCAGGGCTGGAGGAAAGCAGGGCCAAGGTGCTCAACTGAAAACAAGGAGCTGAAGTTGAATTCTGCTTGATAAGTGTGGAAACGATCTGCTGTCAAAACCTGAAATGATACTTTCAGCTCCCTTTAGCTATACTCCAGCCACAGGCATTCTAGGAAACTCTGCTCTAATTCCAGGCATCTCTGTTGTGGGCTGGGGAAGGGGGATGGAGTAGGTTGTATTGATCATCAGCTTCCATTCTCAGAACACACAGGATGGTATTCTCATTCTCTTCTTCCAGGAGTTTATCCTCCGCCTGTCCTGTTGTTCATCCCACAGGACCCGATGAGGCTCCCAAGACTGCCCCACACAAGTCCGTTTCCGGTTTAAGAGATGAGTGAAATGATGTCTGAGTTACATTTAGTTTGGTTTCCACCGCAGGTAAACTAGACATCTTAGAAAGACGGAGACAAATTAGCAAGCACAATATCTAATATCTGAAATAATCACGCTTTTATTCCTAACTGAAGTTCAGAATTTGTTGGTAGAGAAAAGATGGCTTTCCCAGGCTGTTAAGTGTCCACGAGCCTGACGCCGTCTGCCATCTGCTGGTCGGAAGCTGTATAGCTCCAGAGTAACTCCCACCGCCGGGAGGAAACAAAGGGAACCCTCCTCACCTCTTGCAGGGGGGGCGGCTCCAATAGGTCCTCTGCTATAGGTTTTAGACATGAGCAAGTCCAGACCACTACCTTAAGAGGAATGAGGAAAATGAGGACTATCTCATTTTGGCACGTATCTCAAAATTGTCATCATTCACTTAAAGTTCATAACCACAACGACATTCCTACTTATTTTCTCAGGTGCTGTAAAGTTTTGACATGGGAATAAAATATCACTTCTAGAAACATAAATTAGACTTATTCGGAGTGCCCTGTTTTTCATACCAACACCTCTCGAAGCACATGGCATCTCTTAAGGAATCATGTCTCAGATCCTACATCAGCCTAGGTGTTCCAAGACTGCGTCCTACCCAGTACTCACCCTTGGATTCCAATCTTTGTACACTGCTATGGCTTTTTCAGTGGCTGACAGATATCAGAAGAGTGCAATATTCAAAAGGTGCAATCTACACCTTTTTAAATAGAAAATATTACCAAATAGTCTTAATTAATGGATGCCAAGTCTACATTTTTCTCTGTTCCTTGTATGAAATCACCTTTGATCAAAGTTAGATACTTTGAACAAGGCAGTTCTGGCCAGTCTCAATGGTGTAAGGTCCCTGGAAAGACCTCATGTGACAGCAACAGGTTTGCTTTCAAGGTTTGCTGCCAACATTTTATAAACCCAAACACAAACAGAAGTTTTTCTCACAGGGTACACATTTATATTTGATCCAATAATCCAGTAAAATGAGTGGTGGAAAAATAACAGATATTCTTGTATATTAAAAAACATACTTACAGGGCACTTGGGTGGCTCAGTAGGTTGGGCATCTGCCTCTTGATTTCGGTTCAGGTCCTGATCTCAGGGTCATGAGACTGAGTCTTACATAGGGTGCTACGCTCAGTGGGGCATCTGTTTCTCTCCCTCTCTCCCCTACTCTGCTGTCCACCCCCCACACACACACACAAAAATACTCTGTGTGTGTCTCTCTCTAAAATAAATAGAATAAAAGTTTATCTACATACTTAAGTCTGATCATTATTTATGAGTCATACCACCAAAATACACTATCAATGCCGAAAAGAAAAGAGAATGGTAAAAACAATGTTTTCATAGAGCCTATGGTCAACCTATGTATAAAAACTTAGAATTCCAGAAGCCAAGACATCAGCCCAGAAGTGGAAAAACTTTCGGAGTCTTGCTCAATCAAGTCACACTCACTGGCTGGTATAAAACTAAAATTTCTAGTGGATTCTTTCCTTTACAATTTGTACGGTGAATACAATGAGCTGTGAATTGATAAAGCATCGGCTTGGCATCTACCCTGACCATTGCCCACAAGGACATACATGTCTGGAAAACATCACGAGAAGTTTCAATAGTTGGGGAAGAGGGGCAGTGGAGGGCAGGCGGTGGCATGTTTTCCAATCCTGCACAGACCACTGAAAGAGTCTTCAACGGGCCAGCATCCTTGTTCCACTCTCAATATATGGCCACTGTAAAGGCCAGGATGCCGATTCCAAATTCTTGGGTCACTTTTGACATTGAAGTCTCCGGCTACAGAGAGAAATGGGTAGGCGGAGTTGAAGGGGTATTGAGATCTAGTCTGGATATTCTGAAAGCTGATCCCAGACCCAGTGTGTCCATCAGCTAGCTGAGACCCCTTTCACAACAAGCTCATCTACCCTTCCAAGATTCAGTTTTCTCATCTTCCAATTCCTACTCTTACTCCCTCCTTACTTCCCTCTACCTGCTCCCTGCACGTTTTTGGGCTGGTGGAGAAGCAGAAGGTTCTGTGACTCCCTTCTCAAGGTGCTAGAGTAGTAGGCTCTAGTCCAACGGAGCAATTTTTTAGACACACTTGCCTGGCCCTCCCCATCCCTGAATTCTGGCTGGCCCATTAACTGTCCCTTCCTCTTTGTAGCTGTTTTCCTTTCTCTCTTCCTTGTATTTTTTCCTGTCCTTCTCTGTCTACAACAATAGCCTCCTTTTCTGTTATCTAACTAATCCTTCCAATTCTTTTTCACTTCATTGGCCTAAGATGCAAAGTTCCCATGGCTATGTGTTATGTCTTTTTAAAATTTAAAAATGCACTTGGGTAATTGAACTTACTGCAGAAATTTGAGACAATACAGAAAAGCACATAATAATGAGGATAATGATGATAGCCATGGTTTTATGGAACACTTGGCTCTTTGCCAGGCAGCATGGAAGGCATTTCACAGGTATTCATTCATTTAATACTGCGTGAGATAGGAGATAGGTACTGTTATCATCTTCATCTTGCAGGCAAGGAAACTGAGGCCAGAGAAGTTAAATAACATAAAAGAGAAAGTTAAAAATTCCCCACAAAATCATGCTGAGAATAACTATAACCAACACGAAATCCTTATTTCTGAATGAATGGGAGGCCCCGTGCTTGGTGCCCACATTTCTTCACTGAAAAATAATTTTGCCACAATTCGTAATGCCCTCGTGCCCACTGTGGATTTAAGGACCTTTCCTAATAATGCATTTGAGGTGTGGACTTTTGTCACAGAATGTAGCGGGGACGTCTGGCTGGTGGAAGGAATGAGTGGATTGAAATCCACTGCCATCCTCTATCCTTACTCCCACACCTGGTCATTCCAAAGACAAAAATCCAAACGAGAGCTCAAGGTCTTACCAGTTTTGGCAATGAGGGTATTAAAAATAACAATCAAAAAGTGTCCACTATGTCCACCCTGAAAGCAATCGCTTCAATGACAGACAGGTGTCCCAGAAAAGCAAGTGTCCTCTTACTTCCATTAGTGATGGCAGCAACTCTAATAACATACTATGTGTGTTTGATGACATGGGGACGTGCTCCTGATATAACAGAGGAGAGAAGAGAGCCACTGAACAGAATGTGTGTGTGTACGTGTGTGTGTGCTCACACGTGCTGTGATGACAAACATTGTTAAATAAAGGGGGGAACACATATGCATTGAAAAAGTAATGGAAAAATTTTTTAAAAACAGAAAAATTAGTGATTTTGCCTTAAGAAAGGTGATAGGGGATTGTTCTTGCTTTTTTTTCCCCTTTTCTCTTCTTTTCTTTCCACAAAGAACATGCATTACTTATATGCTCAAAAAAGGAGTTAATAGTGTTATCTTAAAAAAAAAAAAACTATACAAGTTGATTAACAGTTGAGTTCAGTAGATTGTATTCAGGTGACATTCAGAGTTCCTATTTTGTAAAAGGGAAGAAAACTAATATTTATTGACTAAGCGTTTTCTCCTACTTACCTTATGCCAACTTTGTAAGGTTTTGCGAGGTCAGCATTCTGTTGCAGTGGGAATGCTAAGTAACAGTGACCAAGGTTAGTCACTGGAAAAGGACCGAATAGCCAGTTCCTACTGACTCCCAAACTCAGATTCTATTCTCCAAGCCAAGGGTGTTCCATTATTTTATCCTCTAACATGAGCATAATAACCTCCTTTCCTCTATGGTTCTTTGAAGCAATGATAGAGAGAGAGTGAGGATGGGGAGTGGGGCAGGGGGGTACCTCTCAGAACTGGCCAAAGGCTCTCAGGTGATCAGGATCTGCTGACTCTCCTCCATCCCCCAAGGATGTGGTGGTCCCAGGGCACCCATCCAGGCAGGAATGTGATTTCCAAGACAGTGAGAGAGAGAAGGGCTGTCAGTAAAATATTTCTCCAGAGATATCCTTTAGCTTAAGGTTCTTTGTGCCTTTGGCTAAAATGCACTGGCTGGTATAAAACCAAATTATCCAATGGATTTCTTTCTCTGAGCCTAAAAATGCCTTCAAACCCGTCACTCTTAACAACAACAACAAAAAGAACAAAAAACGTTTGGCACCTACTCTCCCAAGTGGACAAGAGGATGACTATGAACACTCCAAGGAAGACAGATACATGGAAGGCACGGAGGGCACTGAAAAGCCACTAGAATCTACATGCTCTTCTTCATAGTCCTGCCAATGGCTGGCCTTGATTATAATATTTAGGTTTCTGTGTTTATATCCTGTCAAGGGAAAGCAGAATATCACATTCTATCAAGTCACTTGAAAAGAACCACTGATTTACAACTCCCAGGCACTAACAGAGTGTTTGATTTAAAGAAGTGTATCTATGTAACTGAAATAAACACACCACACTCCAGAAAGCCTGCAGATAGCTTTTCTCTGAGTAAATGGCAAAGAAGAACTACGACTTGTTTATATTCCTTCCCTTCCCTAAGGGTTATCAGGGCCTTTTTCATCACCTTGGAGGGAAAACAAATGATCAAAAGATGGATGACCCCTTGTCTCTTCCATATCTCCTTCCCGGTATGTCAAAAGGCTTTCCAGCAAGGCAGGGCAAGCTAATTATTTTCTTCTAATCAATCAGCTATTTTAATGATGTGTGACACTCCTGATCTATCAGTGCCATTAAGATAATGTCTGCTCTGTTGGACTACAGCTAGTTTCCAGATAGTTCACTAGCCAGCCTGGACCCCCTAAAAATCCAAACTCATCTTCCTCCTCCAGAGGGAAAATCAGACCTGGAATCACTGTCTAGATGGAACTGACCTGAGGAAATATTGACATGGAAGTCCGGCCCCAAAGGCCCCACCACAGAACCTGGAATTTCCACTTGTTCCTTTGAGGGTTTTTTAAAATTAGCTAATTAATTGATTGATTGATTAATTAATTAATGGTATTCAAGAGAAGTCATTGTTAAAATATTGAAAAAAAAAAAAAAAGAAAATCCAAATATCTATTTCCACAGTACCTCAGAAATCATTGTCAGAACAGCTGTCTTTAAAGGAGTGAAAAGACACAAAAAGAAAGATCTGGAATATAGTCTAGGTGTCCCAGCTCTGCTGTTGTGGGTGGGGGGAGGAGGAAATCAGTGGAAGTTGAGGACCCGTGAGGAAGGAGTGGAAGACACGTTAAGGGAAAGCGGGAAATCTTGGCAGGAACACGGACCTAAGCTACTGCACATAAGCTCAGCTTGGCTCCCCAGGTTCCCAGGAGCCTGTCCTTCGGCTCCCCTTGCTAAGCCCTTGCTAAGCCAAGAGTGACTCTTCATTTTCCCGGGCCTGCAGAAGCCTAATGGCGGCCACCAGGGAAGGAGAGTGGAGGGAGTGAGTGTGGCCATGCCACAGGCCTCGGCCTTCCTGACAGTCTTGCCCTAGTGCAGGTCACTCCTCCTTCTCCTCACTTTCTCTTCGGCTTTGATACCTCTAGCAGTCTCAGGAAATCAGATGGGAACTGGCTGGTCTCAGTCTCGCCAGCTGACAGTGGCCCCGACCAGATGTTTCGCCGGAAGCCTTCACACCCCTCTCCCATTAGGCAGTAATGGCACCCGGGCTGCAGGGGGAGGGGCGCTGGGCTGCTGGGCCACAGCTGGCAAGCAGCTTTTGTTCTGGATGACTTCAGCTTGAAAATCTGCCTTAAGAATGTACTCCTCTCAAAGGAAGGGAAAACCCTATCAAGGCATGGACACAGGCTGCTTTCACCTCAGAACGGGGCTGTTGTGGGGGGAGGGGTGCCAGCCTCCCTGCTCATAGACCCCTCTTTGTTACCGGGGAGGAAGGACTGGGGCACGACCACCAACCCTGCCACTTGGCCAAATTCACCAGGAGTGACCAGCTTTTCCTGCGTCCTGTCTTGCTCTGTGGTACGTGTCAAAATCTGTAGGCTCCCTCCGAGGGAGCCTCATGTATAGGCCGAGTCTTGACTACACTGGAGCTGGAGAGGTAAAGAGGGGGTAAGTCAGCCTCCTGTCCTCAAGAGAGCTCCCCATGACAGGATGGGGGTACAGATATATGAACACGTGATTACAGGAGGTGTCATGGATGCTCATAGGGATCTAAACATTTAGTGTGGAACAAAAGGGAGATAAAAGAACGCTTCACAGAAGAAGGAAGTGTGGTGTGAGTCTCACAGCTGTAGGAGTAGAAGCTTGGAGATCAGGCAGGGAAACGGGCAGTCCAGAGAAGGAACTGCCTATGCGAAGCCATGGAGGCCAGGGGAAATGGTGGCCTATCCATCTGCTTTCTGTAAGAATTAAGGGGGAAGAAATTCAAACTTTTATTTGCTCCCTTGATAAATATTTCTTGGACACCATCTTATGTTTAAAGCACTAGGGTATGGTGAGTAAACCTAAATGAGTTTGGCCTTCCTAGAGCTTACAGTTTAGTTGTGGAGATGGACAATAAACAAATAAATAAGTACAGAGAGTATAAACTCGGACAGCTGCTTTGAAGGAGGTAGAGTAGCCCCCCCATCCCCATCCACAGTTCACTTTCTGTGCTTGTAGTTATATGCTCAACTGTGGTCCAGACTCAGATGATCTTTTTTTTTTTTTTTTTAAGATTTATTTATTTATTTGGGAGAGAGAGCACAAGTGGGGGGTAGGGGGGAGCAGACTCTCCCCTGAGCAGGAAGCTTAATGCAGGCTCCATCCCAGGGGCTCCATCCCAAGACCCTGGGATCATAACCTGAGCTGAAGGCAGATGCTTAACTGACTGAGCCACCCAGGCGTCCCCAGACAATCTTCCTTTTGAAAGATTGTCAAGTCACTAATAGCTTAATGCTACATCACAATATCTGCATCATTCACCTCACTCCATCTCATCACATAGGCATTGAATCATCTCACATCATCCCAAGAAGGGTGAGTACAGAACAATAGGCATTTTTAGAGAAACTGCATTCACATAGCTTTTATTACAGTGTATTATTTTAATTGTTTTCTTTTTTATTTGTTATTGTTGCTAGTCTCTTACCATGCCTAACTTATAAATTAAACTTTATCATACATATGTATGTATAGGAAAAATATAGCCCACCTAAGACTCCACAGTTTCAGGTATCCAGTGGAAAATTTGAAACATATGCCCTGCAGATAAGGGAGGACTACTGTAATCAGAGTTCTGTAATAGAGAAAAAGAAAGCAGGGGAGGGTTTTGCTATAGACAGGATACTAGGGAGGCCTCTTGGAGCTGAGGGGGATAATCAGCCAGGAAAGAGCCTTTTAGGTTGAGGAAACAGCCTATGCAAAGGTCCTGAGGCAGAAAAAGGTTTGGAAAATTTGGGAAATCAGAAAAGTATGAATGGTGGCTAAGGAGAGAGGGAAAAGGTAGGAGATACCTTTGATTAATTCTTTAGGGCTCGATCATGCAGGGTCTTATAGTTCAAAGCAATGGGTTTGGGGCCTTTTTAACACACAAGGAAAAAACACAGAATAATTCTAAACAAAACAGAGACATAATTTGAATTTAGCTTGGGGATAAATGACTTTTGGGTGAAGAATATACTAAAGGAAGTCAAGAATAGAAATTGGAGCTTAAGGGGCGCCTGAGTCGCTCGGTGGGTTAAAATAAATAAAATTTAAAAAAAATAAATTGGAGCTTAATAAAGAGGCCTGTGCTCATAGCCCAGTAAGAGCTGATGGTGGCAACAGTGGTAGCAGTGGATATGGGAGAAACACATGGATTTATGGTATTAATTTGTCATCCTGGTTCTCTTTCCTATCTCACAGTATTTTCTCTCTTTTGCATGTCATAATTTAAGCTCATCCAAGAATAATACACCATTTGTCTATATCCTTTCACTGTTACAAATACTTGAAATATGTCCTTGGTCTCTAAGAAAAAAAAAAAAAAAAAAGGAGGAGCCACAGAGAGCTGAGGTGTAGACTCCATCCCAATGACCTCTCATCAAAAGAGACTCTTGAAGCTTGTCTGGCCTTCTTTGGCCATCTGTCTCTCTGTCCAACTCTGTCTAGGTGCCCAGTGCAGGCTGAGTTTAGAGAACTGGGCATGGAGAAGAGCAGCTGAAGCCAATTTCCAGTGTCCCAAACACAAAGTATTCATTAAAAGCCATTCCCTCCATAGTCTTTTCTTGCTTCCTGGGGCCTGGGTAGAAGACACTCACAAATATTGCTTCCGTGAGCACTCTTAGCACATTTCTGGGCTATGTTACATTGTCTTGTCTCCATCTTTGACCTTGAGGTCTGGCAGATTATCCATTTACTGCTGCTCCAGATGTCCAAGGACATGTATACAGAAGAAGATCAGAAATCCTCAGATTAGTTTATAATTTATAACCTGCCTGCCTGTAAAGAGTTTTGACATAAGTCTCAGCCATTGTCAGGATCCTAATACAATCTTCAGAAAGGCTCCACACAACTTTCTCTCTTGAGAAATATGAAGATTTATGTCATATTCTCTTTTACCAAACCTCATCGATTCTTCAAGTATGCTTTGCAGTGACTAGAAGATGATTATACCAATGTGCGTGTGTGTAGTCTCCACTATATAACACATTAGAATTTATAAATCACTTCCCCATGCATTTTCTTCTTTCACTACAACCCCATTTTACAGGTAAAAGAGAGTCTCAGAGAGGTAAGGTTATATAGTTAGAGGCATAAAATTTAAAAGTTCTAAGAAGTAGAGACTGCATCTGCATTTTTCTCCATTATATCTCTAAGGCCTGGCAGAGTGCCTAGCCCATAGTAAATACTTGATAAATTTTTGATGAATTAATTCATAAATGAATTAATGATACCTTCACAGAGTTGGAATTAAAATCCTAAATTCTAATCTATCCACCATGTATTGATTCACTCCGATAAAAAGGTGGGATTATCTACAGAAATTAGAACAAATGAAACCACTTACTCAACTCAGCCTTGTAGCTTAGAAACGTTTTGGTATAACAGCACGTAGGTGGCTCAGTCAGTTAAGCATTTGACTCTTGATTTTGGCTCAGGTCGTGATCTGAGGGTTATGATATCAAACCCTGTGTTGGGCTCCACGCTGGGCATGGAGCCAGCTTAAGATTTTCTCTGTCCTTCTGCCCCTACCCCTACCCTTATTCGCATGCTCTCTCTCTCTCTCTCTCTCTCAAAAAAAAAAAAAAAAAAAAATCTTTTGTGTAACAGATATCAAAGCTGTGCAATGTTTTAGCGACTCTACGCATTTGGTGTATTGCAGACTGAATAAGGCCATACAGAGATTCTCAGACCAAGGGTTTCTCACTGTGTTGGCTCGATAGCCCTTTGTGCTGCTAAACACCACTCCCCACACCCCAGCTCCCAAAACGTGCATAGGTTCACACATACAGTTTTCACACCATTTTGTGGAGCACACAGTCAAACTCCCTACCCAAGTTCAAGATTGTCTTTGGGGACCTTTTTGCCAAAATGGGCGCTCAATGTGCAGTAAATGCCTCTGATAAACTACATACCCCCTAAGTATACCTGGCTCCTGCTGGGCTTCCAGGAGTAAAACAGGAAGGAGGGAGAGACTGAGCTGCTGACAAGTGGTACTTTTTGTTGCATCTACAAGGGGACAGCAAGTCAGCTCACGAGGATTTCCAAGTGACCTGGAAAGCTATAGGATAGCAAAGGCTGGTGAAATGATTCTTTCAGACCCTCCTACTCAAGAAACCTCAAAGCAGCCTACTGTGTAGCTGATTAGTTTTTCATTTATTTCTGAGGAACGAGAGAAGGGTGATTGTACATGTAAATCCTTGCTGACCTTTGGTGAGGAGCTGAATAGTCCTGACACACTGCATCAAGTCTTGGTTATTTGTGTAAATACGATCTACTTAGTGACTGATTTATCCTCAGAGAGGTTTGAAACCCAGGCCATCTTTTTACCCCTTTCCCTCCCTAATATTTTTGGTAAACACAAATAGAGTGGTTTTATAAACACTCTTTTAATAAACCCCAGAAATTGAGCCAAAACTAGCATCCACAATCCCACTTTCGGGAACAGGGCCCCTTCCCTCAGATCATTATTCCTTGTGAAAATACCACATTCAGTCAAACAGACTTGCTGGTGTGGTCAAATAAAATGGTAAAACGCAAAATAAAAAACCTTTTGTATGGAGGAATGAATGAAGTAAAATAATTCTCCTGCCAGCTCAAATACATCCAAACATTGCTGGAGTTCCATGACCTTCAAAATAAAGATGAATTTGTGAAGATTAGCAGTGACAGCCATGGGAAGTAGAGAAGGATAGCAGAGCCCAGCCGAGCTTTTAATGAGGAAAAAAGAATTCAACCATTGAGAAGTCAGGGGCCCCAAATCCTGTATATGGCAACTGAATATAATGTAAGCTTCCCCTATCCTGCTTGCTACCACTGTGCCCTCACTTTAAAAAGGCCAAATTTTTCCAACAGAATGAAAATCTTATACTATCCATATACAGTGTATATTTTTTAGAATAGCAAAGAAAATATACAAAGCAAACATATGCATAATGTGACAAAAAAGATATATTTGACATAGTAATATATAATAAAAATGTTACTATATACCTATATGTATAATGTGTTAACAAATATTAATATAATACTTAGGCAAGCTTGAAAGCAAGAAGTAATGATAGTATTTAATGCTTGCCATGTGCCAGGCATGGTTCTCAGTATTTCTCATGTATTTAGTCATTGTTTTTCACAACTCCATGAGTATACAATGATTATCCCCATTTCACAGTTGAGGAAGCTGAGGCACAGAGTGGTTAAGTAACTTGCCCAAGGTTATACAGCTAGTTAAGTGGCAGAGCTCTTTTAATTCCAAGTTGCTAGAATCTAGACTGTGCTTTCAATCACTACTCTAAAAGAGAGCCTGAGGTCATGTTGAAGATGGAATTCCCTATGGGCCTGTTGGAGCTGGAATCCAGGGGCTGGGGTAGTATCATTTGTGTAGAAGAGTTATTGAAAGCACATACCCCATGTATAATGTAAAGCTGAACCCAAAATCCTGCCTAAAGCCAGACCCTGGAACATTCTGTTTTGATGTAGCACCAGGAAAATTCTGTCCATGGGTTAGGGATGTGCACAGAAGAGGGGAAAGTCATTTGTGAACAACAGAAACCCAGAAGCCATTCTGTCCAGGAGTGGGTTCTGAATTCCCGCTACCTGCATCACATGGGGATGAGAAATTAACAAGAAAACCGTTCCACAAGCACACTGTTGACCTTCCCCAAAGAGATGCCTCCCATGGAAAGCAAGTCTTTCTGAAGATGAGCTCAGAAGCACAAAAGAAACAAACTCCCAGGAAAGACAGTGAGCAAATACACAACAATAGGGACAACTATGCAGTCTGACAGAGGTTTTAATTAGCATTTTTTGAATACTCAAGACAAAAAGAGAGAAATGGGAAAAAAGAAATATATTGGAGAAATAATGGGAGAATTTTTAAAAAGAGCACATATAAATTCTAGTTATGAAAAGTATCATCATTAAGAAATTTTGAAGCCTTAATATAAGAGTAAAACAGCAAAGTAGAACTGAGGAGAAAATTATTAAATTAGAGATGTGAGGAGATCATTCAGAATGTAGTTCAAAGAGATAAAGAGCTGGGGTGCATAAGAGGGAAAGGGAAAGATGTGGAGGTAGAATGAGAAGTTTGACATGTGGAAGAGAGCTATTACCTGAGAAGACAAGGGTAAAAATGCTTTCAGACATAAAGAAAATTCTGAATTTTCCTCACATTGAAAGGAGGAAATCCTCACATTGAAAAAAGAACATGGAATCCAAATATCATAATTAAATAAAAATCCATACTGAAACACTTATTGCTAGAACTGCTTTACATACAAAATAAAAAGGCCACCAGAGAGAAAAGACATATTACCTTAAAAAGAATGATAATCAAATTAAGAGCTGACTTCTTGTCATCTGTAATGGTTTCCAGAAGATAATGGAATAATATCTAAGTGCCAATGGGACACCATCATTAATTTAGGTTTTTATAACCTGCTAAGGTACTACTTTTAAATGATAGCAAAATAAAGGTCTTTTCAGATTTCCAAAAACTGAAAGCCTTTACTAGTCAGACCGCCATGGAAAGAATTACCAAAGGATATACATCAGCAGGAGCAAACTTTAATGCAGAGGAAAGAGTGAGATGTAAGAAGCAGCCTGAATAGAGAAGTAAGGAAAACAGGAAATTTACATAAACATTGACAGCGGAAATACAGCACTCTGACCCGTGATAATACAGAAGAGAAGGAGCCATTTTGGAATGAGGAGTTCTGAGGCACTTGCCTAATTCAGGAGAGGGAAAAAAGACACTGGTAAAGTGCACACTATGAAAAGTATGTCATAAATAAACAAAATAAAATACGCTAATCAAATGGGTGGCAGTTTCTATTTTCTAGATCGTTAAACAATCATTCCCAAATTCCTTGAGATTTTTTTTTTTTTAACACAGCTTTGCAGCCTTCTTGATGATTTTCTTTCAGTGTATCCAAAGGGAGCTTTCACTCCTGTGTTTTTATTTTTTAATTTTTTTAAAGATTTTTTATTTTTATTTATTTGACAGACAGAGATCACAAGTAGGCAGAGAGACAGGCAGAGAGTGAGGAGGAAGCAGGCTCCCCGCCAAGCAGAGAGCCTGATGTGGGGGTCGATCCCAGGACCCTGGGATCATGACCTGAGCTGAACAGAGGCTTTAACCCGCTTAGCCACCCAGGCGCCCCACTCCTGTGTTTTTAATACACTCCTGTGTATTATACCCCCAGCTTATTTTCGTGGGGGTATAATAGCTGTTACTAACTAGCTCAGTAGAACTTTTCCTCTAGGTTCTTTCTCCTTGGGCCTCCAAGATGGAGAGACAAAGAGGGAGCTGGAACCCTTTGAAAAACCCAGTGTGCCGTAAAAAAAATATTGGTGGACTAGTGTCCTGAAATTTTAATGGGTCAAGTTTCTCTTTATTCTCTCTGATATGTAATGTTTTCCCAGGTGATTGGTTTGAGGAGATAATTTAGTAGATCCTGATGACTAGAAACAAATGATTTGAAAATGATGATCAGGGGCGCCTGGGTGGCTCAGTGGGTTAAGCCGCTGCCTTCGGCTCAGGTCATGATCTCAGAGTCCTGGGATCGAGTCCCGCATCGGGCTCTCTGCTCAGCAGAGAGCCTGCTTCCCTCTCTCTCTCTCTGCCTGCCTCTCCATCTACTTGTGATTTCTCTCTGTCAAATAAATAAATAAAATCTTAAAAAAAAAAAAAAAAAAGAAAATGATGATCAGACTGTGTATCAGTAAGAATTAAATATTCAGGCATGATGAGCATATGCATCAGAACATGGTTTTTGAAACGATGTAACAGCCGTCAGCATTCTGTACACAAGCGCAGGGAGGTTACACGTTTGAAGCGATGAGCAGTACAGCTAGTGAGAAAGTGCTCTTTAAAAATATGTAAATGTTATCAACTCCTTCTTTAGCCTGCGTGAAATGCATGAAAGCCCCGTGAAAATACAGTGGGGCGGCAACAAAAATAAGATGTCACTTACCAGATCCTTGAGTCCAGGTCCCACGGTCTGGTCCCAGAGAATATTTATCAGTGGGGCCCAGCTCCCCAAAGTCAGCAATAGATGCCCTGACCTGTGTATAAAAACCCAAAGTCTATGGAAATACAAATTTACCTGTCCTTCTAACACCTGTTATATGGAATTTACAAGATGAAAAAAAAAAAAAAGCCATGTGATGTATTGTGTTAAAGCCCTCCCCTTTTGTTTGAAAGCCCTAGGGTGGGGCACCTGGGTGGCTCAGTGGGTTAAGCTTCTGCCTTCGGCTCAGGTCATGATCTCTGGGTCCTGGGATCGAGCCCCTCAGCAGGGAGCCTGCTTCCCCCACCTCTCTGCCTGACTCTCTGCCTACTTGTGATCTCTCTATCAAAGAAATAAAATCTTTAAAAAATAATAAAATAAAATAAAAGCCTTGGAATATGGGAACAGTTAGAAGTTTGGAATCATGAGCTCTGCCTATAAAGTTAAACATATGCAGGGTTGAGTTAGAGGAGAATTATCCTGTGGTTCTTCCCATTAACTTTTCTTTTCTTTTCTTTTCTTTTTTTTTTTAAAGATTTTACTTATTTGAGAGAGAGAGGGAGGGAGGGGGCAAACATGAATGGGGGGGCAGGGCAGATGGAGAGGGAGAAGCAGACTCCCCGCTGAGCAGTGAACCCAAAACAGACTTGATCCCAGGACCCTGGGGTCATGAGCTGAGCTGAAGGCAGACACTTCACCAACCGAGCCCTGCAGGCGCCCCTCACAGCAACCCTTTTACAAGCGAGATCTGGTGGGCCCAGTCACAGCTTATTGTCTTAGTCATCTGAGCCTGTTCTCTCTGTTAGACTATGAAAGCCTCAAGAGCGCAGGTTTGGTCTTACTCATCGGGGAATTTCCTGGTCTAGCCTTGCGCCTCGCACACAGTGAATACCCGGTATGTTTTTAGTTTTTGGTGAGTGAGAGAATGAATAAATAAAGTCTCGGAGGTCCATGTGCTTGCTCTCATCTCAGAAAAACATCTCCTCCCCTTTCCAATGACACTGCCCCATGTAACCTGGGCTAGTTCACCACTTGGTTCGTACTTTCCAATATGGTAGCAACATGTGGATATTTACATTTAAGTGAATTAAAATTGAAGAAAATTTCCCTTCCTCAGTCCCACTAGCCACAATTTTAAGTGCTCTGTAGTTACATACGACTAATGGCTATGATCTTAGCCCAGTTACAGAGTATTTCCAAGATTATAGAAAGTTCTATTGGACAGGGCTGGTATAGACGCAGGCTGGAACCCCTGGAGCTCTAGGCCCATCTCTGACTTCACCGGTTACTAATGCTGTGCGTGCTTTTCCTTCTGCCTAAAGAACGCCTCCTCATGGAGTAGTCTAGTTAACTACTTCTTCCCTTCTGGGTCCCAGTTCACTGAATATCCCCAGCTGGGTCATAGCCTCTCATAGTACTTCATGCACTTCCTTGTCAAGGTGGACATTTTATATATTTTTATGTGGTTGCTTGATTCATACCTCTCTTAACAAGCTGGCAGCCTCAGGAGGACAGGGACATGTCTGGCTTTGTTCCATGCTCTACCCTCAGTGACCAGCAAATGAGTGACATGTGGTGAACATGCAGAATTTGTTGAGCAAAACAATGAATGACCCATCAGTTTCAATGTCTGTGCCATTGCCATTGCAAGTGGTTGGTCCTCCATTAGACTGATACCCAGCTGAGACTCACGGGGAAGGCCATGTCTGCTCTTCATGGTGGCCATCCATCCCTTTGATTGCTAATGGTGTTTCCTCTGCTTCGTTGTTGCCCGTGCCAAATATTTTCAACATCGCCCCTGTGATTTGTCAGCACAATGAAGACTCTCAAGGTGGATAGACTGTTCGGCCCAATGAAGCATTCACAAAGCAGGAGAAGAACACAGCATTTCATTTAGGCTTTGAGACAGGGACTATTAAGAGGCCTCTCCTCAAACTCTCCATTGGCTCAGAAACCTGACACTGACACCCTGGACAGTTTTCTGAACTGTAATCGTCCCCTAGAAAGCCCCCCTCTCCAGAGTTCAGCATCCAGCCTAACTATTAGCATTATAGATGAGAAGTTAGAAAATATACATGTCAAGGCCTCCAAATTCTAGAGCCATTTCTCCCAAGGGCCTCAGAGGTTTGCAACTGTCGGACTCCCCTGAACATCTTCATCCCAGGCCTCCTGTGACAGTGGAAACTTGACGAAGTGGGGGCAGTTCCAGCCCAGTGTCCCCCGAAGTGGTTTGGATCTGCACATCCCATAACCGTTGAGGACAGGCAGACCAAAACAGCAACAAAAAAGGCCGCCCACTCGGGCTCCTGTGAGCCTTCATGTCTGAGTTCATGTGGCTCTCACTCAGAAACGGAAGTGGAAAACCAAATAAAGTCAACTCCATGGAGGTCCTGGGGACTTAACACTGAGCAGCCGCATGAATACCAGAGCCATGCCTCATGGTTCATGTTCTTACAATAAATGCCTAAGAAAGTAATAAGGATTTGGCACTTAGTATAAAGTCCTGGCAAGGCAGCTTGAAGTTTTCTGCCTGTTGTAAAGTAGTCCGGGACATTTTTTCTCTCACTGAGCAATAGGCATCAGCAACGTTATCTATAGCAGCAAAGGAATTACTCAGAAAACTTTATTAAGACTATATCAAGACTTCCTTTTTAATGTCTGTTTCCGCTATGGGAGAGGCTTTGGAAAGGACGCTAAGTTGTTCTTCCCGATGTGTCTATACCAGTCGCGTATTAGAAGATGAAACACATACCTAGAGGATTAGCCCATCTCGAAATCACCTTTCCCAGAGTGATTCATTTTGGTAAAGAAGTGCTGAAAAGTTAAACAAGTACCCTCTTGATTTAATACTGTTCATATTTACGGAATAGATTCCGCAAAGGACAGAAACAAGTTAAGGCGAAGATCATTTGTATAGAGCAAACATTTAGAGAATAATGGAAAGGGGGAGGGAAAAAAGACCAAATGGTCCTTGAGGCCCTCACAAGTGTGCAGCTTCAAAGGAGAGGGACTTTTTCATTTAGAAGAATGAAATAAATGAACTTGCCTCTGTACGGTGGCTCAGCCCAGTATGTGGGCTGGCCTTCCAACACATCTGCCATAGTCAACTTTAAGATGGACTTGTCTTTTGCCGGCAAATCAATTGTATGATGACCTTTATTACAATAACAGTTTTCCAGATCAACATTCTCAAGCACCTTGAGTCAGAGGGGAGATCCAAGGGAAGTAGGACACATTTGCAGAGCAGCATCTGACCACGACTGGAGAAGGCCTCCTGCCGTCTCTCCCCAGCCCCCAACTTCCTCGTGAGCTCTCTCACCTCTAGGCTTTGCACAGGTGGTTCCTTCTGCTTGGGGCCCTCTTCACCCCCAACTCCTCACTGACCATGCCTGGCTAACTCCCTCTTATTCTTGAAGCCATCCCTTCTGCCAAGAAGCCCTCCCCTAGACTTGGCAAGATTAGGTGTGGTGCTGCTTCTCTGGTTCTTTCCATCAGCGTGACCAACCAGCCCTGTTTGCCTGGGACCGAGGGGCTTCCTGGAATGTGGGACTTTTAGTGCTAAAATCAGAACTGTTCTAGATAAATCAGAGCAGTCCCCTGACCTCCCATGCTCCCTGCACTCACTTTCCCCAGATGGAGTGTTTTCCATTGGAACTGCCCACCGGAGACTTTCAGTTCCCTGAGGTCAGGGATGGAGTCATTCATTCATCTCCGTAGTCTCGCTGCACAGCTAGCACCCGTCTAGCATGAGACAACCAAGCAAAAACCATCACTGGAATAGGTACTTCATGCTGAATGAATCACTATAAATTCAACATTCTTTTATAAATGGTTCTCTCATTTCTGTGTCCTGCAGCCTCCTTCGTTCATCCTTCCTGGAATCCAAGCATAGATCCTGAGATTTGCTAGGGTGGCTGCCCTCCCAGGACCCAGAGCAGCTTATGTCTGCCTAGCATGAGGATTAGCGTACAGATTAGCATACCCTTCTGTCCACTTCTGGTCACCAGGTCATCACGTACCATTAGTTCCTGCTGTGAAGAGACTGAGGACTAGGAAACATACTTTTGTGATTCTTGATTTTTTGGGCTATCATTAACCGAGAGTTTCCATGTCCAGCACTACGTGAGGCCCTTTCATTCTCTTTCAGATTTAATGCTCAAAACACCCCTATGAGATATTTCTGCCACCATTTTCCCGACAAAGACCCTGAGGCTCAGCAAAGTTAAGTCCCCAGCTGGAAGTCCACAGCCGGTTATAGGGGACCTGGGGCTAGAGTCCAGAGTGAAAGGTTTGCTCCAAAGCCCGTGCTTTAAGTCACTACACTGTACAGAGACTTTCCACAAAGGGCCTTGCAGTCAAGTTCATAGCATGGTGAACTGAGGTGGGGGACACACTGGGCTGTTAGGTCCACACCCAATGTCCATCCTGAGCCTGGCCCCTTCTGACTGAAAGGAAGCCTGGTTCAGGTGAACCTGAATTTCAGGGAAGACTGACCTCAGGGTTCTGTGAGAGCTGAAAGGATAGCAGATAAAGCAGAAATGCTCTCAAACTCTTTACATGATCAGTGAGAAGCCAGGATCAAGAGAGGGTTGTCCTCTTGCCCAAGGCAACACAGCCAGACTGTGGCAACACTAGCCTGAGACCCTAATCTCTCCACTTCCTGTCCACATTGGCTCCCCACTTCCTTCCCCCATTCTGTGTCTATTAAAAACACACAAGGCTCTCTTTACCACATTCCTTGGATTTTAAAGTGGCTGCTGCTGCTGTCCTCCCCCCCTCGCTCAAGCCTACTACGTTTTTCTTTCCTTTTAACATCTGAGGAAGAAGGTGTTATGGTTAACAGCCTTCGAATTCCTCAATGTCACTGTAACATGTAATAAATAACTTTTTACTATTTAGGACCAGAATGCTTAGGGGCTGTAGAAGACGAAAGGCTCTTCTATTCTTCCTGATGCTGCTCAGACAGGTTTACTCTCGTTGTGGTCCTGGGCTGGTGAGGGGCGGGGGTGAGGAGGAGGACTGCACCTCCCCCCCCCCCCACAATCCCCTCAGTGCCCCAGGCCAAGGCTTCGTGGTTATGCATTATGCCGGAGTTGTGTGCGACTGTAAGACTTGTGTTCAGCTCAGTCTTTGCAGTTCTGGAGAACGGCATGTTCTCAGAAACACCTATGCAGCTACCGAGGACCAGGTGAGTGGGAGAGTGGCTGGACGAGTCAGGAATAACCCCAGGATCCACACTAATAGGAGGATTCTGTCCCAGGATAAGGGCTGCAGAAAGCACTTTCGAAGCCCAGTTTGGCAAACTAACCCCGGGGAGACTTTTCGGACTTTTTTAAACCGTGTCTAAGAAGACCAGAAAGAGACTCTAAACCTTCCCCAGCCACCCCACCACACTCCATACCCGCAACCCAGGAATTTTGCTTGCACTCAAAAGGCATCTTCCAGAAGGACCTATGAACCTAAAAACAAATGCTGTTTCATTTGCCGTTCATCAGGGGTGTATCTGGATTGATTTACTGCCCCCTTCCGACCCCCGGTCTTCAGAGCAGCATTCCTTCACGATTAAACGGAAAGGATTCACGTGCGACTTTCAGGGATAAGCGTAGAAGGCACAAGACCTCAAATTGCTCCATATCGGGTAACCCAAAGGAAACAATTCAGCATTGAAAGCGTCTGAGCCAGACAAGAGTTTGCAAGTGTTTTGACCCAGGCTTCCCAGAGAACTGTCCTAAGGGAGGAGGCCAGTGCAGACCACTATTATCCAGATTAGGGGCTTCTGAGTCCTTCCATGTTCAGGATATGCTGAGAATGCCTAGCCTAGCCGCATACAATTGATCACAGAAATCGCAATCCCTTTTGATCCCCAGGACATCAGCTCTTTCTGGTAACTCAGTTGGGGGGTTGTGCGCAGTGGGGAGAAAGAGAGTGAATGAGAGAAAGAAAGAGAAAACAAAGTAGGGCAAGGAGTGCACCAGAGAGAATCAATTTCTCCTGTCAGCTCAGCAGGCCCATGGATGTCAGAAAAGAAGAACACCCTCTACCCCATAAAGTGCTCAGAGCCAGGCAACAGCCATAGCCCCTTAGAAAGGAGATGGGCAGCCTCTCTGGTGAGTGGCACAAGTCTTGTGACAACAATTATGAGAAAAGATAACAGTCCTTTTTTGCTCTTCATGGGTAAACAACAATTTGGTGACTTTAAGCCAAAGAGAATCGGTCCAGAGTTTAATTTTATCTACTCCTGCAGCTCCCCTGACTTTAACTGGCTTCCAGGAAAATTTCAAGGGCTGGGGCCTTTGTGGCCATGGGTTGAGTTATATACACTGATGCACCTGGAGCCCGGTGTGGGTTGCGGGGAGAAGCAGAGTGCTTTCCAGGGCTCCCAGCTCCCCAGAGGCCCCAGGCTACCTGTCCAGACTGGGAGGCCACAGGAGGAAAAGGGATTCAGGAGGAGGGTGCCCTGGGCTCTGGCTCTTCCTGTGAGTCCCTGCAAACCTAGTGCCCCCCTAGAGCAGCCATCATTTGATCTGACCTCCACTTCCTGCTTTCCTCTCCCCTTCTCTCTTCCTCCCACCCCAAAGTGGCCTAACTTGGGGAGATTTTCAAACCTCCTAATTTTGTGAAAACATCCCGTGGAAGCCCGGTGGACAGAGAAGAAATACAGAGGAATCGGGGACAGTAGATCGACCTGCGAAGTGGTTCATGTTCTGGGGTTTGGGGGTTACTAGAAAGCCCTCCGATCTCGCCTTGTCACCCAGGGCTGACGTCCTACCATCTGTGAGTGTCTAGCTTTCCTAAGGATTGCTGAGGATTTATGAATGCAACTAAATAAATGAATCCCTGGCTATTAACCATGGGAGCTCAGCAACCTGGAATTACTGCTGTGAAAAGCAGCTTGATTGCAAATCAAGGCCTGACAATTCTCCAGAGGATGACCCTGTACCTCTCCCTGAAGGACTGGGTCTAGCCTGGCTGTAAGTCAGATGATCCTAAACATAGCCTCTGAACACAGTGACCGTCCAGCCAGCTATGTTCTCATGATGCAATAACAGGTCAACAGACAGAAACTTCCTTTTAGTGATAGGGATTCATTTCTTCGCTTTAAGAATTCTCTTAACTACTTTTTCAAACGCAAGTGGTTTTGCTCCCATATTCTGGTGTGCATGCGAAAGGAGGGGGTCTTTTCTCAAGATGAGGCTCCTGGGGGAACGTTCCTGGCTAGGAGCTGGGAGACCTGAGCCCTCCCACCAGTTCGGTGTCTGTTTGTCCGGAGGAACCAAGAAGCTGCTGCCCAGTGAGGCTGTCTCCCTGTCTTATATACCTAGACCCGAGCTCTCTTGCCACTCTGGTACAGCTTTCATACTCAGTCTCTGCAGGAAGCCCTCCCTCTCCCTCATGTCCTCACAAAACCTCCTCATTGGAGAGGGGCTAGAGCCACCCAGGAAAGCTGAGGGAGGCTGGCAGACAGCTTTCTGAATTTCCAGGCCATTCATGGAAACCCTGATGTCCCTGTTGCAGTCAGCGAATTCTGGCCTACCTACCAGCGATGGCCCAAGGTGGTGGTGGTTTGGGTAAGGGGTGCTGCAGGGTACGATTCTACATGTCCCTGACTGCCCCAGCCTAACCTCCCCGTGATGCCTGCATTCCTTCCCCTCAAGGAAAGGTGTTACCCTCAAACTCGGCTGCCATTCAAGCCCTCTTAGCTGATCATCTTTGCCTCATTTACTCTGCTTCATTCAAATGAGAAGTCTTCACATTTTTAGACACTCGGTGTCTCTTCTTCCAAGCGGCCCAGCACCCTGCCCTTGGAGAGGTCCTCAGCTTCACTCTGCCTTTGTAAATGGCGCTAACATACACCACAAGGGGGCCAACAACCCTCACCGGGTTCTTGAGAGTTGACTAAATCTAATACAATAGACATAACTACTGAAATAATGTGCGAAAAATGGTGAACACGAGTAAACCCTCCGTACATGGTAGCTATTAGAATCCACACAAACATGTACTCTACCCTGCCTTTTGTTTCCTCTGAAAGGAACCCCTTTGTGGGAAGATGCCAAAACCACGCCTGTTTCGAAAAACCATCCTTCTCCTTGAAAGTTATTGAGCAGGTCTGCCTCGATTTCTGTCAAGCACTACTGTCAGGAATCATAGCCGGAGACATTCCCTTGAGTTTCTAGCTGAGCAATGGCATTCGCTTGGCACAAAGGGCAGCAAAGTAGACTCGGAGCAGCAGAAGGGAGCAGACTTCTGAAAGTTCTCCACCAAGTGGCAGGAAGAAAAAGAGGTGAAAATAATAGAAGAAAAGAAGCCAAAAATTGCAAATAAGGCTTAGAAATATGTGGGGAGCCAAAGGGATGTGGAGGGGACAGTGTATTTGGAGGGTAAGCGCTCTTAGAAACCGTCTCCATAGCTGTTCTGTAAGATCGGCCCTGAGGGTCCCAGGTGAGTGCTCCTTGGCCAGGCGTGGAAGAGCCCATGGAAGGATTCTGTCTTGTAACCTGCTCTGTAGGCTGGGGTGGAGCTGAGTTTGGTGACTCTGGAGCACATGATAAGCTTTTCATGCTAAATGAACCTGCACTTCATCGAGCAGAGGACTACTTAATACAGAGTGAAGGGACAAAGCTATTTAGTGTCAGGCTTTTGCCAGATCCTTTCATTTTGAAGAACAGATTTGAGCCAGGGCCAGAAAGAAAGAAGAGCTGTTGGGTGGGGATAGGTTTGGCGGGGGGGAGAGCAGGAGCTTAGGTGCGATTCTTAGTCCTACTGATTCTCTGCAGGAAGGGGGCCTCTCCCAGTCTCGACGTCTGATGGCAAAGCTAGAGAGAAAAATCTTGAGCACTCGTTAAGTGCATGACCATCCCAAATGGTTTCGGACGATTTTTCTGGGAAAACAATGTATAATCAAAAATACCATGAGAGAATCATGGGAAAATGTATAAGTACACAAGACTGTCCACATCCCCAACACTGTATAATGTCATATCACATCACGGAGAAGAAAATAGAAAGAATAATGTGTCTCCAGAGGGTTTAACAACATCTCAAGCCTATGTGTCCCATGAATGCAAATGTTTACATTACTGAGCAGAAGGGCCATATTAGGAAACTGCTCTTCTGCGAGGTTTTCTCAACTGGGTTATGGACAAACAGATCCAAACTGAGAAGAAAAACAGTATTTCCGTGGTTCTCCAAAGCTTCCTTATGACTGTCAGTCCCCAACCCCTTAATGCGCAAGCAGGATGGGGTGTCTGCATAATGCTTGCCCTTTATGGGAAAACGGCAGGAATGGCCACTATGACTCTAGCAACATCTATGACAGGGTCTGGGCGTCACAGGTCCTGACCCCTCTGGAAGAAAGATCTGCTGGGAGGTACACCAGAGGGAAAGAGGCCTCTTGACACCCACCTAAATATGTTGTTTGGCAATGAACTGACAAATGTCCCCGGTCCCTGCTCATGGTAGCTCTACTCAGCATAGAGTCCTTTCCAGGGACCATCTCCATGACCAGCAATTAAAGAGAGAGTTCACTGGTCAGTGAAGGGACGGTCCCTGCAGCCCCTCCTTTGAATCTGACTGCGCCTCCCACAAGCCGCAGCTGCAGGATCTCTGGGGAGTTACTAGGCCTTGGATGAAGAGAGTGACACCTTGTAGAGTTGCTTTCAAGGTAAAGTGAGTTAATAAACATAAAGCACTGAAAGCTGTGGCTGACCCTTGTAACAGTGACTCACCCATCCATAAGAAGCTCTTCATGAATGCTAATAGTGCTTATTACTGTTATTTTTACCCTGAAGATAAGTATTATTCTTACAAGAGCAGATGGGCTGGCTTTCCACAATGTCCAAATATTTATGTTTTAAAACCTTAGTTGGGGTGAGTCCCATATGATTGTTAAGTAGGTGAAGGTGGTCTCTGGGTCCCCCTCCTTGTGGCCAAGTTCTATTTTCTGTTCACGATCAGAAACCCTTGACCAGACTCCAGAATATCCGGAAACCTCTAAGGGCCCAGCATGCTCTCCCACCAACATCTACCCCGCACAGACGCCCCATGCTCACTGCCCGAGCCCGGGAGGCTGTGGGTTCCTTGCCACTCCTGGCCTGACTGACTTTGGGATACAAGGAACTAGAAAATGGGTCTGTACAAAACAGCCCACGCTACCGTGACCGGAGGCTTCTGCATGTACCAACATTTTCCACCTTTCTGACCTTAAGAAGACAGAGGGGAGAGACTGGCTCTTCGTCTCCCTCGCAGATCAGGCTCCTTGCTGGGTGTTCACGGTGGCTTTCCCTGCGGCCTGCCGTGTTCTCCTTTGCTCACAGAGAATGCTCGAACCCCTCAGCATCACAAAATCCCCTGCAGTTAGGCCCCTGCTAAATGGGTCCAGTTCATTCCCCAGCAGTCCTCCCCACAGACATGACTTGCTCTCAAGGCTTTGCACATGGTACATCTCATTCCAGAAGGCTCTTCCTGGCAAACTCTATTTGAAAGCCGTATTCCCAGGTGACCCTTCCTAGACTTCCTTGGGTAGAATTAGATACTTGCTTTGCCCCCATAACACCTATGATTCGTCTGTGTGTCTGCCTTCCCAGCCAGACCCTTTCTTGCCACCCCACAGGTCCCACTAAGAACATAATAGGTGCTTGCCAAGGGTTAGTAACTTGTTACTGTTTTGTTTTGTTTTGAAATAGTTGTTCAGAATGCAGAATTCAGATCTTCATTTATTGGCAGGATTATTATACATTTCCTAACCAGTCTTTCAGCTTCCAGTCCATTCTTGCCACCCAGACGTGTTACTTCTGTGTACAATAACTGTCAATGGGGGACGCCTGGGTGGCTCAGTTGGTTAAGCAGCTGCCTTCGGCTCAAGTCATGACTGCAGCAGGGTTCTGGGATCGAGCGCCTCGTCAGGTTTCCTGCTTAGCAGGGAGCCTGCTTCCCCTTTCCTCTCTGCCTGCCCCTCTGCCTACTTGTGATCTCTGCCCCTTTGTCAAATAAATAAATAAAATCTTTAAACAATACAAAAAAATTTTTAAAACTTTAAAAAAATGTCAACAGCCCCGCATTCTGCATAGATCAAGCCTGGACACTCCACGGCATGGTGTTCAGAGCTCCTCCTGTCTCGCTTCATCCTGTGTCCCTCCCACACACCGCTCCCCAGCGGGCACCTTATGCGCATGCCATCTGTCATGCTCCAAAGTTTTTAACCCTGCTGACTATAATTCCTTCCTCCCCTTCTCTGCTGGATCACTTCCTATGCAGCTTTCAAAGCACCGAAGAAATGTCATCTCCTGGAGCCTTCTCGGAACTCTCTCAGCAGCAGCACCACCCGTTTCTTTCTCTGGGTTTCCATGACACTTGCCACACCCCTCGGTCGGGAAGCTCGTGATCTCTGTGAGCGGTGGCCACTGGAGCTGTGCAGTGCCCAGCCTGGGTGATCATCTGCAGAAACTCCTGGGAGTGGGGGGGGGGGGGGCGGCTTCCTGGCACTTCCAAGTGCATCACACAGAAGGCATCTCTGCTTTCTGTAAGAGAGATCTCTGCCGTCAACACGCAGCTTGTACATAATGTCACTCTGACTTTTATTTTTTTAAAGATTGGTTTGAGACAGACAACACGAGCAGGAGGAGCAGAGGGAGAGGGAGAGAGAATCTTAAGGCAACTCCATGCTAACCATGAAGCCCAGTGTGGGGTTCAGTCTTACAACCCTGAGATCACAATCTGAGCCGAAAACAAGAGTCGGCCTTTCAACCGACCATGCCACCCGGGTGCCCCGACGCTCTCTCACTTTCAAGGGAGATTACAGTTGAGTGACTATGGGCTAGAAATTGACTCAGCCAAATTAAGCTTCTCTTCTCCTAATAATTATTTCATTGAAAATTCTTCGACTTACCCCAAATGACTTTGTTCTCCGCAATCCCTACTTTTTGTGGGGGGAGGGAGAACTTTTCTTTTATAAAAGAATATATACATTGATGATTCATTCACAAAGTGAGTTCAGTCAGATCTGGCAAATCTACTCCTCCTTTAAGTTCATTCATTCATTTATTCGTTCAAAAAAGCCAATTTCCTCTGGGCAGGCACTGTGCTGGGGGCAGGAGCAAGACAGGCAGACATACCCTTGCCCTGAAGAAGCTCAATGCCTGTGGCTTTCCCTTGCCCGCCTTCAGTTCTTCCATCCCTTCAGGGTAGCTGGGCCGCCAGTTCCTGGACCGGGGAGGGAAACCCTTTCACACCAGCAGGAGACACCTCATTAGAAGGAGCACGGAGGAGTATGGCATTTTTACCTAAGACTGAGCCAGGGTCCTATTCGCAAGATCAGCACTGAGCTGAGGTCAAAAGCACCGTTTTTTCTTCTGGATAAGAGAATGCACGAGTTAGAGGACCAAAAATCGTAGGACAGTCTGGCTATGATTGAGCACAGCTTCTGGTCCGGGAGTCAACCTGGAAGGGCACAGCACTGACTCCTCTCAGAGAAACACTGACGGAGTTACTCCCGTGTGAAGTGCTCTGCTAGCATCGCCACCATGATTGCTGCTGAACAAATCACCCTGAAACTTAGTGGCTTAGAAATTGGTTTATTATTATCTCCCAAGGTCTGGCTCTGCTAGATGGTTCTCTTGGAGATACACTCAAGTGGTTGCAGCTGCCAGGGCTGGTGGTCTCGAGGTTCGCTCAGTAACGTCTGAGACTGATGATGACTGTGGGTGACAGCTTGGTTGGGGTGTAGGTATCAGCTGAGCACCCATGCCTGGCCTTCCCAGGTGGCATGGGCTTGTGCACAGAAGGGTAGAAGTTGTGTTACTTTTGATGACTTGGCCTCAGAAGTCACGAGACTCGCTGGTACCACATGCCAAGGTTTTTTCAGATTCAAGAGCGGGGCACGTAGACCAGCCTAATGGGAGCTCTCAAAGAATTTGTAGACCTCTTTAAACCACCACAGCGAAGCTGAGGAACTCGGTGGCTGTGACCAAATGAGGAATTACTGTATAATTGGTAAAATAAAACAAAAACACACACTTGGAACAAGAGTTTGGGGTTGTAATGGGTAATATCTGTTGGCATAAATCCTAGCAGGTTGGGACAAGGGGATGAGCCCTGGACTGGGAATCAGAATATGATTGTTCCAACTCTGCTATGTGCATTTCCTGTGAGCTGGACTTGGGCAGGTAACTTAATAACTACTGTCTTTGATTTCTTCATCTCTGTGAAAAGGATAATCACACGGTCTGTCTTTCACGGTTCACCGATATTTACAGGAAAGCAATGAAATAAAGAATGCAAAAGGACATGCAAAAGCTGTAATCACTAATTAATATAAGATATCATAGGAATTGTAGGATTGCAGGAATTTTATTGTTTTTCCCCTTCCCAAGCCTTGGATTTCTTATCTGTGGTAGTGAGGTGCTGGAATAGATTAGTTTCTCAAAGTTGGTGACCTAAGGACAAATTTTAAAGGGGAAAACAAATTCTTGTAGAAGCCTGAAAATATATTTGTGCCCCCCCATCTCTATTGACCCCAGTTTGATGAACAGTGACTTAAGGGCCTAAAGCCTTGCTCCATGAATTCTCTTCTAATTATAGATTATTCTTGTGAACAAGAGGCCTTTTTTCTTTTCTTTTTAACCAGTAAAATGCATTTTAGATTATAATCAAAATGAAAACTAGAAAATACTATGAGACCTCTGACGCTGAAGAATATATCTGGGAAGCTGGACCAGGTAGTCTATAAGATGCTGTCTATCTCTCCTCTTGAGCCTGGGGTTTGTGGCCTGACTCACAGAGCCAGCTCCTGTGTTAAGTTGTATGCTCCAAGAGAAAAGGGGTGTGTCTGTGGCCCCTTTGGAACTTTCAGGACATATTGGGTGTAGGATGTACTCGAAACTTTTTGATCCGATAGCAGTATAGATGGACACAGGTAGTGAACACAATAAATAGGACAATAATTTACGTTTGAGTGCCATCTTTCTGCCAAACTCGTGCTTCATGATTGACCGTCTCACTCTACCCCATCAGTGGAGGATACCAGCAGCCTTGGCAGTGACAGGCCTTACTTCGAATTGCCTGTTTCAGGATCTAATTAGCTCAGTGCCTGATAGGTTCTTGCTTCTAGTCAAACTGACAATGATAGAAAGAGGTTTAAACAAAACCAATTGAAGAATTGAAAACATAAAATCCTGCTCTGGGCCTTCAGAGCCTGCATTATCTGGGCTCTCCCTGTCTCTTGAGTCCCCTCTGAGCCACTTTTCCTCACCCTTAATGTTCCCTCTGTCTATAACACTGTTCCCTTCACTCTTTGCCCAGATTTCTCCTTTCTCTCCTGCAGGTCTCTGAGTGTCTCTTCCTGGGCACCTGTCTGGGCCCTTCCCCCTAAGTCAAGCCTTCTGTTGAACTCCCGCCTAGCACCTGTGTCTTCCCTTTACAGCACCTATTTATACTAGTTTTCGAGTTTGTTCAATTTCTGTCTGTTCCACTAGACTATAATCTTCAGGAGGGCAGGAACAACCTCTATTTTATACACGATTGCTTCCTTGATACCCAGTATGATACCTGGCATCAAGCAGGCAACTTTATAAATAATAAATAAATAAATAAATAAATAAAACGAACATTTGGCAAATACATCACGGAAACAAGCCAACGGATTTTTTTTCTTAAGTATTTCATGTGCGTTCAGCCCTCTGTTAGCCTCAAGCCATTGGTAAGTTTCTCAGCCTGCTGAAGGAAAAAAGAAAAAAAAAAAAAACAAAAAACACCTTTTCCTAAAACCAGGGTTTCTCTTTTAAAACCAGCAGCCCGGCCCCTGCAGCCTGTCAAACATGAGCCAGATTGACTCAAACCAGATCTAGTCCAGGAGCCTGTTTCACACTGTTTCCAATAGGATATGAATCAGACAAGATACCATCAACCAAGCATTTGGTCAGGAAACAGAACCCTGGCAAAACTTCCAGGGTGACCTGTCTCACGGTGCCAGGACCCAGCCCTGTGGACAGCATCTAGAATAACGTCGAGGAGCGGAACACACTTCAGCTCCACAAAATGTGCTTCGGAGCCAGGCGGTGGGTCCACCCTGGGAAGTGCACGAAGTGTGGGAATTCCCTTCCAGCTTTTCAAGCAGCTCAAAGCCATGAACGAAGGAGGGACTTCCAAATGCCAAAGAGAAATTCCACTTTCTTTTTCCTCTGCTCCGGTCTTTCCATTTCAAACATAGCCCTGCTGGCTGGAGCCACTTTATGAATGTGGGCTTGTTAGGGTCAGTCCAGAGACTCGGCATTATTTTTCTTAGGTTAAAAAACACAGGCACACACAATTTGACCTACACATTCTCTTTCATTTGCCCTGAAGAAATCAATATCCCAGGCTGGGGTTACCAGCTGTGGTTCATCTACATCCTGAGGCAGAGTTGCTTTATTTTACAGCTGCTGATGTTCTTCTCTGGAGCCCCAAGTCCTCTGTCTGGTCCAAGCTCAAAGATGGACTTACCGTGTAGTCCGAGCTTCCATGAGGTTCTTCTTATCCCCAGTTGCAAGGATTTACCATAGGAACTGACTTCCTAACTCCACTCACTTTTCTCTGTGTGCCCTGAAGCTATTTCTAAGAAGGCAGAATGCTGTTTGTTTTACAAACTTAAGGAAATTCAATGTTAATGTGTTACTTGCTCTACCACTAGCTATGTGTTGAGGGGAAGTTCCTTTCCCTCAAAACCTTAATTTCCTCATCTGTAAAATGGAAACAATAATGGTATCTATTCATAGAGTTGCCATAGGAAAAAAAGATACTACAAGTACAATATTTAGCACACAGTCTACTCATAGCAGGGTAGCTTAAAGATGGCTACAATTTTTCTTGCCCTCTCTTCCACTGAGAGGTAGAGTCTGATTCCTCGCTCTCGGGATATGGGTTATAGTGACTTGCTGGTTGAATAGAATGTTGTGGAATTGATTTTCTGAGACTTCCAAGTTTAGGTCAGGAGAAATTCTGGCTTCTGTCTAGTCTCTTAGAAGGCTGATTCTGGGGGACACCAACTGCCATGTGAGAAGTCCAACAATTCCAAGACCACCATGCTGTGAGGAAGCTCAAGCTAGTCAAATGAAGCATCTATGTGGAGAAAGAAACATGCCAGGCCAGCCCCAACTTTTTCAGATAGTCCAGCCCCGACACCAGCATGTGAGGAAAGATGCTCATTTTAGGCCCAGAGGTATAACTTGGAGAAGAACCAAGGAACTCAGACAACTTCCAGAACCAAGTCCCCAGTAGATATTCTTAAGCAAGCCAACTAACTGTTCTCCAGCCATTGGAGCTGTCCATCTGAGCCCTGCCACCCCCACCCTGCATCAATGTGGAGCAGACACAACAGCCACAGAGCTTCCCAGCAACACCCTGCCCAAATCCCTGATTTGCAAAATTGTGCTCTTTCATACCACCAGGTTTTGGAGTGATTTGTTTTGCAACAACAGAAAATCAGAACACAGGATAAAATTCTAAAAAATGGTGATTGTTACTTGATAAAAACATTATTATCAGCATTTGGAGACCCATGTCACAATTGCTCCTTAAACTCTGAACCTTGCAATCTGCAGGACACATTCTTCTTGAGGGCATATGGCCCCAGAAGGATCGCAAGCCACAGAAGAGAGGGTTCAGCATGGGGAGGTAAAAACAGAAGATGGGGGCCCCTGGATGGCTCAGTGGGTTAAGCCACTGCCTTCAGCTCGGGTCATGATCTCAGGGTCCTGGGATCAAGTCCCGCATCCGGCTCTCTGCTCAGCAGGGAGCCTGTTTCTCTTCCTCTCTTTCTGCCTGCCTCTCTGCCTACTTGTGATCTCTCTCTGTCAAATAAATAAATAAAATCTTTTTAAAAAGAACAAAAACAAACCAAAAAAAAAACCCCAAAAAACAGAAGATGGGAATCCCATTTCACCTTCCAGTGCCCTGCACAGTCTTTGGCACTCACAGGCATGCGACAAATGTTTCCTTCATGTATGAACAACAGACATCGTACATCTTTTTAGAATATCAGTTTTACTCCAAGATTATCTTTTCTATCTAACGGATTTTACAATGGGAATAGAATACAAAAGTCTTTGAAGTTTTAAAGATAAAAAATGAGACCTCCAAAAAATATTTACCTCGGGTTGGCCGTTCAGGTTCTGAACCTACTCATCTGCTCTTAATGTCCCTTCTCTGCCACTAAGAATAATTAAAAACCAATTTATTTGTTTAACAAATACATGAGTGGTTACTTTGTGTCAGGCACTGTTCAAGGCACTGGAGTTACAATAATGAACAAATGAAAGTTACCTCTGTCTCTTGCAGCTAATATTCTAGTTGGGGGAGACAGTGAACAAGAAGGTCAGGTGTGTGTTTTGAGTGTTATGGAGAAAAATAGAGCAAAGTGAGGGGGATAAGGAATGTTAAGAAGGGGTAAGAGTTGCTCTTGTTAAAAGGATAGAGAACAAAAACCTCACAGACAAAATGACATCGGAGCAGAGACCGGAGATAGTGCAGGAGTGAGTCATATGGGAACTTGAGGAAGAGGGTGCCAGGCAGAGGGTACAGCATGTGTACAGGCTTGTGTGAGGAAGTCAGTGGAGCAGTGTGCCCAAAGTGAGGAGCATTTCAATGAGAATGCTAAGAGATGAGGTCAGAGAGGCGACTGGGAAGTGGGGGTGGTGGGGCAGACACTGAAACTCTTCATGGACCATTGCAAAGACTTGGGCTTTTATTCTGAGAGAAGTGGAGAACCACTAGAGAGTACTGAGCAAAGAAACAATGTGATTTGATTTTTCATTTTAAACGAAGTCCTCTGACTACTGGGTGGAGAATAAGTTGATGGAAATTGAGTAAGAACAGAAGCAAAGAGACCAGCTGGGATCGTGACTTGGTACAAAATTTGAGGAGCGGAGCTCTGGACATGAAGGACCCCAACTCTGACTCAGGGTTGGTGAAACCAAAGAGGGATTCCCCTTTGACCTTTCCACATGGCTTACACTTTTCATGGCCTAGTGTCTGGGTTTCTAAGAGAAGCATCCTAAGAGCAAGTAATCCAAGATGTAAGAAGTAGAAGCTACCACCCCTCTCAAGTCTGTGCTAGGCACAGAATTAGTACAATGTCACTTTTGCTATATTCTATTGGTCAACAAAATCACAAGTCAGCCCATATTTTAGCAGATGGAAAGCAGAGAAAGGGAAATGATAGCAGCCATCTTTGAAGATAAGCTATTATATGGAGTGTCTCTAGAAAAGTATCTTCTGGATTCGGGAGGAGCAACAGGACTCCCACTGAATGGACTAGAATTGATTGCCAGACAATTGAACAGTTATGAAGAAAAAAATAAATAGATAAGGTAATAGATTTAAATAAACCTATTCGTAAAAAAATACATCTTTACAGCCACTCTGCCTACTCTCACCTTGCTCTCTACTCCCCACAGATACACCTGGAGGCTGGTTCAGAATTCTAGCAAACCAGCTGGTGAGGCTGAGCAGCAGAATAATGGGCTTATGTCATTGTCTTACCGTTAAACTATTACCCAAGTTTGGTATGGGCTGGAAAATTACCTGTTACACCTAAGTAAAAATTCAGGCTCAAAGGACTAAGATTTGCCCATCATCAAGGCAATTCAAAAGAATATGCTGTAGGTTCGAAGACAATTTCCAGAGAGACATGCATTCTCGGGATATTTTCAGTAATGGCAAAATCATTAGAATAAGCGGTTGACCTCCTCCCTGGGGGACCATGCTCATTAAGATGTATGTGTTCACGACTGTTAAAATTCCAACTCATTACCTAATAGTTGCACCTTATGCTCTTGGATACCTCTGAAAATGCTTCCAGCCTTTCCACTTCAGCCGTAACAGCCAACTGACAGTCTCCTATACCTTTGAGAGGCTTCAAGAGAATGTTGCTGGAGCAAACTTGAAAAGGAAAAAGAAAAAACTCAACAGAGAAGTACTACTGATATTCTCTCCATCCATTTTTCTTTGAATTAATCTAAAAGGTATGAGGAATGAATGCTTACCAGCTTTGGGGTCAGTGCTCAAACCTTCATTCATTCTTTCCTCTCATTAATTTCTACATCCCACCAGGGAAAAAGATAATCCAACTTAAGAACAATTCCATAGCCCAAGCCAACAGAATCTTGGAGGCAAAGTAAGAGAATCTTGGAGGTGATGTCAACCAACATTCACTGATTATTAACACTTGTCCTTCACTTCACTGTCCTTCAAGGAAGCATTCCTTCCACTGGAAGCTTCCTCTAATCCTCGCCCTGTGATTGTCATGTCATTCTCACCACCATGTTCCCCTCATTCCTCTATTAAAGCATTTGACTCTTTTTTCCTCCTATAACCCTGTTTTTCCTCTTTCTCTCTTACGAAATTTAGAATAGCTTGATATAAAGGACAACACCACATTCATCTCCAGGTACCCAGTACCTAGCACAGTGCCTGACACTGTGGGAGGCACTCAGTCAATTTTTGTTGAATGAATAAATGTGATGGGTGGTTCTATGATCAGTTTGCCGATCAGGTGCACTGAGAAACCAACAAGGTCAGTTTAACTATAACCACAATAAAAGAGGCCTCACCTTAAGGAGGTTGCCCTCAAGAACAAAAAAAGTACAATTTGTATGTAAACAATTGTCATCTTAGGCAGATTGGAATAAGGTATAGAGAAAGCATACTGGCTTGTGAAATTGGGTTCTAGAACAAACTCAGGGTCTAAGGAATAATAGGACCTTTTCTTTGTCCATTTGACTATTTATTGACTGCTTTCTATGAACAATGTATATCTATCTTTCCTTCATTTGAGAACTTCAATTTGTTGCTAAAAACCCTGCCATGAAGTGAAAACTATTGAATGCAAAAACATTCCCATTAATATTAAGTTAAAGGGAAACATTATGACGTGATTGGATTCTGAGATACCAAACCATTTTCACAGATATAAACACATAAAATTGAACAATAAAAAGAGGTATTGATGAATAATAAACTTTGAAAGGAAATAAATGCCATGTAATGGAAGAATGACATGATAGTTGGTGGTGGGAGGGACTCATTCTTTGAAGGCTACATTCTGCATCATTTTAGTCACCATTTTTTTAATTGGAGGGGGCTCATAATTTCCTTCCACTCATACTATATTTATGGAGAAAGTTTTACACAGAATAAGTATTTGGGGGACACAATTTAAAAATGCTTAAACATGAGAACCCTTCAAAGCTCATGGAACTGAGGCATGCCCACAACAACCTAAGGAGGTATAGATGGTACTCCATCTCTCTTGCTTGACTTACATTTAGAAAATAAAATGTCTGGGTTTATCCAAACATAGCATACAATTCAAATTTGTTCATATAATGTTCCCGAACTGGAGCTGTTGGGTTAAATGGGTTGTTGTGTTTCTCTTTATCCAAAATTGGAATGTTGAAAATCACTTCTTACGTTGTATTTACTGTAATCTTGGGCAAGAGAAAAAGGTATTATAACAATAGCAACAATAAGAGAGCAATGGTAATGTATTATTTAAGGCCCCATAACAAATTATTTAATGCCCCATAACAAATTACCTTTGACAAATTAAAACTACATATAAACATTTTAAAATAAATAGTTACTATCTCACATACTTTCTGTGAGTCAGAAATTCAGAAGCAGTTTAGCAGAATAGTTCTAGCTTGGGGATCTCTCATGAGGCTGCAGTCAAGATGTTGGCTGGGGTTCCAGTCATCTGAAGGCTTGACTGGGGCTGGAGGGTCCATACTCACATGACTGCAGTCATATTTACATGACTGCAACTTAATGCTGACTGTTGACAGGGGGTGGTGGGGTCTCAGTTTCTTGCCACATGTCTTCATGTCTTCTTCATAGGGTTGCTGCTTGAGTGTCCTCACAGCATGGCAGCTGGCTTTCCCAAGAGTGAATCACCCACGAAGACAAGACAGAAGTCATGACATCCTTTATGATCCAGAAGTTTATGCTTCATCTTTCTTGAAATATCCAATTTGCCACATAAGTCATCCGTATTCATTGTGGGAATGGACTATGCATGAGTATGAATACCCATGTGGAGAGAGAATCATCGTGGGTTATTTTGAAGGCTGAAACAACAGATGATATAATTTTTCAAGAGCCATTATGGGCAAAGTTTGTTAGCTAAACAGGTGGGATTCCCACTTTTAAAGTTCTCATATTCAAGAGGAGATGAAACAAAAAACAAAGAAACAAATAAGTTAGGAATTTCATTCAGTATTTGATGTTGTGAAGAATATAAAGCAAAGTGAGATGAAGTGATGTAGCAAGGGTCCTATTTTCTAGAAGACAGTCAGGAAGGCCTCTCTGAGAAGACGACATGGGAACTGACATACAAATGAGGAGAGGGGGCTGTAACTGGTAAAGGGTGTCCCTGACAAGAAGAAGAGTAAAGGTCTTAAGACAGAAGCATGTATGATATATTCAAGGAATGGACAGAAAGAGCAAGGAAAGCAAGGAGGAAGGAAGTAGGAGATGAGGGCGGAGATGTAGTAGGGGTTAGAACACAGAGCTTTGTAGGACCAAGTCAAGAATTTGAATTTAATTCAAAGTGTGATGAAAAGCCATTGGAGAGTATTCAGCAGGTAAATGACACGATCTAATTCATATTTTCTATAAGCCACTTTATCAAGGAGCTTCTTTAAGAGTCATTTGCAATAATCCTGGCAAGATATTAGCTTACACTAAGATAATAACGGGGGTAATGGGAGGTTGGTACATCAGGATATGTTTTAGAAGTAAAAGCATTGCTGGATTGGATAAGGATGAGGGTGAAGAATCACTGATAAGTCAATAGTTTTTAGTATGACACACAAAGAGAGTCATGCTACCATTTACAAAATGGGGAAGACTGGTGGATTAACAGGTTCTGAGGAGAAAAATAAAGAATTCTCCTTGGTTATGTTAATTTTAGGTGCGGATATGTTATGCAAGTAGGTAGGGAGGTCAATCACATAAGATGTTGGACAGATTTGTATGGAACACAGAGGACATAATATAAAGCTGGGATATATCCTCATGCACACAAGGTAAGATAAATTGTAGTTGTATGATTTCAGAAGAGGAAGAGTCTGTATCTCACTGGGCATATTCTGGAGGATTCATGGAGGAAATGGTGGCATTTGGGCTGCCCTTCCAAAGAAAATTTCACCAGTGGGGATAATGGAGGAAATTTTAAAGGACAGAGGAACACTCTGAAGGAAGACGGGAAGACCTGTGCAGGGACAGTTGCAGCGATGCGTCTGAGGGATAATGTGGAAGGGGCAGTGTCAGTGGTAGCTGGATGGGGAAGAAAAAGCATCTTCCACACACTTGGTGTAGGTAGTCAAAAATAACATGGGAATTAGTGGATTAGGAGAAAGAGAGAGGAGTCAAAGGCAAGGGAATCTTTGACCCCACAAGTGAAGAATAGTGCTGTGTCACGGAGCTGCTTTGGGGTTTTTGTCTGTTTATGGCAGGGAGAGGAGAAGAGACAGCTGTAGGAAAATCATGAGTCTAAAACATCGGCAAGATCAACCATTGCTATGCTCTAGAAAGAGGATTGGAAATATAAATTGGGGTTTTTACCACCTAATGATATCCTGAAGATAAGAGGAAAAGACTTGGTGAGGAAAAGGGAGAAACTAAGAAGAATGGGCTTTCCCCAGGTATTTCCAGAGGGCAGGGACAGTCACTCAAATCCAGAGATGACAATTCACATTGAAAGGTTAATCCCTTTGGCTGTCCTTCCCTGAGCCTCATCCTCTCAGTTTCCAAAAACACAGAATTCCTGAATGGTGACTATCTCTTTAGGAGCTGCAGCTTGTCTCTAGGATTATCTCTTCTCAACTGTAGCTTCTACTGTTGCCCTTCTATAGATCTCAGGGGTGCGCTTTTCCTTCCTCTGAGGTAGAGCTCTATGTTCTAACCTCATCTCCTACTATCCACACCGCTGGTGTGGATTCTCTCTGAACTGCTTCCCTCAGCCCGGGATGGGCTTTATTTAAAATATTTCTTTGTTTAAAATATTTTATTTTATTTTTTTTATTATTTTTAAATTTTATTTATTTATTATTTTGTTTATTTTTATTTTATTTTATTTATTTATTTGAGAGCGAGAGAAAGAGAGCGAGCAAGCACAAGAGCAGCAGGTCAGAAGAAGACAGAGTCTCAAGCAGACTCCACATTGAGCATAAAGCCCATCGATCTCATGACCCTGAGATCATGACCTTAGTCAAAATCAAGAGTGGGAAATTTAACCAACTGCCACCCAGGTGCCCCACTTATTGTGTAATTTAAACCCTAGTACTCTCCTCTCTTTCACTGTTTGCTTCTTGCTCTACCCTTAAAAGCATGGGGCACTGGGGTCAGGGGGTGGGTGGAGCTCCACAAGTCAGGTTGAAAGAGACCTAAAGTCAAGTGAGGTACACTGGGCAACTTGGTCTCACCTCAGAGACATTAAAAAGAGGTGGATGCACAGAAATCAGTTGCATTTCTCTACACCAACAGCAAGACAGAAGAAAGAGAAATTAAGGAGTCAATCCCATTTACAATTGCACCCCAAACCATAAGATACCTAGGAATAAACCTAACCAAAGAGACACAGAATCTATACTCAGAAAACTATAAAGTACTCATGAAAGAAATTGAGGAAGACACAAAGAAATGGAAAAATGTTCCATGCTCCTGGATTGGAAGAATAAATATTGTGAAAATGTCTATGCTACCTAAAGCAATCTACACATTTAATGCAATTCCTATCAAAGTACCATCCATCTCTTTCAAAGAAATGGAACAAATAATTCTAAAATTTATATGGAACCAGAAAAGACCTCGAATAGCCAAAGGGATATTGAAAAAGAAAGCCAACGTTGGTGGCATCACAATTCTGGACTTCAAGCTCTATTACAAAGCTGTCATCATCAAGACAGCATGGTACTGGCACAAAAACAGACACATAGATCAATGGAACAGAATAGAGAGCCCAGAAATAGACCCTCAACTCTATGGTCAACTAATCTTCGACAAAGCAGGAAAGACTGTCCAATGGAAAAAAGACAACCTCTTCAATAAATGGTGCTGGGAAAATTGGACAGCCACATGCAGAAAAATGAAATTGGACCATTTCCTTACACCACTCACAAAAATAGACTCAAAATGGATGAAGGACCTCAATGTGCAAAAGGAATCCATCAAAATCCTTGAGGAGAACACAGGCAGCAACCTCTTCGACCTCAGCCGCAGCAACATCTTCCTAGGAACAACGCCAAAGGTAAGGGAAGCAAGGGCAAAAATGAACTATTGGGATTTCATCAAGATCAAAAGCTTTTGCACAGCAAAGGAAACAGTTAACAAAACCAAAAGACAACTGACAGAATGGGAGAAGATATTTGCAAACGACATATCAGATAAAGGACTAGTGTCCAGAATCTATAAAGAACTTAGCAAACTCAACACCCAAAGAACAAATAATCCTATCAAGAAATGGGCAGAGGACATGAACAGACATTTCTGCAAAGAAGACATCCAGATGGCCAACAGACACATGAAAAAGTGCTCCATATCACTCGGCATCAGGGAAATACAAATCAAAACTACAATGAGATATAACCTCACACCAGTCAGAATGGCTAAAATAAACAAGTCAGGAAATGACAGATGCTGGCGAGGATGCGGAGAAAGGGGAACCCTCCTACACTGTTGGTGGGAATGCAAGCTGGTGCAGCCACTCTGGAAAACAGCATGGAGGTTCCTCAAAATGTTGAAAATAGAACTGCCCTATGACCCAGCAATTGCACTATTGGGTATTTACCCTAAAGATACAAACGTAGTGATCCAAAGGGGCACATGCACCTGAATGTTTATAGCAGCAATGTCCACAATAGCCAAACTATGGAAAGAACCTAGATGTCCATCAACAGATAAATGGATCAAGAAGATGTGGTATATATACACAATGGAATACTATGCAGCCATCAAAAGAAATGAAATCTTGCCATTTGCAACAACATGGATGGAACTAGAGCATATCATGCTTAGTGAAATAAGTCAAGCAGAGAAAGACAACTATCATATGATCTCCCTGATATGAGGAAGTGGTGATGCAACATGGGGGCTTAAGTGGGTAGGAGAAGAATCAATGAAACAAGATGGGATTGGGAAAAGAGACAAACCATAAGTGACTCTTAATCTCACAAAACAAACTGAGGGTTGCTGTGGGGAGGGGGTTTGGGAGAAGGGGGTGGGATTATGGACATTGGGGAGGGTATGTGCTTTGGTGAGTGCTGTGAAGTGTGTAAACCTGGTGATTCACAGACCTGTACCCCTGGGGATAAAAATATATGTTTATAAAAAATAAAAAATTATAAAAAAAGAAGAAAAAAAAAGAGGTGGATGCCTGTGTGGCTCAGTCAGTTAAGCATCAGACTCTTGATTTCTGCTCAGGTCATGATCTCTGGGTCCTGAGATGAAGCACCCCACAGGGCTGTGCTTTGACTGTGGAGCCTGCTTAAGATGCTCTCTCCTACTACCACCGCCCCCCTGCCCACCAATAGCACTTGTGTCCTCTCTCAAAAAAAAAAAAAAAAAAAAAAGTACATCCACTAAGAGTGTATGTTTGGGTGGGGAGAATTATCCTTAGTAACCCCACACATTTCTGTTGTTTACATAAAAATGAAAAAAAAATGTTTTAGCAGGAAACTACACCTCACTATGTCAAAAAACACCAGGGTAGCTATGGCAACTTCATGAAATGTTTTACTTTAGGGAGATGATTTGGGCATTAAGATATTGCAGACCCCGCGTAGGGCACTGGTTAGCTCCCCAACGGACACAATTTGCTATAATGTAGTATCTGTCATAGTCTGACTTGATTTGCCCCCAGGAAAGTGACTGGATCGTCACATCACACCCTCACCCTCCAAGTTAAAACTCCTCACGTTTCTTGGTTCTGACCCAGGGCCAATGAAGCCTTCCTCTCCAGCAATGTCAGATGTGAGTTTGAGGTATCACCTGGCCTTTTCTCAGGAATTCCCATTTCGAGTTTCTCAGGGGCCAAAACAAAGGCTTTGTATTAGTTGGTATTTCAGTTCTAGTCCCCAGGCATGCCCCTCTTCTCTCCTCATTTTTCTTCCTTTTGGACCGCGGTGTGATCGATCTACCCTGACTCTTATCAGATGGCCCAGCTTTATTTTTGGTCCCATGAAATAATTTGTCTTGCTTTCCAATAGCATCAGTGCCTTCAAATCAAAGGGACAAAAGAGTATCTTTCCCATTTTCTGCCTTTGAGGCTTCTGGGACCAGTGTTCCTTGGTCAGTTCCTCCTCATTCTGCATGCCCATGTGCTCATTGTGGTAAGCCTGGCTTTCTGCTTTATCTCGGGCCTCACTTCCCCGGCTCTCCCTCCTGTGGTCAAAGGTTAATCCCCAGGTCTCTGGGATTCCCCAGTCACCACTCCATTAAGGCTGGGAACAGAATGGGGCCCAGATTCTATCCCCAAGGAAGGGGAGAAAGAGGAGTCTTACAGTAGCCTGCCTGGGCTACTATACAAAGTATCACAGACTGGGAATCTTAAACAACAAAAACTTTATTTTCTCATAGTTTTGGGGGTTAGACAACCAAGATCAAGGTGCTGGTGAGGCTGGTTACTTCTGAGGGCCATGAGCAAAGGATTTGCTCCAGGCCTCTCTCCTTGGCTTATAGAGGGCCATCTCCCCTCAATGTGTCTTCACTCTCCGCATGTCTCTCTACCCAAATTTGTTCTTTTCGTGATGACACAAGTCATGCTGAATTAGGGCCCACCTTAATGACTACTATAACTTGATTAACCCTCTTAAGACCCCAACTTCAAATATAGTCACATTCCGAGTTACTGGGGATTAGAACGTCAACATATGAATTTTTGTAGGAGACACAATCCAGCCCACATCAGATCCCCATTTGCCTGTGGAAGCTGAATCTAGGGTCAGGTTGAGCCCCAAATGAGGTCCAGTAGCATCTCCATGCACATCTCATGTGCTTGCTGGGGCTCTAGGATGGCCTCTCAGACTAACTTACTTCTATGACAGTTGTCTTCCAACATGGACAAGTTCATGACATTTGTATTTCTTTCCATTTGGCAAGGTAGAGTATGTCTCAAATCTGTGGGTTAATTGCTGGTCCTTACAGACATTGTAAGAGGCAGTGAAACAGAAGGGGGAAAATCCCTTCAGATGGTGTGATGTTACAGCTCTTCTGGGCTCCTGTTCTTCCTTTTAATTTATTGTTTGGGTCACATTGCAGATAGGAGGTGAGAGGGTGGAACGTGTATCTTTTTCCAGAATTCAATTATACTTTATTAATGAAGATTTCCTTGTCTAACTCCACTCCCCAACACTGGTAGAGTAAAACACTTCCTCTGGTAGATTCTTATATTCCTCCATTTGAATATTAACCATATTATTATGATTATTTGTGTGCCTCTTTATTTGTGTACCCCATCTTGCCAGCCCATCAATGAGAGTATCTAGTCCATTTAGGCTGCTATAACAAATTTCCTTACACTGGGTGGCTTATGAACAATAGAACTTTATTTCTCACAGTTCTTGGAGTTTGGGAAGTCCAAGATCATGGAGGTGGTTGGGAAGTCCAAGATCAAAGTGTTAGCAGATTCAGTGTCTGGTAAGGACCCACTTCCTGTTTCATAGGTGGCCGCTTTGTTACTGTGTCCTCAAATGGCAGAAGGAGCAAGGGAGCATCCTAAGGTCTCTTTTATAAGGGCATTAATTTCAGTCATGAGGGTTCCACCCTCTCAATAGCATCACTTCGGGGATTAGGTTTCAGGAGAGAAATTTGGGAGGTGAGTGGGGCACAAACATTCAATCCGTAATGGAGAGGAAACATCTCTGTGTCTTCAGCATCAAATACTCATGGCATATCTAGTCAATGCTCTTATTCAAGGTTAAGTGACAAAGTAAAAGAGCCAACAAATGTCTGTGCATCAGAAAAGTTGTGAGTATTAGTACAACATAAAATGATGGAAAGCCTAATTATTACATGTGTTAGTTCAGGTCCCCTGAAGCAGGCACAAAAAGAGAGATGTAGACACACAGAGAAGGATTGTTGTTATTGAGGGGAGCAGGTTGGTGGGGGGGGGGGGTAGGTGGGTGGTAAGCAGAAAAGCCAGGGGGAGAGCCCTCAAGAGAGCCTCATGATTCTGACCCTTGTGAGGGATAGGAGATTCTTGGGCACCAGTTCAGTTCCCAGAAACAGATCCACATTAAAATCCTTGAGCTAATGCTGACAGAGGAATCCCAGGTCTTCTCAAGAAGGAAAACATGTGGGCATCCCCGCCTGGATCTATCAGTGCTTTGCAGCCACCCTTGGGAAGTGTGGCCAAACATGATGCAAACATACATTATCACAGCAGCTGCCGCCATGTACTGTGAACACACACACACACACACACACACACACACACACACACACACGGTTTGTTGGTTGATTGATTGATTGATTGGTCTGCCCTCCTTCAATTCCTCTTCCCCCCAGCTCCTGCCTCTGATAACCACAAATCCCATCTCTGCCTTTATTTCTTATTCTCTGTATATGATAATGTTTTGACATTTTGAAAAACCTTTTCTGGCCAGAGAGAGACTGCTCCTCTAGGGGCTAGCCAGTTCTGAGATAATGTGCCTGGGAGCCAGGAACATGTGTTTCTTTGAGATGCAAGCTAACCAATCCTGAGTGCAGCTTTGTTTCTCTGACCTGAGCTGCTCTGGAGGGAGGGAAGCAATAATCCTCTGCCTGAATGATGGAAGGACCAGGTACAGGCAACTAGGGACCACTCTACAGCCCAGCATCCACCGAAATTATTCTTAAGAGCCAGTCTTAAACTGTCTTCTCTGCCCTGCCTTGCTTTACCCCGCAGAAATCCCAATAAATGTTATAGCCTAGACTTTCCCCTAGGATGGGCTTCTGTCACTTGCCTAGGACCTGACTCCTCCCCTGTGACTTTGTGTGGCACACAGTTCACCCCCCTAGGTCCCTCGAGTACAATCAACTTCGTTTTCTTGTGCCATCCCCTGGGTCCCCTCTCGTGGCTGCACCTGACTGATGGTCCCTCTGCCAGAACACAGAGCAGTCCCTCAATTCATCACTGTTGCCACAGCAGGAGGTCTGAGTGGCACCGTGTGTCATGGCAGCCACAGTATAGAACAGGAATAACAATGAGCATGGGTCAGCCCTGCGGGACGCGTTTCCTGTGCTTCACTTGCGTACTGCTCACAGCAGTATGAGGTGGCCTCCGTGGACAGGAGGAAGCAGGCATTAGAATGTCTCCCTTCCCTGAAGCCTCTGTTCAGGGAGCCGGGCCAGAACCCACTTGGTGTCCATGAGTCACTTCCCTCTGGGACACCAAGAACAAAGAGGGTCCCTAAACACCTTGCCCCTGCCCCACCAGCTGCATCGACCCTTCTGTGCCTGACACAAATTTGAGCTTCCTTGGGAATATGCCTTTGGGGGTCCACCCGCAGGGAGGGGGAGTCGCTGCCTGAGCAAAGGCGCCTGAGCTTTCTGTGACAGGAAGACAGTCAGCCCCCAGGCCATGTGCTGCGGGCCCTGGAGTGTGGATGCTCTTTGTTAAGCTCCCAGGGTCTGGAAGGAAGCAGCTATGCTCTTGTTTAATTCCATATGAGCAGCTTTTTTATTTTTACAAATAGTCCTCTTGCTGTTAGGGAGTGAGTGAGCGACATAAATCATCATCATGTCTTTGGCAGCCGGGATTTTTCGGGCATGGTCCTCATTAAAGTCTTTAGTTGCAGGGTTCCTGGAGACCTTCCTTTGATACCTAAAAACATCAAACTGCAAAAGCCCTGGTTAGGAGGAGGAGGAGGAGGAGGGGGAGGAGGGGAGGGGAGGAGGTTGGGGGAGAAAGGGGGCTGAAGCTCCTGAGGACCCCAGAATCCTTGTTGGGACACAGCATGGCAAAACTAGGGATCCTTAGTCCCAACTCAAAAAAAAAAAAAAAAAAAAAAAAAAAAAGGAAAGAAAAAAGAAAAAGACAAAGCAGGAGCCAAGCAGCAGAAGCAGGAAGACTTCCCTGCTGAACAGAATCCAACAGGCCCCATACAAAGGAGACAGAAAGTGATGCAGGCGGGAAATGAAACTTCTCGGAGGTGATTGGGGAGAAAGGCAAAGTCTCCAAGCCCTTTCCTCCCCAGACCTCAGCCCAGCAGGCTGTGGCAATCAATGAACTCACCTTTTCCTTGGGCCCTGTCTCCCTGCTGGGCGGGAATCCAATCCCCGGGCAAAGGTCACTGGGAATACCGTCTGCCCGCTGGCAGGGGCTGTTCATTCACAAAATGAGCTCCTTTGTGATAAAAGGAGGGAGAGCAGACCCAGGGTTTGTGCGCATTCCAAGCTGGTGGAGGGGAGCTGCCAACACGCTCGGGTCAGTGGGAACCCAGCAGCACATGCATCTCAGTTTACACGATTGATGTGGCCTTGCAGAGCCCTGTACGTTGAATTCCTATAAATCAAGTCGCATTTTAAATGCTCTAGGGGAGCTGGCCATTTAAAGGCACCCCATGGTGAATCTTTTGGAAAAGTGAAAAATCACTGCTGAATTGATCTCTTTTGGCAGGAAGTAACAAATACTTATGAGCACTTATCATGGGCCAGGCAAAATGCTATAGGTGCCATGAGCATTTCTTTAAAATGAGGTGTTCCTGAGCTTGAGGAAAACACTTTGAGATGGTGGGATTTTTGTCTCTGGTTAAACCAGGATGAGCTGAGTACAGCAGCAGGAAGAGAGACTCCAGCTGGAGCCGTATCCTGTCGTTGCCACAGGACGTCCGCCAGTTGGACTCGCTCACAGGAACCAGGCAATAGTTCTCAATCATGGAGACAAGCGACGCTCAGTGCCTTTTACAGGCCTGAAGCAGTAGGTTACTCACAGCAGCTCGGGGAAACGACCAGCATCTTTTTATAACCTGAGTCAGCTTTCCAAATCAACACGCACCGTGGTGGTGATCATCTCTTTCTGTGGTTCTCTCCAGGTATCTCAAATGTCCAGCTCATTCATTCTAGGCTCTGGTATCTAGTGTGGTGTTAGGTAGGTTCGCATATCACTAGAGTCAGATCACATCACGAAGACATGTAGGTAAGCCCTAGGCTTCAACATTTGGGAAATATACTATTCCTGAAGACAGATCCTAGGGGATGGCTGGATGGTTCAGTCAGTAAGCATCTGCCTTCTGCTCAGGTCACGATCCCAGGGTCCCGGGGAGCCTGCTTCCTCCTCTCCCTTTGCCTTCCTCTCCCCCTGCTTGTGCGCACACGTGCTCTATCTCTCCCTGACAAATAAATAAATAAAATCTTATAAAAAAAAGAAAGAAGAAAGAAAGAAAGAAAGAAAGAAAGAAAGAAAGAAAGAAAGAAAGAAAGAAAGAAAGAAAGAAAACAGATCCTAAAACAGTTGAGGCTCTGGGGAAAACAAAACATACCACCATTTGCGTGGATGCAGGTTTAGCCCGGCTCAGGGGTTAGCCAGTGCGCACCGATTGTCTACCACGTTGTTATGGAACCTTCGGCAAGCTATTTAACCTGCTTTCTGTCCTGGTTGCCTTACCTGTAAAATGGGGATAAGTAATAGAATGGACCTCCTAAGCTATGTGTGAGGATTAACTCACGTGCTTTTACTTCTAAAGGCTGAGAATACCGGGGATAAAGTATGTACTCAGTACAATTAGTTATTATGAAACTGGAGTGCGTTTATAAAACAAAATCCTAGCTGTAGCTCACAGGATTTAAGAAGTTCAGCTGTCTGTTGTTAGCTAATTGTCAGCTGGATGAAGCAGTATGAAGGGACAATGCATGCAGCAAAAAGTTGTACCACTGTTGGAAGCCTGTTCTGTGTCTCTAAGGGGAAAGGAAGTCTAGGTAAGCCAGGTGTTATTACCTTTGCAGACACTATTCAGAGAAGCCGCTTTGGCATTTAGAATGGAAAAAAGATCTTGTAAAGGAATCCCTGGGTCCAACCTCTTACTTTGTAATGAGGGGGAAAAAAAACCCTCAGATAAAGTTAGAGACTTAGCCAGGATATACGTCTTCTTGATTAAAAAATAAGAAGAAGAAGAGAAAGACAAAAATTTGCATCTCTGATCTTCCAAACCAGGACACTATTTTTTTCCCAGAAAGAAAGGGATTTTTCTCAGCAGCTGGTGTGCGTCCTCAAACAGAGAAGATGGTTATCATCTTTCTTTTTGGTAAGGAGCTTGGCGGGGCGGGTGGGGGGGTGGATAATAATATATTGTCCAAATAGAAAAACAGATAAGTAGCAAGTTTAGTGATCAGGTTCTTGTTTTGAGGGGTTAATGTTTGTTCCAAGGTTCTAAGGAAATCTTGAAGGTAACCCCACCCTCATGTGACAAGAACTCAGAGAACCAGGGGAAGCCTGGATATTGTGGACCCTGCAGCGGCATTTCTGGTGCTTGGAAATTCATCCTCAGGCCAGCAGAGGTGACGCTCATGGTGCCATCATGCCCAGCGGCTGACCACAGCATGGAGAAGACGTCCTCTGTGGAACCAACCTTCCACGGCCCAGCAGCCCCACTCCTGGGACCCAGCACAGAGGTGAGATCCTCACCACTCCACTTGAGCCTCGTCCTATGAAGACAGAAGACTTAGTGGCAACAAAATCCTGTTGGCCAAGTGGTTGTGGATTTAGCCTAGGCAGAAAGAATTCTTTTTACCTACACCAGTTCCGTAGGCTGCACATGCTGCCCAGATGCTGTCTTCTTAAATGTTCTTTATTAAAATGGAATGTACTGAGATAACGTCTCTTGAAAACATCTCAGGCAGAGCACCGATCCCAGGGAATTCCCAGAGACTTTCCCCTTGCATCTGGGGTAGAATCCATACTGCGGGGAGGGATCTCCCTTCCTCTCAAGTCTTCTCAAATCTGCCTTCTCCAGCTCTGAAGCAGAGACTTAAACTTGTTTGTAACCAGTGACATGGTCTTCTCTGTCCTGCGGCTCTTCTTCCAGAGCCTGGTCTGGGAGAGCCACTGTAAAAGTACCCTGGCTTCCATTTAACCATGTTTGAAAGTCAAAGCCGCAGCATTCCAGATACCCACTGACGTGAACAATAAGTGAAAAGCTGTCTTGAGCCAAAATAGAAAAAATAAATAAATAAATAAAATAAAATAAGACTTGTACATCCTGGCCCTGGAGTGAGATGAAATCAGAACACAGATGACCGCGTCAAGAACCGGACCACAAAATGACAGTGCAATTCAAACGTGTAAGTGATGAAGCCTCAAAGGCACTTGGAAATGCCATGGAAAGCAAAGGAGACAGCCGTGATCCTCTCCGCTGCTCGTGGGGGCTGCTGGCGGCAGGGTGTGGGGGGCACCGGCATGAACAGCCGAGACAGAGAAACAGCTGCGTGGACCTCCCTCCATCCGCAAAATGATCCAGGTGCAGAAGCTGGGGAAGGGGAGACGGGTGGTGGGGTGCCACAGTGTCAGAGAAACTTCGGCAGTGAAATAGGGCTGGGGCGTTCTTCGGGTTGATGTTCAAAGAATGAAAACCATAGGCCAAGCGAGCTGTCCGTTCTGCCCTTGGTACTAATGGCAAGCAGGAAGGCAAAACCTGCCGAAGCACCCAGAGACGTTCACAGATGGAATTTAAAGCTCTACCTTCATGGAAAACCTGAGCAAGACTTGCACTGAAAGGCACACGGCAGTGCCCTCGGCTCTGGCCTTGTCTTCACCCTGCCTTCAGGAAAGGCAAGAAGGCCACCAACTGACCGGGTGATAAGGGACCCAGAGCCTCCTTGGAGAAGACAGTGACCCAGCTAAGAGAAACAAAGGACAGGGCTCTCAAGTCCTCAGAAGGAGCTTTGGCATCAGAGGGGATGGACTCAATGCAATGAAGAAAGAGAAATGAGGCCTTCTGGAAGCATCACGGGACTAGAAGCTTGTGAAAATTAGGGGTGATGTCATTCTCATTTTTTGTACGCCCCTGCGGGGCCTGGCTCAGAGTTGGTGCTTTGTGTGGGGTTGCTGAATCGAATGCAGTGGTAGGACACTGTGTGTGGGTCTTACAAAGAGTTCAGGTAAGGTGCGGTCTCTCCTTGCAATGCCCAGCCGAGAGCCTTAGGCAAGCTTGTTTGGATCTCTGAGCCTCAACGGTCTCATCTCCAAACAACAACAACATCCACTGCCCAGAGCAGTGATGAGGTTGGCAGGTCAGGCCTCTAATCTATCGTCCTGGCACACAGCCTGGCACTTAGAAAACTCACCTAACATTGGCCATCATAATCTTCATTTTCCTCATTGTCATCCTCTTCCAGTTCTCACTCAAGTCTGTCACTTCCAGGCAGTGCCTGGCATTTCCATGCCCCAAGGCGGCCGGGCAGTGTCTTCCTCCTATCTCCTAGGTAATAACTGCAGTAATCATTAAGTACTATCACTCTCGCCCCTGCTAAGCTCTAGAAGTAACTTCCTCTCCTCTTAGAAATTTCCATCCTTCTCCTGCCCTTGTTTTGCCCTCTCTTGGCCCCACACTGCGCCTTGCCTGGGAGCTTCTGTGAGGAAAGATCCCCTAAACAGCCTTGCATGCAGCCACTGGCCTTCATGTCTCCAGAACCCCACTACGATTCCTCAGGGAGCTTTTCTCCTTCCTTAGGGGGTCTAAGCAGAAAAGAGAAGTCAATAGGGTTGAAGAGGAAGGCTTCTTATAGCTTCTTTGTTTCATGTCTTTGGTAGAGGCACAAACTCTTACAAAACCAATATAATGGCACAAACTCTTACAAAACCAATGGCTTCCATTTCTCCTCATTTCAGACTGGGGTGAGGTGATGTCAAGGATACCTACCTGTCTGAGGCAACAGGTAGGGGCAGTGTGAAGAGGAGCAGATGGTTCATTGCTTGTGACCCAGAGGAGAAAAAAGAACAGAAGAAAAGCGTTGAGCTTGGCATCCGCTTCCACAGAATTCTCCTCATCCCTCCCCATCTACCACTGTCTTCACCACTATTGGAGTTCCCACCAGAAGCACTGAGATTCACCACTCATAGCTTCTGAGGCAACAGAGTCCCCATTCTCACTATCTAGTAAGATGCATCATGAGCAGGGCTGGGCCAAAGTTGGGAGGCCATGAGGGCAAAAAATGTGTTCTTATTGTTTGGAATGTATTTGTTATATTTGTTGACTTAAGAATATATCTGCCAAGGAAATATTGGGAATCATGGTAATTGGGCTCCATTACTGGGATCCCAAGATTCTGGAAAACCAAGCATGATAAAAATAGCATGTGCTCTGGAAAATTAAGAAAATCCAGGAACCCACGAGATGTCATATTTTCTATTCTCCTAATCACACGGAGAAGAGGACCAATCCACAGAGTTTTGGGAAAACAAAGACTGGAGGGGGGAATACTGCCTACAAAAGAATGTGGCAGGGCCATAGTCATTACATTTAGGGATGTGTTCGAAGTAATAATCAGAAATGCACGAACACTGATATAACAGATCAAGAGAGCAAGCATTATTTTTAAGAGAGGAAACCTGGAAGCAACTTAAAATTTTATCAATGGGGGCATGATCAAATGAGTCTTGATATATCCAAACAGCAGGGTATTGTTGGGTCAGTCCTGTAGAAAAACTTTTGCTAGCTCAGAGAAATGTCCGGAAGGTGTTGATAAAGTATACAATGCTATATAATTAGTATGATTCCAATCAGGTAATATATATACACAGAAAGAAAGAGTGGAAAGAGAAAAAATGTTAACAGTGATTATCTTTAGGGCATGGGTTTGTACTAATTCTTTTTCACTTTTCTAATTCTTTTCCATTTTAAATGTCTCCTGTGACTAGCACATCTATTTTTCCCAACTGTGAATGCACTTTAATTTATAATTAAATAAGTAATTGGAAAATAAAGATTGTTAAAAAGAAAAGCCCTCTCATCGATGACCAAACAGGGCTTGATTGCTTTCTTCCCTCAACTGCTAACCTGCCCAAAAAATAGGGGCAAATCATTTAACCCCCCTCTATAGAAATAAACAGCATTGTATGAATAGGGCTTTTTGTACCTTAATTATTTTTAAGGTCTATATTTGAATTCTGCTACCACAAGAAAAATGCAAGATTTTCTCCAGAGAGGGAAGGCTATCACCCAGGTCATTTCTAAACCTCCTTCATGGCATCAATTCCTTGACGGAAAACCCCAGTGCCAAGCCATTGTGCTAATCATGGTGGCACATCTGTTGTCTGGGTATTGCCTCCAGAGAAAACTGAAGAAAAGCTGACCCTCAACATTGGAGCTGTGGAGAGGTCCCAGGAGATGTCTACACGGGGTCTCCTGAGTGGCTCACACTTGAATTTTTAAAGATCCGGCTTCTGGATTTCACCCTTGTGAGTCTCAGAAACTCTCAGAAAGGATCCATCTCCACAGAGGGCAGGTGAAGATGGAGACAAGCAGGGGTGGGGGAGGGGAGTTGAGGGGACAGGACTTAGAAGGTTGTGGCCATTTTCAGAAGACCTCTAATTATCCCTTCTCCCACCTTGACCTTCCTTCCCTCCCCATGCCTCCACCACGCTCCCCTTGAGCATGAGAAGAGCCTGAGTCAATAACCAGCATGCCCGTCAGAAAACAAACAATTCCAGAACCCTGAGGGGCCACAGCAATGAATAGCAAGAGCAGACACCTTCATTTATCTTTTTTCAATCTGAAAGGAAGAAAAAGAGAAAAAAAATTTTAAATCCCATTCCTCCTCTCTCTGCCCTGGACTTGCTTAGCCTTCCTTCCCTACCTCCCCCAGTGTAATGCTCATAAAGTATAGAAACCCAGTTACATGTGAGTTTCAGATAAACAAAGAGTAATTTTTCATCTCAACATACCCCAAATATTGCATGGGACCTACTTACACTAAAACAATTATTCATTGTTCATCTGAAATATAAGTTTAGCTAGGCAGCCTATATTTTTATTTGCTACATCTGGAAACCCTAATCCCCCGGGTCATACCTATTTTGAGAATTCACAGGAATAAAAGATTTAATAAAAGATTTAAGATTAAAAAGATTTAAGAATAAAAGATTTAAGCCAACCATTTGCCTAAGATGCAGAAAGAGAAGAAAAAATTTCCCTTTACTGGTCAGGAACCCCTGTGACTTGGGATTTTAAACTTTTGGCTTTGGGAAGAGGGAAACAGAAGTTCTAACAAGGACCCTTCCTGATCATGTTGAAGTTTGCATAATATCACTTTTAATTTAAGGGAAAAGATCTAGAATCATTGTTTGTAATAGCCTTAAAGTCGTGGTGTGGTTGAGTTGACACATTTGGGGCTGCTTTGAATTAATTCCTCTTTTTTTGGAGCAGAAGGCTGTAGGGCTGCTTCTCAGTCTGGAGTTTCGAAAATGCCAACTCTTGGGGCACCTGGGTGGCTCAGTGGGTTAAGCTTCCACTTCTTGGTTTCAGCTCAGGTCATGAAGCAGTGATCCTGGGATCGAGCCCAGCTTCCGGCTCAGTGCTCAGCAACGAGTCTGCTCCTCTATGTCTCTCACCTTCTCTTTCTGTCCACTCCCCACCCCACCCCCTGCTCATGCATGCTCTCTCTCTCTCACTCAAATAACTAAATGTTAAAAAAGAAAAGAAAATTCCAGTTTTTGCTCACGTGTGCTCCAGAGCTCTAATTACTAGTCATATGTATTCTGCCTCAGACCAACGTTAGCTGCCTCAGACCACTGATGGGTTCTCTTGGAAAACAGATAAAATTGTTTTGAAGAAATACTTTCATTGTTTTAATAAAGACACTTTATCCCTTCGCAAATGTAAAGTTGTAAGAAATAGTTCAGTTACTCGGTACCAAATACTCGGAGTTTTTAGTAAGACTTAGTTTTGGTCAAGGGACAGAACAATGTCACCTGGGCCTCCTGCTTCTGGATAGGACTGCATTTAGGTCATGCCTGCAGAGGTAGATTTTCTTTAAACCTTGTTTAAGTCGAAAAATTCAATTGTACTCCAGGTCACTGAAGCCACAGTAAAGTATTTCAGGGGAGCAAAGCAGGTGAATGGGGTCAGGTCCTGTCTTTGTGCAGCCCAGTTGTGTGACCTTGGGCAATTTAGTTACCCACTCTGTGCTTTGGTTTCCTCAGCAATAAAGTAAGAGTCTGGTGAAGATGAAATGAATTAATGTATGTAAAGTTCTTAGAACTGTGGCTGGCACAAAAGCAAACTCTATAAGGATTAGTGATGATTCCTATTATTATTTCACACTAATGAGGGGGATGTAAATAAAAAATAATTTCCAGAAAATGACATGACAATACTATCAAGAACTTTAGAGTTGTTCCTCCATTTGATACGATGATTCCTATTTCTAGAAATCCCACCCTAGGAAAATAATTGGAGAGATAGGCACACACACAGATACACAAGAAATGTATTTTAGTATGAGTTATCCTAACCAGATACCATTAGCAGCCAAACATCAGGTCCAACACCAGGGAACTTGTTAAATAAACAGAAGTGTATCAATTTGATAGACTACATGTAGAGCCAGTAAATATCATGTTTTTAAAGAATACTTATTAAATGCCACAGGTAAGTATTATGATTAACTAGAAAGAGGAAAAGCATAATAAAACATAGTTTTGTTTCATCACGTAATCTACAATGACAGACCCTAGTCATAGCTGAAAGGCAAGGGCTATTGCCTAACTCTCAGTGTTAGACTAACGGTCGGTAGGAGAGCCCTTCAAAATGACATATGTATGTATATTCAGTCCAATGGAGTAGACAGGAGAAGCGTAGATGACTACAAGCAAGGATCACACCAACACGCTCTTAAGTCCAAGAGATGGAACAAATAAAGGCTAGAGAGATATAAAGGCATGATGTCGGCAAAGTGACCGAGACTCTGGCCCAGCTCCTGGGAAAACATGGCGGGTCCATTAGTAAAGTCTGCCATGGATTCAGGAGGTTGTAGAGGCAGCGTGTGCCATATACATGTGTCATCCCTGACATGGGTGATGAGTGTGGTCAGGGAATCCAAGATCAGTGATTTTGTTCAAGAAAAATGTCAAAAAAGACTCTGAGTGAAATTGGCCTAGAACTTTTAACTCGTAAGCAGACAACATGTCATACCCAAACAGGGGCAGCCGGAAGTAAAGGATTGATTGGATAAGAAAGAAAAGCTGGGGAGCCAAGAGGTGGGACTGGAGATAGAAAGTGGAGATCACATGTTTCACTCCATTTGTTGGGAAGTTGTGAAAAACCAGGACCCGGGAGGGCATCTTTGGCTGGCACCAAGGAATCTAGTGGTACCCGGAGTCAAAACGAGGCTTGCCAAACACTTATCAAACATTGGGAACATTTCATCATGCCAACTCCCTTATATGGTCCCTATTTTACCAATGAGGAAACGAAAACTCAAAGATTTTAGGGTCCCACAGCTAGAAATCTCAGAGCTCTCTCCAATCCCAGATTGTCAGATGCTAAGGACTAGAGGTGTACCAATGTCCCCAGCCCACTACCCTCTGACAGTGGGTGAGACCTGCTACCCCATGGATCGTGGGAGAGTTTTGCCATAAGGTTCAGACCCAAGGAAGAAACCAGAGATTCCCAACTTGACTTATTTCCTGAATTTGCTCTCACACTGTATTCCTTACCTTATCGGGGTTATCTGATTGGCCTGGATTAACGAATAATCAGTAATTTCAAATGGCCAAACACTGAGCTAGATAGTTCTCTCCCTGAATCTTTACACCCCTCCCTAAGTCGTGGGTGATCTCATTCTGTCTATTTTGCAGAAGAGGAAAACGCAGCTTACAACAATCTTCCGTCAAATGCCTGGGGGTACAATGATGGTAAAGAACAACCCATGAGGGTTTTGTCCTTCAGGGCAGAGAGTGAAGTGTGTACTAAGCGTGTCACAGAGAGAGCGCGCGCTCGCCCAGTAGAGACCTGAGACCTGGCCCAGCTCCAACCTTTCCTCACCATGGACTCAGCAGCAGGGTCGACAAAGGCCAAATCCAATTCAGTAAACACAGACTTCTGGTAAGCAAGTGCCCGCACGTTTGCTCTGTGTCAGTCAGGGGTTGCGGAGGCCTCGAATACTAAAGAGTCCTGCCGAGAGGCCAAGTGCAGAAAGCGGGGGCCTGCGCTTTTCTCCATTTACGAGAAGAATGACCATGTGGGGCACTCAGCCAAGGTCAACCTGGAACTGGAAGGCTGAACCCAAGCCCAGAGGAGCCAGAGCCAAGGTGGAAAGCTCCAGGCGCTGGGAGGGCAGGGACAGGGCGGCTGGAGTAAAAGGCCAAGTGTGGGAATGTTTATTGAAAAGAACGTGCCGGGGAGAACCCAGCCCTCACACCTCTGGGATCTGGAAGCTGGCTGTCTGCAGAACGCCAGCCCTACCCGATGAGTGCAGCCATTTCCACTTTGTAAAGTTCTTGGTACACAAACGCAGGGCAAACCCAGGCGTGAATGTGATTTCTGAAAGGAGATTATTGAAAAGGTGGTTCTGCTTCTTTCCAATTTCTAGTCTGGTGGTCAGGAGGGGGGCAGTGGGAAGAAAAGCTCCTGGACGTTTGCAGACATCCCCGTGGCATTCCAGAAAACACTATGCCCTCACAGCGGGACAAGGGGGCGCCATATCTTCAAAGATTTCTCAAGAGGAGGCCGGAGCTGAAGGCGGGGCCAGAATGAACCCAGGAGTCTGGATCTGGTTGGCAGAAGAGAGTGGAAGGATGGAGGGGAATAGAGGGGACAAGTCGCGCGTCCGCGTCCTCATACAGTGACCCCAGGATATTGTGACCCCAGATTGCCCTCTGACTGCTGGAACTTCAAGGCAAACAAGAGGCGGCTCGAGGAAGCGGCACACTGATTACATATCTAATTTGCTGTCACTGTCCTCATGACATCACATATGTCACTGTGGTTTTCCGGATTACTGTCGACTCTGAACACATGAATCTGTTTTCCCTGACGAGTTGGTTTGGATTTTTCCTTGGCACCGGTTTTCTTTCCTTCCTTCCTGTCGGCGTCACTTCTTAGATCTTTGCCCGTGTTTCTGGTGTCTCCCGAACTCCCAAATGCACGGGAGCTTTTTCTAGACTGCTGACTCTTCTGGCCTTCCTCTCGCCTTATCACTCAAAATGATATCGAACCTCACGAAACTGTCTGGCCTCGCTCCTTTTGGAGAGATGCAGCCCAGCATGTCCGCCTTGATGTTTTGCGCTGTGCTCTGGGCTGGGGTAAAGTGAAGTCATCACAACTGCTCTTTTAAGCTCAAGGAATTTGATAAATGAAGTTGTGTGGGGTCCTGGCAGGCAACGTGCTGGAGCCAAGTACAGTGACCATCTGTGGACCAGTCTCCTTACCCCTTTATTATAGGCCCATAGTCAAGTTCAAATTGCTTTGTTAAACTTTTTGTGTGTGTCTCTCTCTCTTTTTATATCTCAGCTTTATACAATTATTCCCAAATTTCCCAAACTGACAGTGGGGGAGAGGCATTTGAAAGGACTGCTCAGCTTAAGTCTTCTGAAGGTTTGCATCGGGACTACGTTTTTCTAATTTCCTGGCATCTACTCTGTTCTCCTGGGCCTTTCAAAAACAATTATGAGTGCATGAATAAATATAATAACTCATTCCATCAATATTTGGGAGCCATCCTTTAGACGTCCTGTCTCCAGACATTTTAGACTTGAAAATTCATTAGCATTAAGGGTGCCTGGATGGCTTATTTGGTTAAGCGTCAATTCTTGATTTCGGCTCAGGTGTTGATGGTGGGGTCGTGAGAAAGAGTCCTACATGGGGCTCCAAGCCAGGCATGGAACCTGTTTAGGATTCCTTCTTTCCCTCCCCCTCCCCCATGTTCTCTCGCTCTCCCAAATAAATAAATAAATCTTTTAAAAATAAAATAAATAAAATTCATTTAGCATCCATCAACATTTCCAGACCAAGGACATCTTGTACATGTTCAGGATCTCATGATCTCATTAAGGACAAGGAAGAAGTACCGATTTATACATTGTTTCTGAACACAGAGGGTAACATCTGGAGGAAAGAAGAAAGTGAGTACATTAATTATCCTTGTGTTTCTATCAGAATTTATTTCGTCCACTATATCAGCTAGGGAAACAAAGTCATTCCTTTATAATTTTTCCCAATCAAATGTCCTCTCTTCCTATCTAGAGAGCAACTTGGGGTTTTGGGGGGTTTTGTTTGTTTGTTTGTTTGCCTTTTTCTCCTTCCTTGATATCCTTTCCCTTCTTGTAATAAATGCAAGATCTGCGGGCCAGTTCTGATCCTAAGAGGTCCAGTAAAATGTGGTTGAATCAGGGGACGGGCTTTGGGCTCCTGAACCACTGAAGGCATCCTCCGGCCTTCAGGCTTCACCGGCCGCCTGCTGGGTTTGCTACAGGAGTGCCGAGGATGGGGTTATGATTTCTGGTACCAGCAGGGCTAGAGTGGGCTCCTTTGATGTGGCATCTCTGGCCTCACCCCCAAAAGATTTGGGGGTTCATGTGCTCCTTCTTTTTATAAGCCCAAACCTTTTCCCCCTGCCAGGGAAAGCCAGAACTGCTCCTTGTTTTACTAGCATTCCACTGAACTGACAGGTGGATCTTCTCAATATTGAAGAACATGGGACTCTCCGTTTATTTGGGGTTTCTAGAATGGTCTTTAGTAAAACCCTCTCCTTTTCTTCATATAGGTCTTACCCTTTTATTGCTAGGCTTGTTCCTATGTCCTTTACAGTTTTTGTTGCTTCTATGAACAGGGTCTTTCTTCCCTTTAAATTTTCTAATTGAGCATTACAGTTCACCAGATCTCTCATATCTGACTACCTTGCTGGGCTGTTTTGTTAGTTCTAATGGTTATTTAACTTGAACTTCTTGGGTTGTCTATATAGATAGTGCTCTCTTTCTTTCCAGTCTTTACACTTTTTTTCCCCCTTTATTGCAATGGCCAGGGCCTTCCTCACTGAGACATACCAGCAGTGACAACTGACATTGCTGTCTTATTTCTTCCTTTAGGGGTCTGCTTTAGTATTTCACCAGGAAACAGTGTTTGTTGTAGTTTTACGGTAGATACTCTTTAGGCAGAGCAAAAAAAAAAAAAAAAAAGAGAGAGAGAGAGAGAGAGAGAAGGGTTTTTTCTGTCCCAAGTTAGCCAAGATTTCTCACCAGGAGAGAATTTCATCAAATACAAAAATCTCATGAAGCACAGGATTTCCATAACAATTATTGATAATTCAGAATAAGTTTATCTTATGACAACTTTTATGCTTTTGCAATCTTTCCAAAGTTATCAGTATCGTAGTGAAATAACTATAGATGAATGCCCTTCTCAGGACAAGTGGGCCTTTTAAAAAAAAAACCACGGTGTGATCCCATTTTTAGAGCTGTTAGCAGAACATGATGTATAGTGTAAATCACTGTTCTAAATAAGGTCCATGATTACAGAATACTGTTTTAAAAAATAATTCAAAACGTGAGCATTAAAACCCAAGTTATAGGTGTCATTTTCACACCGATGGAGAAGAAAACTTCAAATCCTACCTTTATAAATCAAATGCATTTTTTCACTCTGTATCTTTACATACCTCTGCCTTTCACAATATATCTTGTCCCCCTCAAACTCCTAATTTCCCAGTTCCAGTCTCAAAAAAGGCACAGCTAGAAAGAAAAATTTTATTTCTTCATACTTAGGCATCCTACTTCACTTAAAACAAACAACTGGTAAAAATCCAGACCCAGTGGGGATGAAACACTCAACAGCTTTGCCTTTCATGTGGAGGAGAGGGAAACAGGTTGTTCTAGAATGGGGACCAATATTAGCCCATCTGGAAAGGTCAAAGCAATTAACATGAAATACTAAATTCGCATGAAACCCAGTATCTGAATGGTGTAGCTCCCAGATGTCCCCCGTACCATGCAGCGCACCAGGATCGAGAAAACAGTCCCAAGTGTCGCACAATAGGACCCTCTTGCCTGCTGACCTTGTGTGCTTCCCAAGGTTCTTGATTCTGCCACTTTCAGCATCCCTGTCTCTGTGGATTTATGACGTGTTGCCAATGTTATTACTTTCCCTGCTTCTACCCCTTCCAGCCCAAAGAGTTTCAGCATTGTAAGTAACACATTTTCACACAAGGGAGCCAAACAGTCCAGAAGCAGAATTTCTCAGCAAGAGGAGCTGTAGGCAAAGGAGCCCCCCACCCCACCTTCGAAGCTGGCACCTAGGTGGCTCTGGACACGAGTCAGAAAGATGAAACGGGGGAGAATGAGGAGATCCCAAGGGAGGAAAAGGATGCTGAAGGGAGATTCATCCCATTTTCCCTCATGGTGAGCGCCAGGCCAGCTCTGGGAGCAGAGGGCTCCTCCAAATTTGTAGGGGCATCCTTGGTTCCCTTAGCAAGAACTGAAGGTCTCTTCCTTGGAACCTGCGGGATACTTGGTATGTGGAAAAGTTTTATTCCTAGATGTCATCACCGTAAGAACCTATATATTGAGGAATCAGCCAGTGCTTATAGTCTACTATTGCTTCATGGCTTTTCATGACAAGTTTCTCCTGTCTCTTCTGGAACAGACCTGCTATTGTCTTTGCTATGGTCTCTCTGATTATGTGACTATGGGGTCCTTTTGTACCCTCTCTGTTTTAAATACATATGTGCTGACTGTTTCTCCCTTGTTGATGATACAAAGCAAAGGTAGGTCAAATAATGAGTGCTGAGGTCATACTCTCTCTTACCTGTTAGATAATTGCCGCTGGAAACCATTCCAATCCCTGCAACAAGTTCCAGTTCTTGGAGCGGATCCTAGGGTCTTAGGTCGCCCCCCATCCTCCACACAACCATCCATTCCCTTCAGGACCAAGACTCCACCTCCCAGCTTCCAGGAGTTTTGGCTACCAGCTGAGTCTCTTCAGCACTTCCCTTCAGCTAAAGGAAGCTGCCTCACCCATGGTTAAATGCCTCTTTGAGGCCAACCCACATCCAATGGCTAGTCCATGGGTGGACCCGAAGTTTGGCTTCCTCACATCCATGGGGACAAGTCGGAGGGCCACCCCAGCTTCAGGGCTTCCCATGGGATCCCCTGAGGTCTCTGATGCAAGATACATTGCCATTCGACTTCTCCCTTTGCTCCATACCGATTCTGTTACTCTCTCACAGACGCTGGTCCTCCAAACACTCCTGCCCATAAATATCCATCTCAGAATCTATGTCCCACAGAACTAAACATAAGCCTTCTTCCCCTGTTGGTTAGTTTCTAATTACTTCTTCATATAAGCAGATATCCCTATCCATATCCCTCCGTGCCTATGTTAAGTGTGTCTGTCTTATATGGACATATAGATCTTTTTGCATTTACTCCATATCCAGTTCAATGACAGCTTATTTCCAAGGACAAAACTCAGATCTGAGATGGCATGAGTTCTACTGGGTCACAGAATGGAAAAGCCCAAGAGGAGTCTGGCTCCAGGAACAGTTTGATTAGGGTTGAAATGACATCACCACGACCCTCATTTTTCTCTCATTCCATCTCTTAGCCCTGTCACTGCCATATAGGCTTCGTGTTGAGAGAGGGCTGTATCTGTTAGCTGTTATCACAACGTGCTACTGACCCAGCAGCCACAAAATATCAGAGGGTATTTCTTTCTCAACTATCTGCTGGTCAGCTGATGCCAACGGGACATATTCACCCCCTTTGGGGGGAGGGTGATCAAGTTAGATTCCAGGTGGCTCTGCTCCACATGGGGGGGGGTCCAGTCAAACTTGGCCCCTCCACACAGGTGAGCTGAGGGCTGAGGGGGCACAACTAACCTTGGGGAGTCTTCTTATGACTGCATTAGAAGCCCCAAGCAGGGCCAAACGCACAAGCACACTTCATGTCCTGCTTGGATTACATCAGCTAACATCTCAGGGGCCAAAGCAAGTCACATGCTGGAGCCCAAACTTAAGGGCGGCACACCCCCAGGCAAGTCACATGGCCAAGCCTGCCACAGACACTGGGAAAAAGCATGTTCCTCTCAGAGAAGTGGCTTCAGGGAGGAGGGTCAATGAACGATAATCAAACCTAAACCAGAGGCCTTTTTCCATCTCTCAGTTCCAACAGAGATTCGATCTCTTCCGTATTTACTTCTTCCCGACTTCAAGGCAAAGCGAAGGGTGCCAGCCTCAAGTCCCAGCAGCAGTTGCCTTGTCTCTCACCGGCCCCGGTGTTCCCTCACCCGTCCCCTGTACCAGTTCCTGTGACAAACGGGACTACTTGTGTTCGTTAGAGCTAGCGGCAGGGTACCTTGCTCCAGGGGCATGGGGTAAATGCTACGCACAGAAACCAGGACACAGTTATAAGAATGAGAGTCGGGGCTTTTAGGTGGCTCAGTTAAGCGGCTGCCTTCTGCTCAGGTCATGATCCCAGAGTCCCGGATGGAGCCTTCCCTCTCTCTCTCTCTCTCTCTGTCCCCTCCACGCTCTCACGCTCTCTCTCTCTCTCTCTCTCTCTCTCTCTGGCTCTCTCTCTCATAAATAAATAAATTTTTTTTTTAAAAAAAAAAGAGAGTCAGGGCGCCTAGGTGGCTCAGTGGGTTAAGCCTCTGCCTTCGGCTCAGGTCATGATCTCAGGATCTTGGGATCGAGTCCCGCATCGGGCTCTCTGCTCAGCAGGGAGCCTGCTTCCCTCTCTCTCTCTCTCTACCTGCCTCTCTGCCTACTTGTGATTTCTCTCTGTCAAATAAATAAATAAAATATTTAAAAAAATAAAAAATAAAAAAAAGAGAGTCAAAGGATACTGAGCTGCAGAAAACCACCTATGTCCGCTCTAGGGATCTCACACCTACCGCCCCCCACCCCATCCCCAACTCTCCTGCTCTTGCCCTTAGAGCTGGGGCTGTTTCTCCTGGGCTTGCATCCGTTCCATGTCCTACTCTTCTCTCAGGTTCTGGACTCTGGAGCCCTGTGCCTCATCTCCTCCAGGCTCATCTCTCAGTGTGCGCTCTACAAATGCACTCGGAATTACCCCTCCCCGGAGGATCAGTCCCAAGACACCTATTTCTCTCTGGTTGCCCATCGTGGCTGCTGGCTCGGAGATCAGACATCTTGCTGGCATCACCCTTCTCTTCCCCTGGTTGCACTGCCACCCCCTCCCTCCTGCCCTACCCAGGGTCTGCAAACCAGCAGGCCACATATGGGCCACCCTGACGAACCACATTGCTGGAACTGTTGGGGTCTCACACTGCTGGCCTGTGGCCTCTCTCAGGTCTCTTCTACAGGAGAGAGATTTATTTCCCTGAAGTTTTAGGGCAGGAAAAGACTCGCTTTCTGGAGGCATGCCAAGAAAGGAGGCAATCCACCCAGGAAACAAACAAGACCCTTTTCTCTATAGTCTTTCCTGTTTCCCCAAGTCAGACCCTCCCGGCTCCCCCTGAGTGAAAGGAAAGCTGTCAGGATCAAAGCCTGGTATTTGTGATGAATGGCTGCTGGCTCAACCGGCACAGGAAGGACTGTCAGCCTGTTAACTCCTTCTTACCCACGACGGGCTGGCTGCATTCACAAGGCTTCTGGAGGCACGTTTCAATAAACGCAACATCTTTTTACAACCAGAGAGAGCCAAGCCAACTGGAAAGTTGGAAAGGATGACTAGGGACTCAAAAGACAACAAAATCTACCTTGGAGTCTTTTTTGATGGTTGCAGCAGCTTCATAATAGATGATCTGACCTATTTGCCCCAGGAGGGTGAGAAGACTAAAAACATGAGCCCTGCAGGGAGAGCAGTTATATTACTCTCTTTTCCATCTCTCTCTAGCTAGGAGACCTTAAATAAGCTACTTAGCCTTTCTTCACCTCAGCATCCCCGTCTATAAAATGGAGAGAAGATTTACAGGAACCTCATGGTGTTGTTGGAGGAAATAAATAAGAGAATTCATATGGCGCATTTAACCTAGTGACTGGCATATAGGGCAAGTATCATTAACTTTCATGGTGCTCATCATTGTTATTATTTTTATTATTCCAGAGGACAGGAGGCAGCACCCAGGCTTGCTGAAAGCCAAAGTCTTAAAATTACAAGACGTGCTCTGCATAATTGAAATTTACACAGCGTCAGAGTCTCTGGGCCTTCGGGTTCTGTTACATAAGCCTGCACAGATTCTTTGCCACACCTCCCAAGAGGACAAAATGTGATTGTTTACAAACAAAAATGAGTTAGAGCCTAAGATTACTGAGCAGGACTGGGAGCAAGATTACATCACAGGCTAGCCCCAGACCTTTCATTTCCTAAACAGCTTCTAAGGACCCTGGCTTCATGATACAATAGTGAGCAATAGTGGTTGCAAACTGATGAGAGAAACAAAGGGATGCATTGCTACCTATCCATCTGTGGTGAGTGCGCAAAATAAAAAAGAAAAGAAAACACTGGAAGGATTTTGCAACTCTGCATGTCTTAACTCCACCCTTCCTTATGGAAGTCTTTATTGTGGAACTCATCTTAGATGACTTCTAACTCATGGCAAAGTTAAAACACTGAAAAAGCACCCAATGCTTGTGAGCTTCTAGATTGTTCCACTGAATTATAAACAAGAACATGCTAGGACTTTGGTATTTGGCCCCAACAATTTCTAAGACACACTTCCTGTCAAATAAATTTTATGAATTTGCTGAAAGGGGCTTACAGCCATGAGACTGTCTATTGCCCACCTCTCTCCCCAGCCTGGATCTGGAACCGTTGTAAACCATAACACCCCAAATGAGGACGATCACAATGCCTGAGGAAACCACAGTGAAAAAAATGTCACTTGTGGTTTATTTTCATAGAGCCATAGTAAGGAGAAACAGGATGGTTTCAAGAAATAAACTATTAAATTTATAGATTCAAGAAAAATCTTAGTTATAATTATAGTCTAGACTGCCTCCCTTGGCAACCATCTCACGTAACACAGAGTAATTTGTGGAAATGTGGGGTCAGTAAGACAGCAAAAAATGAGGGGTAGCTTATCTGAGCATGATAGAGGAAACCCACTTCCTATCCACTTGCTGAACAAGCCAAGTAGATAGAAAATTAATGAAGGGTAAAATACTGAGATAAGACTCTTATCTAAAAATCCAGTAGACATAGCAATAGTAGTGTTTCCAGATTCTGTATTTATCCCTATGATATTTATGTGAGAGGAAGAACTTCTGTCATTACTGGACTTAAAATGCTGTTAACTGAAATAACATTCTTTGTTAATTATGAGGAAACCGCAGGGACAACTATATTTTAAAACCTTCCATTTCTCTTTTGTGCAAATGAATTTTAATGTGTTGGAGAATAAAAGGAGTTGATCTATTTAAAGAATTCTGGTAGAAAATCGGATTCAAAAATCTTTTTGACACCTTAGGTTTGGGCAAAGTAGTTACTGATGCAGAGGGAAGGTGAGGAGAGAAAAGTGAATGACACAATAATAGGGTACCAAGCGAAGGCTTTCCTTACTGAAATGGAGGTAGAGGAGCAGGAGGAGGAGTAAATGGAGAACAAGAAGAAAAAAGGAAGGGGGGGGGGGGGAGAAACAGAGGAAGGAAAACACATAGAGGGCTTCAGATAGACTGGTAATAAAGTCACAAGGCCCCTTGTTTTAATCCATTTTATTCAGACTGCTGGTTTAAAAGAGGAGGAGCTGATGAAAAGCATTGTGAAATCTTCCTCGTTAGAGAAGTCTCTAATGAATAAGAGACCTGTGATTTAGAGAAAGAGACAGATGAGCACTGACGTGTACAACACAAGGAAAACAACCATCTTGATTTAATGCTGCCTGACAGCCAATCAGTGCCAACAGGCAAGAGAGGAGGCACCTGGGAAGAGCCAAAGCTCCTCGCTGACTTTCGGGGCATAGAAGTGAGAGAAAACTGCTCAGAACTGCCTTTAACTTTTACTTTTACAGAGCCCAAAGCAAGAGTAGAAATAGTTTTATACCTATGTATAAATATTTTACACTTTTAAGTGAAGCTCACAGACTTCTAAATAATTTTTTTCTATTTAAAATATGTATTTCTTTTTGATATGTTTTATAACAACACAATTAAACAGGAGGTATAAATATAATGGAATTTATATGACTGAAAATCAGTAAAATAGCAAAAGACTAAATTTCTTTATTATTGCTCACGTTGGGTATTCTGTTGATGGCCAGTGATGTCCAAATGAATAATAAAATAAAAATACACGTAATTCGGGGCACCTGGGTGGCTCAGTGGGTTAAGCCTCTGCTTTCCACTCAGGTCATGATCTCAGAGTCCTGGGATTAAGCCCGGCATCATCATCGGGCTCTCAGCGCAGCAAGGAGCCTGCTTCCCCCTCCCTCTGCCTGCCTCTCCCCCTGCTTGTGTTCTCTCATTCTCTCTGTCAAATAAAGAAACAAAACCTTTAAAAAAATAAAATAAAACGATTTCCAATTCTAGGTAATCCAGTGTGCATTAACTGTCATTGTAAAGAGTTGGTACTTCGTTTCGTGTATTTCAAGCCTAGAGGTGTGTGTGTGTGTACACAAATTCAACAGTAATGGGAGTTGTTCAATGTCACAAAATAGTCCTTGGCTATGTGCAATGCTTGTGAATACAAAGTAATTCATGAGTTCCTCTGGAACCACTTTTTAGAACACGAAATAAAGCAATTAAATGCACTTTCAGGACTACAACAATGATTTTTTTTTTTTTTTAATGCACTATCTATTGCATTCATGCATAGAAAGGATTTGACGAGTTTGTAAAAAAAAAACTGGGTGCTTCGGCCACTCCAATTCTTCCTGCACTCGGACATAGTGCCTGCCTCAATGTCAGCAGTAGAAAGAACCACAGACCTTCTCGGACTCTCACCCTTTGTCCCTACCTAAGAGCAAGAAAATATGGAGAATCGGTTCACTAGGTCGTCAGCATAGCAAGTCACGAGAAAGAGCTCAGTTTGGGGTAATAGGCTGTGCTGTGCAGGCACTCAGGGCCAGACTCCAAGAGGTCAAAGTGCACAGCTATTTGTGGCATGTGGGGACCTTCCAAAGACTCAAAGCAATACCCATTTCGCCTGGGTATAAGAAAGATGTTTCATCCTCAGGCAAAACAAAAGAATGTTAGGTTAGACTGTAAAATTGTAATTAATAATGCCAACGCACTATGTTGTTTTTTTCTTTCACAGTTCTTTCAACTTTGTTCCTACTTGTCTATTTTTCCCTACATATTTCTTACTGTGAATATTTAAGACATGAAATGATGGGCACCAGCATGGGACCTTGACCCAGTCATTTTCTCCCTGTTTTCTCATCTATAAAGAGAAACAGATGGACTATATAATTTCTGCCTTAATATGCTGTAGTTCTCAAGTTCTCTTCTTGCTTAAGGAGAAGGAAGCATTAGTATACGGAAAGAGCAAAGACTCTGGAGTCAATGAAACCTGGTTAGCTCTGTGATTTGGGTCAAGTTACTTAATCTCTCTGGGCCTCGGTTTCTTCATCTGTAACAATTACTAGTGTAGACAATTATGTCTACATATGTTTTATGTCTTCATATGGAGACAATTATGACTGCCCTATAGGATGGTATTTGGAATGAAAGGAATTAATGCATCTTAAGTTCCCACTAAAGTACTTTACACACAGAAATGTACATTATGTGAGGTAAAACCCACATGTGGAAGAGAAAGCAAAGGGAGACGTTTGTGTGTGCATACACACGCAAGCGTATGTGTGTGCCTGCCTGTGCACATTTGTTGAAAAACTTTAGGATGGTAGCATGAGATCTGGGGTGGGTATGATGGGGAGTGGGTTGGAACTTGTGGACCCAGAAAAGAAACTGCTGATTTCTGAATTGCATTTGGTAGCTGGAGAAAATTAATTTCTCTAGATTTGAAAAACTAAGGGAAGAAGCCTCTACGTTTGAGAGTTGGCCTTTTCGTGTAACATACACGGAGAAAAGGTAATGATTCCTAAGGACCCAGCTCAAAGAATTTTCAGAGAGCACACACTCAGAGCTCCAGCATGTAATCAAGAAATAGAACGTTACAAGCACCCACGCAAGCTCCCCTGTGATGCCTCCCACCCACTCACGAATCCCTGCCACACCCCCTTGCCAAGAGAAACTCTTGTCTGATTTCTAGCTCACGGATTCCTTGGCCTGTGTTTGAACTTTTTATATAAATGGAATGTGTAATATGAACTCGTGGGTGTCTGGCTTGTTTCTCTCACTGTTATATTTGTGAGGTCCCACCGTGTTGCTGCATAAAGCTCTAGGGTGTTTGTCCTCAGTGCTGTCTAGTATTTCAGGGTATGACTCTGCCTCAGTGTATTTACTCATTGTGCTTTTGCTGCTAGGAAGGTTCTAGTGTATGTCTTTGGTGACTGCTTCTGCTGGGGGTGTAACTAAGAGGGCAACAGCTGGGTCACAGAGTATGCACATTTTCAGCTGCTGTAGATGTTACCAAGCAGGTTCCAGGAGAGGCTGTACCAACGGACACTCCCACCAGCATCTCAGTGTAAGACACTGACTCAAGAAAAGACCCTAGAGTTTGGCTTCTTGTGATTTGGACGTCGGTAACCAATCATAAATGACTTCTCTTCCAGGTCTCTACTGTGATTCACTAGGCCATGTAATGACCTGTTCACTCCACACCTTCCCACACCCTCTCGCGCACTGCCTGTCACTGGGTGAATTGGATGGGGCCCTCTCCAACTTTCTTAAAATTGGAAGTCTTTTGGGTGACTGGTGCAAGCCAATGGTCCAAAGTGATGGTTATGGTCAAAACATAAATATGTGTACACAGAGTAGGAATGACCTTGTGCAACGCAAATCCTTAGGAGAGATTTGTTGAATAAGATATTTAAAGGACGGAGTCACACCAAGTATAATCTACTTCACCACAAGAGAGTGAATTTTGGGCCCCAAGTCTCCCCGTCTCCCCTTTTTCTACCAGGGCATTGCCAGAACTGTCACCCCTCTTGAGCTCAGGTATGACCCCAAATCTGCTCCCTGTTGCTACGTGGGGAGAGTTGAAACAAGCTAGCCATCCCTTCCCCCTCAGAGCCATTCTAGAATGCTCCCGGAGAACGGGTGACGCCAAACCGTGAAGCTGACACTGTCTAATTGTCTCAGAGCAAGAAAGTCTGAATGACCCCATTTGAATCTCTCACTTTCATGTGGCAATGAGAAAAGCAGGCCGTTTGCACATGACGGATAGAGTGCAAGACTTGCTGTAAATGTTGTTTATATTGCCTGGGGCAGATCAAATGACTTGAAGGATTAACGTATCATAATAAAAAAAGACTCAGCTGCATGAGGAAAAGCCAGAAAACCCCACTCCCCTCAACACTGAGTCATTTTTTTGACAGATTCAACTTGGCAAAAAAAATTATGTTGGGCTGTAGTCCCTGCTCTGTTACAGGAGACTTTGTTTGGAAGCAAAATGTAAAAAGGCAACTGTTGCATGAAACCATTAGACCCTAGATCCAATTCTCTTTTTCTGTCCACTCTTTCAAGGATTTCCAAGCCAGGGAGGCTTTGCAGACAGAGCCTGTGCCCAGTGCACAGGTATGGTATTTCCTTGGCCCATTTTTTTTTTTTTTTTTTACCTTACTTTCCCCAGGGCTCCTACAAAGTCCGGCCAAGAATCAGCACATGCAGTGATGAGCCACTTACACATGCACAGATTACTGGGAGAAAGGGGGGATGGCCTGGCTGGGTCATTTCTGGAAAGCCATCCTTCATACACCATGCTTGTCTGCCATACCCCAGCAGTCAGTCCCAGGCCTGGTATTTATGTTCGCTTTCAAATCCCTGTGTCCTATTACAAGCAGCACTAAATTCCTGCTGCTGCCTTTTTGGGGTGGGGGTTAGAGTATTTTTCCAGCACTGTTTATTTTAAATTTCGAGTTATTATTGTTATTTCTTCTTGGTGGTTAAAAGTCCAGTTGGAAAGGTTTTCCACAAGACTGAAAATTCCCGAGAAACCTTGACAATATTCAGCATTCATGATTACCTAGACGGACATATTTTATGAAAATTACATTGCCTTTGAATGACTTCCTATGAATGAGCTTGAATGTTAGGATTCTGTGAGATTGGATTTCAGAACATATTTAACATATTTCCATCTGGCAACCTTGGGATGTCTCTCAATGACAGTGATTATGAAAGGATTGTTATTTGGTATAAAAACATTGGCTCAGGATGGACAAGGCTTCCTGAAAAATGTTGTACATCTTTATGGTTGACGTTTTTGTTGTTTTGAATTAGGTGGGTTTTTTTTTTTTTAATTTTTAAATTTTAATTTATTTTTTATTTTATTTTATTTTTTTTACCACCAGCTTGAAATATTTCACTATAAAACTCTCTCTATCCTACCTCCAACAAAGCTGGCAATTTTCCCTCAGAATTGTAAGAACTCAAATTAAAGCACATCCATGAAAAAACTTTTATTAGTGGGGAGCCCGTTTCCCATATTTGTATAAATATAATGATGCTTATATAGTTTCTTCTTTCTTAGGCTGGAAATCCAAAGAGCTGAAAACAGGAATACTCCTTAAAATTTAATTTTTTAATGATGGACTTCAAGTTTAAAGGTATTTAAGATTCCTTTTCTTTCAAGTCTTCAAAAGATTTCTTAAATAATTTGTGAGAGTTACAGCACTGAGAAATATCCAAATAAAATAACACTAAGGATCTAATCCCTGGTGCATAAGGGAGAGGCAGTGACACAAAGAGGCAAAGTCAAGTACAAGGATGAGATAAGGATAAATGGCACACAATCCTGGAGAAAGAAATAGGAACTTATGGAAGGCATCAATATTTATAGGAAATATGAAAATATGACAGAATGTATTCACAGTTCTCTCTAGAAATAAGAAAAACAAAGTTCAGGAAGACAGTAATTATAGAATAACCCCATGGAAAAGAAAAAGACGTTTGTTTCCATTTCCCTCCTGATGGCTCTATGTCAGTGGGTCGCCTAGATGTGTCCAGTGTTGATCACCATTCTTAATGTTTAAAATCTCATCAATGAAATCCCAAACATGTCCTCTTACTTGACCCGCTATTCACCTCTCACTGGAAAAGACCTCAGAGTTAAAGAAATTACTCTTTGGGAATATAAACTACATGGAGGCTACAATAATTCTTTCAGCTATGTGAGCAATCAATTTGGGGGGACTTGTAAGTTAAAGCAGCAGTTTTTAAATGGCAGAGTAATGTACTTTTCCTCTCTTTCTCCTCTCTAAAATTACCCTAAAAGAAAAAGAAGAATAAAAAACAGAAAAACAGATGCCACCTTTGATAAAACTAGAAGACATATGCAACCACAAACTGCATTATATGAAAACTGAAAGTAGATGGAGAAAGATTAAATGACATAGTAGAGTGAAAGAAAGCCAAACCTAAGGATTCTCAGAGGAGATATTGACAAAAGTTGTCCTGAGAGAAAATACACAAGAATTGGAAGCTCTAGGTACTCCAGATGGTATTATTCTTACTCAGAGATGGGAATGAGGAAACAGGGGAATTGGTTCAAAGACCCGATAGGAAGAGACTTTTTGCTTCCAGCAGTGTGGCAGATTTGATATAATAAAAAGATACCTCCTGGGCGCCTGGGTGGCTCAGTGGGTTAAGCCGCTGCCTTCAGCTCAGGTCATGATCTCAGGGTCCTGGGATTGAGTCCCGCATCGGGCTCTCTGCTGGGCAGGGAGCCTGCTTCCTCCTCTCTCTCTCTCTCTCTGCCTGCTTCTCTGCCTACTTGTGATCTCTCTCTGTCAAATAAATAAATAAAATCTTTTAAAAAAAAAAATAAAATAAAATAAAAAAAAAAAAAAAAAAAAAAGATACCTCCTGCTGAAATGCAATTAGAGCCTGGATAAACTATAACCAATATCTTAATGTATTTTGGGATTGCTATAAAGTAAGAGAAATCTCCAGTTTCCTTCCTTGCACCTCCTTCTGAGGAAGAAAAATAAGAGGTAGCTGAAACTTGAGTATAGAACCACAATACTAAGTAAACTCCAGTAAGTAAATTCCTGAGATGGTTGCCCTGGGGTAGGTGAAGCAAAAGTGTCAACACCTCGGTTGAGGTTGACAGACTAATCATGGCCCCATGTGAAGGTGAGATGAAGATGAATGGATGGAGATAAATCCACAAATATAAGAAAAATAGTTATACTAAGCAGGATTTGAAAAAATGTAGTGGAATTGATGAATTCTAAGGAAAAAGACAATATTAAAAGCACTCATAGAGAGGAGAGATACCTCCTATGAGACAATAAAAATTAAGACAGCTAAAAAAGAGAAAATAATATGTTCAGGTGCTAAGAGAAAATAACTATCATATTAAAATTATGTGTCAAGAGAAATCAGTTTTAAGAATGAGAGTAATAAAAGTTTTTTAGAAAAACAAGAAGAGATGGAATTTATTCTCAAAAGACATTAACCAAAGAAACTACTAAAGAATGAACTTTAGACATTAACCAAAGAAACTACTAAAGAATGAACTTTAGAAATTAGAAGAAAGGTTGGGAAAGCAAAAGAGAACTGTGAGCAAAAAAATCAGTGAACATGGAGGCAAGCCATTGCTATCTCTATGTGTAGTCAGTATAAATAATAATACTTATTTTGTGAGCTGAACAAAGTGACAGAAGTATGTAACAAGAATATCTAAGTGGGGAAATGGGTGATCAACGTCAAGGTAGACTATGTTGTTGACTTATTCAGATGTTAAAAACTTAGATGTGGTAAGGTTCAATATGCAGGTAAATCCAAGGGTAACATTTTTTAAAAAGAGGCTCTCTTTAAGTAATAAAAAGATTCCCAAACTGATTTAAAAAAAAGTAAAAAATAACAAAAATTAATTTAAACAGGAAAACAAAGAGCACAGCATAAGAAGGAAACACAGAAAACATAAATTAAGATGGCACAAACAAATCCAAATATGACAATAATTCATATATATGAATTATTATATTTAATACACACACACACACACATATGCACTCACCAGTTAAAAGAGATTGTGAGACTCGATTTTAAAAAAGAAAAACTCCACTATATATTGTTTGAAAGAGTCCTACTAAAATATAAGGTAACAGGGCTCCTGGTTGTCTCAGTCAGAAAAGCATGTGACTCTTGATTTTGGGATCATGAGTTTGAGCCCCATTTTGAGTGCAAAGATTATTTAAATAAATAAAATTTTAAAAAAATAAAATAAAGTTTAAGGTAACAGCAAAGTTGGATGTAAAAGTACATTCAAAAACTAGGTACTGAACAATAAAACCTGGAATTGTTATCTTTTTTACCAAACAAAATAGATACTAATCAAAACCATTTTTTGAGACAAAGAAGATCAGTATATACTGATAATGTTTCATTCACCTGGAAGAAATAATTATACTAAACATGTTTCACCAAAAATTAGCCTCAAAATATACAGAGTTTAAAAAAATAGAACTACAGAGAGATACTGAAAATCTGTAATTACACTGGGAGATTTCAAACTATCTTTGTCAATTATTCCAGGTCAAGCAGACAAAGAAAAAAAAAAACTTGTGAAAATAGAGAGGAATTGAATAATGCAGTTAATCACTATCACATAAAAGAATTAGCAATTAGAATATACATTTTTTTCAAGCACACAGGGAACATATAAAAATTAGCTATATTGAATATACTCCAGCAAATTTTAAAGAATAAATGTCATACAAGCTTTGTCTTCTGGCCACAGTGAAATTAAAATAAAAATCAGAAATAAAAATATAAATGAGAAATCACACTCTTAAATAATTCATAAGCCAAAGAAACAATCACACCGGGATCTTTTTTTAAATTAGAAGTCAATGATAATGAACATATAAAAGCAAAAATTTATAGGATACAAAGATAATACTGTTTTAAGGGAGTTTGAGTATTAAATTCTTGTAGTAGAAAAGAAGAAAGAAATTAACAAGCATCCAGTTTAAGAAGTCAGAGAAAAGAACCCAAATAAAGTAGAATGAAAGGGAAAATACAAAATAAGAACAGGAACATACTAAGGAGAAAACAAAGATACAACAGAGAGGATTGCCAAAACCAAATTCTAGTTGTTTCAAAAACTAAAATATAATAGAAAAATCTTTGGTTATCTTAATCAAGAACAAATGAGTTGAAATTAAAATGTAATAAAAGTGAAAGGGGGCACTGAAATGTAGACATAGCAGATATTAAAAAGATTGAATATTATGAACAACTTGATGTCTTTAAATTTTAAAACAAAGACATGGTAAACAAATTCTTAGAAAAATTGAGCCTAATAAAAATGAAATCAAGAAGAAGTAGAAAGTCTGAAGAGTTTATAACCACTGGAGAAATAAAATCAGTAGTTAAAATAATCCCACAAAGAAAGCATTAGGCCCAAATGTTATTACAGGTGAACTCTACCAACTACCAAAGAACAAATCATTCTGATCTAATACAAACTCTTCTGGAGAATTGAAAAGAAGGCAAAATACCCCAAGTAACAGTATAAAATCTGTATACTGTAATGGCAAGACCAGGTAAAGACAGAATGAATGAAAAGGAAAAACTATGTGAAACTCTTACTCATGAACCCAGATACCAAAATCTCACCCAAAAGACTGAGGAACCAACTGTACCAAGTGGTGTTTATCTTAGGGACAGAAGAATGGTTTAACATAGAAAACCCATACATGTAAGTTGCCAAAATAACATATTAAGAACTTAAAATAATACTATAATTTAAGTAGATGCAGAAAAAACACTGAATAAAATTCAACACCAACTCATGATAAAAACTGTCACCAAACAAAGAGAGGGACATATCCTTAAGTTGATCATCTCCCAAACCAAAACAATAACATTCTTAGAGGTGAAAAGTAAGAATCATTTCCCTTAAAATCAGGAACAAGACAAAGATCTTTGCTAACACTGTAATGTCCAATTTTGTGTTGGGCATTCTTGCCAATATAGTAAAATAAGGGAAAAAAGTGGTAACAATGGAAGAAAAAAATTGATAAATTTACCACATTGAAATTAAGAATAACTGTTGGCTGGAGACAAACTTTAACAGCCACCATAAAGAAAGTGGAAAGATAAGCAAAAAAAAAAAAAAAAAAAACTAGGGAAAAGATTGCCCTCACATATAAAAGAAAGGATATTAATATCTCACATGCAAAAAGAATGCCTATAAAAAGTTGTTTTTTAAAGATAGCCATAGAAAAATGGGGAGACAAACATCATGGATAAGCGTTTTTCACAGAAGAATGAACACATAGGGCAATCACCTAGGAAACAATGCTCTCCATCATTAGTATTGAGGGAACCTCTCATTAAGCCTGTGATGATGTACAGACACTGGATTGGCCAAAAGGAAGAAGTCCAATCAGATAAAGTATTGACAAGGATACAGAAATTTCTATACACTGCTAGTAGAAGTATAAATTGGTACAACCATTTTGAAAAACTGTTTTGTCATTTTCCTAAGTGCAACTGATATGTAAAAATACACATCCGCCAGGATGCAGCAACCTCATTCCTCGGGATCCACCTTAGAGAAATTCTTGCACATTGTGGTAGACAAAATAATGGCCCCACCCCAAAGATGATGGTGTCCTAATCCCCAGAACCTATGAATATACTCCCTTAAAAGGCAAAAGGGACTTTGCAGATGTGATTAAAGTTAAAAACCTGTGGATGAAGAAGTTATCCTGGATTATCTGGGTGAGGCCTGTATAATCACGGAGTACTTTAGAGCAGGGAATGTTTCCCAGAAGATGTGGTCAGAGAAATAGTAGTGTGAGAAAGTTCTGAGGCCGAGGTACTGTTTCTGAAATAAAGATGTACAGGGACAGAAAAGAGGCCTCTAGGAGTTGGAAAAGGCAAGAACATGGATTTTTCCCTAAAGCTTCCAGAAAGGAAAGCAGCCCTGCCAACATCTTGTTCTCAGCCCAATGAATCCCATGTTGGATTTCTGAACTACAGAACTAGAAGATAATAATTTCTGTTGTTTTAAGCCACTAGATTTATGGTAATTTGTTATGACAGCAAAGGAAAACTCTTCCACACGTGTATACCAGGAGATGTGCAAAAGAAAGTTTTACACAACATCGTGTCATAACAAGAAACTGAAAACAATCCAAATGTCCATTTACAGAAAAATCAATTTAAAATTTGTAATAATGAAAAAATGCTCCACATTACCTCCCAGTAGGGAAATACAAGTCAAAATCACAATGAGATACCACCTTACACCATTCAGAATGGCTAAAAATAACAAGACAGGGAACCAAAAATTTTGGTGAAGATATGGAGAAAGGAGAACCCTCTTATACTGTTAGTGGGAATGCAAGCTGGTACAGCCATACTGAAAAACAGTATGGAGGATTCTCGGGATGTTAAAAGTAGAGCTACCCAAGACTTAGCAATTGCTTTCCTTGGTATTTACCCCAAAGATACAGATGTAGTGAAAAGAAGGGGCACATGGGCCCCAATGTTCATAGCAGCAATGGCCACAATAGCCAAACCATGGAAGGAGCCAAGATACCCTTCAGCTGATGAAAGGATAAAGAAGGTGTGGTTCATATATACAATGGAATATTACTCAGCCATCAGAAAGGAAGAATAGCTACCATTTACATCAACATGGATGGGACTGAAGGAGATTATGCTGTGAAATAAGTCAATCAGAGAAACACAATTATCATATGGTTTCACTCATATGTGGAACATAAGGAATAGGGCAGAGGACAATAGGGGAAGGGAGGGAAAACTGAATGAGAAGAAATCAGAGAGGGAGACAAACCATATGAGATTTTCGACTCCACAAAACAAACTGAGGGTTGTGGAAAGGGAGGGGGTGGGGATGGGATAACCAGGAGATGGGCATTAAAGAGGGTGCATGATATGATGAACCCTGGGTGTTATACTCCACTAATGAATTATTGAACGTTACATCAAAAACTTATGATGTACTATACCTTGGCTAATTGAATTTAAATTAAAAATTTAAAAAGTAAATATAATAAAACTTGTATATCACACAAAGGAATAGTACACAGCACTACAATGAATGAAATATGGTTACAAACAAGAAGATAAAATGAATCAGTAGAAATACTGAGTGAAAAATGAAAAGTCACAGAGGACAACATACAGCTTGATACCATTTTTTAAGCATAAAATTTAGCAAAGCTAGACAATACATTGTTTATTGTTATTTATATATGTGATAACAACTGCTTTTTAAAATAAAATAAGATGAAAACAAGCACAAAATTTAGACCTGGAGTTACCACTTAAGCAAGAAGGGGTAAAGGTTAGGAGAAGAGCACATAGATAATATGTAAAGGTATTAGTTTAGTTCTGACTCTATTTTTTCCTTTTTGTTCTGACTCTTAAATGGTGTGTGGGGTTAATAGGTATTCATCTTAATATTATAGTGCATATTACAAACATATTACATTGTTTGTGTTAAGTACTACTTTATAAATTATAATGTATAGCTGTCTATCTAAGAAAAATTAGACTCCCCAGTTCTCCTCCCTCTACCTCCAGCTCCAGCAATGTAGGCGAGAAGACAAGGAACATTCTAGCGCAGCTGCACCAGACATTCCCTAGATTCAGAGACAACAAGCAATTGGGTGATCTTTCTCCAGAAAAATGACATCACCACAGACAGGGAAAAAATAAAACAGGTCTTCCTCAACTTATGACATAGTTGCATTCCAATAAACCATCATAAGTTGAAAATATGGTGTTGACAATGCATTTAATATATAGAATACCATAGCTTAGGTTAGTCCATCTTCAACGTGCTCAGAACACTTAGCTTACAGTTGGGCAAAATCACCTCATTTTATAATATAGATATATTGAATATATCATGTAATTACTGAATACTGTACTGAAAGTATAAAACAAAATGGTTGGATGGGCATCAGCTATTTATCCTTGTGATCACTAGACAACTGGAAACCTCAGCTTTTGCTAGCCCAGGAAAAGATCAAAATTCAAAATGTAAAGCATGGTTTTACTGAATGCATATCACTTTTGCACCATTGTAAAGACAAAATCGCTGAGTCGAACCAGCGTAAGACACAGGTTGTCTGTACATCAAATTTTCCAAAGTTGTACCAATTTATATTCTGTCAAGTGAAAACAAGCAGACCTTTGAGGTCCCATAGGAAATAAAAAGAACAACCCTGTCCTTGGTGGTGGAGCAAACACCACTCAGGTGCAATTAGCAGTTCAGTGTCTCACTTGTAACTGGACCTGTTCAGCCAAGGATGAACCAGATCTTGAGACAAATCTCCTTGTAGAAGATAGAGGCCAAGACAAACAGAAGAGGAACTCAAAGAAACGCATGCAGAGGGTAGAAGTAAAGTATTTTGAAATTATTATTTACTTTTCCAGAGAAATAAGAAGATACTACTTTTTTTTTTTTTTTAAACAAGAAAAGGATGCCTATAAAAACAGCAACCAGGGGATAAGAGCTCTTGGAAGTAGAGAAGATATATAGATAGGGGTGGTAGAAAAAAATTCACTAAAGTGGTTGTAAAGAAATATGAGAAAATGTCCTAGAAAAGAGAACAGAAGGATGCAGCCATAGAAAATAGAGGACAGATAAATTAATCAAATTGATCCAAGATGTGCACTATTTAAGTAATAAAAATTACACAGAGAAAGAACAAATAAAACAAAGTATATAGGCAAATGATATTGAGGAAATTTCTCAAAATGGGAAGACACACATCTCTAGATTGAAAATACTTGCCAAGGGGTGCCCAGTTGGCTCAGGCAGTACGGTATGTGACTCTTGGTCTCAGGGTTGTGAGTTCAAGCCCCAAATTGGGTATAGAGCCCACTTAAACAATGACAAAAAAAGGCCTCACCAAGTTCCCATCAAAACAAATGGCAGAAGACCTCCCTGTGGTATAAGATCACTTCCCAACTCTAGAGGCAGAGAAAGTTCACATCCAATGGATTGGAATCTCCACTGGATATCTCAACAGCAACTCTAGAAAAGAGAAGACAATAAAACAGTGCCTCCAGATTTGAAGGGAAAATGATTTTCACCTTGGAATTCTAGACTGCCAAAAGATTAATAAAGGGTGAAAGCAGAATATTTTCAAGCATGCCACATCTCAAAAGTTTAACCTTGCGTATGCCCTTTCATCAGAAACTCAAAATCTGCCCTAATGAAATGAAGATGTGAATGAAGGGACCCAGTAAAAATGGAGCCAGCACAAGAAAAGGTAATGGGTAGCCTCAGGATGATGATGGAATTAAGGATTAAGGGCATCAAGAGTGCAGAAGGTCTTGAGAGCAAGCCATCACAACTGGAACAAGACGTTTTATTTTAGACTTGGTTGGGGGAGGGAGGTTGGCACAAGCACACTGGACTTCGTAATGGGTACTACTAAGAATAAGATGTAGCTAATATATTATCTGATGCGTTTGAGAAAGTGGAAAATTGTTTTGAAAGTCATTTTACAAAGCTGATGGAAGATGTAGAAAGGCTTCATGAGAGAGTCAATGAAATAAATGAATGAATGAACAGGTGAAAACATGAGACGGTGATGAAATCCCAGGAAAATCAGAAGATGTACAGGAAAAAAATGTAATAATACTATTCTAACTTGGCTGAACAGTAAATCATTAGAAGACCATAAATGTGGATATAACCTGAAATTGTAATATAGATTAATAGATGATATCTAAAATTAATGAATCTAGGGGCGCCTGGGTGGCTCAGTGGGTTAGGGCCTCTGCCTTCGGCTCAGGTCATGATCTCAGGGTCCTGGGATCGAGCCCCACATCGGGATCTCTGCTCAGCAGGGAGCCTGCTTCCCTTCCTCTCTCTCTCTGCCTGCCTCTCTGCCTACTTGTGATCTCTGTCAAATAAATAAAATCTTTAAAAAATAATAATATTAAATAAATAAAATTAATGAATCAATAGATGGAAACATGTAATATTATTTCAAAATATGGATAAGATGTCAGCAGAGACAACAAGAAGGATAAAAAGTGACCATGCCTGGGGAATACAATAAAATGGGAAGGAGGGCTAAGATCTCTGTTTTAGTATGTCTTTTAGCACTATTGTACTTTTTAAATTTGTGTATATATTTTTTTTAATTTAGAAAATATTTCAAGAAATATATCACAGGCTAAGTCACCATCAAATAATTGAGGTTCAGAGGTATTAAGGAACTTTCTTAAGATGGTGGCCAGGAAACAAGGATGGCCAGGACTTACAGTGCTCCCTATTGGACTTGACTGATTCCATTACTGGGTCTAATTATTCGTATCTTTCTGTATCCATCCCTTCTAGCAGGGCTTGCCTACACTAGTTCCAGGTTTGGTCATGTAACCTGCTTAATGCCACAGGGACAGTAACAAATGAGACAAGCAGAGATATGAAGAGTACTTGCGCACTCTGTCTTTCTCTCCTAATCACAGCATAAGGACGTGCACAGGCCAGCCAGGTGGAGGGGTGTGAGGGACATGGAGAGGAGAACCCAGTCGTCTCCACAGTGGCCATGTCAGAACAGCCCCTAGCTGTCCGTGGATAGTTGGCACAGGACTTTTGTCATCACTGTATAGAAAAAATGCTGAGTCTCAAACAATGAAAAGAAGGCAAGTGCTATTCAAACTACTTTTTTACAGAGAAACAAAACACTTTGATTCTCAATATTTATAGTGTTTTAAACTACACCACACTAAATAAGAGTTTTAGGTTTTTTTTCTTCATTTCCCAATACATTTACAACAGGCTATAAGAGAGCTTTCAGTGGTTTAACCAAAATTTTTAAGAACACAGAACAACTGGAATTTTCCCAGTTGATTATAAAAATCACTTTGAACGGTATCAGCTTACATGCTAATTTTTATGGTCTCACATGATCATGCAAAGTAAGGATTACTTGTGTCTAATCTACAGACTGACAACTGGAACCCTCACTGGGTTCACGGGTCAGATAGTTACATGTCCCATGGGCAACAGTGAGAGGTCCTCATCCCCAGTGTTGCCTAGAGACACCCGCATATGCGCCTGCTCAAGGTTCATGGGAAATGAATAGTTAAGGAGTTGAACCCTTAGAGTACCGAGGAGTGTCTAAAGATGATTTTCAAAACTGAAGTGCAGACTGAGCTAATAAAAATGTAAGTCTAAACGAGTCACAAGTAAATGACACAGATGCCACTTCTAATTCAGGTGGCTTCTGATTAAAGTCACTTATGAGGTATAAGCAATGATCATTAAATCCATCAAAGAGTCAGTTAAAACTGTGAAGTCATTAGGCTGAGAACATGAAAACATCAGTGCACATCCACAGTTGTTAACAAAGCACCTACTCTAAGTGGACATTGTACCTTGAATTATTAGCAGCAGATCATGAGACCGTCATGGTGAGCTCCACATTTAGTTACCCATTGCTCAGAATGTGAAAACAACCTTTCAATTTTTTAGCGATGTTTAGCATCCCATAACACCAATTTATCAACTTTCAATATACTTAGTGATTCACGTTTTGTAAACTATGAAAGACCACATGCCAATTGGTTTTCCTGCCGTGATGCAAGTGTCTAAGGTAATACGAAAAGAAGATGGTAACAAACTAATGTATATTTACAGAAAGTCAATGCCACCAGGAGATGGAGAGAAAGCACGCTGGAGATGTGAAGAACCGAGGAATAGAACAAATTGCATCGTGTAGAGATTTTCTCCGAAGTTGTATTAAAGCATAGATTTTTTTTTTTTTAATCATGTCTTGGCTTACGGTATTTGCTAGATTTTCTTTCAACTATGAAGAACTACTTTTGTGTGTGTGAGCCCATAAAGGAAAGTTGAAAATAATTGATTCAATCAATGTGTTCTATGGCAAACCACACATGCCATGGCTGCTTTGGCAAAAGGTATTAGGGAAACGAATGGATTCCACGAGAAAGTTACAGAGAGACCTCCTGCAGGTGAAAGTCATCCCCTGGGGTGCCTGGGTGGCTCAGTGGGTTAAAGCCTCTGCCTTCAACTCAGGTCATGATCTCAGGGTCCTGGGATCAAGCCCAGCATCACATTGGGCTCCCTGTTCATCGGGGAGCCAGCTTCCCTACCCCCCACCCCCCGCCTGCCTCTCTGTTTACTTGTGATTTCTGTCAAATAAATAAATAAGATTTAAAAAAAAGAAAGAAAGAAAGAAAGAAAGAAAGAAAGAAAGAAAGAAAGAAAGAAAAAAATTCACGCCCTGCACTAATGTAGGCATGGACCAGCCCACTCACTAAGGGACCGAAGCTGGAAGAGCTCCAGGATGTCATTGGTGTGGTTAATTTTATAAAAATAAGACATGGAAATACGGTCAATCTTTAAAATACCTTGCAAGGAGATCAGTAATAGTTATGACAATATTTTATACTTGCGAGCTATTTCATTGAAGGATTATCAACCTTAAAGCTAAGGGTTTTTTTCTTAAGTTCCAACTTTTCCAACATTTTCTGTGATGACAAGCGTCTGTTAGAAGTACACGATCTAGCCACTGTCTTTAAAAAATATATTCAATCCCTTCCTTTCAGGCAAAAGTGACATTTCAACAAGGAATAACTAACTGCCTTTGAAAAGAAATTCAGGTTTCGGAGGGAGCACCTAGAAAATGGGTATTTGGAACTATTTCCATTTTTATGCAATATGTACTGACAAAAAGATGTCTTACCTTAAAGAATATCTTATATCCAATTGCTTTAAAATCTTGGGATCTGAATTTTAAAATCTGCTTTCAACACTGTTCAATGGACTTTTCACATTTGCTAAACAATTTTTTAAACATCTGAATAATTTGCAATAATACCTTCTTGACATCTGGGCATATGAAGATCTCCTAACCAAAATTCCATAACACCTTCCCAGTGGTTGGGATGTAAAAAAATGAGTATCCTGATCCATCAGTGAGCCCATGTGGCTTTTCATAGGGTTGTCATTGTGGAATATAGTTTTCACTGATGTCAACCACTGACGCAAGTATTTAAAATAAATTGAATTTAGATCCAGACCTTCAAACCCTGCTTCACCAAACTGTTAAACCTAAAATTTAAAACATTAATGATGTTTTCAAATCTCACCACTTTCACTAAAAATACTATACCTTTTAGTAAAAGCAAAAATATTTTTGGTACCGTGAATGTAACATTGAAACAATTTTTTATTTATGTTTTGAATTTTTTAACCCATTTTTAAAAATTTTCCATCTTTGTGTATATCTTAGAATGTGCATACTATATTACTATGGTGACAAATGTACATAATTTAAAAGTACATAATTTAAAAGTAAGTGCCCACACTAGATGTACCTGAATAAGAATTTCTTATTTTTGGAGCTGCAGGACTGAAAAGTTTCCATTGAAATGCAAGGGCTTTGGAGTCAAATGGCCCTGCCTTTGCCCAATTTTTCCTAGATATGTTATCATAGTGAGGTTATTTAACTTATCTTATCTGTAAAATAAAAATAATACTATTGCCTGCCCCAGGGGTCATCAACCAAACACCCATAGGACATACATAGTCATGTGTCCTCCAACCTTTATATGTTATTTTTCCATTTTGGTGGAGACAAGGACCCAAAAATATTTGTCTAAGAAACAATAAAACAGCACCCATATGAAAATAAATGGGAGTCCATAGGAAACCATGAAGCTGGTAGCAAAGCCAGAATGTCATCACCTCATGTACTCAGCTGCTACGGCACCGTCGGCTAGCTACCCAGACTTGCCAGACCTCCCCTCTATCAAAAGAATCTGGAAATGGATTTTTATGTAGGCTCTCCTGATTTTTAAATACCGGTAAACAATTTTTTTTAAAAGGAGTAGGTAATAGGGCACCTGGATGGCTCAGTTGTTAAGCATCTGCCTTTGGCTTGGGTCATGATCCCAGGGTGCTGGGATTGAGCCCCATATTGGGCTCCCCGCTCAGCGGGAAGCCTGCTTCTTCCTCTCCCACTCCCCCTGCTTGTGCTCCCTCTCTTGTGGTCTCTCTGTCCAATAAATAAATAAAATCTTAAAAAAAAAAAAAAAGAGTTGGATGCTAAAAGAGTAGGCAAAAACAAAACAAAACAAAAGCCCACCTTCAGCTTCCAGTCTGTGACTTTTCTCTTAACCCAGAAGATCAAATGAGATAATGAATTTTAAGAGGCTAGCCTCTACTAAACAGTGGGGTAAGACAGTCAGTCAGATTAAACTCCTAGAAGGATCATAAAGGGCAAAGAGGCTTGGGATATGGGCATTGCCCAGAGGACAGATCTAGGTGGGTGTTAGAAGAAGTGATGGGGCAGGACAGAGAAAATGAGAGAGGAGTGGAAATGAATTTCACCATTTGTTTTGTTTAGACTGACCTAGCTTTGTTCCATCTATTAAGATGAATTTTTTTCAAAGCGTCTGTCCTCAAGAGGAACTCCCAATCTGGTGAGGGAAACAATTAATCAATGGGATGACCTCTAGAAGCAAGGCATAGACAAATGATAATGGAAGTCCATTTGTGCTAGGGGAGGAAAGGAAATTGGCAACGTACTTCACGCAAGCATCGGGTTTGAAGGATGACTGAGTCCACCACTCGGAAGAGGCAGGAAGGACATTTCAGGCAGAAAGTATGTGCCCCTGGGAAATGTGGCAGAAGTCTGAATGGCTGGGGATGGCGTAAGGAAGGGGAGGTGAGACAGGAGGCTGGAACAGGCGGGTGGCTGCCAGCCTGGGAAGGATCTCTGTAGTTCTACTGCAGAACTGTTTGGCCCACATCCCAGAATGGAGGCAGCCAAGTGACCGTCCATTTCTCTAAACGATCTTATTTTCTCTTCCTCTTCGTAAAATGCCACAGATTCTTCAAAAAATACATTCTCTCTCCTCTCTAAATGAAGCTTTCCCTGACTCTGCCTCCCTCTATGCTATCCCCCTTTCCTGTGGCAAAGTGCATCCTTCTCCCAGCCGAGCACTCATAATGCTCTGTCCGCACTCACGTGCGCCCTACGCCACACACTGGTACTCCGTGTAATCAGCTGTGTGTCTGTTTCCCCGGCTAACTGCAGGTACCCAGTCTTACTCCGTTTTTGGGGTCCCGTTCCTCGCCCAGGAAGGGCTCAAGAAATGTGCGTTGAATGGACGATCCCTGTCCAAGTGAGAGAAGCAGGAAACAGTCAGGTAGAAAAATTTTTTTTTATGTTCTTACTTGGCAAGGTCAATTTTGTGATAGTACCTAGTGGGGAAAAGACTTGGCATTTGTGAAAGTTGACATGACCTGTAATACAGATCAGAATTGGGACTTGGTCCTGAGGAAAAAGCCAGTGATCTGAGGAGATCTTTAAGGTTTTTTTTTTCCCCTAAAATCTCCTTGTCTTTCCCTCAGGCCATATAATAGAAGCTTTGGGTGTAGAGAACCAGGGACCCCACTGGCCATGGAGGGGAAAAGGCCCCTCCTCTGTAATTGGATGAAAGAAAGAAAGAAAGAAAGAAAGAATTTCTTTTAGACAGGCACAGGATTTTGGCTGAAGTTCAGCCACATACCTTTTCTAAGCTGAATTTGGGTATAACCCTAATAATTACAGTTACTCTTTAGAAAAAGAGCCCAAGAGGTTTACCTGGAGATTTTTTCCAGATGTAAGCAGGTATGTGAGAAGCACAGTAATGAAGATGTAAACCGGATGAGGCCATTTTGTGCCCCGTGGTCTTCCCTCCAACGCTCAAATGCTAGGAGATGTTCCCCAGCAATCATAAGGATGATGCAACACAGCCATCTAACAAACACCAGATGCCTGACTGGCCTTCCAAGCTGTAGTGTTAAAGGGAAGAGGGGGACGAAACACCGGAGTTTGAATGCCTTTGCAGTTATCAATCTGTCATGAGTCGTAATCAAACAGAAACAAATCTCTTTATTCCGTCAGTTCCTGGGATAGGTCCATCATATGCCCTGCAGACCTGCTCTGGGTCTGGGTGTGGTGAGAGCCCTCAGGAATCTGTGCCCCCCTCGTTAGTCTCTGATTGCAGACTCTCCCGACTTAGCGACATCGGTTAGAACACCCCATTTCCACCCCCAGGGCTCTAGGTCTTTCTAGATGAGAGTTAACTGGATCTGCTGTGCCAGAAATGGGATGTTTTGATCAACGACATCTTTAGCATCACCTCTCTTCTTTTTTTTCCCATTTGGATCCAGAAGGTGGCTTAGTGTGTGTGTGTGTGTGTGTGTGTGTCTATGTAGTAGTTAGAAACCATTAGGAATATTGTGAGCCCTTAGGAAAAAACTAAGCTCTATCACTGAGGTATTAAGAAAAAAAAATCAAGATGTGCGATGATTAAGCCCTGCCCGAAATAAAGCATTCATATTGCAGATGATATTTTGGAAGGGCAAATTGCAATTAATTTGAAATTAGAAATGATATAAACATATTTCTGCCTAGGTAAAGCCTGCTGCTGAGCAGTAGCCAATACCCAGTCTTCTACCTGGGGGGCCACGTAGTGCTAAGTAGGAAGTCTTTGAACAAACATGGATTTCAATCTGGCCATGTACCAGCTGTGTAACTTGGCTTAACGGGTCTGGCTTTAGCTCCACCATCCATAAAATGGGGATAAGACTACCTACCTCTTATTAAAGAAAACAGACCAAGTGCCTGACTTACAGAGATGACTGAATACACAGTATTATCAAGGTCAAGAGAAATCCCATGGTGAGGCCGAGGGCCTGGGGAATAAAGCTTCAGGCAACCATAGCTTACCTCTTAACAACTATCTCCTGTGCTAATACAGACACTCTCCCTTCCTTTGTTTTCTAGCTGCTTCTATAGCTTTTGACACTCTCACCGTGTCGGTACAATGCTGCAGTACGCACTTGGTCACTACGGGAGGACTTCCCTGCTGTTCACTGCTGAAAATCTGTCAGGTTCGTGCTGAGCCTGGATGAAAACGTGGGAGTTCATTGGCAGGGAGTGGAGGTGGTGGACCCTGCAGGGAGGGAAAGTGCAAAGCCTAAAATAAGAACGAGGTTCCCAACATCAGTATTCTGACAAGTGAGTGTGCTTCTGCAGCCAGCCTGAAAATTGGGAAAGTCTCATGTGGGCCTGAGGATCTGATGTTGTTCCCGGATCTCAGGCCATTTGGGCCTTCACCGGTGACAGTTCTGTGAAAGCCTGCTACTCTCATGGCAGACTCTCAGGGGCTGCTTGGTCTGGAACCTCTGGTCATTATCTGGCCTTTCTCCAGGTTCGTCCAGGATGAGGCCAGCCTCTGGGAGCAAGGAAGTGGATTGCTAGAATATTCTGTGGCATGTGGTACTTTTTCAGATCCCCATTCAAAATGGTAACATTTCTGTCATTTCCATAGTGCACAAAAAACTATAATCAGAAGTCAGTACAGATACTTACAAACCTGTCCCCAAGGACAAGTTTTAATTCAACCTTTCTTGTATGCCAGCATCTCTTAGAATTCATTTCTTTGTTAAAATCCGGGTAATGAAAAAAAAAAAAAAAAAGATCCGGGTAATGATAGCAGTTTTCTGACCAAATAATTCAACAATTTGGATACATGGCCGAAATCTCTTGACGGTTTAAAAAAAAACAAGCAAACCCGTGTTGATAATGATGGAAGGTACAGGTACAAAGAAACAGAAGAGATGGGAAAGGTCATATGTCAATTTCTGCACTGAGACTATTCTCTAGTTCTTGGCTTTGCTGAGCTGAGTACCGTCATGGATATCCTACAGTTTTAGAGAGGCATAGGCGAGCACTACCGAGCAGCCCAGGTTCAACCCCGAAAGGCAAACCAGAGTGAAGGCAGTGTTGGTTGATGAGGACATGCTAGTGCTCCAGAACAAGTCAAATAAATGTGCAGGGAAGGATAAGAACCCCTGAGAGGCAGGAAGCCTGGGGACAACGATTTGTTTGTTCCATCTCTGTCAAAAGACAACCATCGATGACAAAACAAGGCATTTTTGAGTCATTAAGAAATGCTTTTAAAATTCAGACTAATTGACTTTTCCTCACTAAAAGTTCCAAGGCCATGGTTCGCAAACTAGAACAAGCACCGTAATCCCACGGAGGGCTTGCTAAAACAAAACTAGCTCAGGCTCCATCCCAGAATTCCTATTGCAGTGAGTCTGGGAGGAGGCCTGAGAATGTGCATTGGTAGCAAGTTCCCAGGCACTACAGACCCTTCCGCCTGGGGACCACGCTTTGAGAAGCACTGTTCTTAGTACACCACGTGACATTGCTGGCTTGTGGATTCCAAGATCCCAGGATTATGACTTAAAGAATTGGCTGAAAAGCAAAGTCTTCACCACCTCACTTTTCCTCCACACACACACAAAAATTAGTAGAACAAACCAAAACATTTAAATGAAAGATTTCAACAACCAATAATACCACGCTGAAACTCGTCCGTACAGATGACTCTTAAAGGGGATTTCATCCGTGAGCGGCAGGGAATGCCTACCTTATTTCCCTGGAGACCAAACCTTGACAACCATAGAAGTTTCCCAGCACATTATTTAACAGAAGCCGAAGGACTCAGCATGGTATCATTCCTACATTTTTGTCCACAGAGCTATCATCACACTGGAGCTCCCTGAAGTCCGTATTTGAAGCCCCCAAACATCCAGAAGCTACTGAGGATTGTGCGGAGGGGAAAGCTGAGTAATGCCATTCCTCCAATCTTTCAGATCCCTGGAGGCCTTTCCTGGGGCCTGGGCGTTGGAGAATCCGACATGACCCTTTGATTACAGTCCCTCCCATGACCCTTTGATTACAGTCCCTCCATGCAAAGGCCACATCAGATAAAACACCCTTTATGCAAAATACACACATATCAGCTGGGAGGAGGCCAACAGATCAGTCTACAGCAAACTCCAACGGATGGTCCATCTATCTGTGCTAAAAACAACCAGGAATCAGAGAAGAGAGCATTTTTATAAAGAAATTTTATTGCATAATTTCTGTATACAATAAACATAGGAAAAGGGTTCTTTCAATGAAAACCTCATACATTTTTCAAAAGTTTTTAATTGTTTGGAGAAAAATTAGTACAAAGCTATCTAAGACAAAAATATCTGACCTCAGAACAAGTGATAATCCCTTTCATAACACTCCACATTTAAAACAAGGCATTTCAATTCGATTAACACGGAGAGGATTTTAGATTGCTATGTCATTTGCATTAAGTATTTAAATGCATCTAAGAAGTGAAGAGTTTAAACATATAGAAATGCTCTCTAATGTAATATATACTGCTGCTTTCTTCAGATCCATTCTGCATGATTATATGGATGTCCTTGTTACCCACCAGCAGAGACCTGCATCTCCTAAGGGTATACAGTAAGGGCTGAGTGCAGAGAGGGAAAGTCCTGTGCATTTCCTATGTTAAATGGCACAACTCCCACAGATCACATACACCTTGCCATATTGACGCAGTTCATTGCGCTCCATATCCTGCAAAAATAAATCTAGTGCTCGACAGCTGACATTATTGCTCACCAACGTTTTAGTAATATATTTCTTTAACCTAAGACAGAAATATACTGAAAGTTGATACCACTTAAACTCAAAAGCAATCTGGAATTAAACCACATGCATATACCCCACATTTTTTTGTTTTTTGGTTTTTCTTTTTTTTTTTTTTTTTCAATGGATGTTGCATTTTCCCTAAAGTTGATGCTGGAAAACGCGGTAGGAGAAAAGCCGGCTTTCCTTGGAACAAAGATAAGGATTAGAAAAGGAGTTTTTAGAGGGTAATGTTAAGCCTGATAATAAAAACGAGAGAACAATGAGAGTCCAGAATCTCTGGGGAGGGGGAAGAAGCCCCCCCATTTATCTTTCTTGTCTACCTCGACCGGGTGGCTCGTGTCCAGCAGAAACCTGGGGCAGGCTACTATATGTACCTGGAGCAATGGGAGAAGTGCTATGTGGCCCAAGGGACAGACGTCCACTGTGGCAGGGAAGTCCAGGGAGACTCTCTTCTTTAGCCAATCCCACATGGGATCCTTGGGTCTCTGGGAAATGATGGGGCTCCTCTGTGAGGTTGGGACGGGCTGCTAGGATGGTCTGGCGGCTGTGGCTTCCACGGTCTTAAATCTTACATCTCAATTCAAGAAGGACGCCAGGACCGGAGGTGAAACAGCTGGAGGCTGAAGAAGGAAGAACATGACTCATCTGTCATGGTGAAGCTAGAGTATACGTGACAAGGAAGTCACCAGAGTATCAGGCAGGGCCTCGCCAGGGAGCATGTGTAGACACGTGGAAGAATGTGGCCATGACCACACTGCCACTTGGATTTGTCACTTTTCATTTTAACTTCTCATTGTTTCTCATTGTAAAACTGTCAAGTGTCCCTCTTTCTTATTTTTGCCTTGGTGCTTACAAGGTAGGATGTCAGTTTCCATAAGCTTTCAAAGATTTACAAAAGTAATATTTTAACAAAAAACAAAAACTACATTGCAGGATTAGCGTTTGTGGCTACGAACACAGTATCTATCCATCATAAACTATACCCTCAAACCTGGCTATGGCAATATCATCTTAAATCATCACTGTTCATGCCTGTGGAAATCTTATCACGCACAACGACATCCATTCTGGTAAGCGTTACACAGCAACAGAGCAGAGCTTCTCAGAGTAAAACCAGCCATATTGCTACAAAGAAAAACTTCTGGCTCTTGGCCCGACTGTTTCCATACCAATCAGTTTGGCTAACCTCTCTCTGCTTCTTTCCATTTCAAATGCTTGGGCTTCAGCCTTTGAGGCAGTTAGAAACCAGATCAGTTTAATTTTACGACACCGATCTTAATGGTATAGCAATACAGTAAATTTGCCCTGAGAGTGTCAATTATTTTACAAATAATGTTAAGTCCTGGTTTTTAAACGAAGAGTAGGCATGGAGAGGCTAAATGGCTTATCCCCTTGTCACACAGCAGGGTGGGACTTGAGCTCCTGGTTCTTTCCATTTTAAACACCCCCCCCCCCATCCTTCCAGAAGTCACCCAAGCTACTGTGCACAAGATCCCCAGCTTTGGGCTCTATTACTTGGAGTCTATTGTTGGCTTCTCCGCTCAGCCCTGGGTATTTCAATACCCAGGCCTTCTCTTTGGTCCTCTCTGCTCTCTCTTACTTCTGTTGCCTTGATGAGGTGTGTTGTCCCAGTATTTTATTTTACACAGTGGGATTTACCAAAATGCCCTCCCAGCTGCAGCTGGTGCTAGGTGTGGAGGGACAGACTTCCAAAAGGCCATGTTAGGTGCTCTCTGCGCGGCCTTGGGGCCAAAACGGGGCTCGGCACTTTACCGTTGTCTTACATTCCAATGTTTTCAATGGAAAATAAAATAAAATAAAGGCCTCACCGTGAGGTAATGTTTACTTCTCCACCACAACACTCACTGTAACTCTCTGCCCCGGCCCCCCACCCTCAGATCTGGCAACAATTTAACATAAGGAAAGACTTTAGACCTTCACACCCTTTTAGTGAGAATAAACGACCTTAGCTCAAACTTTCCAGAGCTGAGCAGTCTCCTCAGGCATCTGTCCGCCCTGTCTCAGGTAGGCCTGCCCAAAGGCCGCCGGGCCACGTGTCTTGCAGGCTTGCGCCCCGAGCTGGGGGCTCTGCTCTCACCGCTGCGGAGGGGCTCTCTGGTGGGAACCCCGAGCACCCTCCGTCTCCTAAGCCAGGGGGGAGAAATCGCAAAAGCAGCTGTGTGCTCAAAGAAAACAATGCCAACTGATACTCAGGGGGCCTGGGAAAGTGATCCACCACGCCCTCTCCACTCGCTGAAGGGATAAAGGGTTCCCGATCTAGTCAATAGCAAAATACATGGACGGCTGGGGCCTCTGTCTAAGCCAAAGAAGAAAAATATCGATAGCACAAAACTGCCCTTCTATTTCTTGAAAAAATAGATCTAAGATAGACAATTCGGAGTATTTGCCGTTTTTCACAAGCTGCGCGTTAAGTACACTTGTTTGCCTGGCTCTCCGGGACCCTACAGCTCGGCTCTGTCCCCCACGGGGAGTGGGGGGGTTGCTCCACTGTTGCCCTCGGTGCTGCTGCTGCCCTCGGCCGGCGTGAACGACAGGGAAGCCGAGTTTATGCAATATCTCTTGCCGGTGGGACGAGGTCCGTCGTCGAAAATGTGCCCGAGGTGAGCGCCGCACTGAAAGAGAAGAGCGAAAACATAAGGGCGGCGCGTACAAAGCCAGCTTTGAGACGGGCTCACGGTCAGCCTCAGCCGCCGAAATGGATGATGGAAACCATCACGGGTGATTTCTCGTCCGCCTGTCAATAGCTGCAGAGATGGTTTCTGGCAGGCTCCACACCACATGCTGAGAATACAAAAAAAAAAAAAAGCTAGAACTGTGCATATCAGAAATCATTTAGAAGCCACTGTATTTTTTGATCTATGAAGTATCTCAGCCAGCTGAAAAATGACCACGGTAATTTTATGAATTGAGTTGACCCCTGATCTCCCCTTGTAAGAAACATGGCAGAAGAAAATCTCTCCCCCCTGGCATGACTTTTTGGCTGTGGATGGGTGGGTTTCAGATATGCACAAGTCCACCGTAAAAGATACTGTTTAACTGGCCATGACGGAGGTGCTGTTTGCGTTCATGGGCAGTAAAACTTAACATCAGACAAGCCCTGGATGTTCTCGAAGCCCAGCAAAGCAATGGCAAGGCTCAACAGATGTGTGCCATGGTCACCAGGACTGCAGGTGGGACAAGAAGTGTTGCTAGCCCACAGCGTCTTTTTATTCTGGCCTCCAGTAGGTGGAGTGCGGCTGGCTTCTCTATCCAAGTGAACTGCATTGCATGAGGCAAGGGATAAGCTTAAATCCACACTCCTCCAGATCCAAAACACTTGGGAAGGAGAAGAGGCCCCGAATCTGGGCAGAAGCAGAAGGAGGGATGGTTGGTGTTCAAGAGAAATGCAGCCCAGAGATCGTTTCTTCAGGAAGGCTGGCTCAGGGCATAGAGCCCCACCCCGAGCCCTCCGAGGCTGGGTACGACTCCAGGAGACACTAGGGTATGTCACACTTAGCTATCTTGCCCCCTTTCTGAGCAGGGACAGGAGTTAGGGAGATGGAGACATTAGTGCATCGTATTCAAACAGGCTGCGAATCCACATCATTTGTCATGTCCCAGAGAAACCAAAGCCTGGAGCAAGGGACTTCCATTCATTCATTTACCAGGTATCTAAGGAGCACCTGCTACACACCAGGCTCTGTCTCCGGCTCTGGAGATGCAGGCAACAATCCTGGACTCATGGAGCTTACATTCTAGGGGGGAGAGGCAGATAACATGCAAAGAGATCAACTGACTGTCCAGTATGGTAGATGGGAGAGGGGAAAAAAAGAGGAAGAGATATGAAGTGTCAGGGCTCGGGGCTGATACTGCAGGTATGATGACGAGGGGCTCTTCTCCTGGGGTGACTCTGGAATAAGAAGCCAAAGGAAGTGAAGGAGTGGCTATCAGAGGAGCATTTCAAACAGACAGGAGAGTCAAGATTTAGGGAAGAACATGAGAGAAAATGCCTACAGATGGTTTATTAATTCTTCTCACTGTGCTTGCTTGGTGTCCCCTTAGAAATTATGGGGGAAGAGAGTAGGAACTGACATGGGAACTGGGCTAATGAACCAAATGGAGATGATCGTGCTTATTACAATGAAAAGAATTAGAATCTCGGTTTCTCTATCCTAAGTGCTACACTCAGTTCCCAGGGGTTCTCGTGTTATTAATAAACAGCACAAATAGCAACTCTGACTATATGGCACTTCCATGTTAAAAGTGCATTCTTATTTTACTGCCAACATACTGTGTCAGCTTATTAAAGAACTAAAAATGAACCCTGAACTGATTTGATCTATTGCCTGGAAAATATGAAACAGGCCTAAAAAACAAATCTTGCTCTATTTTACCACATTCTATGCAGGTTTAGGTAATATCAAGGCTGACAGCTCAGATTGCTTTTCCTTTCTATAAACAATTGAGGCCAAATTTCAGGCATCAGCAGCTAAGATGCACCAATAAAAAAACACATGCTTACTCAATGGACACAGGAAAACACCTATTTCTTGCTGCCAAAACAGTCAGGGTGCAGGCCAACAGGAACCCGAGCTCTCGGTGACCGGTGTGTGTGCACAATTATCAATCTCACATGCAGCTCTGGCACTTCGCTCACTTGGCATCTGAGTGGTGGACTTTGCACATAAAAGCCTCAGATGGGTTTTCTGGTTTTGTGTTTTAATGAGAGAATACAGCTATCTGGACAAAATAAGTGACATTATCTTTCTTAATCATCTCTTGGGCATATCTAGAAAACAGTTCTATGTCTACCTGACTCCAAAAATAAAATGCAATAAGGATACATTTGAAGCTACTTAGGAGTACTGATATGGTCTTCATTTCCCAGATCATCTTGAACAAATCCAACTTAGAGTTAATGTAAACTGTTGAACCGAGTTGCTTACTGGGCTGCAGTTTCATCTGTAAAATCCGGAACTGGTGTTTTGCTTACATGGAAAGAAAAACACAGATTCTAGATGTCCCTAATCTGAAAGGGAAGGGGGAGGAGGAAGAGGACACACAGTTAGAAAGACGCAACAGAAATCGTTGGCAGAACACCTTATGGGATGCGGATGAGGTAGGGAAGTCCTCAGAAAAGGAGAGAGCCCCTACAAATGATAATGATAGCTTCATCGTGCTTGCCACAAGAGGTTCTGGAAGATTCACCCCAGGCTCCAATAACTGAGGGAGGAGCAACATTGCAAAATGTAGCCAGGTGTGCGTTTCGGTCTGCACCACCACACACATGCTCACCTCGACGCCCGCAGAGCCGCAAAGCGGTTTGTCCACAGGAAGCCTAACCACGCAGCACCATTTCTGCTTCCCCGCCCGCACCCCTCCCCAGGTACACCCAGTCTCCCATAAACGACTATTATCCAGTTTCTTTGAAAAGTGCACAGGCTCTGAAGGTTCCTCCCCGAGGGGAGCGCACATGGAGCCCATTCTTTCCAGCCTCTACCCCTGGCCGAAGGCTGGGATGATGAATGGAAGTTGTCAGTGATGCATTGTTTCTTTAGCCGCCTGCGAGCTCTGCCTCCCTGGCCCCGGCCAACTGGCAATGTGTTGGGCTCTCAGCACACCTGGTTGTAACTGAAACAAACTGGCTGCCCGATGAAGAAATCTCGGAGACCTGCTGTTAATGATTTATTTCAGGGTAAAATCTCTGCTGTGCCTTTTGAAAGTTGTTTGAAAATGGTTATGCATTTGTTGTATAGGAAGCTACAAGCGACAACTGGATATTCTAGCTCTCATTCTGAAAAAAACATGAGATAATTGTTCAAAGGGACATTCTAGAGTTCCTAGAGGAATCCTTTTTCATTGAAGCCTCCCACTCAGAAAATCTGGCAACTGGGGAACCTGCAGAGAACTACGAGAAAAGAGCCCCCCACCCCCGGGTTCCCAAAAAAGTGACTGAACATCAAATTTAACATAATTCCTTAAAATCTGACTGCAGTTCTCAATCGTGTGCATAAGAAACACAAATAGTGCATTCAACACAGTTACATATTTCTGTACTGATGTATTTCCAACTGTCCTAGACGGTTTTCTCCCAGCTATGTCTAGGATGTTTGGGGGCTTTATTATTGTCATTTTCTCTTAAGTGTTTGATCTACAAGATGAAGCAGTTTCAAAGCGAGGGCTTTTACACTTGGGCACATGGGGCAGGATGAGAAGGAGAAATGAGTTTAAGAAGAAAAGCAATTTACTTTGCCAGTAGTATCCTGTTTTCTCCCACCGTTATTGAAGACACTTGTGTGCAAGTAGGGCTCTTTTCCTCTGTGCTTGTGATATTAATCTTTTGCCAAGGAAATGATTGTGAAGTCACCAGTTTAGCATTATGATTTTACTGAAAGATCAAGAAAAAGAGAGATGGGCTGTGAGTCTGAACCCCTATTGTAACACATGGGTATCTTTAATCATCAGCAATATATCAGTTGTCATCTGCAAAAGATTAATAAGGTTTGGGGTTTTACCAAAATCTGCTTAACTTTTGAAAAATGCCATGTATGGGTGGATATTTACCTTTCTGTTGATTTGGCTGCCATAGAACAAATTAATAATGATCTAAAACATCCTTAAGGGACTCTACTGTAGATTCCAGCTAGTAACAGCAACAGGCAAAAGTAGACTCCAACTCGCATAAACTCAGCAACTATCTGATGGTTTCCTTAAAGATGATTTCCAAAAGTTAAGTAATTTATTGGTCTCCCATTTGCTGCAGATGTAGAATTTTGATCTAAAGAAGGAAGAATTCCCCAAGTATTACCAGGAGGGACTTAGTTCTCTGAACTACAACTTAAACCATGCAACTCTTACCTCTTTGCACTGAATTTAAACTCATGACAAAGCACTGTTTAACAGGCTGGGCTTGGAGGATTAGGAAGAAGCTGTCAAACAACTATTCAGAGTAGTTCGTGAAACTGGGATAGACGCAACATTATTTTATCACTAGATGAAAAGCGTCAATGAAACTTAAAAAAAAAAATCTTTGTAACTGCAAACTTAGAAAATTGCCACAGCTGGGGAGAGGATACTCAGGTGGACAGATTTAAGATATAAAGACCCTCTTTTGAAGAGATAACTAGAATATAATTCCACAATTCAGCGCATAGAACAGGAAAAGCAAACAAATATGGTTGCAACAAAAATCAGAACGTAACAGGGCAGCCTATTCCCTCCACAAGTAGGAGTCCTAACAGAAGGCGTGGAAGAATCTCCACCACCCTTGCTGGTACTCTGTGCTGTTAACTTAAAGATCAGGCCACGTGCGGGGATTCTCACCCAGCAATTCTTTTAGAAGGAGCTGACCGCACTCTTTCTCTGAAAAGTGTTGACAATAGTGAATCAATCTTAACAATCTTAACTTTCTCAACAAAATCTTACTAAAGTATTATGACCTAAAGAAGTCACGGGACACATGGAAAAACTATAGGTTAGTATAAAGAGGTGGTAAGTTATAGCTCCCAATAAATTTTAATTCTCACCCAAATATGAGGTCTAATTAACCACATAATATGATCTGTATCACAATTAAAAAAGAAAAGAAGAAAGAAAGAAAAGGGAAAAAGGAAAGGAAAAAAGGAAAGGGCAGGAAAGGAAAGGAAAGAAAAAGAAGAATCCTAAATATCAGAGTAAAAATTCAGGACCACAGAAAAAAAAAAAAAAAGACCAGCCATGTAGGTTGAGCCTACTGGCTTTGTCCACAGAAGCTCAGCTCATTTGTAGAAGATGGCAGTAAGAGGGTCTTCATGTGTAGATGCGGCATCTTTACCACAAGGAAAGAAGTACTGCACATAAGGTGTCCAACTGACAATGTCTATGAGATATCTACAGCATCTAACAGATTCTTTATCAGACAAACCACATTGTTGCAATTCAGACCAGAGAGAGGACAACCATCTGAATTAAAAATGGAAAAAAAAAAATTTAGAAAGATGAGAAGCGGATCAGAGTCAAGTTTCCTATACCACTTCCCCCCAAAATGATGGGAGAAGCTATGAATCAGAGGGAGACTACATAAACTGAAAGAATGGAAGGTTAAAATAAAAGACAAACTGATCATGAAAAGTAGCATTAAGAATGAGAAACTAGGAAACAAAATACAAGTGTTTACTCTGTATGGAAACCATTAAGTCAGTTATTTTTTTCCAGTTGAGATAAAAAGGATGAGTGTGAAAATAGAAAAGAAAAAAAAACTCAAGAAAAATGTAGAACAAAAGGAAAATAAATGTGTGGATGAAACATGCAATAAATAAAGAAAGGAAGGAAGGAAGGAAGGAAGGAAGGAAGGAACGAACACCCAGCACACGTCAGTGAGTTATTACTGCTCTCGTGAGGCAGACATCCCCCGCTCACAGGGAAAAGAATCCAGGAAACACATCTTTCTTTAATGTTGGAATCTAACTATTTTCTCCATGAAACTTACTTCACAGAGGATGTATTCTTACACATGCCTTAATCGAATAAATTTCCCTCCCTTTTCTCTTCAAATTTAAGACTTTTATTTAAGAGGGAGCCACACACTTTCCAAATGTGAGAAATGAAGGTGGTGGGGGAAGAAGCCAGAAGGGAGGGGTCAGTGTTGGTTCTTCCCCCAAAGGACATAAAGTTTAACCGTCACCTAGCCCTTTGACCAAAGGGCTGAGAGCTGTTCCTTGTTTAGCTTAATATCTTTTATTAATGTTGCCTGATTTGGGCATCTTGTAGGTTTCGTCTCTCTTTGGCCCCTGTAGAACAACTTCATCTTCATGATGGTCTTTTCTTGACCACTGCTAGTATTATCTCTGTGGCCGGCACAAGGGACCAAGTTTGTTCTGTGACTTTTAAGAAATAGCCACAGAGACGTCAGAGAATAGGGCATTAACGAAAGTTATTATCTTATACCCCACTTTTTCTGTGCCTTGTTTATTTGGTTCTCATGGGACTCAGTGTTTGAAAGTGGGTTCTGAAGAAAATGGAGAGTAGCAGTCATTAACAGCCTTTAAGGCAGCTTAAAACAAAACACAACTGTTAGTCTTAAAAGAGGTTTATTAAGTACTATGTGCCTAAGTTATACATTGCTATGTACCATCCTACCGGGTTACTTTTTTGTTGAATATTTTAGATTCCTGGGGAGATCATCATAATTAGTTTTTGTGGCAGTTATAAGAATATCAATTAAAAGCAATTAAATTCAAATATGAATTGAATTAAACTAAGTCATAGGACTTTTTTGGGTTAATGTGACTCTTTATGGCTTGTCTGTCCATCTAAGCTCCCTAGAACTCTGGAGCTCAATGCCCAAGTTCGAGTCTCAGCTCTGCTGCTTGAATCGATGTAGCTTTATACAAATGTGATTGTCCTCTTCGTGTCTCCGTTTTCTCAACTAAAAAATAAAAAAGAATGACAGTATATAGCCCACAAGTTTATTGTGAGCATTAACCAGGGCAGCTTTGAAAAACTGCTGGTGTTCAGGCCTTACACAGGCCGACTAAGTGAGACTCTCTGAGGGGGAGACCCAGAATTGGAAATTTCCAATGTCTCGCTCAGAGACTCATATCTGAGAGACAAGAGTGGACCAAAAGTATGACCTAGCTAAAATATGAAGTCTGCGTTTCAAGGGAGAGAGTGGTACTCATGCTTAGAAGACAGTAAACTCACCTTTAGTGAAAGAAAGAGGAAAGGAAAGAGGAAAGGAAGGAAGGAAGGAAGGAAGTGGGGTGGGAAGGGGGAAGGGAGGAAGGTAAGTTAGGAAAGGGAAAGAAAACACAAATTCATCAGATGGTTGGGCTCTAACCAATCTCCCTCCCTGCTTGGTAGTAAATATGCCACCTACTCCCTACAACTCTTGTGCCTGATGAAGGGGGTTAAAGGGCACGGACAAGAATGTTGAGGGAGGCCCACGTGGCAATCACTTTGCTATTTCAGCTGCCTGATGTGCGCCCTTTACCTCTGATATGTACAACAGACATCCCCTGACAAACTACTCCATAGTATCAATGAATTTCAGTGCCCAATACTCAGACTTGACATTTCACTTTTGCAAAGCAGATCAGAACAGGACTACCTACTCTAGACTGGAGTGTGCGGTTGCTCTTATTCTGTGTACAGAAGGTTCTGGCTATGTCTTTGAGTTTAAATACAAAATACCCAACAGTTCAAGCCTCGACATTAGCATGACAGATTAACCATCTTTGCCTCCTCAACATGCTCATTTTCTCTTTAGAGCCAGACCTGATTCAGTTAGAGCAGAGTGACAGGAACTATTGGAACATCCGTGGAAACGAAACAGGTCCATATACTAGGAGAGAAGGCATTACGTTACCGCATATTCACACTCCAAGCTCCTAGAGCCTAATTTGAACCTCCTCTTCCCCTTCCTTCACACCCACATAGGGAAAGCCACCCCTGAGGACTTGACTAACCATGTTGGGATCATTACAGGTGAACAACACATGCACAGAGCTGCAGGAAGAGGGGTATTCTCTAAAACATCAGATTATACACAGCCACAGAGTGAAATCTTCACATGCCCTAAGAATAGCCCATTCTCCACTGTACTGAGTCAACTGAAGATAATTTTCCTGACCATTCGCTCTCTCTCTTTTTTTTAAATAGTTTTGAAGCCAATGACTGGCATTCAGTTGGACTTACTGAACATCTGAAGACTGAGATATCGTCTTCAGATACAGAGACTTCATTGTGCTCCTCCATCCCTTTTATGATCAGTCACTTGGCCTTAGTTGCTATATTTAGCACAACCAGGAGTCCAGAAAGTGTTTGCAATGCAAAGGGGGCATCCCAGTGGGTTTTCAAGTGGGGTTAACTGACCTGAGAGCAGCTCGTTTCGACCCGGTGCATCCCATAGGAAAAGTCGTCCGTGAATGTGATCGCATCAGAACTGATCACATCGTGGAATGAAGGCCAACCTGGAGCAGAGCAGCATCAGAACAAAACAGACAGGAGAGACAGACAGCCTTGGGTTAGAATGTCATGTTAAAGAACTACTACGCAAAGAATGAAAATCTCTAGTATATGACTCGTGCTTAACTTCTCCAGCCTGAAAGGAAAAGGTACAAAGCTGAAGGATAATATATTTCCTAAGAGTGCAACTCCTTTTTAAGAATAACTTCCTCCTCACTTCAGATCACAGTTGCATTGGGTGTTTATGTTTCCAGAAGCATTCTTAGACCACCCAGTAGTTTTCCAGAGCATCCCTGGATTTATAAAGCTCTCTCGCCACTTGGTCTTGCCTCTCTTCTACAGAGTCACTGGGCACTCACTAGGAGTCTTAGCGGTGTGACATTTTGCAAAACACAATCCAATTGTTCTCTCTCTCTCTCTCTCTTTTTTTTTTTTTTTAAGATTTGATTATTTATTTGAGAGAGAGAGAGCGCGTGGGCATGCACAGTCGGGGAGAGGGACAGACAGGGAAAGAGAAATCCTCACACAGACTCCTTGCTGAGCACAGACACTGACACAGGGATTGATCCCAGGACCCCGAGATCATGACCTGAGCCAAAACCAAGAATCGACACTCAACCGACTGAGCTGTCAGGTGCCCCTCCCGTTTTTAAAGTTGTTTTTTTCTGCCTTTTTTTTTTTTTTTTAAGGATTTATTTATTATAGTTGTTCTGGATGTTCACTTTTCAACTTTCCATGCTTCTTTAGGAAGAATGGTTTTTCAGCACTTAGTTTGTGTGGTTAAAATATTAAAAAAATGAGTACTCCATAGTTTCCATCATAATCTAATTTCTTGGGGCAGGGCAATCTGGAAAGCAGCTTCTATCTATTTTATGGGCAAGAGGCTTGCTCACTTCCTAGAAGAAAACCATAGAGCACTGTTCATCAGGCATCTCTAGGGAGCACCTTCTCTCAAACAGCATCTTGTTCCAATTTTCATTTATTCGAACAATTTTTTAAATATGCACACACAGCTTTAAGAAACTCAATGATAAGGACCATAAGATTGTACAAATGTTTATGAATGTACATAGTTTTAAGAAGCCAGGTTTTATGTTCAGTACTTCTAGGCATGTTTTTACATATTTCCAGAAATTTGGTCGTGAGTTCCTGAGCTGAAGCCCAAAATGACGGAAGAGGTGTGATGTTGCCGACCTGCTGGTACAATTTTTTTTTCCTCTTTCAGAAGCCAAATTTATTCCTGTAGAAAGGAGGAAGCTCTTTAAAAACATGGTGCTTTGTGTTAATACACCAACTGAAAGAAAACAGAATGCAGGCCTCAACAATATGATTTCCAGTTTCAACCAAAACATATTAGCTCAGGCCAAGTTTTTATAAGAAACTCTCCCAAGCTCCCCATCCCCCACTATGCAAGAGTATAGCTTTCACAGTTGGTGCTGGATTTAACACCCAGAGTTGAAACACTTTCCAATTCCCTGATTTGAGTTCAAGATTGCTGCAAATCACCAGGAAAACCTTAACTTCCTAGATATAATATTCCTCAAAAAACAATCACATCAAGACACACCAGCACTTTTAAGAAAACTTGTCTCTCCCTATTCTCTAAATTTTAAAGAGAATCTAAATGTATTCTAGGCTAGAGTTTTTGGTTTATAATGACTACTTGGCACATTTAGGTATTCTTCTTTGTTCAACGGCAAAAGTGCCAGTGGCTAGAAAAGAGAGGTTTAAAGGTGATGTCTGAAGACACTGAAAAATAATTTAGTTATGAAAAGAAAGAGAACACTCTATATTTTTTAACATACCATGTTTTGACTCATTTGATTGCTAATTATGGCAACTAATATTATGGAAGGACATATTTGATTCAGTAATAAACAGGTGAAGAGTTAGGAATATATTTTTTTTAATTCACCATAAAGCCACCCTCCAACACACACACATTTTCCTATTTATAGAATTAAAAATAGGTATGGAGAAATGTATATAAAATATATAGATAGATTGTTCCCTCCCATACTCCTTCTCCATGTTCTATACACTTATCTTGTTCTACTTATCATACTGGATTTTCGACTTATTTGTTTTCAGGCTTTCCTCTCTGATTAGGTGGTGAGCACTTTAAAGGCAGAGTATGCATAAACAAGAAGACGGGGTGGACATTTATGACTCAGGGTCCCACAGGAGACAGAAAATACAATCATACTTCCTTTTTAGAGACTAGATTAAGAAATTAGCAATGTTCTGTTTTCACTAGAGTATCCAGCTTGGCTCAAACACCGTAATTAAGCTTCTCTTTATAGGTGGAGTTGGGTTATTATTTACTTAGGATGGTAAATCCATAAAGATCATCTAGGTCACTAACTTAACAGGATTTTTAGTGAGGAGGAGAGGGAGAGGGAGCACAAAGGTATGGTACTTGCCAGCATTACACAGGCAGTACGTGGCAGAGCCAAAGCTGGAATCTGTGTATTCTGACTTTAATCTGGTTTAATTTTTTCACATTCCACTTTCTTCCTTAGTACGAGGTCAAGACATCATTCATTTCAATACTGTAACCGGAAGGAGACTGTAGGTTTTAAGAAATATGTTTAGTGCCATGTCTGGATTGGTTGGTAGTTACATCATTGCATTTAGGAGCTTCTAGGTGGAAGTAGCTAATTCATGTAAACTCACCAATACTGATTCCCTCACTCTAACAACCAAACTTTTCAAAGAGACAGTCCAAGAGCAATCATATAAATGATATAATCTACTTCTGGGGCATGGATAATTTTTTATTCATTTATCTAAAATAACCACAAATACTTAGAAGCTTACCTTAGGTAATAATATTGAGAAAACTGTCCATTCTATTTGGGATTTCTTCATTCTAATTCTTTCCTAACAAATTCTAATTCTTTTAGAATTCCAAATTAGAATTACTAATTCTTTTAGAATTTCCTAATTAATTCTAATTCTTTTCTATTAAAATTTTTTGGGGGCAAGGGAAGGGAACTGCTTTCAAATGAGCTATTAAACTATACAGCTATACATTTTGTCTCCATGAATTAAATATTTATAGAATTTTCTAGAAGACTATATTCAAGAGAAGACAAAGATGAGGTGTAGTGACATGGAGTCAGGGCTCTTAAAAGATTTCTATGTTTCTGAGAAAACTGTTGACACTTGAATAATTTACTGGTTGTTTCCCATGGCATTGGTTAAATATCAGAAGAGACACTAAAAAACCAACCAAACAAACAAAAAAAAATCTCCTTAAAACTCCCCAAAGTTCACAGTGTCTCTCTGCACAGAAGAAATGCAGTTTTCAAGATGGAATATTTGATACCTCATCCAAATCTTAATTAGTGGAGACTGACAAGGGCAACCGTGTTGAAGACCATAAGTAACCCTGTGTGATAAAACACATTTCAAAAGAGAATCATGGCCAACTTCAATAAGCTTGACACAGGAGAACGTTGAATTCTTTTTCTAGGTCTTCCAGAAAAAGCCGAAGGAGAATCCCTCAGAAAAGCAAGTCCTTATTGACAATTAAACTAAGAAGGATCTTCACCCAAGAATAAATTGTCTCATGGCGGAGAGGCCACAGAGATGACAGCACTTTGAAAGCGGAATTCCCTCATCATGTGAAAGTATTTAAAGGAGGAACTCTTCACTGCTGCAAAAATCCTCAAAGGAAACCCTGCCCCCACTCCTAATAATAAGGAAAGTGCTTCAAAGGGTGATAGGCAAGACTGAAGCAATCTGGGTCTTGTTGAGAAAATTATCTTGAGCAAAAGGGGGAAGGGGATGTGTTTATGTCAGTTTTGACATTAAAGAAAGATCATCCATCCTCCTTTCTCTAGGATTTCCCTTTTGGTCTTCTCATCTAACAAAACATTATTTGTTTTGGATGCATTCCATGCACATTTTTAAAAGAACAGTCATTCGAAAACCTGGATAAACAGAGTTGGCTCCCCCCACCCCCAAGACATCCCTTTGTTTCTATGTGATGAGCTCGGATCGGGGTGTATTATTGTTGTATTTCTAAAAATACAAGCTGTATTTTTTGGGTATTAGCCTTTTGCTATTGGGAATGTCTTGTATTCAATAAATAGATTCTTCTTTCTGCAGACAGCACAGAAATACAGGTACCCAAGCGCAGCAGGCACGTTGGGCTGTTGGCAGTCCTGCTCCCTTATGAACCAACAACCACCAGGTCACACTAATCTGGAGACGGCTCTTGCTGGTATTGGCATAATGGGCAGCAAACCCAGGATATGTTCATTTATGTCTCAGATATTAGAGAAAGTGGTTCAGTTTGTTAATGGTAGATCTTTGGCACTTGCTACCATCTACACTAGGGTGAATTTTTTTTTCTTTTTTGAACTGCAGTAAAAAGAATTCTTCCTTTTCACTAAGAATGGGGTTTATTAAAGCTCCTCAGAGTCCCCTCGAACCCATCCCTGAACAGTGACACAGCTTTCCACAGGTGATGTTCTGCTAACAGACTTTAAATGTTTCACTCCAACTGCCTCCTGAGAAAAACTTGCTCATCTCTCTATCCTAACCTTTTCTTCCTTCCTTTTACGAATCTTTGAAACAAGCTGTTAAAACCAGCAACAGGTTATAAACAAGTTGAAGCCAATCCCATCTATACCATATGTAGAAAATGCGGCCCACTCTTACTTTAATAAGGTTTTGCTCTACAGCTGCCATGTTCCCTGGATTGTCCCCCAACCCCAAATAGAAATGAGAAACCTCAGTAAGTTAGCTACATGACCCATCAGTAGTACATGGCAGAAACTACCCACGCCTTAGCATTCATTAGGTTGAAGTGTAATTACAAATATTTCATTTGTATAATATATATATAATATATATATATATTTATAATATAATATATATATAATATATAATATATAATATATAAATATATAAATACAAATATATAAATATATATATATATATATATATATGATATTATTGTCTTCGAATGCAAAATCAGTTTGAGCACAGTAAATCCCAGTTGGGCTTGTGGGATCGTTTAATAATAATAAATATCTCAGCTTGGTTTCAGTGAGGCATGAGGGACATTTACACACCTGTGGTTTTCTGTATGTACCAATTCTCACCGTGCTATGATTTTAAGGCTGTATTTCAGAATTTGTAGCATTTAGTACCTCTGAAGCCAGGAACTGTTAACCTCACTGACCACTATTTACCTTATTAGCTACCTTAACCAAATAATACAACGCTTTATGAAGACCCCCACGCTAACAAGAATTGTTTGAAGTGTGAGCTCTGATTCTTGCCCAGTTATTTGCTGTGATTGACACCCAAAAGTTTAAGTCGTAATCAATCAAATGTATGTATGTAATAGAAAATCAAAGAGTGCAAGATGACCTATAGGGCAATGTTCTCTTTTCGTGCTTCCCATTCCTGCAAACAACCACGTTTAACAGTTTTTAGGTTTAATTCTTAAAAATATGCTTATGCTGCTCCCTCTTGATTCCTTCATTTCAAATCTGCACTATCCAACAGAGAAGCTACAAGCCACATGCTGCCATTTAAATTTAAGTTAATTACAGTTAAATAGAATTTCAGTTCTTCAGTCATACCAGCCACATTTCAAGTTCTCAACAGTTACACATAGTGAATGGCTGCTATACTGAACAAGAGAGGCCCAGACGGAGGATATTTCTAACATCATTTCCGCAGATCTAGAAACTCCCACCATTGGACAGTGCTGGTTTTACACTGCGAATTGATTTCCTCCTGTCACGGATGAAGACTAAGCCTTCAGACTTCCACTAAATCTCCCTTCTCTTCCCTCTTGCAATTTTTGACCGTTAAATAATTTTTAATTGTTTTTGAGACTTCGTTTGGTACTATCTGCCTCTGGAACTAGAATGTAAAGTCTAATAAGAGCAGAGAGTGTGTCAGTTTTGTCCACTGGAGTGTTGCCAATCACCCAAAGCAGAAATTGTCTGCTGGATGAACATATGAATGCATGACTGATGACTATCTTATAGCTCAACATTTTTGCACCCTCAGTCTGCAAAACGGCCTCGGCACCCCATCCTCCTTCTACCTACCCTTTCCCCTGTTCCAACGCCCAACCTTAATGAAGTCTTCTATGCTTTTGTATAGGTTGATTCTAAGGCTTGAAAACTAGTCAACGGCATTATTATTATGGCTACATACATGTTGCAGGCAGCTAAAGCGTGTTGGGATTCTATCTCCTTCTCCAACGGTCCAACTGGCATAACCTCATGCTAGCTGAAGTCAAACAGATCTTCCTTCTTTTACACTGCATCACTATAACAAGCAGGGCATGTTTTCTTTTATCTTTTGTTTGGACCATGACTTTCTTATACAATTGTACAAATTTGCTCTATAATTCAACATTTTAATTTTCAACAAATAGTTCAACCATAAGTAAAAGTATGTAAAATACCTAGGCATCCATGTTTTAACAAATACAAACGACCCAAGTTTAATAGACAATATTTGTTCCATATTTCCTTCAGATTTTTCTCTTATTCTAACAAAATAAAATGTTACAATTACAGCCAGATCTGCCTCCAGCCTTTTCCCCTACTCCTACACTTCCTGGTACAATTGTTTATGTACCCTTCCCACACTTCTTTGGCTTCATTTCCTACATATGTCTATGTTCATAAGTTATATATAATGTTTTAAGTGTTAAAAATTCACATGAAAGACATAGCATCCTAGGTATCTTTTGGCCACCTCTTTTTTTTTTTTCACATTTTTCTTGATCTGTAAATTTTTTTGGCCTTTTTGACAGCGTCCTCTTCTTATTTTGTAAATGAAATACTTCAAATATCTCTGAGAATATGAACCGGGAGTTGTTTGACTTTGGTTTTTCAATTATTCTCTAAAATAGCTCTGTTGCCTCTTGTGCAACTCTTCCTTTTTTCTTGTTTCTCATCTTCCATGCTCTCCGTTTTCTTGCCTCAGCCATTTCTATTTAAGAGTAGAGGTCTGGGGTCCTTGTCCTGGGCAGGTGACAGGGGCTTCCTCTGTGATCAGCTACAGCGTGGGTTTGTGCCTCCCTAGGTCTCAACTCTCACCAGAGAAAGTGACCGGGAGCTCTGGGAAGGACCACTGTCATCGTTTGCTGCAGGACAAAGGTCAGTCCCAGCGTTCCCTGAAGTGCAACAGCTCGCTGGCAGCCCCAGTTCTCCCAGACAGGCTGTTTAATATCTTTCGAGAGTAGTCTCCCAGGGTTGTTGGTTTTTTTTGCCCCATGGGTAATTGATGATCTGTCATTCTAAATATGAAAGTGAGGAACCTGCAAAACTGAACTAGCTGTTTTTTCAGTTAAACACCTTCTTGTCAACCCCCCATCTTGCTCTTGACAATTCTGCCCTCTGAGCCTCTTCATAATTGTGCTGGGCATCTTGGCAACAACTCCTGGACATAATTTGGGCTGATGCTTTCTTTAGTCGGTCATACCCAGTAATGCATTGCCAGCCATCTTTTCTTGGAAAAAATGCTCAACACCCCTCCCCCACTCCAACACCCCCTCAGCAGCCCCTCTCCACTCCAATTCTCTTGGCAATGGGTTCTTCTCCTTCTCTTCTGCCTCTTCCTCCTCCTCTTTCATCTTCTTTTCCTTACTTTCACTTTAAAGGGTTCTCTTGGGAGAGAGGGAAACCAACATGTATGCTCAGTCTATCATGCTGAACAAGAAGCCGAGATTTCTTTTTAATAAACTGCAGATTTTAGTCTCTTCATCTAGTATTTTATGAAAAGAAGGAATGGATTTCAGGCATCATAATCTTTCTACTGACCACAATTATATTATTTTTTGCCTTACTGATAAGATCCAAATCAATGTAAGGTTTAGGAGTTTTAACTGGCTCAGATTTGACTCTATCTCAAAAGTGATTCTCTGCATGAGAGTATGACATCTGCAAAGACCCCTGAGTTAGAACTGTGGCAGACCAGAGTAGACTCCTCCCAGAACTGGCTCAGTGGGAAAAACTTCATAGATCTCTTTTCTTTTCTTTTTTTTCTTCTTTTTTTTCCTTTCTTTTCCTTTTCTTCTCCTCCCCTTTCTTTCTTTTCTCTCTTCTTTTCCTTTCTCTTTTACAGATTTTATTTATTTATTTGAGAAAGTGAGATCACAAACAGGGGGAAAAGGTAGAGGGAGAAGAAGACTCCCCCTGGAGAAGGGAGCCCAGTGCAGGACTCGATCCCAGGACCCTGGGACCATGATCTGAGTCAAAGGTAGATGCTTAACCAACTGAGCCACCCAGGCACCCATAGACTACTTTTCTGTATTTGATCACTTGTTATCAAATCACTTCTGTGTTTGATATACCTTTTCTGTATTTGGTCACTTGTTATGGCATGAGGATGCACTATATTTCTGCCCTCTTGCCACTGCAAATGTAAGGACAAGTTGATGATACGATTTCATTACTGCAAACAAGCAGCCAAGTCTCAAGAAGTAAACTATTCTAGCAAGAAAATGGTTTAACAGTAATGATGACACAAGGAAAACCATTGGTTTTGGCAGACATTCTCCCATGCTTTATTCAGCTTTCCTAAGCAGTACCTCAAATAAAAATCATATTTAAAATACTTATCTTGAAAATCAGGGAGTTTAAAAAAAAAAAAAAAAGAAAGAAAAGCAGGGAGTTTAGAATACATAAAAAATAATCTAGACCCATAGACTCTAAAAATTCTTAAGAAAAAAAAATGCCAAAGGGCGATATATACTATTCAAGCATTGGTTTTATTTTGGTTACTAATTACCTTGTTGGGTTTGTTTGTTTGTTTTTGTCTTGTAAAGTAACCCCACAGTTTTAAGTGGCAGTGGCATTTTGAAGGCCAGGGACATGTTGAATGGCCTGATGACTAGGGGGGGCCACAAGTAACATGATCAGATCAGTGCTCTGGGAAGATGGTTCTGGAAGCAGGCAAGAGGGTGGGGGATAAGAGGATGAAAACAGGCATATCTGATGAAGAATGGATGTGAAAAGAGAAGTGATGAAGCTCTACATGAAGGCATCTGCAATAGGGCTGGAGAGCAGGGGACCAATAAGAGAGAGACTGAGCACTCAGAATTCACTGATTGTGGTGGACCTCTTGGGGAGTGAAGGAGAAGGGTAGGGTTGAATTACTACTAGGTTTCCAGCTTGTACTGACTAACTGGGTCATGCTAGTTAGACGTGTTTTTCAGGGAAAATAATAAAATCCATTTAGTGTGGAATTCTCTAGGAGCAGAGGGGTGTGGGGGTTCAGAAGTAAAACCCTGGCTAAAGATACAGATGTAAAAGTCATCAGAGCATAGAAAACAGTAAGGTTATGGAGGGGAATATATAGAAGGCAAATATAGGGGGAGTGGAGAACCAGACAGGTATTTAAAAGGTGAGTTGAGGAATAAGTCAGTGAAGGAAAATAAACAAGAGCATTTCAATGTCAGATAATGGAAAAGTGTAAGGCTGGAGGACAGTCCGCAGTGACATAATCTACAGAAAGGACGAGTTAAATAAGAGAGGAGAGGAGACTCCTGAATTCAACAGCTGGGCAGTCTGGGGGAATTTAGGAGGAGCCCTTTCAGTGTTATGCACAGAAGCTGAACTCTGTTGGGCTGAAAGGCATTTGTGGACTGGAGCAACTAAACCAGGACCGCTCCTTACCAAGCCTGGCAGGGAAGGAAGGTAGAGCAAGTTGATGACTTGCAGGAGAGTGCAATGGTATTTATGCAAACATACTGGGATCCTGGGGGTCCCTCCCACCAATTCCACCCTTCTCTGCTTTCCAAAGTGTTTAAAATTTTATGGTATTTCCTAACAGAACTTTCACAATCAAATGAGTAATATGAAAGTCTTTGGACATGCTAAAAATCTTGAGCATTGCTCAAATGCTCCTTAAGATAGTGAACAGAAGCTATATTTGAAGAAAAACTAATACAGAACTCCATCCCTGGAATGTTTTCTTATCTTTGGTTTATTTTTAAGTTGTTCATTTTCCCTACTATTGTTCCTACTATCCCTTAATCTACCAAACTGAACTATGAGTGGTATATTTTTAAATAGCCATGGTAATCAGTTTTACCTTTTGGCACAAAGTAGGTGCTCAATAAATATTAAACAAAGGAGAATCCAGAGCTTTAACTCTAGGTCACAATCCCCTGTCAGACATGCTCACAGCACCCAATATTTTCTCTTCAGAGCATGTTTCACAGTTTGTATTATTTACATATACGGGTGTCACTTAGGTTAGATATGCCAATCACTAGGCCAATCAACGAAATTTTTAAAAGATAGGCAAAGTATCTCTACTACTTTGTTCTAGGCAATTTTTTACAAATATCAAATTTAATATTAGGTTTCTTTTCCTGCCTATCAAAAATAGTGCATTTCTTCAAGATGATTATTAGTAATTTCTTCTGTTCAAACCATGTCATCCCAAGACCCATAATCATTCCAGGCATTTGAATCTACTAAAGGACAATACGACCAGAGACCAAGAACACTGAGGTGTCCTCTGGGCAGTGTGAACATCTGGTATCTATTCTCCTTGGAGATTAATAATGGAGCTCCACTGCAACAGGCTTTACTAATTCCTTTGAGCCCTGCACAGCATTTTTAAGTGGTTCCAAACACACAAGATCTCTAATTGGCATGGATTTCATCCACAGTTTTCTTGGTGATCGCAAAATATCTCAGAAACTCTTAAGCAGGAGTGGACAGGGGAGAGCTTCCCTGTTTCCCTTTGAGAAGGCAACTATTCATAATTTTTTTTCCAGTTCAATACAATTACTGAACTCAAACCATTTCAACCAAAAAACTGAGGAAGGGGACTTTATTTTCCCTGGCCTGAACACTGTCTCTTGCTACTTTAAATCATAGTTAATGTTTTAGAAAGTATATCTTACACATAAGTCAGTTGTAGACTTTCAGCATCAAAGGATCTGAGCAACATCACATGTAACGACCTGACCTTTGGCTATAATTTCTAAGTGCCATTAAAAAATGTCTCTCAAACTGGTTTTAAATTTAGTGTTGACCTAGTAACCTTGATCCAAAAACATTCAACTTTAGATGATTATTTTATTTTGCTTCCAAAAGCTCTTCAGTCCAGTGAGGCATCCATTAGGAAGCTTCACAGAGAGTTGAGTTTGCTCAGAATTTATTAGCTACATCGAACAGGAAGATGGTGATTTGGGTTGCTTGCTGAGTGAAGATTATTTACTGTGCTTAACTGACCTTAGGAATACCAGGAGGGAAATTCAAAAAAATACAGATTCTATTCTCAGCGACATGCAGTCCAGACCAACAGTGAAATAATGTTCCATTCAACTGCAGTCCTGAATTAGGTCTATTCACCACATGGCATCACTGGGGACTGTAAAACTATTATTTATGTTCTTTAGTTGGGTGTGCCTATCAAAAATTTCAAATAATTTCTCTCTTAAATATAGATGCCTGATAAAAATGTAAGATTATTTCTTCTGAGGGAGTTAAGTGTTAAAGTTCTTTTACTCACCTAATTTTCCTCCTGATATTCTTCTCTAACTGAAATCTCTCCAAATTTCTGAGTAGACTTTAGGTTTTTATTCTGCTATATACTTTCAAATGCTACAATTCGAATAAAAACATGTATTTTCATAAATGCATGATCATTCACTGGACTACATCACCTTTTTATGATGCATCAAAACTTAGTTCACCTACTACGATTTAAATTTCTGACAACCCATCTTGAAAAAATATTTTGAAACACATTACTCAGAAAAGCTTTTAAACACAAATATTTTAGAATAAAACAATAAAAGATGTTTTGCCCTTTTAGCAGACACATGGCAAAGTTGAAGCCACTTGTTAAACACTGTACATTCTGTAACATATTAAAATTTTTTAATAAATTACATCAAAACACATGAAGCAAACTACATCAAACCAAGGCATACTCTGATAACTATTTGCTCTTTACAAAGTCCTTTAGGAAAATCTTCTCTGACACTTAATCCCCATTACTCTGCTCTTCTTTTTCATATATTCAATCATATCCTAATACACTATAACTTACTGTTCCTAAATTTTCCTGTGTATTGTTTGTAGTCTCCCAACCAGAACTTAAGTTCCATGTGGGCAGAGATAATTCTTTTGTTCCTGATGCATTCAAAGCTCCCAGAAGGGTGCCTAGCATTTAATAAATTTTGGTTGAGTGAATATTCTATATACATTCTTGTTCCTCTGGAAATCTAGGAATTCAAAATAATCCTTGTTTTTGTTTTAAAATATATAGTCACAGAAGTCTTTGTTATCGAATTATTTACAGGATCTCTAGGTCACTTACTAATATTTATTGAAGATTTTGGCACATGGCTGACAGTCTTCTCTCAACCCCCAATTCCTACCTACATTCTATGGACCTTCTACAGTAACCCACTTAATACCCCTCATATCAATAGCTCTTTGAGGTGAAACTAAGCAATTCTATAGAGCCAAGGTCCTGTATCAAGCAGGACCCATACAGGTACAAGTGGTCTTTGCAATACGAAGTTTCGATGGCTTTGATTCTGACCACTGGCAAGTTTAATGCATTAAAAATTAGATGTCAGGGCATGAAGGAAGTTTAACTTCACATGGATGAAATTGGCTAAAGTAGAATGGTAGTGCACACATATTTTAATTTGGCCCTAAACAACCAGGACAAAAAACAAATCAGTAAAATACCATAAAAGTCAAAGCACATCCGCCATATATACCATGGCCTACAGGCTATCATTCGGTTAGTTGTGCAGCAGTATTCAAGTCTTACCCCACCAAACCACTTGTAGAGAAAGCAAGCTGCAGGTACAAGACTTAGCTACTTAATACTGAGTAGGCACTAAAAATAAAAAATAAATAAATAAAAATGTTTGCTGAATAAGTGAACCACATTTGGGCTGAAGAGAATATTAACAAAAATTCTGAAAATGATATCACAATAAATCAATGTCTCTGTTTCAGTCATTTTTGAACAAAGATCACCTCTCAAGTATTTATTACTCCTTCATCTCTACTGACCAGAGTACAGCATTTGATGGATTACTATCCTTTGGTAATATGCCATGGATACCTATGTGATGTCTTTGACGTTTTCTAATTTGAATAGAATAAAATTGTGAAAGGTGTGGTCAGCGTCCGTGAACATGAAGTACCCCAGCACTGTTGTAGCAGTGTAGAGTCTCCTTTTGTTCAGATATTTGTCCTCCTTTTAGTATAACCAAAAACTGTTAAGTCTGAATCATGTATTATTAAAATCATTGTCTTAAAAGCTAGGTGAAAATTAATTTTTAATTATATCTCCCATATTAAAAACTCCCTTAGGAGTGATCACTTAGAGGGATTTTGCCAAGGTCTCATGCTACATAAAAAATTTTTTAAATCCATGTACTTTGACTTAAGGTGTAAATCAAGAGCCAATATTAGCTCTTTGATCTTTAACAGTTTTTGTTTTTTATTTTTGTGTATTTTTATTTGTAATATCTCTCCCACACAAATAATTTTTACCTCCCACTTGCTCTCAACTCCCATTTGTTCAGTTCCAGGTAATCCCCTGAGTTTCTGGCTTGCAAGACATCTTAATTACTCTTTTAATGCCTTGTTCCTTAACTACCATTGCTATTTAAAAATCTCTCACACACACGTATTAACCATTGTAAATTCATAGATGTGAATGTACCATACATACCTTAAATGCAACTTTTTCCCTACTTTCTTGGCCCTGTTCCTCATCTGTCAGAGAACCCTATGTTAACAACCTAATAAGGGTTCTGCCACGTCTTTGTCTATTTTCTTAGAGCCTTACAAAATCACGGGTATCCATACACATATAAATGTAAATGTTCTCCTAGCTGCGTAATATTCCACTGTGCAACCATCCCCCACTGACAAGAATGAGTTTGTTTCCAATTGTTCTCTTTATGAAACACACTGTTGTGACAACCTTGTACATATGCTCCTATCTCTGGTAGAACCTTTCTTCCCATGGGACAGATTCTTAGGAATAGGTTTACTAAGTCAAAGGATAAATGTATTTTTATGTTTAGTAAATATTTCTAATGGCTTTCCAAAACAAAGATGGTTGAATACCCTTTTCTCCAAACCTGTCAATAACAGGTGTTGCAGTTTTTTAAAAACTTCCAGTAAACTACTGCCAGTAGCTGATTTCAGCAAAATTTGTATTTCATATTCATTGTATTTCATTACAAATACAAAATTTGTAAGATGGCCCACTTTTAATGTTTGTTGACTATTTGCTTTTCTGGGACTTGCAACTTCAGAGTATTAAGTTCTTTGTTAATAAAGAATAAAGAATTCTTTGTTCTTTTTTCCATTGGGTTATTTATTGTTGTTATTTTTCTTTGCAACTGGTAACAGTACTTTGTATATCACAGATGTTAATTAATGGCCTTTGCATTATAATTATCCTTTTATATCTGTTGTTTCTGTATTGGCTTTGTTTTTGATTTTTTAGCCCCGTCTTTTTGCACTTTCTGGGCTCCTGGCCTTGAGTATTAAGAGCTCCCTGCCTCCAGCCTACACACATGGTATTCTGTATTTTGTTGAAGATTTTTGTCTTATTTTGCATGAGATCTCAATTCATCTGGAATTTCTTTCAGTATATGAAATAATATTTCAATTTTATTTCCTTCCAAATGGAAGAGCAGCTGGGCCATCAACAATATTTAAATTGTCCATTCTTGACTGAACTGAAATACTATGTTTAACTGATATTTATTTATATATTCTCCAGTCGGCTTCATTGATGTACTTATCTATTTCTGTATATCAACAATATTTAAATTGTCCATTCTTGACTGAACTGAAATACTATGTTTAACTGATATTTATTTATATATTCTCCAGTCTGCTTCATTGATGTACTTATCTATTTCTGTACAAAATCTTATTATTGTGGCTTCATAGCATGTTCTTATATCGGGAAAGGCAAACATTTACTTACTGGTTTTCTTTTTCATAAATATTTCTGCTTAGGTTTTTTTTTCTTTTTCCTTAAGTGGGTTCATTGTAAGTTAATTTTTTTGATCTTTCAAAGAATCATTTCTGAGTTCTCTGTTTCTTTCCACAATTATTTAATGTTTTCTATTTCATTAACTTGTGCTTTTATCTTTATTCCATCTCCCTAGTTTTTATTGTTCCTTTTATAAAGTTCCTTTATTTTTCATCTTTTTTATTCCTTTAATAATGAAGGTATTCAAGGCTATAAATTTTCTTCTTCTAAATATAATGTTCACTGTTTCCCATTGAGTTAGATATTTATTGCTAATTTCATTGGATTATTACAAAAATATGGCCTATAAAAATCTCTTATTTTATTTTCTTTATGGCCAAGTAAATGATCTACTTTCTAATGTTCCATGAAAATACAAAATTACATTTTTTATTTGAGGGGTTTTTTAGAAGATTTTATTTATTTATTTGAGAGAAAGAAGAGAGAGCTAGGAGGAGGGGGCAGAAGGAGAGGGAGAAGCAGACTCCCACTGAGCAGGGAGTCCAATGTGGGACTCAATCCCAGGAGCCTGGGATCACGACTTGAACTAAAGGCAGATGCTTAACAAAATGAGCCACCCAGGAGCCCCTCTTCAAGGGATTATTTAAATTTGAAAGATACTTTATACATCTACTAAATCAAGTTTATTGATTGTATTAATTATTTGGTTTTTCTATCTCCTTCCTTAGTTTCGACTATTCCTATGTCTTAGTCTGAAAGAGATATAGTGAAGTTACCCATGATAGCTCTGTATTTTGAAATTAAGTTTTCTTTCAAAGATTCTGATTCATACATATCGTTGTTATGTTATTTTATATCGATAGGTTTATGACTGCTCTATACTCTTCATGAATAATGCCCTTTTATTATCACATAATTTGCCTTTTTATGCTTTTGTGTTTTTAGCTTAAATTCTACTTCTTCTGGTGGTCATATGGCCATTTCTCCTTTCCTCTTTGTTTGCTTTGGCCTAATGTCTTTTTGACAATCCCTTTATTTCCAAGCTGTCTTTATATTTTATTTTTGTAAGCAGCAAATAGTTAGATTTGAACTCAATTTCTGACTATTTTTGTCAGAAATTTTATTGGGAGAATATTATTTTTAATGGGAGAATTAGTTCATTGATATTTAACAACATAATTATATGATTTCACTCATATGTAGAATTTAAGACACAGAACAGAGGATCATAGGGAAAAGGAGGGAAAAATAAAACAAGATGAAATCAGAAAGAGAGAGAGAGAGACAAACAATAAGAGACTCTTAACTCTTAGGAACAAACTGAAGGTTGCTAGAGGGGAGGTGGGTGGAGGCATGAGGTAAGTGGGTGATGGACATTAAGGAGGATATGGGATGTGATGAGCACTGGGTGTTATATACAACTGAAGAATCACTGCACTCTACCTCTTAAAATAATAATATACTATGTTAATTAATTGAATTTAAATTAAATTAAAATTTTTTAAAAATTCACATACCTATTTTCCTTTCATCTCACTTTGTATTTACTATTAATTTTTTGTGTGTTTTTCCCCTTTTTTCTACTGTTTGGACCAAATTCGTATGCATTCCATTTCCTCCTCTCCTCCGTTATTATGTCATTTTGCCTTTTCTACGCTCACAAACACTGAATTATCTACAAAAGATTATATACAAGAAACAATTTCCTCCATAAAGACCCATTGTTTTCCAGATCAAGATGCTATATCCCTCCTTTTCTGCTTCCCCTTCCTCCCACCCATGTGAGATAAAGCCTTTAGAAAACTCATTTTCCTTCACTCTGCCTTCTTCTCCCCATCTATACACATTCATCCTGCTATCTTCCAAATTCCAGGGTGGCAATGAGAAATCTAATACTAACCTGACACTTCCACTGTGAATTTGGAAGCACATAGAATTTTCCCTTTATCCTTGAAGTGCAGGAAGATCATCAGGCTAGGTTCAGGTGCCTCTGCCTTCTTGTTAATCCTACGTAGAATGTGATGAACCTGTTCTAGCTGCAGGTACTGGGGTTCAGGACATGTCACCCCAAAATACAGCAGCTTGACATATAGAATATTTTAACCTGAAGGAATTTGAGAAATGGCATGACCTTCCCCTGAAGCAGGTCATAAAACCTTCATGTGAGAGGTGCTATTCCTAAGCCCTGGAAAAAAGGAACATCCTTATCTCCAAGACTCAGAAAGGACTGAAAAGAAATTGGAAAAAACAGGCCTTGCTATTTCCCCCCAATTTACATGCTTAGCTCATACCCTTTTTTATTCTATCACATTTTTTCATGAGTCTACATGCTTCATCAAACCTAGCAGGAAAACACTCAGATTCAACCACTTCTTTGGGTCTTTATCTCCTTATGAAGGCTTTTGTTTCATGTAAAACATATTAAACAAATTTGTTTGCTTTTCTCTTATTAATCTGTCTTTTGTTACAGGAGCTTTTGTTACAGTTGAGAGCTTAGAAGGGGAGAGGAAAATATATTTTTCTTCCCTTACACAGACTTGAGTCTTTCTTTAGATTAGGAAAAAAATATTTAACATCTATTATTTATATGTTAAGCCTCTCAGAGCAATTTTGCAAGTCTTTTCATTTTTCACTCATGATACAAACCTCTGTGTTTTACTATATGCTTTCAGATATTTCTTCCAATTGGGGTGTCAGCAGTGGCCTCCTTCAATTCACTTATTCAATTGTTTAATTGCAAAATCATGATATTTTCAAGTCTCCACTTCTTGGAGAGGCTAGACATGAAGTCTTTTAATTGTATCAGACACTATATTTCAGCTGCAAGAAAGAGATGATGCAAATTAAAGTGGCTTAAAAATTAAGAAAATTATTAACTTACATAACAAGATGTCTACGTTTATGTGGTTCCCTGTTGGTCCAATAAATGGCACAACTACCTCATAAAGGCCAATGTGTTCTCCTTTGTCTTCCTCACCGTGTCAGTGATACCTCTCCTCATGGTCACAAAATGGATGCAGCAATTCCAGACACCACAAGCAGACAGGACAACATCCAGTGAAAATAGAAGCATTTCAACTAGTGTGTTTCTTTTTATTAGTGAGGGGAACTTTTACCAAAAACCTCCAATTAGATGTTGCCTAGGATGCAATTGACCAGGGATGGGGCATCTGTCTAAACTGAAACTAATCCCTGACAAGGGGAATAGAGCTTTATGATTAGCTTAGGTCAATTATTATTCACCTGAGGAGGGAGTTACTCTGCCCTGAACAAAAAAGGATGAATCTAATTCCATTAGGCAACCAGTGTCATCGCAGTTGGTTTTGTTTGGTTTAACTAGAAGTTCTATTTCATCAGATATGTGACTATTTGTTTTGATTGATCCTGTCTGAATGCTGGATTCCCTTAGATGTGTTGTTATTTTTCTTTGTTGGTTCATTTGGCTCAGGGTTCATTAACAATGTAATCCAAAAGCTGGTAGTCCTGCAGACATTAGAAATACAGACACTGAAGCTGCCAGATGTTGTCGAGGATCCGTGAAAGAGAAAGCTTCCTTATATCCAAGTTTCCTCTGAGGGCCAGATTCAGCCTAGATACTTAGTTTCTTCTTAGCCTCTTGGGAGCAAGAAGGCCAGGTACATTTATTAGTGGCTATGTTAATCTTTACTCCTAGAGTCCATAAATCCCAAACTCTTGCAATGATTTGCCACATTAAAACTCTCACCATCATGCTCTATGACACTGCTTTCTAGTCCCTCAGTACATAAGCCCAAAAGCTTTACCTAAGTTGTCTCTGCCAAGATTCCCATCGATATGTAGCTCATGAGATCCAGAGAGACTAGAATGGAGAGTATAATGGTAGCGAGCCATATGCAAGTCCATCTTCAGTGAACGTTATTATTATTTGTCAGATGCTGTGCTAACTGGTTTACAATTCTTTTCTTACACATACCTCACAGCAACCCTATTTATCCCCATTTTACAAGTGGAGAGACTAATAAGGTTTACAGATTATGTATCTTTCACAGGTCACTTCCTGTGGACAATTAAATGGTGAAGTTCACATGTGAACAGGGCCAGTCTCCCAGTTTTTGTTCTTAGACACTACACCAAACCATCTCTGTGGCAGCCCAGAGAGCTGTCCGGTTGAGATAGTTTACAACAGAATGTAACTAATGATGAAAGAAATAAAATACAGTAAGAAGCTACAAACATTTCCCGAAAGCCAGAAAGTCCAAATTCTACCAGATGATTAATGATTTTTATAAATTCCCATTTCAATAAGTAATATTATATATGTATGAATTCCTGAGCTGCATGTGCTATGTTCAACACACTAAAAAACAAAACAAAACAAAACAAAAAACAAACAAACAAAAAACCTTTGGAAATCATGAAGACGTAATGCCCAAAGCAGGGGTTCTTAAATATTTTTTGTTCCATGGGCTTTTTGGAAATCTGGTGAAGCTTATGAACCCCTGCAGGATGATGTTTTTAAATGAATGAGAGAAAATACATGGCATTACAAAGAAAAAACAATCACTAATGTTATCAAAATACTGGGGGGGAAAAAACCTACAAATTTGTGACATAGTAATAAATGGACTTTTTTATTAACAAGTTTTAATGGTGGCTCTAATAATTGACATAATTTTAAAGTCGTTATGAGTATAAATGTCATTTTAAGATATCTATGACAACTGTAATATGATATGAAAATATCTATGATTTCTATTGGTGATAAAGTCACAAATACTACTGTGGTTGTTTTTTATATTTGGATTTCTTTTTCAACCAACTTCATGTATCCTCCAAATTCAATCCAAAGCCCCAGTTTAAGGATTCCTGATCTAAAGCCAACATATGCCTAAATAGTTCATGGACACTATTTTGAAACTTCTCAATCCTCCCTGGCTTTCCTATCATGAATTTTCCTAAAATACAACCATTTTTTACTACTCAACTTTTCTAAGTAGGATGTATTAAGAGGAAAAGCATGGAATTTAAAGCTCAGTTTACACACACAGACACACAACTAGGTTCAAATCTTAGCTCTGCAATTTGCTATCTATGAAATCTCTGACAAGTAATAACAACCTCACTGAACCTAGTTTCTTCTTCTGTAATTTGAAATTTTAAAAAAGTATTTACTGGGATTACTAGAGATTATTGAAAAATGAATGAAATATCTGGACCTCCTCTAGAAAAATATTAATCCAAATACATATACCAAAATTCAGGAATTCACTGATCTTGGGTTACTAACTTGTCTGACTTATCTTTTACTGTGACTTTGAGAAATTCCTTTCTGATTAGAAATGAATGTCCAGACCTTACCTTACATGGAAGGAGGAATGGTGCCTGGAAGTCCATCAACACTTGTGAGAAACTTTCACAAAGTGTTATCAAAATCTTTCAAAGTGCTTCTTAGAAAACATGACAGCCTGACCCTGGGTGATCACTGTAGTGTAACACTATTCTAGCATGAATTTAAACAGATGCACGGATTTTGAGAAACATGATGTGCCATTCTTTATTCAAAATCAATACTGCTCAAGCTGTAACTATGATGAAGTATTATGGCCAAGTCTGAGTTAAACATCCAGAGAGATATGTGAAAACATGGAAGAGATTCAGAAGACAATCACAAATACAATAAAAGGGTTAAAAGAAAAGGCTTATACATGGGGCGCCTGGGTGGCTCAGTGGGTTAAAGCCTCTGCCTTTGGCTCAGGTCATGATCCCAGGGTCCTAGGATGGAGACCTGCGTCTCCCTGCTTGGCAGGGAGCCTGCTTCCTCCTCTCTCTCTCTGCCTGCCTCTCTGCCTGCTTGTGATTTCTGTCTGTCAAATAAATAAATAAAATCTTAAAAAAAAAAAAAAAAAGAAAGAAAGAAAGAAAAAAGAAAAGGCTTATACAAATGGTTAAATAAACTAGTTAAGTTAGATTATGTAGTCTGGCAGTAAGAAAGTTAACGAATAAACTCAAAATAATCTTGAAATTCCCAAAAAACGTTTTTAAATGTAGATTTGGTCTTGGCCAAAAGATGGAGAAACAATAACAAAATTTTAACAGGAAAGTGCAAAGAACCAGAAAGAGTTCTCCACCTTCTCTTATAAAACAAAAGTAGCTAGATTCAAAATCAGGGATTGACTTATGTATATTTTCCTTAATGACGGTATCAGCATTGTTTAGTTACCAATATTCAAAACTCGTCTGCTTTACTCCCATACCCACTTAGTCATTAACTACTATGATTACTACTACTTCTAATTTCCATCCCTTCTCCATTCCTTAGCTACCATAAAAATTTGGAGCCTCACTATTTTCCATCCAGACAGAAGATCCTCCCAGCCCAAATCACCTCCCCGTTCTACTATTTATTAGCTATGAACCTTCCGGCAGAATAATTAGGATTTGACTTCCTCATCTGTTACTTCATGAGGTTTTTATGAGGATCAAATGATACATAAGAGTACTTTTTAAATAGACAATCAACATACAAACGTAAGGAATTTATAGTGTGGTAGCTTTCAGATAGAAAAATAAAACACAAAACCTTTTGGGGAAGAAAAAAACTTTAGTAGCCCCCTATTTCCTATCTTCTTTATGAAAAGAAGATGGGAGTATGCTAAGGAGTATCTTTATAGTTGCATCAATATACTCAAGTTCACTCCCACGTTCTTTCATGCTCTTTGATTTGACTGGAATTTTGCCTTCTCCAAATCTCAACCATTCATTAATAATACCTTATAAAATCCCAAATGTTCCTGGAAGCTTTTCATAACTTTTTCCCATTACTTCTGATTGTCAATGACCCTACCGACTCTATTATACAACCTAGAACTTACTCAATGACACTTTAAATTACTATATGTTCTTTTATTATATGTTAACCTTATCTTCCCGACTAGATATTAAGCTATCTGCATACTGGGTGCTCTAAAGGAAATACTAGAACAGAGTCAGAAAAGTGGATTGAAGCCAAATCCTAGAGGAGATACTAGAGTCAGGATAAAAAGATCGCAGTAGAAATCCCAATTGCAAAGAAGTAGGACCAAAGTGAGGTGATAGAGCCAAGAGCTTGAAGTCAGATGAGGACATGGTTGTGTAGATCCAGCTCACAGGTCTAGGTACAAAGTAAACAATAAAAATCCACTTGCAAAAGAAACAAAGGGAGGAAGGAAGGAAGGAAGGAAGGAAGGAAGGAAGGAAGGAAGGAAGGGTAGATACCACACAAGCTGTGAATAAGTAGCCTTTAAACCGAGGGAGATTCTACATAAGACAGTGACGAGGGTAATTTGAGCATACTTTGAAAAGTGAGTACCTCAAGAGCAAAGAGTCTCCATTACTAAAGCTTTTCAAAAGAATATGCCAGTCTTTGAAAAGAATCTGGGGACAAGATCAAGCTTCTCCCAGCAGGTAGGGCAACTGGGAAGCCGAGAGGCTGCCTCTAGCTAGGCATCAGGACAGTTATAAGTCAAGTGGGTCATCTGTCATTGGGCTGCTTTGTATGTAGCAGAGAGTAACAGAGAGCAACAAAAGCAAAAGCCAAGAAGCAGACTCTGCGAAGGGAAGTAGCCTAATTGCAAACCTGAAGATTTCAAATGAAATCAGTTTTTGAAAAAGCCAAGAATATTTTTTCGGTCCTGAAACCTAGGAACATTATCAACATCAAACAACAACCTTTGAGAAGTTCATCTGTGAAACAAAAATTCAGAAACAACCCAGGCAGCCCAGGGACGGTGCCCAGGTGTATGGGCCACTGTGGGAGAGTGGAAGCAGGCAGCCAGAGTCTTGTTCTGCACAGGACGGCTAAAGAAAACTCGGACTTCAGGACAATTACTGAAATTTGATATTAAACATTTCTGGTGAGGGGAAGTGGCAGTTAGAGGATGATTTGGAGGATGTTAATTGTCTTTGCTGACAAACAGGGGCAGGAGAGACCATGAATAAGAGGGAATCCCTCCACCCAAACATAAAAAACAATGGACCACTTTAAATATATCATTCCAGGCCTTTGGGGCCTCTGTATCAGAGCACCCAAAGGGTCCACTCTGAAGTGGGAGAATAGTTCAAACCCAGAAGGGTGTTCCCAGAGTCAGCAAGTGCTGAATATCAGGGCTTCTAGATGGAGAAGACCAAACAAACAGAGGACCCAGCACTGCTCCTCCTCCAATTCTCCTAAGTCATTAATGGGTTAATAGTCCATGCTCCTCATGCCCCTGTGTGAAGGCAAACTACAGCCAAGCCCAGGAAAACGGGGAAGAGACTCAAGCAGAAGACACCTACCACCATTTTTGGACAAAAACTTTAGAACTGCCCTTCATAAATGAGTAAGCTAAAGAAGAAAGGAAAAAATTCTCCAATGAAAGAAGTCTAAGTACTCAAAACACAAACAATGTTCGGTTTTGGGGTTTTGTTTTCTGTTTTGTTTTGTTTTTCTTGGAAGTTTTATCCCAGAGAACAGAGAAAGAAATTAAACCACAAACAGTTAGTAACTCTCAAATAAATTTAAGAAAATATAAACTCCACGAGTTATTTTAAAAGGAGATAACGGGACAACAGATGGAAATTAAAAATCATTAGGAGAGTCAAGGAAAAAATTAAAAATCCCCATTATTCCAGAAATAGGAACTTCATTAGAAATATCAAAGAGCAGAACTGACAAGAAAATGGAATCTCTGACAAGAAGAAACAGCTCAAGATAAGTGGATATGGAAGAAAATAGACAAATGAAAGCAACCATGTATGTATATTTGGAGAGCAAACAACAAAAGAAGGAAACCCTAAAACAGAAAGCAAAATGAATAAAAGACTAACATTTTCCCAGTTAAAACAGAGTGAATGTTTTCTAAAATGAAAAGCTAAATCTATTAGCTAATAGCATCCCTCTCTGGCCAGGCAGATCTATGCCAAAAACTATACATGATCCACCACCTGGAATCCAGAATCTTTTCTTTCTTCAGGTCCATGGTTCCAGCAGAGCCCAACTGAACACCAAGGATCCACTGCCCACCATCGCCTTCAGAGAGGAGGTTGAAGCTACTACGAATCATGTTCTTGAGACCTTCTATCCCGTATCTCCCATTACTGATCTTCAGCAATCCAATGTTTATGATGTAGAAGATAACATAGGATTCCAGAAGTGTTATCCTTACCCCTATCCCTACACCCTATATTTCCTGGAGATGGCCAATTTATGACTGCACCGCTTTCAACCAGATCAGCTGCAGGCCAGGACGATCCTGTTTGCCTTTGGCAACACCCTGGCTCAGGCCTCGTGCTTCTATGGGAACAATGCTAAGGCTTTGGAGCAGCCGGTGGCTTTGCAGAGTGTGGGCACCGAGGGACTAGTCTTCCAAGTTCCTAATGTTGTCGCTAAATACCATAGGGATTCAAGATGTTTCAGCAAAAATGAACACAGGGGCCTGAGTGAGTCAGTTTAGCACCAGACTCTTGATTTCAACTCAGGTCATGATCTCAGAGTCATGAGATCAAGTCCCGTGTCAGGTTCTGCACTCAGCATGGAGTCTACTTGAGATTCTCTCTCCCTCTCTTCCTTTGCCCCTCCCCTACTTGTGCTCTCTCTCTCTCTCTCTCTCAAATAAATAAATTAAGTGAATGTTTTAAAAAAAATAAAAAGAGAAACTTGGGTGGTTCAGTTGGTTAGGTATCTGCCTTTGGCTCAGGTCATGATCCTGGGTTCCTGGGATCGAGCTCCACATCAAGCTCTTTGCTCCGTGGGGAGCCTGCTTCTCCCTCTGTCTGCCCTGCCTGCAGCTCACCCTGCTTGTGCTCTCTCTCTGACAAATACAGAATTTTTTTAAAAGATTTAAAAAAAATTAATACAGGCCATCAAAACAGAATTATACTGGGGAAATTATTTAACATTCAATATATAAAGCCTCTAGGCAGAAAAATCAGTTGCCCACAAGAAAAAACGTTGTATAATTGTAGTTCTGCTTGCTTATTTCATTCAAAGGTCATTCAACTATGTTTAAAAAGTTGTTGGGATTTTTGCTTCCTTATGTTTTATTTCTGCTTTCCTATATTTTACTCAGATTATGATTTGTACAGTTGTTTGAACTGATTAGTCGTTTATACTCTAAGGCTTTCATATTTTCATAACTTTTCTTTCGATACTTGCAAATAAGTTGGTCATATCTTAATGTTATCCTAAGTTGATATATATCTACTTCAGCAACAATGTGAATTATGTAGCCAGAGCCCCATGTTTTATTTTTCCCAATTTGATCAAGCATCAAGAGATGTTGACGCTACACTTGCATTTTAATTTCTTCTATCTCTAACTTTTTTTTATGTATATTTTGAGGTTACATTATTGGCATATAAAGTTTCAAGATCATTACATATTCATCATGGATTGCAGCCTTAGTCAATTTTTTTTTTAAACCTCTTTTAGGGGTGCCTGGGTGGCTCAGTGGGTTAAAGCCTCTGCCTTCAGCTCAGGTCATGATCTCTGGGTCCTGGCATCAAGTCCCGCATCGGGCTCTCTACTCAGCAGGGAGCTTGCTTCCTCCTCTCTCTCTGCCTGCCTCTTTGCCTACTTGTGATCTTTCTCTATCAAATAAATAAATAAAATCTTTAAAAAAATAAAACCTCTTTTAGAAATGTTTGGTGTTGCTTGCCTTTAATTTCATTTTAATAGTAAAATGTGACTCCTTTCATTTAGTTTGTTATATCTTTGTCATCTTTCTATTTTTAACATTTTAACTTTTTCTGTGCCATTTTGCTTTGAGCTTCCCTTTTAGATAGAGCACACTTTTTGGAAAGTTGGAGTCTTTAAACTAATCTTGAAGATTTTTGTCTCTTAAAAGGAAAGTTTATCCCCTTTACATTTATATAAAAACAAACATACTCTATCTCAAAATCTGTCATCCTTTTTTCTGATTTTATATGTCATATGATTTCCATTTTCTCTTTGACTTTTTCTCTAGTGGATCTGTAGACTTATGCAGTATTTATAGTTTTAGAATGGATTAAAACTTCCATTTTTCAAATATATTTTAAAATTCAGGTGTATTAATGACATACAAAGAAACTGCATCTGTTGAAAGCCTTGCCAGTATAGTTCAAAGTCTAACTTTTTCTTGTTTAATCTCTGTTTATGATGATTTGAAAAAATTCTTTTTTTTTTTTTTAAAGATTTTATTTATTTATTTGACAGACAGAGATCGTAAGTAGGCAGAGAGGCAGGCAGAGAGAGAGAGGAGGAAGCAGGCTCCCTGCTGAGCAGAGAGCCCGATGCGCGGCTCGATCCTAGGACCCTGGGATCATGACCTGAGCCGAAGGCAGCGGCTTAACCACTGAGCCACCCAGGCGCCCCTGAAAAAATTCTTAGATAGGACTTTTAAAAATAACTACTATTCAATATAAGCAAATGTAAATAACATTAGATAATATATATTTATATATGGTGATATTGTGATTTATAAGAAATAAATACATATTTTGTCTGCACTCCTGTTCTGACAAGATCTCTGATAGAAGCAAGGCAAACAAAGGGATCCAAGTTTGAAGAAAAGAGGGGTAAACAGATAATTCCATTTGTAATAAGAAATACACATTTGGTCTTTGCCTCCTTCTTGGCACAGACTTCTAAAACCTTTGGAACTTCCTAAGTGATTAGCGGGACAAAGGTGTATTTTGTTATTCAAAACACGCCCCTTTCAACCACACTTGAGTTTATGTTAATGAGATGACTTTTGGAAAGCCCTTAGGTGACCTAAGGATGGGGGCTGGTTGCCCCAGGAATTAGCCATGTGATTAAAGTGTTGGAATTCCCCAACTTCCTTGGGGGAGTGCTCTGGGAGACTGAGTTCAATCTCCATTAAAACCCCAAAAGGATGGGTTCACAGAGCTTCCAGGTTGATGAATATGTGGAAATGCTAGGAGAGTAGGGTTCCCATTGAGGGCATGGAAGCTCGTCACTAACTTTACATATAAATGCCCTATGCATCTCCTCCATCTGGCTCTCCCTGAGTTATATCCTTTATAGCAAAATGATCATCTCATAAGAAAACTTTTTCCTGAGTTCTGTGGGCCACTCTAGCAAATTAATTGAACCTGAAGAGGGGGTCATGAGAACCTTCAATTTATAGCCATAGGTCCATCAGCATCATAAGTAACCATTAACTTGGCCTTGTATTTGACATCTGAAGGAGAGGTGGTGTGAGTCTTGGGGGTCTGAGCCTTTCACCAATATATGGGATGTGACATTATCTTCAGGCAGACAATGTTAGAATTGAGTCAAATTGTAAGACATCCAGATGGTGTCACAGAATTGCTTGATATATGGAAAATCCACATATCTGAAGTGAAGTAGGATTGTAAGCAGAGTCTTGAGAATAGAGTAGACACACAGCCAAGCACAGTTTTTCCCATATAGTGGTAAAATAAATATAACATAAAATTCGCCATTTTAATCACTCTTAGGTATACAGTTCAGTGGCGCTAGGTACAGTCATACTGCTGGCAACCATCACCACTCTCCATCTCCCAGAATTTTTTTATCTTCCCAAACTGAAACTTTGTATCCATTAGATAGTAACTCCCCACTCCACCCGCTCCCAGTCCCTAGTAACTACCATTCTACTTCCATCCTTATGACTCAAAGTCTTTATGAATTTGACTACTCTAGGTACCTCATATAAATGGAATCATACAATATTTGTTCTTTTGTGCCTGGCTTATTTCACATAGCATAATGTTTTCCAGATTCATCCATGTTGTGGCATATATCAGAATTTCATTCCTTTTTAAGGCTGAATAATATTCCATTTTAGGTCCCTGGACATTTTGTTTATCCATTCATCCTTCAGTGGATGTTTGATTTATCTCTACCTTTTGGCTACCACGAGTATCACTGCTGTGAACACTGGTATACAAATATCTGTTCAAGTACCTGTGTTCAATTCTTTTGAGCACATACCTAAAAGTGGACTTGCTATGTTTAATTTTTTGAAGAACTGCCATACAGTTTTCTATACCAGCTTTATACCATTTTACATTCTCACCAATAATTTCTAATTTCTTCACATCCTCTCCAACACTCATTATTTTATTTTAAATAACAGCCATTCTAATGAGCTCAAAATATGTTTTTAATGAATCATTTTCATATGCACATATCTCCTTATCTCAATTTTATATAAGAAATGGTGTTTGGAGCAATATACGTATAGACTAACACCTTCTCACTGCATGAAAATACTCACACTAGCAATCAAACCTGGGGCCCTGGTATCACAAGAAACATTCTCACAACAGTTAAGCCAAAAGGCTCCAACCCCTGCATCACTGACGGATACAGATCTGCCCCTGCTAGGAAAAAGGACTGTTAAAGAAGGACTACATAAGGGGGTGAAGGAAGAGGCTGAGGAGAGGTTACATCGTCAGAAATCTTCGTTCCTTGCCTTCACCTGCTCAGAAGGTAAGCCAGTTCATTTACTCAAACCAGGATCAGAAGAGCTGGAGGAGAATACAGATGAAGAAGGGAATTAACTGTTTTGAGTGTCCGCTGATGCTAACATATATATCTACAAACCCCATTTCAGCTCTCTTGTTTTACTGTGGAACCATCAAGCTTTAAGAGGATTTTTTAAATTTTGGAATCCATTCATCTTTCTTTACCACAAAACAGTCCTGTGCCAGAATCTGGTTCTTTTCTCATGGGTCTAACATTTCAGCTTGTTATAAACAGCATATGGATATAGATTATGCAATGATAATGTATGCTACATTCCAAGGACTTATATTTTCTGTATATATAAATAGCAAGTAATTATTGCATTGATTTTCCTCTACTCTAAAAATAAATGATATACTAATCAACCAAGTAAAACTCTAACCTGGGACATATATTCTTTTACTATTTATAAATAGAATCCCTTCCTTTACTTATTTCAAATTTTTAAAAATCCCTGTGCTGAAAAAGGAGAAAGCAGCCATAAAAAAAGGATCATATAAGTACCTAGCTTTCAGATAAAATTCTAGATTTGTCCTTAAACACACCATACATACTGAAATCTAGTAGAAGGTTTTCTAGTAATCAACTTCTGAATAATTTGTTAGTGTTGATGTTCTTCCAGACTTACACTTTTTGTGTGTCCCTTGTTAGATGAATCTTGCCAAATAGCATATCCAGACTCAGACGTCAGTTGTCTCTGTGCATGCTCAGCTGCCATTTATTATCAGAACACAGTTTGACATTATCTTTCCAAACACACAGAGACATGCACGTGCAGACGAAGCTTCTCACATAAGCAAAGTGTGGGTTAACAATAATCACCAAGAATTTCTAAAACTCACATATCAAAAAGTATCGTCTTCATTGTCCTGGATCTTTCAGATGAGAACACACAAGGCTCTGCCTTTCCACCATAACCTGACTTTCACCTTCTTCAAAAAGAGCTGAAGGAAGGAAGGAAGGAACAAAAGCAAGAAGGAAGGAAGGAGAGAACAAAAGGAAGAAGGAAAGGAAAGGGAAGGGAGGGGAGGGGAGGGAAGAGGGGAAGGGAAGGAGAGGGGAAGGGAGAGGGGAAGGAAGGGGAGGGGAAGGGAAGGGAAGGGGAGGGGAGGGGAGGGGAGGAAAAGAAAGGAAAGGGAGGGGAGGGAGGAGAAGGGAGGGGAGGGGAGGAGGGGGAGGCAAGGGAAGGGAAAGGAAGAGGAGGGGAGGGGAGGGGAGGGGAGGGAAGGGGGGGGAGAGGGGAGGAGGGGGGGAGGGGGGAGGAGAGGGAAGGAAAGGAAAGGAAGAAGAAAGAAGATATCCAATGGCATTTCTCATCAATTGCTAAAGAACCCAATATATTTGTAACCCTATTTCTTCTTCCTTACACCAAGTGAGTGAAACCTAATGCAACAGGCAAGTAACCCACAAACATGGAGTCACTGGGGTGTTTTCACAGAAACAGACAAAAGCAGGCTTAAGGGGGCACAAAAAGATTAGTGTTGGGAACTGCAAAAGCAGCAAGTGAAAACATCTTCATCATGAAAGGAAGAGGTTAAAAATTTTAAGAAAATGTCTGAATACAGTTACTAAGACTAAGGCAATGAAAGGGATTAATTTTTCAATTTTGTGGAGAAGCAGGAGACAATCTGTGACCCGGCTCCCCAGGTATTACACACAGACCTCAAGAGCACAGTCATTTAGAGAGTAACTGCTTCAAGGAGTCCAGCTAAAACTACAAAGACAAGAAATTCCAGGCAGACACAGGAAATTCCCTGGGGAATAAAAGAATTTTATGACTCATAAGATTAAAATCTCCCCAATACTCACTAAAGTAATCTAATGAAGTATTGTCACCAGGAAAGGAGTTTGATAAATTTATGTATTGTTCAGGAAAATTTTAAGCAAAACAGGAAATTGGACTAACTTGAACCTCTATTCATTTGTAATTTTTCCCTTTCAGGGTAAAAGTAACTTCAAGGACACCAGAATTTTTTATATGGTGGGACATTCTGTAGGATGCCACATTTTTAACTACTGGGGTTTTAAGCAAAATTTCATATCCATATTAAAATTTTTAAAAAGATCAAGTCAACCCAGGATTCAAATGTCGGTCGTTTTGGAGGCTCTGAGGCTTCAAAGTTAATACAATTTGAAAGAAGTTATGAAAGTTAAAGGTAAAGGCATGGGCCAGATGCCAATGTAAAGAGAAGGAAAGAAGTCACACTATTCCTGGGGAGATCAACAACAACAAAAACTAGAGAGGGCATTGTTTTTTTTAACTTCAAACACTGTTTAAGCATCAAAGGAAATCAACATCAAGAAGGCCAGCCTTACTTTACAACATGTTCCTTTTTTTTTTTTCTAATTTAATTCTAATTCAAAATTTTGCCTGTTCTATATGAAATTCCCTTCTAGTAACAGGTTGTAAAAAATGAAGCAAACAAGGAAAGCCTCTGTTTCCTCTTTCTTGGGACAAACAGAGCCTAATGCTCAATACCTAACTATGACTTAGATTGCAAATTACTTCTGTTTAATTTGGTCCAGTGCTTAGTTTTACCTCTGAGGTATCAGCCTGCATCCTTCTATTTTGGTTTAATTCTATAGTCCACTTCAAACAGTAAATATTTACATTAAAAGGACAAGAGAATGTGCAATGCATTTTAACGGTCAAAATTGTTGTGAACAGCAGCAGCTGGAAGAAGAATGTGTAGTCCACTCCACTGTTTTCCTGAAGCCTTTTAGATTCTTCAAATCAGAAGTTACATCCTTCAGGACTCATATATATGTATATGTATATATGTATATTTATATATATATATTAATCCAATTACCATCTTGGAAAAATGTAGTCACATTTTTAGAATTCACTTGTGGTCTTTGCACTGGGTTCTGCCTTAACGTTCTGCTGGTGTAGGGAGTGAACTGGTCCCTGGACATGGAGCTTTTCTTTTCTTTTTTAGATCACTGGTTCAGATGAAGACCAAAGCCAGGTGCAAAGGGAAGGAGTTCCATCCTGGGTGTTACCTAGAGATCTCCATGAAGTATACTTGGTCTAAGTTCCTCGGCAACCATCAGTCACATCATCCTGAGTCTGTTACTGACATGGCTCCTGTTAAACGCCTGCTTAGAACCAACACTGAAAACAAGTTGATGCCCTTAATATTTCCAAATCTGGTGAAATTCTACCAATAAAACTAGGGAAATGTCTAACACTCCTGCTCTTATTGCCATGGGATCAGGTCCAGTGGGAACACAGCTGGGGAGAAGTGGAGCCCAAGGCTATGGAGCAGAATGAGGACAACCAATATGTGCATAATTAGATCACACATTTAATTCAACAAACAGTGAGTGCTGTGAAATGAATAAGCCTGATGATTCACAGACCTGTACCCCTGGGGCAAATGATACATTATATGTTAATCAAAAAAATATACATTATATGTTAAAAAATGATATATTATATGTTAATCAAAAAAAAAAAAAATCCAAATCCTCCCTACCTCTCGAAACACATCTCTAAACACTCTCCCCTTGTGCTCCACCCATGATAGTCTTTTTTTTTTTTTTTTTAAGATTATATTGATTTATTTGTCAGAGAGCACAATCTGCAGGCAGAGGGGGAAGCAGGCTCCCCACCGAGCAGGGAGCCCGATGTGGGGGCTCCATCCCAGGATTCTGGGATCATGACCTGAGCCAAAGGCAGATGCTTAACCGACTGAGCCACCCAGGCGTCCTCACACTAGTCTTCTTCCCATTCCTCTACCTGTCAGGTTCATTGCTATATCAGGGTCCACTGCATTTGCCTTCTCTGCTTGCATCATTGCTCCAAACTCTTTGTTTAGATTCTCATACTTCAGACTTTAGCTCGAATACCATGTCCTTGGTGAGGCTTTTCCAGAAATCCCTATCTAAATTAGAGCTTCCTGCTACCACCACCACCACCCTTCCCTATCACCTGATGCTTCCTATTTCCTCTACACCTCTTAGGAGATATCATCATGTTTGTTTACTTACTTAGTGCCACACACTTCTACATATTAGAATGTAAACTCCTTACAAGGAGGAGCCCTGCCTGTCTGTTTAGCTCTGTTTCTACTGTTCTTAAAGCAGTAAATATTTAGTGAGTGGGTGTGTATAATACTCTACTAGAGCTGAGGCTAAAACAGCACAGAAAGATACATACTCATCCCCAAAACGTTATAAATAAAGAGAATGGAGACTGGCAAGTTAGCATAATATAATAATTGACTTGTAAGAGGCACGTAGGTCTAGTAGAAAGAGCTTCCATATATCTTAACAGGAAAGAAAAAAATGTCTATTTCAAGGGAGCTGACTGTGTGTGCAAAGGTGCAGAAATAGCCATAATAGCACAGTTCTGCTTTGCGGAATCAGTTTAGGTTTTACACACTGTAAAATGCTAGGGGTGAGGTAGGGAGAGGAAGAACTAAACTGGAACAAAGAACAGGATCTAGGTCATGAGAGTCCTTCCTTGCCACTTACAAAGAGAGAGGGATTTCATCTCATAGTCAATGGGAAGTCTCTGAAAAACACTGGGCAGAGGAGTGATGGGATCAGACTTACATTTTAGAAAAATAATTGATAAAAGATTTAGATAATTTAGAAAATCAATGACAGGTAGGTAGCAGAGGGACAGCCAACAATTTCACAATAAACAGGTATCACAGAGGAAAAGGGACTCAATACAGGAAAAGCTCAGAAAAATTTTGCTCAACATTCATCTTGTTTTCTTAGGCCATATGCTGTGGCATTCACCCCTGGTGCAGTCCTGACAGAGGGTCTAGATATAGGGCCTATTTTAAGAGGTATTATCTACAGGGGCTGAATTGGTCATTGGATAGGAAGCTTCCAATGCCTAGGTCTTTTATGGCCCTAGACATGCTCTGAATACAGATGGGATTTAAAAGAAGATTGCTGCCACTCAGAAGGGGATTCTGAGGGGCGGCGAACCATGAGAGACTATGGACATTGAAAAACAACCTGAGGGTTTTGAAGGGATGAGGGGTAGGAGGTTGGGGGAACCAGGGGATGGGTATTGGGGAGGGCACATATTGCATGGAGCACAAGGTATGGTACAAAAACAATGACTACTGTTACACTGAAAAGAAATTTAAAAAAAGGGGGGGGGGATTCTGTTTCGTGGGTGTAGGGATATTTCTCCTCCTTCAGACCAGGGCCATCAGAAATAGTGTGACCTACCCAGTATGTTGAGGCAACCGAAAGACATCATTTTTGCAAGGCTGAGAAGTAGAGGTAAGAGGGTTGGAAGTCCTCCCAGGCCAAGCACAAGGAGACCACTGAAGGGCAGACAGAGCATGGCTATGGCTTCAGGCACCTGAGTTTGCAAAAACATAATGCTTACAGTCATCATCGGGCACCAGTCACAGAATTTCTGGGATTACAAACACACTGCCGACGAAATGTGATAATGAGATAATCTCCAAGTTGGGGAAGAGCCCTATGGATTCAGGACCGGTCATCGGTGATATCCACATGCACAGCCTTCCTCAACCAGAGTTCCCAGAGAAAACCAAGCTTGAAAGACCCGATGTAAGACCTAGCCTAAGGCATCCCGTGTAGGTAACTAACTTTTCTTCTCGGCATCTAAAATCACACTTGTTATGGATCATCCTTGGGAAAACTGAGAAAATAAATATTCAAATCATTTTCTGTGGCCTATGGGTCAGATGAGGAATCCAGGGTAAAAAAGCCAACAGGGGTTTTGCTACATTCTCTTTTGCCTCAAGACCTGAACTTAGTTTCATTCCAGTGCTTGGGGCTATTCTCACCCAACCCACACTCTTGCCTGTACCCCTCTCTCCTACTCATCCTCCAGGTTTTAGCTGAAAGTCAGAGGTTTTCCTTGGCTGCTTATACAAATATGCCTTGAACTTGGACAGGAAAGGTCCAGGTCATGAAACCCCCTCCATGCCATGCTAAAGGAGAGAAATTCCATCCTGTAGCCAATGAGAAGGCATCAGAAAATTTCTGGGCAGAGGGGTGACATGTTCAGATATGCTAGTTCCAAAAACCTCATACCTCCTCTGTGTAATTAAAAACTCATTCAAACTGTAAGATAAATAAGGTCTGAGGACCTAATGGATAACACGTTTGTATCAACGTATTTGATACTATTTATTTTATCATGGAAATTTGCTAAAACAATAGAACTTAATTATTCTCACTAAAAAAAAAAGGTAAAAACATGTGAGGTGAGTGGCTATGTTAACTTAATGGGGGATATTTCCACAATGTATACATATATCAATTCATGACAATGTACACTTTAAATATTTTAGTATTTTATTTGTCAATCATACTTCGATGATTGACACTTAAGTATGAAAAAAATCTGCCCCAAAAACTCTCAATTAAGGCAGGGCCTGAGTCTGTGGTGCATCATATATATTCAGTGTTCAACCCATCAGAACAAGTGTTGGTTGGTATTTAAAACAATGAAGAAGGAAGGAAGGGAGGAAAGAAGGAAGAGGGGGGAGGGGACCATCCAATATTTGAGCAAATGTGCCTTGATTGGAAGGTAAGAAAGACGGCATTTTAACCTTTTAAAGAGGCACTGTTAGCATATGGGGAAATATCCAATACTACTTAACCAGAACCAGCACTGAATACCTCCCAAGGAATGGGGAAAGACAGTTAGTATTATGCAGGGGTACATGATCAATGCAATTAAATAGAGCAAGCTGTACTTCTAACATGTTTAATGAAAAGGCACTGCCATTGAAACGTCATTTTCAGTGCCAACTATTAAGCCTATTCAGTTAATTATGATGATCTTGGGTGATTTGGAAACCTTTGAACATGGCACACGATTCCAAAGCCCACCACAGGCAGAGTGAAGGGCACAGGTAAAGGCAAAATAATCACTTATTCTTCTACTGGGACTCTGAGATAGGAATGCATATAGCATACTGCAGGTAAAAAAATAAAATTAAATAAAATAAAAAGGGTTTAAAATTGAGTGAAAATATTACTACAGTAATGGTATCAATAAACAACCCTGAATACTTGACTAGAATACTTCTCCCACATAAGGTCTTGGGCAATCCATGTGTTGTCACCTTTCTGTTTTATATATGTAAATCACTTCCTGTTTTATATATGTATATATCTAATGTATATTACATATATTTTTAGTATATGCTAAATATAAATATGTAATCATATACTATAAATAATCTCATTTACAATGATTTCATCAATCAATTAGAGTAGCAAATCAACTATTTTTCTTTCTTCCCTTCCATCAAGAAGTTCAATAAGTTTTTCTTTGTCTTTCTAAAAGGCATGTATGATTGAATATCTGAAAACTAGAAGCAGTTTGTAAAAGGAATTTTGTGAGAATTTAAGCATTTTTCATTCTCATGGTAAAGAAGATAGGGTGATCATTATAAATTTTTCAAAGGTGAAAGAGTACAGACTGCATTCATTTGTACAGATGGGATTTTCAGAAGGAGATCTGAATATAATGGGTAGTGTATGCACAAAGGTTGCACCAGTAACCACAGAAAGGACATACTTTATTCAACCACAGAATATACAGATATGTAAAACTGATATAAAAAGAAAACTTTTTTATAAAAAGACTCCCCCATGGAAATCTCACATTCCTATTCCTCCTAGCATTTGAGAGAGGACAATGTCACAATAAAAAGAAATGAAAGAAAGAAAGAAAGAAAGAAAGAAAGAAAGAAAGTCTCCATAGCATATTCAGAGATAGGAACACCTTTTTGTTCACTCAATACATCTTTTACCTGTACAACTGTCATTATGATGGAAGTAGAAAAAACAGACTTAATGAAGTATCCACTGTATCTGAAAAGAGTACACTATTTGGGTGAGTTTTATTTATTTGAAAAATACACATAATGAAGTATCCACTGTACCTGAAACAGTACACTATTTTGGTGAGCTTTATTTATTTGAAAACCTACATAATAAGTACCCAACAGATTCCCAAGTTGTTGAAACAAAATAAGAATGAGATTGCCTGTCAAACGTGCTACCTGATAAAAGGGAGGTTAAGTCCACTGGCAGTATTTCTGATGGTAGGACCCAAAAGGCTACACTGTGAAAAGGTTTTCAGCAAGTTTCACCTGGGGAAAGGTTAATGGGAAGAAGCCGGACAGAGCAGCAAATGTAACTCATACACTCATTCATTCCACATCATTCTCTTTATCTCTGTTTAGCTCATCTGATAAAACGAACACAAATAGTAATAGCCAGAAATGATTGAATGTATACTAAATTATGACAGGTATTATGCTAAACCTTTTAAGTCCTTTAATCTTCTCAACAATCCTCTGAAGTTAGCACTATTATTTTGTATCATTGTCAGAAGTTAACAGAGATTGAGGAATTTCCCAAGATTTTACACACTGAACAAATGGCTGAGCTGGGATTTGAATCCCGAGTCCAAGCTCTTAACTGTTTCACTAATGAAATCCCAATTAGTGTTCTGGTATCAACCAGAAAATAGCTTGAATAAACCTTGTGAAGTATCAACTGGATAAATTATTTGTAATATATGTGATGGATACCCTTAATATATAAAGAGAATTCACAAAGCAGTAAAATAAATAAATACCTCAATAGAAAAATAGGCAAATTACATAATCTGGTAATACAGAGAGAAAAAAAGTGTTTGATAATTATATTTAAAAATTTAAATTCATTAATAAAGAATGCAAATTAAAATGTTAATGAGGTATTAGGTTTCAAATATGACATGCATTATTAGGTACTAAATAGGATGAGAATATTCAGTAGAAGAAAGAGAGCATGGAGAAATGGACACACAAAATCCACATGGAAGTTACATCGGCACAACTTTTCTGGAAAGCAGTTTGGCAATAACCTTTAAAATTAGGGCTTTAGCAAAAGCCTTTAAAATGCCCATAACCAGACAAGGAAACTCTCAGAAAGTTTACCCTACCCGTCTTCTGGTTCTAAACATTTTGTTCTTTAAAAATTAGAAAACAGATGGGGCACCTGGGTGGCCCAGTCTTTAAACAACTGCCTTTGGTTCAGGTCATGACCCAGAGTTCTGGGATTGAACCCTGCATCGGGCTCCCTGTTAGGAAGAAAGCCAACTTCTCCCTCTCCCACTCCCTCTGCTTGTGTTCCCTCTCTCACTGTGTCTCTCTCTGTCAAATAAATAAACAAAATCTTAAAAAAAAAAAATTAGAGAATAGGGGCACCTGGGTGGCTCAGTCAGTTAAGTGTCTAAATCTTGGTTTTGGTTCAAGTCATGGTCTCAGTGTTGTGAGATTGAGCCCTTAGGCTCCAGGATCAGAAGGGAGTCTGCTTGAGATTCTCTCTCCTCCCTCTCCCTCTGCCCCTCTTCCCACTCTAAAATAAATAGATGAATAAAATCTTTAAAAACAAAACAAAAATTAGAAAATAAAGCTCAAGGGGCGCCTGGGTGACTCAGTGGGTTAAAGCCTCTGCCTTCGGCTCAGGTCATGATCCCAGGGTCCTGGGATCGAGCCCCCCATCGGACTCTCTGCTCAGCAGGGAGCCTGCTTCCTACTCTCTCTCTGCCTACTTGTGATCTCCGTCTGTCAAAGAAATAAATAAAATCTTTAAAAAAAAAAAAAAAAAAGAAAGAAAGAAAATAAAGCTCAAGTTAGGAGAAGACATACCATCTAAAAAAATAGTTGTGATAAAGAAAACTTGTAAGTTATTTTAATGTTAAATCTACATAATTGTTGATGATATGTTTTGAAGTATAATGCAACATATAAAAAGGATTTTATAAATGGATGAGACATTTTGTAAGAAAAAGATGACTAATAATCTGAAACACAGATTCCCAATTATTTCAATGAATCTATAAAGTTAGAAGTGAGAAAAAAAGCAAAAATTATATATATATATATATATATAGATAGATACATACATACATACATACATACATATATCTCCATTAGCAGGCACTTCCTATTTCCCCCCAATACCTTTGTCCTAAGCAACCACTATTTTATCTTCTGTCTATATAGATTTGTCTGTTCTGGACATTTGACATCAATGGAATTGTGTAATATATCCTCTTTTATTACTGACTTTTTTCACATAAGATAATGTTTCCAAGGTTCATCATATTGTAGCGTGCTTCAGGACTTCATTTGCTTTTCTGGCTGAGTAATATTCCATTAAATAAATATACTACATTTTATTTATCTACTTACTAGTTGATGGACATTTGGATTGTTTCCATCTTTGGGCTATCATGAACAACGCTACTATGAATATTTGTGTACAAGTTTTTATGTGGACATATGTTTTCAATTCTCTTGGTCTTATCCTAGGAGTGATATATGCCAGCAGGGTCATATGCTAACTCTATGTTTAATGTTTGAAGAACTGCCAAACTCTTTTCCAAAGAGGCTGTACCATTTTACATTCCCTCCAGCAATGCATGAGGGTTTCGATTTTTCTACATCCTTGCCAACATTTGTTACTGTCTGTCTTTTTTATTATAACCATCCTATTGGGTGGGAAGTGGTTTCTCATTGTGGTTTCACTTGCATTTTCCAAATGGCTAATGTTTTGCATTTCTTCAAAAGTGCATATTGCCCATTTGTATATCTTTTTTGAAGAAATATCTATTCAGATCCTTTGCCCATATTTTCTCTTCTGGTCAATAAATGAGTTTTATTTTTCTAAATTAATGTAAATCAGACTAAGTTTATACAATTTTTGAAGTTTTATTTAAATCTAAATTATTTATAAAAGCAGTATCACAGGCAAGTGAAGAGCTAAGAGAAACTCTTTCTGAAATACACTTTCTGTATTATCCTTTTTAAAAAATCATAAGGATTTACTGAACCAGAACTAATAAGAAATTGGTACTAAAAAGAAATTCCTGAGCTATCAATATTAACACCAGTAGACACAAATCTGTTTTTTGACAAGTAAAATTGTATTTCTTTAAAGTGTACCTATGATAATTTGACACACACATACTTTGTGAAATGATTACTACAATCAGGTTATTTAACATATCCACCACCTTGCAGTTACCTTTTGTGTGTATGGGTTTGTGTGTGTGTGTGTGTGTGTGTGTGTGTGCAGTAAGAGCACTTAACGCTCCCCTCTCTTAGTAAATTTCAAGTACAAACATAGCATTATTAACTATTGTCACCATATTGTACATTAGATCCCCAGAACTTACTCATTTTTAACTGAAGGCTTATGTGCTTTGACTAGCATCTCCCTGTCTTCCCCACCTCCCAGCCCTTGATACCACCATTCTACTTTCTTTTTTTTTTTTTTTTTAAGATTTTATTTATTTATTTGACAGACAGAGATCACAAGTAGGCAGAGAGGCAGGCAGAGAGAGAGGAGGAAGCAGGCTCTCTGCTGAGCAGAGAGCCCAAAATGCGGGGTTCGATCCCAGGACTGGGACCATGACCTGAGCCGAAGGCAGAGGCTTTAACCCACTGAGCCACCCAGGTGCCCCCTACTTTCTCTTTCTATGAGTTCAACTTTTATTTTTAGACTTCATATATAAGTGAAATCATACAGTATTTGTTTTTCTCTGCCTAATTTCAGAGTTCTTTAGGTTCATCCATGTTGTTAGTAATGGCAGGATTTCCTTCTTCCTCATGGACAAAAAGTATTTATATGCACCACAATCTTCTTTATCTATCAATAGGCATTTAGGTTGTTTCCATATCCTGGACTATTTTGAATAATGCTGCAATGAATATGGCAGTGCAGATATCTCATTTCCTTTGGATATATACCCAGAAGCAGGAGCGCTGGATCATATGGTAGTTCTATTTTTAATTGTTTTGAGGGACCACCATACAGTTTTCCATAGTTGCTGTACCAGTTTACATTCCCACCAATAGTGCACTAACATTCCATTTTCTCCACATCCTCATCAAAACTTTTGCCTCTCTTTTTTTAATCAAAGCCATTCTAATGGATGTGAGTTAATATGTCATTGTGGTTTTGATTTGCATTTCCCTGATGATTAGTGATGCTGAGCATCTTTTCATATACCTGTTGGCCATGAGTATGTCTTTCTTAGAAAAACGTCTATCAAGTTCTTTGTCTGTTTTTTAATTTGATTTTTTGTTTTTGGCTATTGAGTTGCAGGAGTTCCTTATATGTTTTGGACATTAACCTCTGATCAGACATATGGTTTGCAAATATTTTCTCCCATTCTGTAGGTTGCCTTTTCTTTTCCTCATTGTTTCTTTTGCTGTGAAGAAGGCTTTTAGTTTGATGTCATTCTATTTGTTATTTTTGCTTTCATTGAATGCCCCTGTGGTGTGATATCCAAAATGGCCAACACCCATGTCAAGAAACCTTTCCCTTGGGACGCCTGGGTGGCTCAGTTGGTTGAGTGGCTGCCTTCCGCTCAGGTCATGATCCCCGTGTCCTGGGATCAAGTCCTGCATCGGGCTTCTTGCTCGGCAGGGAGCCTGCTTCTCCCTCTGCCTCTGCTGCCACTCTGCCTGCCTGTGCTCACTCACTTTCTCTCTCTGGCAAATAAATAAGTAAAATCTTAAAAAAAAAAAAAAAAGAGAGAGAGAAAGAAAGAAACTTTTCCCTTATGTTTTCTTCTAGTCATTTTATAGTGTCAAGTCTTACATTTTTATAGTATCAAGTCTTACAGTTAAGTCTTTAATCTAGTGCAAGTTAATTTTATGAGTGGTGTAAGATAAGGGCCCAATTTCATTATTTTGCATGTGAATATCTAGTTTTCCTAGCACTATTTTTTGAAGTGACTATCCTTTACCCACTGTGTATTCTTGGCGCACTTGTCAAGTACACACCCATATCAGAATAATTAACACAGAAAACAGCCCAAAGACTGGTAGAACAGACTTCCTGCAGTTAATCGTAGAGAGGAGGACACACTGGAAATGGTAGGAGGGTCAGAGATGTAGCCAAGAACTAAACTCCTGGCCAGACTAACCACAAATGGGAGGGACACTATAAGGAGAGAAGGGAAAGGAGCAGGCCCCACCCCAGAAATCCCAGACACAGGGACCTGCACTGGGAAGACGAGTCTGTACAATATTTGGCTTTGAAAACCAGTTTTCAGTGAAGTTTTAAAAACTTGACAAATTTTTATAACCAGTGAGACTTAGCTCTGGATACTTTAAAAATCATGGGGCTTAGCTCTGGGAGAACCAGACCTTCCCACCAAAATAAAGCATAGAAGCAGCAGTTTGAAAAGTGCGTGGGACACTTATTTGCTAATCTTGGAATATGTGCTGGAGGGCCAGGACTCTTTAGGAGACTTCTCCGAGAACAAAAAAGCTGGCAGTCACCATTTCCCTCTCTTACTCCCCAACTTGGATAGCCCCATCATGCTCGCCACACAGCTTGGTAAAACCACATGCCCCACATATATGTCCTTCTGCAGATCTGCCCCATCCAAACCACTTCAATCAGGAGGAGTTCCTCCAAAGCAGATCCTACAATGTTATATCCTGCAAGCAGCCCCGGCAGGGACCAGTGCCTCTCCAAAGTGACTCCTGACCTGGGGAGAGGAGAAAATAACTACACACACAAGTATACTTGCAGCCCCAGCAGCCAAACCTTATAACTGGCAGTGCACAGAGTGCCCTGTCAGTCAGTACATCTGAAGCCCCCAGCAGGCATCTGCCCTGACTGCTAGCCCTTTCCACCAACAGAAACTCTCAGGGGACAAGGCAGGGAGAGCATCCTGCAGGTTGGTGCTACTGCAGCCCCAATGGACTAAATGAGGACAGATGTCTGGTTTGTCTGTAGGCTCCACCCACCAATTAAACCCTCTCAAGGAGACAAGATAGGGAGGGGACTCTGCAGACCAGTGCAGTAACAGTCCTGGAAAATGGGCTGAAGGCAGATGACTGGTCTGACTGTTGACACAGCCCAACTATAAGCCCACAGCAGCCCTAAACTGGCCCCTTAACAGCACAGGGACCAAACCCTACCCACAACCGGCAAAGTGGGCCACTGCAGACAATTGGACTGAAGGCAAACGCACCTCAACCACAATAGTAGGGCACATACAATACACATAGACGACATCCCTGAAATGCCCAGTTCCATGAACAAGGAGCATTGTGCTGCAGGGCACTACAGAATTCTTCTTCATAAGGTCACTGCTTTCAAGATCAAGTAACATAGCTGACTTTTCTAATATACAGAAACAAACACAGAGTTAGGCAAAATGAGGAGACAAAGGAATATGTCCTAAAAGGAAGAACAAGACAGAACCACTGAAAAAAGCTAAATATAAAATGAAAGTAAGTAATATACCTAATAAATAATTCAAAGTAATTGTCATAAAGATACTTAATGGACTTGAGAAAAGAGTGGGGGATCTCAGTGAGACCTTCAACAAAGAAATAAAAAATATAAAAAAGAACCAATTAGAGATGAAGAACTCAATAACTAAAATTCAAAATATACCAGAAATCAATAGTAGATTAAAGGAGGCAGAAAAATAAATCAGAGACCTGGAAGACAGGTAATGGAAAGCAAGCAAGCTGAACTGCAAAAAGCAAAAAGAATAATAAAAAGAGGAATATGTTAAGGGAACTCAGTGACATCATCAATTATAATAATATCCATGTTATAGGGATCCCAAAAGGAGAAGAGAGAGGAAAGGGGGCAGAAAATTGATTTGAAAGAATAATGGCTAAAAATCTCTCTAATCTGAAGAAGGAAACAAACATTCAGACCCAGGAGACACAGAGAAGCCCCAACAAAATCAACCCAAAAAGATCCACACCAAGACACAAAATAATTAGAGTGGCAAAAAGTAGTGATAAAGAGAATTTAATTTAATTTTATTTAATTTTATTTTATTTTTAAAGGGGGGGGGGTGGTGTAAGGGCAGAAGGAGAAGGAGAAAGAGTCCTAAGCAGGTTCCATGCCCAGCATGGAGCCCAACGCAGGGCTCAATCTCAAGACCCTGAGATCCTGACCTGAGCCAAAACCAAGAGTTGGACACTTAACCAGGTGTGCCACCCAGGTGTCCCAGATTAGAGAATTTTAAAAGCAACAAGAGAAAATAGATACAAGTGAAACCCCATAAGGCTATCAACGGATTTTTCAGCAGAAACTTTGCAGGCCAGAATAGCGTGGCATGATATACTCAAAGTATGGGAAGGAAAAAAACCTGAAACTAAGAGTATTCTACCTATCAAGGCTATCATTCAGAATAGAAGGAGAGGGAAAGAGTTTCCCAGAAAGCAAAGACTAAAGTTCATCATCACTAAACCTGCATTGTAAGAAATGTTACAGGGAATTCTTTGAGTGGAAGGAAAAGGCCATAATCAGAAGTAATAAAATTATGAAAGGAAAAAATTTCACAGGTAATTCATAAACATAATAAAAGTAGTAGGTTAATCACTTAAAAAACCAGTATAGAGGTTAAAGCACAAAAGCAGTAAAATCAATTATATCCATAAAAATCAGTAAAGAAATTCACAAAATAAACATGTAAAAAATGACATCATACACATAAAACATTGCAGGGGAGAAGGGGAGCAAAACTGTGGTGCTTGTAGAATGGGTTCAAACTTAAGCAACCAGCAACTTACTATAGACTGCTATATGTATAAGTTGTAATGTATGAACCTACTGGCAACCACAAATCAAAAATTTGTAATAGATATACAAAAAATAATAATAATTAAGAGAAAGGAATCCAAACATATCATTAAAGAGAGCCATTAAACCACAATGGAAGAGAGCAAGAGAAGAAAGGAACAAAGAAGATCTACAAAAACAACTATAAAACAAGTAACAAGGGGCACCTGGGTGGCTCAATGGGTTAAAACCCCTGCCTTTGGCTCAGGTCATGATCCCAGAGTCCTGGGATGGAGCAGCCCGCTTCCCCGCCTGCCCCCCACCGCTGGCTGCTCTGCCTACTTGTGATCTCTGTCAAATAAATAAATAAAATATTTTTTTAAAAAGTAACAAAATGGCAATAAGCACATATCTATCAGTAATTACTCTGAATAAATGGACTGAATGCTCCAATCAAAAGACACAGTTAACCAAATGGGTAAAAAACCAAGACTCATCTACACACTATGAGAGAACCACCTAAGATCTAAAGACCTATGAAAGTGAAGGGAAGGAAAAATATTTGCCATGCAAAGGAAAGTGAAAAAAAAGCTGGGGTAACAATAGTTATGTTGGGCAAAACATACTTTAAAACAAAGACTGTAACAAGAGACAAGGAAGGAGTCCACATAATGATAAAGTGAACATGTTGGGTGAATAGATATTTACAATTTTAACAAGAGGATATCTTGATACAAAATTGTGAATATATAGGTACCCAACATGGAAGAACCTAAATACATAGAGCAATTATTAACAGACATAAAGAAATTGACAGTAATACAATATTAGTAGGGCATTTTAACACCCCCCTCACATCAATGAATAGATCTACTAGGCAGAAAGTCAACAAGAAACAATGGCTTTTACATGACACACTAAATCAGATGGACCTAACAGATATATTCAGAACATTCCATCCAAAAACAGTGGAATACACATTCTTTTCAAATGCACATGCAACATTCTTCAGAATAAAACACATTAGGCCACAAAACAAGTCTCAGTATATTCGAAAAGACTGAAATCATATCTTACACCTTTTCTGACCACATCAGTATGAAACTAGAAATTAAGGGAAAAAAAACAAAACAAAACCTAGAAAGAACACAAGTATAGACACATGAAGCTGAATAAATGTGCTACTAAATAAGGAACAGATCGACCTCTTGGTCGACCAAAGAGGAAATCAGAAAATACATGGAGACATGAAAATAAAAACACAATGGTCTAAAATCTTTGGGTATAGCAAAATTTGTTCTAAGAGGAAAGATTATAGCAATACAGACCTATCTCAAGAAGCAAGACAAATCTCAAATAAACAACCTAATCTTACACCTGAAGGAGCTAGACAAAGAACAACAACGAAGCTCAAAGCCAGTAGTATAACAAAGATCAGAGCAGACATAAATGAAATAGAGACTAAAAAGATAATAGAACAAGTTGATGAAGCCAGGAGGTGGTTCTTTAAAAAGAGCAATAAAAGTGATAAATATTTAGCTAGACTCATAAAATTTTAAAAATTAAAAAAAAATTTAAAAAGAAGGCTTAAATTAAAAAAATCAGAAATGAAGAAAGAGAAATAATAACTGACACCACAGAAATACAAAGGATTATAAGAGAATATTATGAAAAATTACATGCCAACAAATCTAGAAGAACTGGATAAATTCCTAGAACATATAACCTTCTCACACTGAATCAGGAACAGAGAATTTGAACAAACTGATTACTAGAAATGAAACTGAATTATTAATCCAAAACCTTCCAACAAACAAAAGTTCAGGACCAGATGGCTTCACTAGTGAGTTCTGCCAAACATTTAAAGAAACTATTCCAAAAAATAGAAGATGAAGGAAAGTTTCCAGATTCATTCTACAAGGCCAGCATTACCCTGAAACCAAAACTAGGTAGAGACACCACAAACCAAAAAAAAAAAAAAGGAAAAAGAAAACTATAGGTCAATATCTCTAATGAATATAGATGCAAAAATTCTCAATGTATTAACAATCCAAATCCAACAATACATTAAAAAAATATTTCGCTACAATCAAATGGGATTTATTCCAGGAATGCAAGGTGATTCAATATTCACTAATTTGTCAACATGATACATCATATTAACAAAAGAAAAGATAAAAACGACATGATCATTTCAATAGATACAGAAAAAGCATTTGACAAAGTACAACATTGATTCATGATAAAAGCTCTCAACAAAGTAGGTTTAGAGGCAATATACCTCAAGATAATAAAGGCCATACATGAAAAACCCACAGCTAACATCAAAACTCCGTTTTTCCCTAAGGTCAGGAATAAGACAAAGATGTCCACTCTCACCACTGCTATTCAACACAGTACTGAAAGGCCTACCCACAGCAGTCTGACAACAAAATGAAATAAAAGGCATCCAAATTGGTAAAGAATAAGTAAAACTGTCACTATTTACAGATGACATGATACTATATACAAGAAATCCTAAAGACTCCAACAAAAAACTACTAGAACTGATAAATTAATTCAGTAAGGTCATTCTATAGACTAATAATCAAGTAGCAGAAAAAGAAATTAAGAAAGCACTCCATTTACAATTACACCAAAAAGAATAAAATACCTAGAAATAAATGTAACCAAGGAGATAAAAGACCTGTGCTCTGAAAGCTATCTAACACTGATGAAAAAAAAAAGTGAAGATGACCCAAACAAATAAAAAGATATTCCATGCTCATGATTGGAAGAACCAATACTGGAGTGCCTGGCTGGCTTAGTTAGTAGAGCATGCAACTCTTGATCTCAGGGTTGTCAGTTCAAGCCTTACACTGGGTATAGAGCTGACTTAAAAAAATAAATATATAAAAGATGAACCAATATTCTTAAAATGTCTATACTATCCAAAGTAATCTACAGATTTAATTCCTTATCAAAATATCAGCAGCATTTTTCACAAACTAGAGCAAAAAATCCTAAAATTCATATGGAACCACATAAGACCCTGAACTGCCAAAACAATCTGGTTAAAGAAAAAAAAAAGCTGGGCATTTCAAAATCTCAGATTTCAAGTTATACCTCAAAGCCATAGTAATCAAAATAGTATGGTACCAGCACAAAAACAAGATACATAGATCAGTGGGATAGAATAGAGCCCAGAAATAAATTCACTTTTATGGTCAATAAATCTTCATCAAAGAAGACAAAAACATACAATGGAAAGACCTCCTCAATAAATTGTGTTGGGAAAACTGGACACTATGTGCAAAAGAATGAAACTGGATCACTTTTTTTATACCATATATAAAAATAAACTCAAAATCAATGAAAGACCTAAATGTGAGAAAGGAAATCATAAAATGCCTACAAGAAAACATAAGTAGTAATTTCTTTGACATTAGCCATAGATACAGTTTTCTAGATTTGTCTCCTCTGACAAAGGAAACAAAAGCAAAATTAAACTACTGGAACTACACTAAAATAAAAAGTTTCTACACAACAAAGGAAACCACTACAAAACAAAAAGGTAATTTAATGAATAGGAGAAGATGTTTGCAAATGATATATCTGGTAAGGAGCCTAATATCCAAATATATAAAGAATTTATATATCTCAACACAAAAACAAAACAAAAAATAATCCAATAAAAATCGGGCAGTGAACCTGAATAGACATTTTCCCGAAGAAGACATACAGATAGTTAGCAGACACATGAAAAGATACTCAACATCACTAATCATCAGTGAAATGCAAATTAAAACCACAATGAGCCATCACTTTACACCTGTCAGAATGACTAAAATTGAAAACACAAGGAATAATACATGTTGGTGAGGATGTGGGGGAAAAAGGAACCCTTGTGCACTGTTGGTAGGAATGCAAACTGGTGTAGCCACTGTGGAAAACAATACGAAGGTTTCTCAAAATATTAAAAACAGAACTACCATACAATGCAGTAATTCCACTACTGGGTATTTACCTAAAGAAAATGAAAACTAATTTGAAAGCTATATGCACACCTAGGTTTATTGCAGCATTATTTACAATAGCCAAATTGTGGAAGCAACCCAAATGTCCATCAGTTGATGAATGGATAAAGAAGATTGAGTATAGATATATAATGGAATATTAATCAGTCATAAAAAAAAAAACAACAAAAAAACTCAAATCCCAGAATCTTCCCATTTGCAACAACGTGGATCAACCTAGGGGCCATAACATTAAGTGAAATAAGTAAGTCAGAGAAAGATAAACCCCATATGATTTCACTCACATGGAATTTAAGAAATAGCACAAAAGCAAAAAAGACAAACAGAAAAAAGAGTCTCTTAAATATAGAGAACAAACAGGTGGTTGCCAAGGGGAGGTGGGAGAAGGGATGGGTGAAATAAGAGTACAGTTATCTTCATGAGCACTGAGAAATGTGTAGAATTATTGAATCACTATATTGAGTACCTGAGACTAATATAATACTTCATGTTAACTATACTTGAATAAAAAAAATTAAAAAAAATAAACATTCATTGTTTCTATCCCATGTAATTTACTTCTGACTCCACCCAACAGTTCTCCACTCCAGATCCACATAGAATCAGCTAGAACAACTTTACAATACCAGCACCTGGGCCCCAGCTGCGAGTTAATTGGTCTAGCATGGGCCCGGCACCTATATTTTTTAAAAAGTTCCTCAGATAACTCATATGTGTGGCTAAACTGAGAAAAGCTGCTCTAAAGGGGATTATACCTGATAACCAGAGCTAGAGTTGGGCTTACAGTGAGTGTGAATAACCCCAGGTGTTGGTCACTAGACTACCGTGGTAAGAAAATCAGGCAGACTCTTTAGAGCTTCATGGCTCAAGAAACTCCACTTTGGAAGTCTTCAATTATCCTCTTCTTTCCTCCATATGTAGATTCCTAGAATACTCTCCCATTTTCTTCTAGCACCTGGCTCAAATTTTCTCTCTAATTCAACTTTTTAAGATCCTATATAATATCCAAAATCACACTGAGACTTCTTCCAGCACTCAGCTTCATGTTCTTCAATGTCCACAACCCCCTAAACATTCCTTTTCATTCCTCTGTTGTGGCTGATTAGCTTGGGCAAACCTTGTACCTAACCACCTGTAAAAACTGTTCAAAACTCCTATAGGAGCTTACAGCTAAGGAACTTTTTTTTTTTAAACTTACCATAAAATAAGGGAATAGGAAGTTTATTCTTGGCATCCTAACCTGAAATTTTGAATAAAATTTCTCACTGAAACTGTTATGTATCCTCAAGTACACTACAGACTAAGCATGTTTGATAAACCAGACTTGAAATCTAATTTTTCCACTATAATTCTTTCTTTAGTAAAAGCATTCTCCCTTCAAAACAACCAAACTGCAAATGAACTTTTAACAAACTATCTCTTCATCTCTTTGAAAATGATCTGCATATTTTATTCTGTTCAGTGTCTGATATGACAGTATCACTTGTATGGACAGGAATGAAGGACAGAGCCAGGGGACACACAATTAATTTTAGTCTACATATGGAATCTCATGAATTAAAAGTCTCCAGCTAGAAGCATATATCCTGGACATTTCTATTTAAACAACAGCTGTTCCTAGCTTCAGAAGAGGAATATACTACTGTCACTAATCACTTTCACTCATTTTCTGGAGAAGGAGCCAACCCATCCTCATTTTCAACTAAGTGATGTTTTAGTTGTCAGTCTTAATATTCAGTGAAATTACTATGAGACAACCAACTCAACACGGACAAGCACCTACTACCTGTTAGCTTAGGATGACTTGGTTTCTCTGTTTCCAGTTGGTTCTCTTTCTTCTCCTTTAATAATTCCACACATCTTCTATTGATGAGTTCCTCTTCTCCCTTCTCCAACTTTCTGTACTAGTCAACGTGTTCCTATCATTGTTCACCTGATGGGAAAGTCATGTTCCCTCTCCTTTCCATAATGTACTCCAACATTTCATGAAAGCAAACTAAGAAATAACTGGAACACACTGAAAGCTTATAGACATATTAACACCTTCCTACAAAAATCTTTCTTTGGCCAGAGGCAGAGATAGAGCAGGATGAGGGGTGTCAGGGGTTAATATATGTAATTTTTTTTAACCTTTTGTTTCCCCTGGTTACAAATTCAGTAGATGTTCTTATAAATTAAAGTATGATTTTCAGGAAAGCATAAGGAAGATAATAAAATCACCTATAATCTTACCACTCTAAAGTAACTACCATTGCCATTTTGGTGTGTCTACTTTTGGACTTTTCTCTATGTAGAAAGAGTATAGTGACCTCCTCTGTTACTGGACTTTTAGGTTGTCTCTCTCTCTCTCTCTCTCTCTCTCTCTCTCTCCCTCTCTCTCTCTCTTTTGCTACTACAAATAATGCTTCATGAATATTCTTTCACATTAATCCCTGAATATTTTCTTTATAATATTCCCTAAGGTGGAATTATTGGATTAAGCAATTACCAAATTATTTTTCAGGATGATTTCTGGATGATTGCATCATCTTAATTCCCATCAATACTATATTGCATATAGTAATATGCAAGAGCAAACCTCTCCCCCATAGTCTTGAAGCTCTATTATTTTTAGTAAACATTTTTGTAGTTGTAAGTTTTATTGATATAATTAATAATGAAGTTGAATTTTTGAAAATGCTTACTAGCCTTTAATAATTCTTCTATTCTACTCATCTTTCTGGAGGATGTTCCTCTGAACAGAAGAAAGTAGAAACAGTAGTGTACTGAGAACCTTGATTCCAATGGAAAGATCCAACTGGTAAAAGAGTAAAGATTCCAATGGAAAGAGAAGAACAATGTTGAAGAAATTACACTTTGTTTGGTGTGTGTGTGTGTGTGTGTGTGTGTGATGATTTGAGCTCATCTCCATGTTGAGGGGAAGAAATGAGCAGTTTCAAAGACCTTTAATATTTAAAAATTAGGGTAAGTAAGTGATGGAATAACATTCTATAGGAGCAGAATTAATGGGATTACTAGAAGAAAGAGCCTATCTTCCTTCAATCCTGTAGAAAAGAAGGTAAGTGTGAGTAGAGATGCTTGCAGTTATACGAGGGAAAAGATGGAAAAACTCAAGCTTCATAGCCTCAGATTTCTCTGTGAAAGAAGAGGTAAGATTGTTGCTGAGACAGAAAAGGGTAGTAGAAAGGGGTTTGAGAAAAGTGATAAGGACTCGGAAGGACTGCAGAACAGTGGCAAGAGGTGATCTGAAATTAAAGAGCATAAATCCCTAGGGGCGACTATCCCATAATTATATTCTTTCCTGTAGCAGAGCCATGCCACCCGGGTGAAAAAGCTACAACTGAAAACAGATGGTTGAGAATTTTCCGGGGAATGCAGCATAAAGAAAACAGATCCAGAACCCAGAGGGTACTGGTGAAAATGACAAAATGATTACCATAGAGTCCAAGATGGATGGGGAAAAAGTAAAACAATGAGAGGCATACTAGACTGGGAGGAAAAGGAAGGGGCTAGCACATGAAGCTGAAACTGGCTGTGGGCTGGACTCTCCACATGGTCTTTAAAATCACCGCTTGGGACGACAAGAATTAGAGTGGCAGACTAAAATCATCAGTAAATGAGTTACCAGGAGCTAACAGATCACGGCAGTGACGAAAGGCAAGAAGTGGCTGAGTAAGACAGCGGGCCTCAAAAGAGCAGGTCTTCCCTGAGCAAGGAAAACTAAGATTTGGAAAAAGGCAATGAAAAGTTACCACTGACACTGGCCCTACATACGAGGAAAAAGTGCAGTAGCAGGACAGACCTTGGGACAGAGACAAATCTCAAGGCCGGGAAACGAAGGAAGCATTCTGTCAAGAGACTGGAGGATAAAAAAGGTGTTTACAATGGAATGAGAGCTCCAAGGAGCACAGTAAAAATGGCTGCAAGGCTAAGCAGAATCATGAATAAGAAGTTCTAGAGGAACACGGGGTAAGAGAGACGAGCATCTCAGGATGGCCAAGCACAGGTAGAGGGGGAGATTTCTGCAAAGCACGTTTTGCTGAAAACCCAACATCATACCTATCAATTTTCCCATAACAAGAAAAACATTCAAAAAGACATGGTCTCCGATGGGTCATTAACATCACTATTTACTAGGAGGAAGAAATCAACCCTTAAGAGCACATGAATTAAAACCCAGGGTAGACAAATGGAAGGCTGTGTGATCGGTGCCAGGGCACTCGGATTTTTTCTCTTCACAATATTCAAACAAAAAGGCTTTTCTTTTCTTTTATAAAAAGTACCTGTATAAAAGATTGCTCAGTTCAGCAGAATTATGCAGGTGGATTTAGCTACATTAATCATTGATTTCTCAGAATTAATCTTATTTCAAAAGCCATTTTGTGATAACACTGAAACATGGGGCTACCTCATGACTCCGTGTGATGTGAGCAATTCAAAAGGAAGCTGGTGGGATAGGCAAGTGGGAGCTAAACTCTAGTTCCCACTTCCCTCATTTCCAGGCCTTTGTGTTTGCTTTGACCCAGAAAAGTCATTGAGCTGCAGTGTGGGGGTAGGGGGGAAGGGAGGGGGGTTTCGCTAATTCTTTGGCTCAAGGACAGCCTCATTTTCTTTCTTTCTTTCTTTTTTTTTTTTTCCAGCCTCATTTTCTAATGGACACAAAGGCACTGCATAAAATAGCAGAGGCCCTTCCTCAATATACAAATAATCCAGGAATGCAGAAGACTTAAGGAATTTTTTAAAAAATAATAACCCATTAACTTATTAAATAATGTTTTCTAAATTAATTTGACAAGAGTCATATTAATATTTTCCCAAAGATATAAAAAATCATATTATTGGTATATTTCCTTAGTCTGAGTTACTAAAATTAGTAATTCTATTTACAACTCAGTCACAATCAAAAATATTTCCATCATGTTTTTATAATATTGGGTATGAAGAAAATTTTCTCAACATAATCCCAAAGTAAATATCATAAAACAGGCTGACATACGATCCTAACAAATTTTTTTAAATTTCTCTGAGCAAAAATATTTAAACATTAAGCAATAAATTAGGAAAAATATTCAACACATTATTATTTTTTAGCAGCAGCAGCATCACTGACCTGTACCAAGCACTTTGCTATGTGCTCCATTACATATCAATTTTTTTAGTCCTCACATTTGATCCTACCTCATATTGAGATAGGCATTATAAGTGTTCTTATTTTACAAATGAAGGCTCAGAGAGATTACTTGACTGCCCCAAAACCCACAGGGCTTAAGAGATAAAGCCAGAATCCAAACGACAGTCTGTCTAAAGTAAGCTCTGTTCTTACTCCTAGCCTTAAAATATAGTAATAAGAGGGGCACCTGGCTGGCTCAGTTGGAAGAGCATGCAACTTTTGATCTTGGGGTTGTGAGTTCGAGTCCCACACTGGGTGTAGAGATAACTTAAAAATAAAATCTTCAAGAATAATAATAATAAACTAAATAAATAAATAAGCAATTAACAAAAGAATTATATTCAGTAACACAAAGGGAAAATGTTCAATATTTCTAGTCATTAAAAATGCAAATTAAAACAATGAGAAACTACTTTTCACCTATCAGATCGGCAAAGAAAATAAGAGAATAGTAATACTCGGAGTAGGTTAGTGTGTCCACAGGAGGGGAAAATACTATATATAGCTGAAGAGAGTATAAATTGGCACAATTTTTCTGGAAGGCTATTTCACAATAAAACTCCAAAGTCTTAAAATGTACAGACTCTTTACTCATTATTTTCATTTATTTTATTTGTATTTATTCAAATTGCCAAATTCTTCCTTTACTTCCCTTTGTTCACTGCCCTTCATTTTCAAACTGTATTCTTCGTTGCGTCAAACTAATCAACGCTGAATGCTTTTAAAATGAGATACTGATGTCGTACTGTAATCCTGTCATCCATTAGCTCTATAAGAGCCTTACCTAAATAAACCCAAAAGTTGAAATAATGAGATAAGACTGAGAAATATCAGAAAATATAATCTATATGAAAGGTACATATAGCTGCATAACAGACGATTCTATTCTTTCACTTACTACAAAACCGACACAAAAGATCTTTGCCACTCTAATCTTTGTGAAGTAGAAAGACAAAGTGAAATCCTCTCATACCTTGAATTGCTCTAACATGTTGTTCATTTAGCTAAGTATCTGAACATAGATAATGACATGTAAAAGGTGGTACCACATGTACTCTAATTTTATCAAAGATAGTAATATATTTTTAAAATTTACCTTTTATATTTTGAACTTTAAAAGTCTTTAAAAAACTCAAGAATTGTAAGATATAACATGAAAATTTAATCTATAATATTTTTAAAAAATATTTTAGTACAATTAACCAAAATTGTATTTATCATACTCCTCGATACTGGATATTTGTTGCATAGAAAGAACACCTATTAAGTATTTGTTGAAGTGCATATTTTTAACTGAATGATACCTAAAAATTCATTTTTTTCCCTCCAAGAGGAAATTCTTAGCAAATGAATTATAAACTAAAATCATACTTGGAAAAAAAGTTTAGCATTTAAAAGAGAAACAAAAAGTCTATCCAGACCCAAAGATCTTAGAACCATGTAAGTTCTATTTGCCAACTCCCATGCCTCAAGAATATATGTGCAATGGTGTGTTTTCTACCTTAAACACTTTTTGATATTAGAAGTGTGAATAAAGGGCGCCTGGGTGGTTCAGTGGGTTAAAGCCTCTGCCTTTGGCTCAGGTCAAGATCTTGGGGTTCTGGGATCGAGCCCCACATCGGGCTCTCTGCTCGGCAGGCAGCCTGCTTCCTCCTCTCTCTCTCTCTGCCTACTTGTGATCTCTGTCTGTCAAATAAATAAATAAAATCTTAAAAAAAAAAAAGAAGTGTAAATAAATAATCCATATATAAAGCAACTCAAACAGTTTGCTATCTAGAAAGAATACCTAAAGAAGTACTGAAAGAATACCTAAAGAAGTACTACAGCAAAATGAAAAATAGATCTAAGAAAGGTCAGGATGCAAGAAATATTGATGAGTAAATAAATATGTAAAATTCAATAGTTAAATCTAGATAGTAGTTCACGATGTAGCTTTAACACCATAGATTCTCGAGAAATGATTTTTAAGAAAGTAGAGGCATGATGAGAAGTGTCCCCAAAATTCCATATTGGAATCAGGCTATGGGCATAGGGATGAGAAACAAATTAGAAATGCTAAAGTTCTTATATTGGGAGAAGGAGAAAGAAGTTATACATTTGAATTAATTCCCAACATGAACAGAGAAATACAAAGTCAAACATTTTCCTTAAAATTAAATTGAAGAGATAATAAAAATAGTATATTAATTATGACAAGAAGTTTTTTTTAAATGGTAAAAATGTAATCAATCCAACCAAAGAAAATAAAAAAGGAAAGAAAGGTGAACAAGGACAAGCACAATACAGAGAAAACAAGATGGGAAGAACAATACCAAAGTTGTTAGTTTTCATAATAAATGTTAAGTAAGCAAATGTAAGCAGTAAAAGGTTAATTCCTTTGGCATGAGCTTAATAAACATTTATTCAGCCATCACTTGTGACCTAGTTGGGCTTAGTGCTGGGGATAAATACAGTAGAGGAATTAAAAGAGAGCTCTATCTCTAAAGAGTTCACAGTATAAAAGGTTAAATGAAGCTATTTTATTCCATTTCATGGGGCTTCAAAATTGAAAATAATTAAAATAAGGCAACATATTCCTTTTCTTAATGGAATTATAAATTCATATACATGGCTTTCTAGAAAATTGTGTTCTAAGATATCTAAGAATTAGCTTCAGGATTCTGTCAGAAATCAATGAAAGTCTTCATAAAAATGGTATGCCGGTGATGGTGGAAACTAAGAAGCAATGAAACTGGGGGGGAGCGGGGCGGGGAGTTCCAGCAGGGGTATGAGTCCCTGAAGTAGACAGACACATATAAAAAAATTTATCCAATTTTTAAAGAGGCTTAATACCGGTTGATATAATTTGTAACATATTTTTGCTTTGGTCTTACCCATCTTCCTCCCTCTCCCACCAAACAAAACTCGTATCACTATGCTTTCAAAGACAGATTGTGTTTGTTTAAGATGAATGGTATCTTTAGACAAAACAGACTTTCTTCCATTTGCCATTTCATGTAGTATTTACACATAACCTCAGTGAAGGAGAAATATGAGGGATTAAAAAGACTTCCTCTAGGTAAATATGACAGAGACTGAATATACATCATTATCTCTGGGTAAAAAAAGAACAACTAGAATCAGCGGGCAAAACTCCAACATTAATAGTTTTACTTGTCACCACTTATACATATAGAAAACAATTTTAGTTAAATTTACCAAAATGGCCTATTTCCAAATGATGAAGATCTGCCTAGTTGTAAAGATAAATTTTAAAAATTATATACTGACCGAACTGCTATTCTGCCTAATTGAAAACAATAATCTTAGCCCTTTTATGCTGAACCTAATAAATGTTAACACTTTAATGAATGTATTTAAGAATAAATTGCACACAAGTTATATTTCAGTTAAAATTTGTTTTTAATTTATGCTGTTTTGGCTAAAAAGCAGGCTCAATTTGATAAAGTAAAACAGAACTTCGAGTGGCTTATAAATGATATATTTTTCCTGTAATATTTTACTAGTTATAAATTTTAGAGTAGAAACTTAAGATAACGGTCATTAAAAACAGAATGTGAAAATATTTTAATCTTCTTCAGTCATTAATCATGTCATTTTTACCAGATTGCTCAGCTAAGTTATTTGAAACAGATTAAAACATTTTATAAACCATAGCTTTCCTGTTTCTGGTCATCCTATGTAAAATCAGAGAAATGTTCTTCTTTCTATTACATAGACCCATGACTTGTGTGGTGATATAGTGTATCTATCAAAACTCATATGAATTGGGGAAAAAACCTTTTTGAAAATTCATGCCAAAATAGAAAGATTACTAAATCTAGCAATAAGAAGAAGAAAGTAGACAAGTAAGTTCCTATCAATCATCTTATAAAAGACATGGTGTCTTTTAGATTTCTAATGGACAAATTTGGTCTATTTGGAATGAATTTAAGAAATTACTTTCTGGTTACAAGATAGAGATGAAAATTAACCTAATTACTTTTTAAAATGGGGAATTTCTAAAATACAATTTAAAAAATAATTGCTAAAACATGATACACTTCAGATTTCTACAAAGCAAGTTCGAGTAAAATCATAAACCATAAAAGATCTTGTCTTAAAAACCGGTTACAAAAAAGAGATTAGAATTAACCGTACATAAGAATATAATTGTCTTTAAACATTTCCCCTCAAATCTAGAGTCATGTTTATTAAGTAATAAAGTTGGTTAAAATTAAGCTGTATCTCTTTACATTTAAAATAATCTTAATAACAATGCATCTTAGTTCATTTATATAATGTTCTATTTTAGGAAAAAATAGAATTTATCATTACTTTATTGTCACCCATACTACCAAGAAGTTCACAAATACTAAAATATTGTGAGCCCTAACTAGCTGTTGAATCAACAATTAAATCAACTGCATAATTAAATTGACACTGAGATCTGTGATTATTTTCCCCTAGGTATGCGTAGGCACATAGCACAAAATAATCAAAAGCTTCCCCTTGAGAACTTACAAAATAAAACACCAGAGAGGCGAATGTCTTTCATGCTAGTCGCCTCAATCATATGTGAATACCCTAACAACAGTACATTTCTATACTGAGAGTTATATCTGTTTGATACTAGATTATTCTAAAATAGTTTACAGATAGCTTACTCCAGGCAAAGCTTTACCTTAGTGCACAATCAACAAATATTTGAACTGAACATGGTGATATTAAATTTCCAAACTGATGAAATGGTATTGACTTTGACATTAAAATTTCCTTTTATACATTGTTCAATCATAAAATGTTATATCATTTTAACAAAACATCATAATGTTTTGTAAATATCTGTCTGATATGACTATATTTGCCAATTTATAAAATTACTAGGTTACCAAAAATGCATACTAGTTCTACACAAAAAAAAAAAAAACTTGAGAAAAAATTATATTTTATCATAAATGAATTTAATATGAATTTAAATCTAAACTTTGGGGGAAAATTTTTTATTTTTTATACATACTGGGAACTATAGGAAATTTTAAGTTCTATTTTTCAACAATCCTGAAATAAAAATGTAAGATCATATAGCTACAAAAATAAATATATTGGTACCTTGCTTAGAATTTTAAAAAAACCAATGAATTTCCTAATAAATAAGTTGGCAAAAGCCACATATGTAGGCAACATTTTAAGGAATACTGGTAATTAAAAATCAGGTCATGATAAAAACCGTAAGTGTAACTTAAAAGGCAAATATGGAAGAAATTAATATAAAGGAAGCCACAAAATGCAATAAATTTGAATAAAATCCAACTAGGAAAACCCTAAGGTATTACATTTGAATGAGTTTCAATGCCATTTTCATTCATACACTAAAAGTATGGTTTATTGACTATTAGTATATAACAACATAAGGGAAATACTGAATTAATTTTAATACAGCATAGAAACAAATTTAAATCTAAAATGTTAAGAATAACATCCCAAACCCTATTTTTGATTGGCCAGGAAGCCTGAGGTTTACCATTTTTGATAGGAAAAATACTATATTACTTCAATCTTCACATTACTGTTTTGTGTTGCTATGTTCTCCCATAAAATATTTTCATTGTTATAAAATTTTCTTGTCCTTTACATCTCTTGCCTTCTATATAATGGCCTTCAATCCACAATGTAAATGATTTGGATGTAAGGTAATGTATAAACACATTTTTTGAAGGAAAAGAAAACAATTTGGCAAATATTCTATATTATTTTGGAAATGGAAAAATACATTTCTTCTTAAAACTAACATCATTCCTATCAACAAAAAAACCAACATCATTCCATTTTTATTCACTCCTCACTTAACATAATGAACACTCCCACATGCTACTGTGTGAAAATATAATGTTGACTAAATATGTCTTTAATATGTATCAATTAAATACGTCCTTAATTTCAACAAATACAAAAAAAGAACAACTAGAATAGAAGATTACTAATTTCACCACTTGAGTATCATGTAAGGCACCTGTTCCTTAAGTATTTGAATCTCCAGAACATATTAAGAATCACTAAAAGATCTGGGGTCACCAGGCAAAAACTAAATTTTCTTCATCAAAACTAATTTTTCTTCATCTTCATCGGGGAACTAATGAAAAATCAAAACAAAAACAACCTCTTATAAAATGTTCTTTCCTATAGCATAGTTCTATAATACAAAAGATATAACCAAAAAATTATTGAGGCATAAAAAGAACTAAAATGTCATTGGCATTTTAAACTATTTTTAATAGAACATTTTGATTTAATAAGCAAATAATTGAGTTTGCTTACTGCATTTGTACTTGTTTCCTGAATAAAATATTTTCATACTGAAGCAGAATGTTAAAAATCTTAAGCCTGCAACAAAGTCATGTACTTAAAATTTTCTACCCTTTGTAGTTAAAAGTATCTTATTTCTGCCCAGGAACGAGCAAGGTATGTCAATTTACATGAACGGACAAATAATCCATGTACTGTCCCCCAAGAAGGTTAACAATCACACCCATTCATTCCACTTGATGAAGATCTACCAATATGAGGTAAGCATTTTCACTTCCCATAGAAACTACAGTGAACTGTATTAACTGAATTCTATTAATTTTCAACTGTATTAAAAATAAGGTGTTGTCCAAAACAAAATGATTATCAATTCCCTAGAGACTGTTAATTCTTCATCAATCATATCTTTACAACAAATCCCACATGAATATCTTTTTCAGCAGGCGATTTAATGGTATGGGGATAATTTGCATTTAGAAATCAAAACTCTGCCTCACCTCCAAAACCATTTCTCAAGAGACTAATGAATCTACTTTGCGGGGGGAGAAAATTTCTACAATGATATGTGACTGTCTGGACAAGTATGTCATATATATGAATAAAAATTGTCACGTGTATGAGTAAAAAGTTATATCACTAAAAATTCATAGATATTTTTTGATCATATAAACTCATATTCTCGGGGGTTTATTGCATGGTTAAGAGTAGAGGCTCTGGAATTAGGCTACTTAGGAACAAATCCCATTTCTGTCACTTACTAGCTATGCAACTTTGGGCAAAATAGCCAACCTCTCTGTGTCTTAGTCTACGCATTTATAAAATGAGAATAGTAATGTATGATTTGTACAAATTAAATGAATTAGTAAATATAAAGCACTTGGTACAGTGCCTGTCACAGTGCCTGTCACATAGTAGGCATAAAATTAACATTAGCAATTATTACTAATGCTATTATCTATAGTTAGGTCCAAATTCTTTAACATGTGCTCTCTAATAGACTCCTAACTCTACCATTACTTCCCAAAAAAGTCCTCCAGTTCTGGCAACTTGGTTTACTTATGTTCCTCAAATACGTTTTGCCCTTTTGCTTCTGTGCCTGACTTTAACTGGCCCTTTCTTTTAAATGATCTCTTTCTTTATATCTATCCAACTTCAACCTGTGAAGATCTAAGTTATACCTCCAACAAGGAACCTCCCCTATCACTGTAGCCTAAAGGGATTCCCCTTCTAAATCCCACTAGGACTCCATTACTAGAAACTGTACATACAGATATCTTCAGGTGTATGTGTGTGTGTATATCTTATCTCTATAATTACCTTATAAGATCCATGATGGAGGAATGGTGTCAGATTCATATAGCCTTCACCACATCTAAAACAGAGTAAGTGTTCTACATGTACATGCAATTTCACTGACTGATCATGTGGAATCCAAGCAAAAATGTTTACATACTGGTTCACTGCATTAACAACAGTATTCTGGGCCTGAGAATTTCAGAACAGAGACAGCTCAGTAAACCCAACTGCATGAATGATAGCCTGACTCTGACCAAAAATACGCATCCCAACTCAATACTACTGAGCAATAACTCTTGGTACTTACATGTAACATGATTTAATTTCAAAACATTATATAGAGCAAAAAATACCACACACAAGATAATACATGCTGTATGGTTTTATTTTATATGAAGTTCAAGAACAGACTAATCAATGGTGATTAAAGTCAGAATAACAGTTGCCTCTGGGAACTGGGAATTAACTGAAGGAAAATATGAGAGAATATTTTAAGTAATGGAAATGTTCTATAACTACATCTATATATTGACCTTCTATATCTTAATTTTAGTATGCTGAAGTGGTATGTTAAACCATTAAGATTTTAATACGTGCTTCAATAGCTAAGAAATAATTAAACTGTAGGGGCGCCTGGGTGGCTCAGTGGGTTAAGCCTCTGCCTTCGGCTCAGGTCATGATCTCAGGGTCCTGGGATCGAGCCCCGCATCGGGCTCTCTGCTCAGCGGGGAGCCTGCTTCCTCCTCTCTCTCTGCCTGCCTCTCTGCCTACATGTGATCTGTCCGTCAAATAAATAAACAAAATCTTTTTTTTTTTTAAAGATTTTATTCATTTATTTGACAGACAGAGATCACAAGCAGGCAGAGAGGCAGGCAGAGAGAGAGAGGAGGAAGCAGGCTCCCTGCCGAGCAGAGAGCCAGATGCGGGACTCGATCCCAGGACCCTGAGATCATGACCTGAGCCGAAGGCAGCGGCTTAACCCACTGAGCCACCCAGGCACCCAAATAAACAAAATCTTAAAAAAAAAAAAAGAAAAAGAAAAAGAAAAAGAAATAATTAAACTGTAAATTTTAAGATCTCAAGTTTCCACACATGGTTTCCTGCTCCAAGAACTTGGAAACATGGGATACCTGGGTGGCTCAGTGGGTTAAGCCCCTGCCTTCGGCTCAGGTCATGATCTCAGGGTCCTCGGATTGAGACCCACATAGGGCTATCTGCTCAGCAGGGAACCTGCTTCCCCCTCTCTATCTGTCTGCCTCTGCCTACTTGTGATCTCTGTCAAATAAATAAATAAAATCTTAAAAAAAAAAAAAAAACTTGGGAACAGAGTCTTAGGTAACGGACTTGTATTATGTTTTCCAAGCCCAATTGCAAAGGAGTCTTGCATAAAGATGGTTGGATGTATTGGATAGATGAAGGCAAAGCCAATGGATGTTAAGTTATATAAAGTTTCACTGGCCAGGGCCATTCCTATTTTGAGATAGATAATTCATGTTAACATAAACTCATAAAGCTAAATATTTGATTTGTCTATTTCCCTTTTTTTCTTATTTTGTGCTTAACAGAGCAACTTTCTAGTTATAATCTGACTCCCCATGTAGGTCTGCCTTTAGGGTGCTAATATGCACCCTAAGGAAACTTCAGCCCCAATATGGATGATTTATTATGGCTAATTGATAAACTGAGTTCTTATTGTGATTTTGGAGTCACACAGCTTGACTATTTAAGAGAAAGAAGACACTGACCACACAGATATAAGTGTATTCTGAACCATGTGAGAATTGTATTTCTCATCATAAACAAATACATTGGCATTCTAGCTTAGTCCATTAGTCTTGTGGGTTTATTAATATGAGTCAATCCCTGAAAGATACTAAAACATCCATGTTCCTGAGGTTGGAAATTTAAGATCAGATACTGGAACACAGAAAATTCCCTGAGGCAATTAATGCTATCTTTTGAGGCTTCTTGGGAAACCGTCAGCAACATTTCAATGGCCTACTAAAAGCCATATTGAAGTCATACACTTTATATTTTCAAGACATGTTTATAATCATATAATTATTCTTGATTTGAGAAAAAATAAATTTTCTAATTTATAGTGTATAATAGTTACTAAATATAGGAATTATAGAAAAATTAAAAGCTAATAATAACTTTTTTTTTAAATCACTCACGAAAAGAACTATCCCATAATCTAATTAAATGGGAAGAGTCATTGCAAGTTGGAGATCTGCCATATAATCCCACCTTGGCCATTCACTGTTATATGACCTTAAATAAGTCACTTAACCTTTTTGCATCTCAGCTACTTCCCTGGTAAAAAATAGTCCTGCGTATCTTACTGAGGTTTGTGACTCTCAAACTTGGTAAGATTTATTAAAAGTACTATTTAAGTGGTAAAGCATTATACAAATATTTTCATCTTACTATGTCCATTACTATTATATCCAAAGTTAGGTTACAATAATGTGATTATAAAGAAGGAATTGGATCCACTTTAGAAATATAATATTTCTAACTCTATAAATACTTTTTACCAAATAATTGATCTAAGTACATGATATTCTAATATAGTAGATTTCATTATTGGCTCTATTCTTCTCCCCTTCCTATCTCTACACCCTTTATCATGTGATTCAACAGTTCTTCCCCCTAGAGGGAAGACAGAATATTTAACACACCTGCATGATCAGTGAGTAGAAAGGACAGAGTTCTTTCCCCTTCCTTAGCTTTCAGCTTGGGCATGTGACTTACTTGGCCAATGGGAAGCTAACAGACCTGATGAAAACATAGGTTTGAAATGTGTTTGCATAGTGGGGTTTGCCCTCTTCTCTGTTATCACTAGTGACAAGACCCATGGAGCAGACTTGGACCGAACCTGTGACCAACCTATGTCAGCCAACTCCCAACCAATCCATAGACACTTGACCACAAATACGTTATTGTTTCAAGTCACTGCTTGATTAAGGTGTCCTGTTACTAGATATTATTGTGCCAATTGATAAGTGATGGGCTTGGTGACTATACAAAACACAGTATATTATATTTCTATGATCCTTCATTTATAGGATCATCTTTGCGTTTGATACGATAGTCCCTAGCCATAAATTTTATCATTATCCAACAGTTATCAATAAGTACCATCTATTTGCAGGAAGTATTTTAGGCACCAGGCTAATCAGGATATATGACTCTAGCCTCCATAATAAACATGGCAAAATCTCAGTAGCTTATTACATGGAAAGTTTATTCCCCTCTACATAAAGGCCAATAAAGCAGCTCTGGACTGAAGGGCTCTCTGCGTGGATCTCTCCCAAGTAAGACTCAGAGATCCAGATTCCTTCATGATCAACAGGTATCTCCGACATAATTTCAGAAGAGAGAGGTGGAATACACTGGATATTTAATCCCTTTAACAGAAATGACACATACTCCACGGAAAGAATCGGTTGTATGTCCCCACATGAGTGGAGAGAGGTGGGAAATTGTCATCTCTTGCTGAGTAGCCACTTCCCAGCAACAGCTCTACACTATGAACGGGGAGAGTAAATCTTTGGTAATTAGTTAAGCGCTTTGGTCAAAATTGCAAGAACAGAGCAGACAAAGATTCCCAACTTCATGGAATTTTTGCTTATTGACTATTTCATACCAGATACCAAGGTTATAAGGGAGTAAGACATGGTTCCTATTTTCAAAACACTCACAGACTGGGAGAGAAATAAAAGATTCACACAAATAATTATAGCAGATCATAAATGCTATAATAAATCCATTTAAAGACTCAGTGTTTGCACAGAGGAAGGAATGATTAACTGCTGGGGAGGTGTTAGGCTGAACCTTTAAAGATAATGTCTCAGAGCCTCTTTCGTAACAAAGCTATGGGATGATGTTGGGCACAAAAAGGAAGGGGAAAGCACCGATATTTACAGGTGGTAAAACAACTTCTTGTTTCATGTACAAATTTGGGATAATGTAAGTTTTCAATTTAGAGGAGCCTTCATTTCCTTGGGCATTGCTTTGAAATAATGTCCTCTACGGGAGGACAAGTGCAATGCGTGGCCCAAGCAAGATGGTTGGTGCCAGAAAACATAGAGGACAGAAGCTGACAATACAGGAGTGGTGATATCTAAAGACACAGAATTCAATTAAAAAAAAAAAAAAAAAAAGTATCTCTCCTCTCAAAGTCCTCATCAGATAAAATAGAAACTAAATAAATAATGATAGAAATCATGACTCAGACTGATCTAATAACTATGTACCAAACCTTTTCATTTCAGAGAATATAGTTTTTGAATCGCTCACAGAAGAGTTACAAAAATTAAACATATCTGGGGCGCCTGGGTGACTCAGTGGGTTAAAGCCTCTGCCTTCGGCTCAGGTCATGATCTCAGGGTTCTGGGATCAAGCCCCCACATCGGGCTCTCTGCTCAGCAGGGAGCCTGCTTCCCACTCTCTCTCTGCCTACTTGTGATCTCTCTCTCTGTCAAATAAATAAATAAAATCTTAAAAAGAAAATTAAACATATCTTAGGCCAAAAAATACAACTTTATTAAATACTGCATAACAGACTTACTGAAAAATAGTAAGGCTACATTCTTTGACCACCAAGCAATGAAACTAAAAATTACAAACAAAAGTGGAAAGTAGAACATATGGAAATGTAAAACACTTTCCCACGTAATCATTGTGTCCAAAAGAAAGCCAAAACTGCAGCTATTTAAAATACAATATTAGGGCGCCTGGGTGGCTCAGTGGGTTAAGCCTCTGCCTTCGGCTCAGGTCATGATCTCAGGGTCCTGGGATTAAGCCCACATTCGGCTCTCTGTTTGGTAGGCAGCCTGCTTCCCCCTCTCTCTCTGCCTGCCTCTCTGCCTACTTGTGATCTCTCTCTCTCTGTCAAATAAATAAATAAAATCTTTTAAAAAAATAAATAAAATACAATACAATATTTAAAAAGCTGAAGCTTTTTGAAGGAAGTTCACAGCTTTAAATGCTCTAATTCTAAATAAGAAGAAAAGAAAAACAAAATTTAAGTATGTAATGTAATGATATACATGAAATCTAAGAAAACCAACTGCACATTATTAGAAATAAACAGAGTCTTCATTTAGATCTATCTGAACCCAAACCTCTGTACTTAGCTTCTATGCCTTGCTGCTTCCTGGTGTTAAGTTTATAAAAGGAGATGAAAGGCTCTGTCCTTTCCACTTGCTTCCTCTACACAATTCAGTAAGATTGTTGTAAAGGAGGCTGCCTGATTTTTCAGGCCAACCCTGATTAGGATCCAGTAGAAGAATAAATTAAAAATTAAATAAAAGTGAAGAAGAGAACAATGTTCGTTAACATTTGTCATTGTTCTCTTGTAAGTTAATCTCTTTTAATGATAATCAAATGTGAAATGTCAGTCCTTATTAAAAGCCAGAGAAAAACTACACACTAATCAATAGCATTATTAGGCTGGTCTCTTAAAAGTCAAAGGGGAAACCAAAGTGATACGGTTTGAATAAAGTCAAGAAAGGTAAATTTGTCAAAACCTAAAATATATTAGCTTATGTTTAAACATCACGAGTTCTTCAATTCTGGATCTAAATTTAACCTTATTAGCCCTTCTCAGCCAAATATGCAAAGAAATCCATGTGAATTTGTATAATGGTCCAACTAGTTGTAAGATTCTAGGGAAGAATGAATAATATCCACCCTGTTTACAGCTATAAACGCAGCGTCTAGGTTTGGCACACAGTACGCCTGATAAACATAGGTTGAATGAATGATCAGATGAACAGACAATATTTTTCTCATTTCTACTAATGACTGATGCCCAGAGACAGATTTCAATACTCGTCTAGAGATTTATATTATATTTCCTTGCTCTTTGTTGTTACAAGCCCTTCAAAAATAAGAAATTAAAAATGAGAAAATCGATCTGAAGCAGCTGAGAAGTACTGTCAACACAACCTCCACATTGGTAAGATCTGAAAATGTTTCCCTTATTAATTTCTTGAGAAAGATTAATATGTTAGGCAGACTGTCTCATTTGCTCACAAACTTTCAAAACTCTACTTCTACTATATTCAAATTCCTCATTTCCCTTCAACTTAGCGACCACCATTAACAGTCCACTGTATTTTTCACTGCCCTTATGTTTTTGCCTCAAGCTTTAACTGATTATATTCTTTGATTTCCTTATCCTGGTGTAGAGCCCTTTTTATACAGATCTTAAAAGCGACACTAGCTGCTTTTTGTTCCTCGGGTTTTTTGTTGTTTTGGGTTTTTGTTTTTTTTTTTCCTTCAAGATAATTATATTCTGTTGTGCCTTTTATTATCGTGTCTTTTAGGATCTCCTAACCTTGTACACTCTTGGGCTTTATTTAAGAGTGAGCTCCCTCCTCAACTCTCCACACTAAAACATGCTCATTAGGTTTCTTAATCCTCCATAATTTGCTTTCATGAAATCTTATACCTTTGAGTTGCTGTGTTCTATGAGCCCATTTCCTTAGTAGAGCTATTCCAAGCAGCCCAGAATCAACAAGCACTAAACATAAGCTTATTCACTTTCTCAGCCAACATGACTCTACAGAAGAAAGAAAGAAAAAAACTTTATTTTGAATGTTTATGGACCATGAAACTACACCATTTTAACTTGATATTTCATTTTCTCATCCAAACATCGCCTGAGAAGGTTAAGAACACAGAATTAGACTCCAGGCAGTCCTTAACATACAGTTATTAACTTCTAGGCTTCAGGTTCTTCTTGGTCAGAAAACCATTCTATGTTAATAGAACAGAAATAACACCATCCTGACGTTACGTAGTGACTGGTAAATCCCAACTACAGCTTTGCCTTATACCCAGTATTGAGGAGAAGAGGAAAACATCTTTTTTCAGTTATTCTGCAAGAGCTCTGGGTTGTTTTTAAAAGACATGTGCGCGTTCCTGAAACATGATTGCCTTGTCAACCCTGCTCTTCTCAGCAGCTCATCCCCTGCGTTCTCTTCCATTCTTTCTACTCACCACGAGCACCTTTGTTAATGGACATGTACAAAAGGGCAAAGAGAGCATATATTTTATTTTTGATTGCTACTTCTTTTGGTTAAATTTAAAAACAAAACAAAACAAAAAAACCCCAAAAAACAACAACAAAAAAAACTTGGTGCTGAATTGAAAGAGTTAATGACGTTTCCAGAGGTGCCTATAAGTTATTCAAGCGAAGTTTACACTTCAGCCCTGTCCATGTTAACTTGTGATCCTCCCCATCCAGATGACAGAAAGCAAAGCCAGTAATTTCTTTATTTAATTGGTTTGCATCCACACACTGACCTCCAGGGCTCTGTTTACATAGCCTATCACGCAGTATGCTCCACAGTTCCTTGTCTCTTTCAAAAGCATGCTTCTCCTGAGATTTGATATATAGCTTTCATGTTTAATCACTACATTAAACTCAATGCTCTGCTTCCCCCAGCATCAACTAACTTCCCTTCTTGGGAGGTGGGGAGAAGAGCACAGCTTCTTGCTACTTCTGAACATAAAAGGAAGTCTGTTTTACTCTGTTAGTAAAGTCACCAACTACACACGATTGCAGGCAAGCAACATTAGTGCATCAGTGAGGAAACAATATTAAAATGGAAACCTTAAAACTCCTTCAGAAAGAAGGTAGGTTGATTGCTCTCAGCAAAGCCGAAAACTTGAGGTGATTGAGTAACAAATCAAAAGAAACAGAGTTTAATCAGTATATACCTGAGGACACAGCTACAGTGTTAATCAAATTAACTTTGAGGACAGAACATTCTTGGGGTTCTTGGATCAGAATTAATTCAGTGCCACTACCTTCTGGTTGAAGGTTTTGTTAACCTCCACCACAAATAGAACTTTTGATGTCCCTTTAACTAAATGTGGACATGGTAATGCCACGACCCTTTCCATAAGAATCTGTATGTGACTCGAATTTCTGAGACAAATGAAAACCTCAAAAAAATAGTTGATTTCTTTCATTAAGTCAAGGTAATCTATAATCTTCAGGCTTTTAAAGTGACATGAAATGTATGTATTTTACTTTAAAATAGTTCAAGCAAAAAAAGAAAAGTGAAATCAGTATGGCAAATTATTAACAACTGTAAAATCTAGATGATGGATATGTGGATATTCATTACACCACACTCTATTTTTATATATAGTTGAAATATTTCATTATAAGTTTTTTTGAAGCTTTAAAAAAAAACACAAGCTGTTTGAGGGTTTGCTTTTATAGAAAAAAGTTGATATAGTTTTGAGAAAAAACCGAAATCACTCTCTAGGTTGATTGCTTGGGTATGTATTCAACAACTGACATTTTTCACCATGTGCTGACCATGAAAACTTTCCTTCCTTCCTCCTGAAGCTCACTCCACAGTCAGAAACTCATTTACACAAATTGTAAATGTGCAGTAAGTTCTGCATAAGCTGGGTTCCTTATTTGGGAGGGGATATATATATATATATATATATATATATATATATATATATAAAATGTTACTTTGAAATCTTTTCCTTTATGGCCAGTCATTAACCATACTATTTATTTTTTGAGTGTTTTTTTTCATTTGCAAGATTGACATCTTCCTTCATTTAAAAATCTTACTTTGTCAGGAACACTGTTATAGCTGTATACAACATTAAGCAGAGCTAGTTTACTTTCTGTGTTTGATGAACAATAGAAAATCTGAACGTATTAAAGTCATACATTTAATTGTTCCAATATGCCATCTTATTTCTAACCAAATTTGCATGATATAGCATGCCGAAGAACACAGTTCTAGCTTCCTTTGTCATGATTCTCTCATCTGATACTAAGCTAAAAGAGCTTATAAGAAAACATAATTACCTGTTTCTTAATTTGAAACCATCTGAATTCTTTCCACAACATATTTAAATTTGAAATTAAAAGAATAAATAAACTTTTAATCAGTATTCCCCATAAGATTTTTCAGAGTACAGAACTTCATAGTTTTCAAAGACATGCAGATGTTGTCCATCATAAACTTTTTTTTTTTTTTTTTAAATTAGGACTTGGAGAAAATAAGAATCATGAACAAAAAAATGTTTGGTCACCAGAGTGAAAGACGTGTGTCTGTACAGATGTTATAACTATCACTACAGGAATTTAGCAGCATGCTTTCATTTGGATTTGCAAATTCAACATAAATTTTCTGACTTTGACAATCACTGCCTAATATTTCAATTCTGTACACTATTTCCAGGTTTTACTTTCAAAATGAACTTGTTGGACTTTTTCATTTTTAAGAGCTATGTACCAGATCCTTTACCCTAAAACCAGTTTCTGACCTCATGTTTAGGGAATTAAATCAGATCATAATGAAGTAGGATCTTAATAAATATTTAGTAATACTGGTAAAGATATAAAAAGATCCAACGTTTATGTAAAAAATTCATATGCCATCAATTTTCTCCATTTATTTTTTATTATACTTAGAGATTTTAATATTTATGAAATGACAAAGACTTCTCACCCTATTTTGAGTCGCCTCTTATGAATCAGTAAAAGGTCAAATCATTGATACAATGTCACCATACCTTTAGTCTCCATTTACTCTCTATTGTAAACCAGAAATGTTTATCTTATGCTCTTACTGTCAGATGTGATTCAGAAGCCCAAACACACAGAATGGACAGATTTCTGAAACCGTGGTTCTCAAATGAGGTGAAATTGTTAACTCAAATGTACAGACCTCATATTTAAAGAGTCTCACCAAGGTGGAGACATTCATAAAGGTGTACAATAAAAGAAAGATGAAGCTTTTAAAGGAGAAAAGCATGTTAGCACCTTAATGTCATGACCAAAAAGAATGTATATGGTCCTCAGGTCCTTTGCGAACATAATGAACAAAAACTTTTATTTAAACTTAAAACAGAATGGAACTCAAACCAGAGTAAGAATGTTACTTTCAAATTCAGTAAATTATGTTTCTTTGCAAATTATTTTCTCCTGGAACTGAAAATCAATGTTTATTTATCTATGAACAATTCACTAAATGGTATAATTTATTTGTATGAATATGAGACAATTTTTGTGTTTTAATTATAAACACCATTTGATACCCTGAAGCACATAAATCTCAGCAAATGACATAAAGACACAGTCCAACCTAAGGATTATATGGCTACATTTAGGCGTAATGAAAAGAACATCTAAGGAGGTTGATATGCCATTGTTTCTGAAAATATAAATTTTTTCTTGATAGATGCAAAATAATGGCTTCAGGTGACCTTAGTTTTCCATTCCCCCCCCCCCCACAACAAAACAATTCTTTAAAAAAAAACTAACAAATCGTAGACAAATTTCTATTTCTATTGGCTTAAAGTCTTTTTAGTTTTCTAGATTAGTGCTTGCTTCAGCAGCACATAAACTATAGTTTGCTGGATTAAATGTATTTATTACCCACATTTGATGACAAGTCACTTGCACATAATCTTCAAGTCATTCAGGATGCCTTATCTACTTAGAGAATAATATTCTATTTTGAGCAATAAGTATGTACAACTCTTACTTCTGCTTTTAAAATGAAACTTGGCAGATATAGGGCATTGAAGCCTTATTGTAGAACTATCAAGAATCCCAAAGTGAACATCTCCAGTTAGGATTCCAAGCAGCCGATAGCCTTGGGTGGGGTTCATGTTTTGAGAAGAGGCTGCCCAGTCTGTTTAAAATCAAAAAGGCTCTTGGTCTGATGAGTTACTCCTCAGAGAATAATGTAAATAAAATACACTCAGAATAACATTACTAATGTAAACATACCTGAACCGGAGTCGAACTTGCTTTCTGACCTGTAAAGAGAAAGAAATTTTTTACAATAAAAAAATTGCTTATTAAAGAGCAACTGTTACTTTGCGAGAGGGGAACCAATAGTTAGAGATTTCAGTACATTGGCCGACAAGGAAAATCGCTTTTAAAATGTAAACACCTCCTCTATTTTATGTATACATTATCCTAAGTCCCCTAAACATGCACATTACCTGTAGAGACAGCACAGTATGAAAAAGATAGTTAACTTTTTAACTTGTTTTGAGAGGAGGATAAATTATAGATCCAAAAAAAAAGGCAGATTAACTTGTTTCCGTAATATAATAAAGCAATAAAAAACTCAAATTTAAATTTATCCTCTTTCTTATTATTAGAGATTTTCAATTATTCAACACCAAGTTAATTTTTCACTAAGTTCTTCGCCCAGTAAATGAACCTAGTCACTCCATACATTTAATAAGAAGGAGGAAAAAAAAAAAAAATCCGAGCTCTTGTGGGAACATTATGTTTCAGATATAGGTTAATACTGGTTGTAAATTCAGAAGCCTTTGAAGCTCTCAGTTCGGCTGTGGGAAAACTTCTGTTGGGTAATTACTCCCAAGATGCTGCTGATGTGCTGTCAAGCAGAATTAACCCTATGACTAGGCCTATCTACACAGGCTACTATAAGACAGCATTGTCTATATCTAGCTCTCAAACCAATTAGTGGCCATGCTCCAGTCGGATTTATATCACACATTAACAATCAATAGTATATATGTTCACAGCTGCCACAGCAAGATACAAGAACCCACCAGCAGGAGTCCTGTTAAGGGATGTTACATTGACAGAGAAGATTTTTTTTTCCTGGGGAAATGTAGTTAACTAAGTGGGAAAGGAGAATTCTTTGAAATTATGCCAGGGTACCAAAGCACTTTTGGAAGCAGTGGCTTTCTTTACCTAAATGAGTTTCAAGAGAAGTCATCAAAGGGGAGAATGAGAAAGGAGAAGTGAGAAGCAGCTTCCTTTGTCATAAAAAGCCATTTTTCCTCAAGTATTCTCAAGTAAAGCTTCACCTGATACTTAAACTAAGTCAATAACTATTAAAAAAAAAAAAAAGGTATCATGACCGCCGTGGTTATCAATAACCAGCGAGGTAAGCCAGGTGCGCATTTCCCCCACGCCCTGGCTAGTCACAGTCCTCCTCTCAATCCTTCTCTGACCCATCCCTGACCACCATGTCAGCTGTAGACCATTTTTGGTTTTTGTTTTCTCTCCTGCTGTGGAAAGCCCTGCCCTGGGTCCTCTTCCTTGTTTCCAGCATCCCTGAGCCCAGTCTAAAGGACACTTGCCCCACGTCCTCCTGGTTTCCTTGCCTGGCTTCCCCCCGGTCACAGCATGTACACAGTGGCCTGGTGCTCGAACAAAGCAACTGTCTGCTGAGGGGCACATCTGCCTCCACACACAGCCTTCTCACCTGCATTGCAGGGGGTTCTTCCTTCTGTCTAAGCATCCCTCCACTTCTGTGCTAAAAGGCACTCTCATCCAGCCTGTGTGAGTGACTCCTCTTCTCTGCTGTCTCTTCGATCTCGGGTTTATATAGGTTTCTCCTCCCTTCTTCAGAGAAGTGCTCGGGAATGAAATAAAGGTCCTCTTTCAAGTCGGTGCCCTACTTTCCTGCACTTGCAATCAAGTGTATGGAAGGGAGAAACTACATCCTCTGCCGTAAGTCTTCCTTTCCTGACCTCCCAATAGATTCACTCTTTGAGCCACTACCATGTGTCCTTGCTAAAGTTGATCAGTGGCTTCCTATCGCTAAACCCAAAGGCCCTGTTACAGTCCCGACTTTACTAAACCTCTCTCCAACTAACAAGTGACGCTGCCTGAAGGTTGTCCCAGGACCTCAAATGGTGTAGGTACTAAGCTCAATTCAATTTCTTTTCCCTCAAATATAATTCCCTGCAATATAGCACTGAAACTAGATATCATGACATTGATCCAGTTATCTTCTGCATCCCCAAAACCATACTGGTCACCAAGACCTGTTGATCCTACTACCTTTCCCTCTTCTCTGTTCTCACCTTTACCATCTTTGGGCCTATCATTGGCTCCGAATCTCATAACTAGGATCATGCCATCTCTTCCAGTCTATTATCCCATCAGCTGCCAGAAGTTTCCAAAACACTCATCTGATCACATTACTACCACCCCCCAAAACGAGTGTAGAGCTTTCCAAACGTGGGTCACAAATGGACCCATTGGTGTATTATAAAATTCATTTAGTGGATTACAAGTAGTATTTTTTTTTAAAAAACTGAATTAGAATAGAAAAGAAGACAAACGCACTTCACATAATAAGAGTATTAAGAGTATGTGCAATTCTGGGCAACTTGAGGGACATCTATGTGCATTTGTGAATGTGCATGATCGCACATGGGTGGTCTATGCAGGACCATCCTGACAAGTCAGCAAAAAACCTCTGCTCAGGCCTTCCTCTGACTGTGTGCTCCCGTCCACCAGGCAAGGAGTCCCTTCTTGAAGCTCCCTTCCCTGAAGCTCCAAGTACCAGGGACCCCAGCACTGTCCAACCAAATGGCCCTTAAGCTGGCTTCCTCAGCCTGGGTAGGCCCTTCCAGGCAGGTTGTGTTTCCAGTGTGTGTGTGCCTCCAGCTCGAGGGGCGGCCAGAAGCTGGAAGAAGGGAGCCTGGGCCTGAGGGCAGAGGGAAGGGTGAACAAAGAGGACAGGGGAGAATGCTTTCTCTCCTTTCCAAATTTCTGGTCAGAGAATTCTTAATTCAAACTCTTCCATGAGAGTGGGAAGCTGGAGCACCAAGGGGCCAGAGACTGTCCCTCAGACCAGACTGGCACGGTCTACATGGCCTTGGAACTCAGGTGCCCGGCTGCTAGGGATAGGGAAGGAGCAGGGACAGGACAGATGGGAGAGCTGCTCTGTCCCACAAAGGAGAAAACAAAGGAGGTGTTCTCTGACAGATCCACAGCCACTGGAAGAGAAGGCTGAGGGAGACTTCTCTCCTCCACTTGGCCTGGTTGCCGTCACGCCTGCATTTCCCCAGGCTGAACGACAAGTCTTTTAGTGGAAGTCTAAATTAACTTTAAATTTGTACTATTCTCAGTTATTTGGTATTTCACTGTTTTTGTTATAAGGTACATCTGTCAAAGTAGGTTGGTATATCCTTTTGTAATAGCTTATTGCCTTGATTTATAACCTCTTAAATAATTAGCTATCTTGGATCCCCATTTGTCTTCTGGCTCAGGCCATGCAAGTGGTAGGACCAGGCTTGGTAATAAATGATCATGTAAAAAGGTACGTCTTCCTATGGGTCACAGACAAAAAAGTTTCAAAGCCACTGACTGAGGGATATCAAGTTCACACTCCTCTGCAGTGTGTCTGAGGGGCCCTGATCCCAGGTCTCCCACCCCAGCTGTAACCCACATTGTGTCCTTCACTCTCACCAAATGCAACTGCTGCCATATTATCAGCCCGCATCCAGTGCCTTCGGCCGCCGGTGCCCTCCCCCCAGCTCCTTAGTGACAAGCTCTTAGGGAACTGTGAAGACCCACCTCAATCCCATCAGCACCCTACCTGGCCCCTTGCCTCCCAGAGCTCCGTGCTTGCCCCTCAATTACTGCATGGTGTGGGGTCTGGCACAGAGACCCCTACACTGTGTTTCAGAGAAATGAAGGCTGGATCTAGTCCTTCTTCATATACACAGCACTCACTGCGGCATGTGGCATTGAAGAGTTATTAAAAAATGTGTAGTACGAATTAACACACGAACAAATGGATCTATGCGCTAACAGAAGGCTATAAATAGGTACGGTGGCCAAACATTCAATAAAATACCTTCTTTGAGATGTGAAATATTGTGTCAAAAAACTCTTATTCCTCAGACCATCTTATCGTCTCTAGAGGTAGCCGGTCAATATGTAAAATGTATGTATAGAGTGCAGAGAAAACACCTTCACAAATGAGTTAATGATGTCTGGTATCAGTTGAAAACCAAGAATGTTTTTAGAATTCTCAGACACAGTACTGAACCTTCAAAAAACACACAACTACTCTATTATTAAATAAGTAGAGTTAATACTATCTCTTTGGGGATTAAGGAAAGTTGGTCCTGTGATAGAAGTTAATTCAGATTTCTCAGATTTTACACACACAAGACAAAAAGTAGGTCTCTACTGTGCTATGAACTATGATCATCTCTACTTCTAAATCCTCTTTTAATAAGTAAGTAAAATATAGACAGGATCAAACAAATGGCAAGGGTGAAAAACAATTCACACATAATAGATTATACTAGAAAGGCAAAAAGGGATGGTCCTTTATTCATTCCACACCATGTGTGATGTGCTTATTTTCAGTAGTATATTAAGCTAGATAGCAGGAATATAAAAATGCATGAACTAAAGTTATGTGGAGTATAAGATACATAAATAGAATTATGTCCACACAGACACCCATTTAACCCCTTGATTTCATACTCACATCTAAGCTTAATGCTACACAACTAGCTGCTTTGGCAATCGCCAAAAGTTGGAGAATATAGCACACACTGCTATGGTCTTCCGTGTCCTTTCTCCACTTCTTTATTTTAGAAACAGATGCTCTGAGTTTTCGATGGGCACATAATCTGCCTAAGTAAGACAATTTATCTCCTCTTGTAGCTAGTTGTAACCATGTGACTAAGTTCTTGCCGAAAAAAATGCAGGCAGAAGTGATGTGTAGGGCATCTGAGTTGTGCCCTTCCACAGAGCTGCATCCCTTTCTTCTTCCCATGGGCTGGAATGTAGATGTGATTTCAGGAGCTGAAGCAGCCTTACACCACGAGAGAGAAGCTAGTATCAGAGTATCAGCCTTTTACCAGCCCTTGTACTGAAGGTACATACACACTGGTAGCACCACACCAATCCTGTTACCAGGTTTAAGCCACTATTATTTTGGGGCACTTGTAGCAATATTACCACACTAAAAAAGGCTTAAACCTAAATTCCCCAATTTTTCAACCGGAATAGTTTTTATGAATTTGTAGTTGCTAGGAAAATTTAAGTATCATTACTACTTTTTTCAATAATTTAAATATACAATGAATGCATTCTTTAGATAACAAAACTGTATTTTTTTAAAAAGGTGGCTTTAGTCTTTTTTATTTTTAAAAGAGGGTGGCTTTAGTCTTTCAGTAGAGTTCTACAGTTCTGCACAAATTTATAAAACTACTGTCCTCTATTTATAGGAAATAACCCAGAGTCCAGGAAAGTTCTGTGTATTGAAGTCAAAAGTTTTTATTTTATCATTTTTTAAAATTGTATTGTCTCTTATGAGGAACCCACAAAATGTCAGAGAAACGGCTTTTGCTTAATGTCCAAATGAATTAAAAAAATTTTAATGAGAACCACGTTAAGTATGAGCTACATGAGGAACTCAATGTGCCAAAAGGTTTTAGGTAATGTGTGGAAAGGTGAGGGTGCTGTTCTTAGTGTTTTAAATTGATGTCAATCTAAGATTCTAGTTGCAGAAGTTATTAGAAGGAAGAAGAAGGAGTAACAGATGGATTTCTGCCTATAAGGTCACCATTATATATGACAACTCCTCTATACCCAGAATTTTCTAGAACAGTCCAGGTTAAATAACCTGTTCTGTTGTCCCCTTAAAAGATAGAAAAATTTCAGAAATTCCATTATTTCAGGAACCTACTTATAAGCTTTAGAATTTCTTTTAATAATAGCGATGAGTATCTATGCCCCTTCTTCCGGCTACATAAATAGAATATGCTTCCTCTGCTTGGAACACTCCCTCCCCCGACCTCATTCTAGTATCCTAACGCTTTGTCTAACTTCTAAACTCTCCCCACAGATTAGTTTTCATCATTGCTTCTTTGAAAAGGAGTGCCCAGACGATGTTAAATCCCTTGAGTTTATACCCAAATAGCACCAGTTGTTCCTTCTTTGTGCTCATCAGATTTGAAATCCTACACCAGTTCATGTTATTTGACCATACTAAAAGTGTTCAACAACTGTGGCAGACACTGGTTGTTGCCTATCTAACAGCCAGTCTTCTTCCCTGAAGACAGAATCCCAGTTTTGGAAGAGTGCTCAAGATGTGTTCCCCTTCAGTCCCCCCACAGGAATGGCTGGTTCCCAGATAGGCAGGTAACCCCATTCCAACCAGCGAGAGGTACCGGGAGGTCTGCTGGGACACTTCTTGGAAAGGTTTTTCTCCATGAAAAGGACAGAGGTGATTTAGGGAGAAGGCCCTTTTCCTACTTTCTCCCTCTCCCTGATTCCTGCATTTGAGGTTATTATTTAAGGCTGTGACACTTAGAACCGCTACGGTAATCTTGTAACATTGAAGGGAAGGCCAGGAGAATCACAGAAATGCCAACACAGAACTCTGATAGTGTTCCAGTTCCAGAAGAGTCTTTCTTTAGAGTTTCTGTGGAGGTAGTCAAGTCTGTCCCTGTTAAACCACATTTACTGAAGTATTTCTGTTACTTTCAACCCAGAATATTCTAATATTGTAACCAAAGTAGAACTAGGTTATGAGATACCTACTTATTGCATTTAAAATTTAGGCCTCTATGTTTTATTTTGATGATAAAGATGCTACAAAGGCAAAAGACAGGAAAATACACAGGAAAAAATAAATTTAAATGTTGAAAGACATATTAGTTACCACAACAAAAACTGAGAAAAAATGTACAAATAAAAAGTGTCCATTAATGGCATGCTCATTTTTTTTAAAAACTGACAAAAATGAATCAAACAACCCATAAACTTAGAAATCAAAACAGTCAGCCAAAGAGCAAACTTGAGGTGCCCTACTTGAAGAGGCCCCACAGGAGCCTGTTAATGAGAAACTGAGGTTCAGGGACTGCAAGGCACCCCAAGCACCTTTTCCTTTATTGACAGACTCTTCCCCTGGACACCGTATGGCACCCAAGTACCATGCCGTGTAAGCTCCCGCTCCCCCACGGGCACACTCTACTTCTGCTGGTATTGTGTGGTTTTTTGTGTTTTCCTCGTAACCAGGCCATGGTCCTGTCACTGGGATCACTGCCACCCTGAGATGTTGGTCCAAGACTTTATGCAGCAGAAATGTAGAGTCTATGCGGCGCTTAATATTGAGGCAGTAGGGGCGCCTGGGTGGCTCAGTGGGTTAAGCCTCTGCCTTTGGCTCAGGTCATGGTCCCAGGGTCCTGGGATCGAGCCCTACATTGGGCTCCCTGCTTGGCTGGGAGCTTGCTTCCCCCTCTCTCTCTGCCTGCCTCTCTGCCTACTTATGATCTCTCTCTCTCTCTGTCAAATAAATAAATAAAATCTTAAAAAAAAAAATTAAGGTGGTAATCATGGAAAAGCCAGCTGACTGAGACAGACAGACCAGAGCCCGGCTCAGGTCTACCCCATGCTACCCTAGGTGACTTTGGAGAAGATAATTACTGCTCTAAGTCTCAGCGGCACTCTTTATAGAATGGAAGGACTTTATTTGCCTTTTACAGTTTATGTGTGTCCTACTATGAACTTCCCAGGTCAGGCTCTGGCATGCATTATAAGTTGAGTAAAGATAGCTTTCTATCTAAGCAAAGATACTAACTAAAATTGACCTACAGCTACAAGTACATCTAGCAATATTTTGGCCACATATACATACATACATATAAACAGAATGTATTACTCTGCTTGTGATCTTAGTTGGATTACAATTTTAATAGGAGTGCCAAAATGATGTAGCAAAACATAAGAGAGAATAGCAGTAAAAATAACCAAAGGAACTGGAAATATTTAAGAGAGAAGGCCAATGCAAAATAATATAAATGATCTGTTTATACAGCATAGAGAAGAAATCTTATTTGTCCTTAAAACACAAATGAAACATTCTCTAAAATAGCTGTATAATTTGGGGTGCCTGGCTGGCTCAGTTGGTGAAGTACCTGCCTTGGGCTCAGGTCATGATCCCAGAGTCCTGGGATGGAGCTCTCCCATCTTGCTCCCCCCACCCAGATCAGGCTCCCTGCTCATCAGGGAGCCTGCTTCTCCCTCCCCCTCTGTCCTAATCCTACCCCCCAAAAATAAATAAGTAAAATCTTTAAAATATATATATATATATATAAAATAGTCGCACAATGCAGTCAACAGCATATAGCATTAAGAATCAAGAGACCTGGAATCAAGTTCAGAAACCAGGACAAGTCATTTAACTTGTGAACCCCATTTTCCTCATTAGGAAAATGAAGCATTTGAAATAAATCAGAGCTTCTCCACACAAACTATTCCATGGAGAGGTAAGCTGTCTAAATTTTTCTGTAGTTCCCCAAAATAAAGAAAAGGAGAGCAGGAAAGGAAAGAAGAGAGAAAAAGTGAGTGTGAGGGGATAAAAATTTGCATACAGACGAGTAAGACTGAAAAAACAGCCAATTCTTAAGGCCATTTTTGGCTCCCAAGTTCCACAGCTGTTCCCTAGGCCATATTGATAACTACCGTCTTTAAGTTCCAGTATCATGTCCTATCTGTATAATCTACAGCACTTAATCATGTGCTTCCTTTAAAATAATTTGCTTCTGGTGTATATTTATATCTCGAGGGAGAACAAAACCTCTAAAGACACTTTAGCCATTGAAAATAAACCCAAAGCACTAAAGAAACAGTGTTAAAGGGGATAGAGGACACCGTCCTGTTAAGAGCTGAAATGCGTCCTCCCCGAATTCTTATGTTGAAGTTCTAACCCCTAGTACTGTGACTGTGTTTGAAAATAGGGTTTTTAAAGAGGTTATTATGTTAACATGAAGTCATTCAAGTGGACCCTAATCCAACGTGACTGGTGTCCTTATGAGAAAAGGGAATCAGGACACAGACGGACCGGGAAGGAAGACCCTCTGAGGGTACAGGGAGAAGACAGTCACCCACAAGCTAAGAAGAGAGAGCTCAGAAGGAAGCAACCCTACTGACATCTTGGTCTGGGACTTCTAGGCTCCAGAGCTGAGACACAGTAAAGCTCTGGTGTTCAAGCCTCCTGGTCCGTGGCCTTTTGTTATGGAAGCCCTCGTGTTTAAACCACTGCACTTTGTTTCTTCTTCAGCCAGATTTTTAGCAAACTCAAACCTCCAATAAAAGCCAAAAACCCAGAAATTAGCCGGAAATAAAAATGTCTACAGCTCTTATATACTTGCACCCATTTTCGGTACAATATAATTTGGATTTCTCTATTCTCCCTCACTATTTTTAACCAGATTTGGCCAAAGTGCTTTACCTGCATTTTGACCACGGGACAGCTGCTCCTGCAAATTACCAGAGACCACCAGTAGGCACACATGAGACTTGGATCAATGGGCTCTTTGTCTCGTCATGCTGCTGTGGGAGAATGTTTCCAATGGTTTTGCCTGGTCCTTTAACACCGGTGTTGTGTACATACTTGGCATGTGCTCTCTAGGGGATGAGGCAGACTTGGGAGGTGGTAAAATTTATTGCCCTACATCAGTTTTACACATAATATTTGTTTTCTTATTTTCCCTGGAAATTTTCTTTTCTACTCTAGGTTGTAATCAGAAGGAGAACAATAGAAGTTGTGGCTAGCAGGTTAGTGCTAGACACAATAAATAGAAGATCCTAAAATTTTAGAGAGACAACAAAAGAAATTCAAACAAGGGAAATCCAGAATTGGTGACTGTAGAGGCAAAGATTCTACACACTTCAAAATCCTCTGAGGATGTCAATGGGAGATAGAAAGATAAGAGAATATCATCCTCCATACTTTATAGAACCCTAACTACCTCATTAAGGCATCACTGCCCAATTGTTTTATAACACAATTTAATAACTGTTAAATATAATATTTGATATTAATAATGATAGCTATAAGTCATGAAATCAATCATTTAATTATGCTATATAGTAAGACACAGAAGTATATTATTTAGACAGGATTTTATTTTTTAAATCATTAGTTAATAATTTTAGGGTTAAGATACACGTTTTAGGGATGCCTGGGTGGCTCAGTTGGTTAAGCAGCTGCCTTCAGTTCAGGTCATGATCCCAGTGTCCTAGGATCGAGTCCCACATCGGGCTTCTTGCTTGGCAGGGAGCCTGCTTCTTCCCTCTGCCTCTGCCTGCCATTCTGTCTGCCTGTGCTCGCTCTCTCTCCCCCTCTCTCTCTCTCTCTGATAAATAAATAAAAATCTTTAAAAAATAAAAAAGATACATGTTTTAGTTGTCTAGAGAATATGTTTATCCAAAGCCCTTCATTTCCTAAATATCACTATACACAAACAGAAGAAGCAACACAAAATTCAGAAGAGAAAAGCATAAATTAAGAATAAAGAGACCATGGAGAAAAAAATCTAATTGTCAGTGTTAAGTGTGTGTACTCCTGTTTCTTCAAAGCACTAAAACAGTCATTTAGATCTTAAAAAAATCAGTTGTGTTTTTCATTTGCAAAGATGATACATCTGCTACTCTATACAGTTTTTTTCCCCCAAGATTTATTCATTTGAGAGTGGAGGGGAGGGACAGAAGGAGAGAGAGAATCTCAGGCAGACTCCCCGATGAGCCAGAGCCCCCCCCCACTCAATCTCACATCCCTGAGATCATAACCTGAGCTGAAACCAAGTGTCGGACTCTTAATTGACTGAGCTACCCAGGCGCCCCCAGATCTCAACTTTAAAAGCCAATATAAGGAGTTGTGATTTTTAAAGATGTATCATCAGTTTTTCAAATTATAATCTGATTTAAATCATTTAAAATTTCACTCTCCTATGTGAAAAATGAACTACAAAGAACAACAACAAAAAAAGAGTCTACCTGGTACCCACATCTTGGTTTTCTTGGTTCGTTAAGATTTTGTTTATTTATTTCTTTGAGGCAGGGGTGGGGGTGTGGGGAGGGTGGGATGGATGGTTAGGAGCAGAAGTTGAGGGACAAGCAGACTCTGTGCTGAGCAGGGAGCTAGATGCAGAGCTTAATCCCAGGACCCTGAGATCATGACCTGAGCCAAACTCAAAAGTCGGATGTTTAACCAACTGAGCCACCTAGGTGCCCCCGGATCTTGGTTTTTAAAACCATTCTCTAATAAAAGGATCCAGGGCTTCTTGGAGAAATGGCAGATTCTAGAACTGGGGCAGGAAATACACAAGATAAACCTAAATTATCAAGTGGTGCTAGAAAACAAAGAAGGGCTCAAAGACAAAAACCCCACATTGAAGGGGTTATCTCAAAGGGATACAGGAGCCAACTGAAAAAGTTCCCAAACAGCTAAAGCTGAAACATATGAACAACAAAATAAATAGCATAGTATTGGATTATAACCCAAGGAATAAACTAAATATCCATGAGTCCATATCTATATAAGTAAATGATTCATTAAATAAATGAGAGAAAAGGCATGCATTTCCCTTTGCAGAATTCCAAATAATTTATATAGCTACTCTGCCCCCAAGATAAAGAACATATCTCACCAGTCCTTAAGCGCAGGCCATTCATTCGCTCCAAAGAGCACAGTATGGAAAGGGGAAAACAGAGTAACTTTGCAGTGGAGACACCAAGTAAATACTACCTCAGCCAGGTGACCAAGGTCAATATTAAGAGTGATGTCACATGTTGATAGTATGTATCCTTGAAGTGATGTGATTAAAATGGCACTTTATCTCTGTGATCTTCTACCCCAAAACCTGTAACTTCTGTCTAACCGTAAGAAAAACATCAGACAAATCTCAATAGAGGGGCTTCATACAAAATACCTGACCAATATTCCTCAAAATTTTCAGGTCATCAAAAATAAGGAAAGTCTTAAGAAACTGTCAGAGTCAAGAGAAACTGAGGAGACATGATGACTAAGTATAATGCAGTACCCTGGATAAGATCCTGGAACAGACAAAGGACATTAGGTAAAAACTCAGGAACTCTGGGGACACCTGGGCAGCTCAGTCAGTTAAGCATCTGACTCTTGATTTCAGCTCAGGTCATGATCTCAGGGTCATGAAATTAGCCCCATGTGGGGATTACGTGCTCAGTGGGCAGTCTGCTTGAGATGATCTCTGCTTCCCACCCACCCTCACTCACTGGCATCTGCTTTCTCCCTCTCACACATAAATAAATAAATCTTTGAAAAAAAAAACGAAACCCTGAGGAAATCTGAATAAAGTATGGACTTTACATAATAAAAATATATCAATATTATTTCATAAACTGTAACAAATATACTATAGAAATGTAAGAGAGTATATGAGATCTGTCTGCACAATCTCCAATTTTTCTGCAAATCTAAAACTTTTCAAAAAATTAAATCTATTAAGAGAAAAAAAAAGCCAAAGCAGAAAGATCATCACAGTAGTTCAGGTGAAAGATGATGAAGATAATGGTGAAGCAGGGAATATAATGAGAACTCAGATTCAGAATATATTTTGAAAGTGCCCAGTGCAAAATGTATTGGTAGGTTAGATATGAGGTATGAGGGAAAGAGAATAATCAAGGACAACCTCGGAATTTTTGCTCAAGTAACTAGGTAGATAATGATTATTAGTATTTGAGGGAAACAAGAGAAGACTAGGTTGTTTCTGAATCAGTTGCTACCTCTATTTGTTGAAAAAATAAAGAATAAATTCCTGATTTATTCTTGTGACTTGGTAGGATCAATAAAGCTTCAAGCTGTAGGTTCCTCACAGGATCTCAGATTACTGTAACTTTTTTAATCATAAAGATACCGAAAGCCTACTTTCTTTCTTTCTTTTTTTTTTTTGTTTAAGATTTTATTTATTTGACAGAGAGAGATCACAAGTAGAGAGAGAGAGGGAGAGGAGGAAGCAGGCTCCCTGCCTAGCAGAGAGCCCGATGTGGGACTTGATCCCAGGACCCTGAGATCATGACCTGAGCTGAAGGCAGAGGCTTAACCCACTGAGCCACCCAGGCAGTCCCCGAAAGCCTAATTTCTAATAGAAAAGTATATAACTGCCTTGGAAGAGATGGTATAAAATGTTTCTTAACCTAACTGTGCAATAAAAATAAGTACTAAATCATTGGTTGCCTGGACCCAAATCAATGATTCTGGAAGATGTATGATTATCTGAACTACACCAAGCTTTCAAAAAGCACAGATTAAAGAGTTTGTAAATCTCTACTTCTAAGTTCTCCATCTGATCCAGATGATCCTACAAACCACTGACCCGGATGGCATTTCTTTAAAGCAAAGAAAACTTCAATCTAAAATAACAAAGCATCTCACATTCCTAATTATTTCAATTTGTTTATAACAGTAGTTTCCAAAGTAACTCTTTGCCCCAACAAGGAAGTTAAAGTTATTTCCCATTGCTTCATATAAACTTCCACATTCACAAGTTGTCACACATCACATTAAAAAAGTTGTCTTTGTGGGACGCACTGAACTAAGCACCAACCAAGTAAAAAGTCTGTCAGAAAAGACCCAGTCCCCAGACAAAAAAATCATACACCTGCCCCTTTCTTGGTGAATTTACTAAAAATATTGATTTCAGGGGCACCTGGGTGCCTCAGTGGGTTAAGCCTCTGCCTTCGGTTCAGGTCATGATCCTGGGGTCCTGGGATCGATCCCCGCATCAGGCTCTCTGCTCAGCAGGGGGCCTGTTTCCCTTCCTCTCTCTCTGCCTGCCTCTCTGCCTACTTGTGATCTCTCTCTGTCAAATAAATAAATAAATAAAAATTTTTTTTACAAATATTGATTTTATAGCTATTGTCTCTGCTCACATGAATCAAAGAATAAAACCTTAGATTCCATGAATTACTCAGACTGTGCCAACAAATCACCTCAGAAGATTAATCACGAAACTGAGGTGTCTTATGTAAGTCAGTAAGTTTACACTCTACTGCACCCCCAAATAAAAATAATATGAAAGACCAACATTCAATACCAAAAAGCCTTCCCTCCCAGCTGGAGGCCATGAAAAGAAGTTGACTAGAAGATGTGAGCTTTCATTAAGTCATAGTCCGAAACATTAATGGAGTGCTCACTATGTGCAAAGCACTTGATTTGAAGGAAGGAGTCTTGTTTAAAGTAGCCGTAATTCAGCCCATAAAGCCCTTTATAGTTTAAGATCAACAGCGTGAACCTCCATCAGAAACAAACGGGTAGCTGGTTCACACTGGAGAGGCAGGTGCAATTTGGTCAGTGCTGCTCAGTTTCTGAAGTTGAGTGGGCCTGTGCAGTTTGTGTAAATTCCACTTCTGGGTGGTCTTCCAGAGCAATCTCTGCGAGGACCACAGAGCTACTGCAGTTAATTTATGCTTATGCAGACTGTGAGTCATGCAGCCGCCATTAACACTATAGACGTAAGTGAGTATACAGGAGTGAAATGTGCAAATCTTCAGCAGCATAAAGCCAACCTTCCTCAGAGCAGAAAAACTGCAACTAGAATGACCACCGAAAAAAATCAAGGCACAAACGAACAAGTGCAGCTTGTTCCAAGCACAGTGCAAGATAACAGGGGTCATAAATAAATAGCAGAAGGATTCATGGCTTATATCCAGCCATTCAGGATTATTAAATGATATCACAAATACAGTTATCTGCGTTGAACTGAATGGATGCTCCTTTCTTTTGTCTACTTGTTGGTGGTGTGACACAGTAAGACGTCCAGACGTAGGAGCACCAGTGATGGTGACAAGAGGGGTCACGAGCTGAACTCCTACTCTACCTCAAGCATACTTTAACACTTAGACATAAGTAAGACAACCTAGGTAACCCAAAACAAATGAAGATTAAAACTTCATCTCCCATGGGTGCCTGGGTGGCTCAGTGGGTTAAGCCTCTGCCTTCAGCACAGGTCATGATCTCAGGGTGCTGGGATTGAGCCCCACATCAGGCTCTCTGCTCAGCGGGGAGCCTGCTTCCTCCTCTCTCTCTCTGCCTGCCTCTCTGCCTACTTGTGAGCTCTCTCCCTGTCAAATAAGTAAATAAAATCTTAAAAAAAAAAAAAAAAAAAAAAACTTCATCTCCCAGATGGACAGTTACTAATCTAAAAAAAAATTCTCTTACCTATCCCAAAAGGAGAAAAATTAATCTTTTTTTTCTTTTTAGAGGGAGAGAGTGAGTGTACCTGGGCCGGGCAGGGGGAATTTTGGCACAGAGGGAGAGGAAGAGAATATTAAGCAGGCTTTAGGCCCAGCTTGGAGCCCCACATGAGGCCTCTGCCTCACACTCTGAGATCATGACCTGAGCTGAAATCAAGAGTCAGATGCTTAACTGACTGAGCCAGGGTGCCTGGTGTCTCATTGGGTTAAGTGTCTGCCTTTAGCTCAGGCAGTCATCCTGGGTCCTGAGGATCAAGCCCTGTATCAGGCTCCTTGCTTAATAGGGGTCTGCTTCTCCCTCCCCCACTGCCTCTCTACATGCCCTTCCCCCACTTGAGAACACACTCTGTCTCTCAAAGAAGTAATCTTTAAAAAAATAAAAAACCGACTGAGCCACCAAGGTACCCCTAATCTTCTGTCGTCAAGTTTACTCTACCTAGTCTTTAAATCTCTTTCCCTTATCTCTAATACCTTAAATATATCCCTCTTTATATCTGTCTTCAACTGATCAAAAACATAAAATAAAATTTTCCCTTGAGTTTGCTTTCCCTCCAGTAATAAGGGGTTAGCCTCACCATTCCTACCTTAACTAAATGATGTAACTACGATGACTCATGTTTTCTGGAAGTATTCCAATCTCAAATATTTTACTTTATCTGCAATTCAGCTTGCAGTATGAAAACATGAGAGGATATCCTAAAATCTGCACACTCTTACTTTCACTACTACTTCTATCAAAATTGTTTTCTCACCATTGCCAACCCCTGTGGCTGGTTCTTATTCTTCTGAGTCTCTGCAGCACTTCCTAGCCTTGCTCATCCCTTCCGTGATTTCTAGACTTTGCTCTGCTTGACAGAGTGGTATTTCTTAATGTGTGTCATCAGTAACATCAGTTGCACAGAATATTCCTAAAGTAAGATTCTGAGCTCAGACATTTCTGAAGATGCTACACAGAACATTCTACTTCCAGAGCTCTGCAATGAACATTAGTGAATTGCATACTCCTTGATTTTTACAATGAAACAACCATTCGATTTAACTCCATGTTTCTCAGAAAGCAAGTGATGCTTTTATTGATAGTCCACAGAACGCTCTTTTTTTCATGGAACACATATTAGCATGTCATGAAACTGGTCTTTCACGGGAGTATTCTTTTTTTTTTTTTTTGCAGGAGTAGTATTCTGATCAAATACTCACTGGAACACACTGTGGGGAATATCAATGCACCTGAAATTTTAGGTTAAAACCTGAAATCTATCAGACTCCCAAAGTTGATTTAATTATTTTTTCCCAAGCCATATTTAAAACAGCAAATTAATCTTTAGTAATGGTTTTTTTCACCAATCTCACACTCAGATGGTTGAGAAATTTTACCTCTGTTTAGTGTTTATTATCTGTAGTGTTTTATCCCTCCCTTACATGGCTATGGACATCACCGTAAGGCAAATCTTTCTTAAGGCCCACCTAAACTCATGGTAATCAAGCATTAGAACTAGGGGAAATCTTTAAGGAAAAAAAAAAAAAAGATTCTGGGCTCCACCCTAATCTTGCTAAATCTGGATTTGGAGCAGGGGAGAGGCTTGGAATTTGTGATTCTCATGGACAGCCAGATTTACAAACTGCTAACGTAGACCACCAAGGCCCCATGCTCCACGCCTTTTCTCTTTCCCCTGAAGTGAGCTTTTCAGTTCTCTTCCATCATCTGTTCAAGTGACATGGTTTTGAGATGCCTAACCCTCAGGTGCTCTTTCCCCAATGGGGTCCACTTTGTCTACAAGCCTTTTGAAATGGGGCTCTTATACTGAACCACAGAGCACTCCAGATATAGGCTGGCCGACCTGTGAGATAGTAGGACTAGGGATCGTCCAATCCCTCCCGCGTTTATGCTGAACAAGCAAAATCGGTCTCCTCCCTATCCCATCTCCCACAGCAAACCACTACTCACTGACATCAACACCAGTCTGTGACACCCACTAGACAGTGATCCCCCAGCAAGCAAAGACACTGAGGAGAAGTTTAAGCATTACTTACTAACTCATCATCTGGTCTCTTCTCCAAGGAAGTGGCAGGCCCTCCCACTCTCTAATGAACTTGGGTTCTGGAAGCTGCAGTCTTTGCCGATCCTGAAACTGCTTTAGCATCGGTGCTTCACGTTTACAGTGTCTTTGCCACTGACAAAACATTTCAATACTATTTACTTAACCCTCTCCAAAGTTCTCCTGACACAGGTATTGTTCTCATCTTGCAAACAAGGAAATTAAGGCTCACAGAGGTTAAGTAGCTTATTTAAAGTCGTACACAGTAAGGAGAGAGAGAGAGAGACTTGAACCTCCAAAGTCTCACACCTTAATCAAAGCTTGTTCTACTTTAAAACCCAAGTACAGTCACTTGGCCATCAGCAGAAAATTAGCACCAATTAACACCAGAGTGCGATGGCTACCAGATGGTGAATTACTCAGCAAAAAGAATGATCAGCCGGAATACAGGGCGGTATTATAATGCAGTGCAGGAGCTGAGGAGTGGTGCCTCTGGGGAAAGAATACAGGGCGGTATTATAATGCAGTGCAGGAGCTGAGGAGTGGTGCCTCTGGGGACAGCCAGACCTGAACTTCTGTCCTAGCTCCATCCTTACGGCCAGTGTTATTTTGAGTCAATTACACACCCTTTGTGAGCTCTGGTTTTCTATTTAAGTTAGGAAGAATAAAGGAGATAATTTTCTTTAAAGTGCTTAGCATAATGCCTAGTACGAGGTAAGCCCTCAATCAATGGTTGTTTGTTTGTTCTTTTTTAAATCTCTCGTTCAAACACGACAAACAGTTTAAGAAAGCAAGTCTGTTTAAAATAAATACACATCTTCTCAAATTGGTGTCTCATCCTTCATCAGTTACCTCCAGGTGTTGGGAGTAAGACCATAGGAAGATAGATGGAAGGTAGCCGCCAGCGGGGAGAAAACCTGAAATGATGTTTGAAGCTGTAGGCCAAGAGAAGGTTAATATCTAGAAGGTCTGAGCAACATTTAAGACCCAGGGGCCACCTGTCCTGGGTTAGCATCATTATCACTTAGGGATAAAAGAGAAGGAAAAGAGAAGCAGCAGCAGCCACTTAGAAGAGAAGGGCAGTAGGTAATGTATCCACGTGGGATGTGAGAAAATTATTACATGGACAGGATGGATTTGGACTCTCAAAAATAAATTGGGAATTACATTCTAGTTTATTCTTTGAAATTATCACTGGGAAAAAAAAATAAGATAAATTTGGGGGTAGAAAGATGATGGTTTTATTTTTATTATTTTTTAAAGACTTTATTTATTTATTTGACAGACAGAGATCACAAGTAGGTAGAGAAGCCGGCAGAGGGAGAGGAGGAAGGAGGCTCCCTGCTGAGCAGAGAGCCCAACTTGGGGCTGGATCCCAGGACCCTGGGATCATGACCTGAGCTGAAGGCAGAGGCTTTAACTCAATGAGCCACCCAGGCGCCCCAAGATGATGTTTTTAAAATAAATTGTTCCGGGGTGCCTGGCTGGTGAAGTCAGAGGAATGTGGGACTCTTGCTCTCAGAGTCCTGAGTTCAAGCCCCACATTGGGTGTGGTGCCCACTTAAAAAAGAAAATTTAATTAAAAAAACCTTTTTTAAATAAATAAATTGTTCAATGTTTGTAGCACATTGACTAAAGATAAATATTAGATATTTTCTTTTTTTTCTTATTACCCAAGAAAATGCATGTCCATCTTTAAAACAAATAAAAAGGATAGACAAGAAAATAAATTACCTATAATCCAACCACCTGGAAATAACTGCTGTTAACATTTGGTGCATAACCTTCTAAACTGCTTTATATTCACATATTGATAGAGATATGTATTTTACAAATATAGTCATATGTAATCATTGTTCTGTAAAATTTAAAATTTGTTTTAAATTTCTTTCCAGATCAGTAAATATTCTTTTGCAATATTATTTGAAATGTCACATATATATTTTCACTAGGTAGTTCACTTAGCTGAATATTCAAAATAATTTTTGCTATCATAAAGAAGACTGATTAAAGACATTATAGCTTTATCTTAACACATTAACATGATTTTTAAATAAACTAACAGTGTATTTGCTAGATTAATGGCATGCAGAATTCTAAGACTTTTAACATAACTTATTCAGTTACTGTGCAGAAAGTTACTACCAACTCACACTCCACCCAGCAGGATTTTAAAGTGCTTCTTTTCCAGACCCCGACCAACACCTTCTAGGGTTACTTGTCAGTTTGAGTATTACAACTCTCCTATACTCAAATTTGATTCTTAGAAAATTAAACTGAGATTAATTTATTAGAACAGGATTACATACAGTATCCTCTTACATTAATTCTTTTTTCATATCTTTGGTTTTATCCCATCCTCATTTCTAGTGATGGAACCTATTTTCTTTTCTTTCTCCCTTTCCTTCTTGGTTAGACCAACAGAAATGGTCAACTTTATTGGTCTTTTCAAAGATCAACCCCCTGGTTTTACTTAACAGTTCTACTTGTTTTTATTTTTCAAGTTAATTTATCTGAGTGCTTTTAAGATCTCCTCCTTACCTTCAATTTTCATCAGATTTGCTGTGATGTGCCCATACACAGTTTCCTTCATATTCAGTCTTTCAGATTTATAGCACTTTTTGAATCTGTGACTTTTTTCTTTTTTCCCCTCAGTCTGGAAACATTCTTGGCTCTTCTCTCTTCAAATATTGCTTCCCTACCATTACTTTTTCCTTTCCTTTCTATGGCTATAATATGTTCTTCCTGAAACTGTAATTCTTGCATTATCTTCTTACTAATTTTCATTTTTTTAAGCCCCTAGCTTCAGTCTGAATATTTTCTACTGACCTGTTTTTCTGCTCACTAATCTTGCTTCTTTAATGTTCAATATGCTGTTAAATTCATCTCTTGTGTTTATGTCAGTTATGGCATTTTCAGCCCTCAAACTATTTTATTCTTTACAACAGATCCAGTTCTCTGGTGAAATGCCCCATTTTATCATCTATTTTCTTGAATATATTTATCAGAGTTATTTAAAAGTCTGTGTCTGATGATTTAAATATCCTGATATCTGGGCCACCTGTAAACTTGTATCTTTTGTCAGTTTATTTCCCTTGGTCCTTTACTTTGGTATAGCTAGTAATTTTTGATGAAAGCCAGACAATGTGTACAAAATATCAGACGCTGAATGACGTAACCTTCCTTTACAGATGCTCCATCCCATCTTTTTTTTTTTTTAAGATTTATTTATTTATTTGACAAACAGAGATCACAAGTAGACAGAAACACAGGCAGAGAGAGAGAGAGAGGAGGAAGCAGGCTCCCCACTGAGCAGAGAGCCCAATGTGGGGCTCGATCCCAGGACCCTGGGACCATGACCTGAGCCGAAGGCAGAGGCTTTTAACCCACTGAGCCACCCAGGCACCCCTAAAGTGGCTAGGTTTTAATCTTAACTGCCAGTAACTTGCAGGCTTTGGTTGCTCACTCTCTTTCTCTCTCAAATAAAATCTTTAAAAAAAAAAAGTTTGGCTATGAACTTCTCTTTTGATATAGCTTTGGGTAGCTGACCCTATTTTTTGTCACTTTTTGCTCTTTTTAATGTTTCCTTATAAATTATAGTCCCAACAGTCCCATTTCCATGTGTCTCTTAGTTGGGACAGGTATGCCTTTGCAGTTGTAAGCAATGCTATTGTTGAAATAAGCATCCAGAGAAACTACCATTGAGTGGTCTACAGAAAACATTTGAGAGAGTGTGACAGAAGATAATAATTAGGGGAGTCTATAACCAAGTGCTTATTTCTACCTCCCCCATTCTAGCATCAACGTAAATCATTTAACTCTACTGTTAACCTTGCTTTATTGGAATTAAATCATTTATCTAACAAACAGTTGAGTTCCAAGGATGTGCAGAGTCCTATGGCCTTGCACCAGGTAGAGATGGGGGTTACAAAAATCCTGAGGCATGACCTATTCTCTCAAGAAGTTTATTGACTTGTTAAGGGGAGATTTGCAATTAACTAATATATTTAAACTCTCAGTTACTCATCTAAGTCACATTATTTGGGGAATTTAGAATCTAGATTAAATTTGTTTTTAATTATTCAGCAGAAACTGAAAATATTTTGGATACAGATCACTAGGTCAAACTATATTATAAAACATGTGGTAGGGTTAGAATCAAAAGCAGACTATGCTGACTTAATTTTGAGAATTTCAGATTTGCATGCTGTTTATACTTCACCATGTAAATTTATTTAAAGCTGCACAGTTTTTACAAACCTTGCTTTATATGTGTATCTTTATATCTTTTATGGCATGTTTATATAATTATTTCATTTGCTACAGTAGTGCTATGAGTGAGGAAGAGTTGATGTGATTCTCACCATTTTACAGATGAGAAAAATGAGATGGATCATTTAAGGGACTTGCTTCTGGCTACCCAGCAAGTCCATACTGGAGCTTTACAGCACTTCCCCTTGAGACCCTGGAGGGCTTCTGTGCTTTTCTTTGATAATGTGATACGATGGGTTACTTGTCCATGTATAAGACACACTGAAATACTCTTCTTTCAATGTAACTGTGGTCTTGCCCTGAGCTTCCAGATGAGATGCAGATAGAAAAGTAATTCCCTCTGTGACAGATACTTTTCCTGTAAATCACTGTATGTAGGGACAAGACAGGAAGGGCCAATCGGATGAGGGAAGTCAATTTTATATCCTCTTCAAAATAATGTATGAGTTATTCAGGTAGAACACCAGATTAAGCCACTACTCAGAAATCTAGTTCCTTTCAGAGTAGTTTCATTGTACTCGAAAGTTTACTTTGTTTAAGGATTTAGAATGAGGTAAAGGGCAATTCAAATCTTCTAAATTGAAGTTAAATGCACTTTGTTAGAGGTTAAGAAACATTTGCTGGAATCGTGAGCAATTTCCAGCTAGAGTTCCATAAAAAGAAAGCTTGATGTGAAGTTTGTATTACTCTTCCTGGTAGAATTCCATAGTGACTAAAATGATTTATGAATAAATATTATATGGATAGTGTTTTAAAGGGTTAAGAAAATGGGGTTTGAATAAAGAGTCAGAATGGAAAACTCCCTCCCCCACTTTTACATTTCCTCCACTCACAACAACAGCAACCACAACCACAACAACACAGACACACACACACATAGTTGCGTGTAGGGCACACTCAGAACCTACCAACAGAAGGGGAAAAGTTGATGCTGAAAGTCTCCTTTAATGGTAAGTGGGATAGCATACATGGAATAGCATCATTGAGTAAATTGTGTGTGGCACTGAACTGGAATTTCTTCAGTGAAAGGGCTTATGTTCTTAAAGAGTTGAAAAACGGCTTAAATTTTCAAGTAGCCTAGAATAAAATTGCACAGGAGGCTCATGTGAAATGTGGCATGTGTGAACAGTTTCGCAGCAGAGTTCCATTTGAAATGTAGCAACACAGCTGGAGCAGTGACTCATCGCACTAATATCTCCTGTTAACAGACACACTCTTATAAAGCCTGCACTTTCTCCCAATAGGAGGAGTTGCTTAGGCTGTTGTGATAATAGGATATGCTCCCAAAACTTGGTCAGGCCACTTGAATTTAACATTTGTTGAATATCAGCCACATACTAGGTCTTTTCCTGCATTTAGTTTTTACACCTGTTTGGTTTAATTTTGCCCTTTTTCACAGGTGATAAGTCTGAGGTCACAAATCTGGGTTCAGTTTGATGATAATGAAGCTAAAAAGAAATTTCAAGATAGAAGGAAAAGATATTTAAGATAGCTCATGTCGTTTGGCCTCAGTCCTTTGCAGAAATAGAGAGAATTCAGAAAAGGTGGTGAAAATTTGGAATACAGTTACTGAAGAAAATGAAATGGGAGGGGTCAATAAGTGAAAATAAAATGACCTTCCAGTTTCAATAACTAGAATCGTGCCCATGAATCCAGCCGCTGCCCTACCTCGCAGATGCTGAACGGCCTCATGGCTTCCTGGATGCTGCTACGACTTCCTGTCAAGACTCCAAGGGACTTCCATAAGGACAACCCCTCTGAAGCTGACTCCTTACTGATGACCTGCCATGATGGAGCTGTTTACCTTTGATTCAGCACTCCCTAGATTGGGATGGTCTTTCATTTTCAACTTAACTCCTGCAACAAAGAACGTTTTTTTCAAGGAATTGTGTGTGTGTGTGTGTGTGTGTGTGTGTGTGTGTTTCAGTTATGCTGAGGAAAATAATCAGACCAGAGTGACCTAAATAAAATATTAAATAAATTAATCTAAATTAATTAAAATTTTATCTTCCTATAGTTCCTTACCTTTCTTCTTGTCTAAAAGTTCAAGTGCTACTGTTCTATATCTATTTGTATACTGATGTGTGACCTTCTCAAAATACTCAGCCTCTCTCAATTTCTTTCATCTATAAAATGTGTTGTTGGAGATTAAAAAATTTAATTTATATAAAGTACTCATAACCATGCCTGGCATATGGTAAGTGCTATGTAAATGTTAACTCTTGTTTTACTATTGTTATTATCATCATCATCATCATTATTCATGACCCTGTGTAAAATGAGCTATTAATTCAGTGAGAGGCCTGATAAATTAGTGCATACAGAACAAAAACTATCTTATGTGGTTCTTCCAAGTCTTAAAATTATTAGGAGTTGATTACACATGGATAATGTTGAGACTCATCAGATAACAAGGGGGGGAAAATCCCACTGAAGCTGTCACCCTTAGTCCCTTCTCTTTTTACCTCCAGAAATCTATCTTGTGGAGCTCCTGGGTGGCTCAGTCCATTGAGCCTCTGTCTTCAGGTCAGGTTATGATCCCAGGAACCTGGGATGGAGCCCCATGTCGGGCTCCCTGCTCAGCAGGGAGTCTGTTTCTCCCTCTCCCTCTACCACTACCCCTGCTTGTACACTCGCTCTCTCTCATCTTTCTAACAAATAAATAAATAAAATCTTTTTAAAAAGAAACTAAGAAAGAAAAAAATCTATCTTGTGCACTGCTGTGGCTTACTTCTCATTTTCATCAAGCTACTGCCTTACTCAAAATTTCTCCATAATTTATCTCACGAAGTTCAGAAATGAATCAGATCAACAAACAAATACTTAGCAATTATTTTTTCGGTTTTTTGGGGTTTTTTGAGAGAGAGAGAGAGAGAGCACGCGCACAAGGCCAGGGGGGAGGGGTAGATGAGAGAGAGAGAGAATATTAAGCAGGCTCCATGCTCAGCACGGATGTCACGACCCTAAGGTCATGACCTGAGCAGAAATCAAGAGTAGGATGCTTAGTCAACTGAGCCACCCAGGTGCCCCACCACATGAAAGCCTTTCTAAAAGGCACATCCAGATAGACCCTAGCATTATTTTTCTATATTTTACAAGTGTTTATTCTGTTTTCTTATCATATGATGCAACAAAAGTGCTTTAAGGGAAAAAATAGTTCATAAATTTATTTTATTTGCTCCACAACACCTGGCAAAGTGTCAGCCAAAGCAAAATATATGTGGTCAAAAATACATTCTGAATCCCTTATTTCACCAAAGCCTTCTCTCGTTTATCTGATGTGCAATAAATTCATTTTATGAAATTTCATAAGTTCAAATAACCAGAGGAGAGAACATTCTTGACTCAGTTAATTTACTAACTGAAACTCAGTAGTACCGAATGAGAAATAAACTAGATTGGTAGAATTTGTGAATGTGAAGAAAATGTGAACCATGGAATAAATTACACATTTGGTTTATAAGCAGTCTGTGAATAAGGTTCTTGTACTTGGTAAGCAGTAAGAAAGCAGTATATTGTTGAAAGGGAATGTATTCAGGGTAAAGTACAAGTTTGAAAATGAAATGAGAATAATTGAATGGCCCTTTTTGTAAGGAAATATTATGTATAACGCTATCAGTCAAGTGAAAGTAGAGGATTACACACATACGTGAATGCACACACACACACACACACACACATGCACTGTGAGTATTGGTAACAGAGCAGTCAGGAAAACCGCCTTTTCATCCTGCTCATGATTAGGTATTTTCCAATTCAGCACTTGTTTCTTCATTTTCTTTCTTATCTGTTCCCCTCCCACTGCTATCTCTCATATTGTTACTCTATTTAGTCTTTTCCGCCAAGTTTTCTTACCTTATTCCCCGCTTTTGAACAAAAACCCCTCATACTTTCTCACTCACGCTCACCCACACACCTCAATGGTTCCCTGCACTTTGTGTTCCAAGTGTGAAACCAACCATCTCAAGAAGGAAGCTCATTGTGGTGCCATTCACTCCTCCGGCGAATGGCTTTCAAACTTCTGTTCATAAAACCTACAAGAATTGGGGGGGGGGGAGAGTTGGGGGGGAAATATATATGTATATACACACATATACATACATATGCACACATACTCTGGGTTTTTTATCAATTTATTGTCTCTTTCTTCTCTAGCCTTGTCTACTGTTAAAACGGAGCTGGGACCTTTAAAAAAATTTTTTTTTTCTTTGTCAGTTAGCATGATATTAAACCTCATCAGCAGAGGGCACAGGAGGAAAACTGCCAGAGAGAACGGTGCTCCGCCCCCCTGTTTCAGTCTGCGGACTCAAGGGGCCCCCGCGGAGCGTGTAGCTTCTCCAGCCAAGGGCTCCCGCAGCGCCTGTACGTCTGTCCTTCCAAGCGCTCGCTCTGCGGGCAGCATCTCCCGCACCAGGCTGCGGCAGTATGAACGCATCGGCAGCCCCGGCCTCCGCAGCGCGCACCCCCCTCCCCCGTGACAGGCTCCGACAGCACAGCAGCCTCGCCCGGGCCAGGTGCTGCCTTCAGTGCCAGGAAGCAGCCAGCACCTGGCAGGAAGCAGCTCCACCGGCCACCCCAGGCCGCCACCCCCGCCACTCGCGTGCTGTCGTGGCGGAATGCCTGCAGTGAGACACCCCCCTCTAAACGGCTTTCCCCAGCACCGCAGAAGATAGATCTCCAGCAAATTTCAGAAGGTCGATTGCCAGGAATATGAACAGTCATGACACCGCAGTATAGCGGGGTACAGCCCCGCCCTCTCCAGTAAGACCCAGATTTCAGCCCCTGGGAGGGGAAGGTGGGGGGAGGGGCACTGGGGGTAGCTTTTCCCTGGACTCTACCGCAGCCCTAGGGGTCCTGATTGCTTCTCATATTTGCTTTTTCTGTATTCTTCAGAATTTCTATTTACTCCCTCCTAGCCAATCCCCTCATTACCACAATCGTCTGTTAAGGGTCGTAATTCTTTAAATTATACTTACTTTCCTGTTCAAATTACTGTGTGGTTTCTGTATCCAGATTGTGTGCTGACTGATACATACTCTCCTACATATTTTGAAGTAACGGCTAAAATTTCTTATCAAAATTAAAATAATTGAAAAAAAATGAATTTTCTAGTGTCCTGTAAATAGATTACAGGCTTAAGATTATATATATATATATTATATATATATATATATATAAAAAACCAAAAAAAACATATATATATATATTTTTTTTTTTTTTGGTTTTTTTTTTTTTTTTTTTTTTTTTGGTCAAAATCTTAGAGTTATCTATTTAGGTCATTTAATGAATGGAGAAGTCCACCATACAACCTCATTTGCAAAAGTAGTCCTCTCTGTCCTATCAACCAAGTGAAACCAAATCAAAAAGAAAAAGACTTTCATTTTTCAAATTTAAATAAATATGTGGATACATCTCCTCATGACAACAGTCTCACTTGAGGAGACCAGTAGAAAATGGATAGACAGACAACAGACAACAGATGGAAAGATGGATAAGCAGAAAGCAGGCAGGCAGACAGAGTCTTACCAGGATGAAATACTATTTCATATTTTTTTACCAGTTCAGTATTTTTCAAGATAGATATAGATATAGATCCTTGCTTTCCTGGGTTTCCCCTTCAGAAGTAATGCATTCTTGAACTGTCACTTTGCTTGAAGCCTTAGAGACTTTATCCCAGGACAATAAATCATAGTAAGATTTGGGATGAGTGAAAGGTATGACATCTGTAAAGTATGAGAGGGGATTATGACAGAAGATAGGAAGAAAGAAGTGGCTGACCACAGATTCTCTCAGATACATCAGTGTCAGAGAAGCATACACATAGAAGCTGAGGACTAGGAAATTGGTTCCCTCAAAACTGTCCATGCTCTGTTGCCCCTGGAAAGTCTTGGTGGACACCCAAGGTACAATTTCTCCAGTCTAAAGACAGCAGCCCTACACCAATGAACTTATGCAATCTACAGTAAAGGCTAAAACAATTCCCCCACTAAAACTGACAAGAAACCAAGGAAGGAGAAGCATACAATTTTAAAAAGAGTGGGGCTGGGGCGCCTGGGTGGCTCAGCTGGTCAAGCAACTGCCTTGGGATCAGGTCATGATCTGGAGTTCCAGGATCAAGTCCCACATCCGGTGCCCTGCTTGCCGGGGAGTCTGCTTCTGCTTCTGACCTCTCCCCTCTCATGCTGTCTTTCTCTCTCTCTCTCTCAAATAAATAAAATACAATAAATCTTTTTTTAAAATAAAAATAATAAAAAATAAAAAATATGGGGAAAAGAGAATAAAAAATTAAACCATATTCCTTAGAAACTTAGAAAATAAAAGCTTTCTGTATAAGAATGCTAAAGGAAGTTGACATAATATCACCTCAAATGTGAAACTCCCTGAATCTCACCAGTACCTGTGCTGAAACAAAGATCTTGCTTTTCAGTATCTGTGACTCAAGATCTCACATGGGTTCAATCCTTCATTTACAGTGGTTCTGTTTCTTATTTAAAACAATAAGTTTTCCTCAGATCCACTACTTTACTGAATCACATGATGGGGAAAGAGATGGAGATTCTTAAACAAAAGGCAAAGGGGATGTGGCCAATTTTTACCATTTGGGATATTAACAAGTTTAACATGGCTCAGCAACTATCTTAAGTGTTATATCAACTATTATGACACAAGCTAAAGGTGTTGAAATATAAGGATGTGTGTTTTCTGAGAAGAAATGGGTGACAATTTGAAGGGCTAGGTTTTTTTTTTTAACATGAAGAATAAATACATAAGAATTCAGAACAGATTCTCAACCAACACTAATGTGCAATAAGGTTTATGCAGGTTAAGAAAGGTTTTAAACTTCTAAAAAAATTTCAAGGAAACTACTGTTTCCTGTTATTTCTGGAAAAAATATGTAAATGCTAGTGTTTTAAAAGGGAAACATTTATGGAGAGATATTAAGTATGTTTTACATGCTACACATATAGGATTCTTGTTTGTTCATTTCCCCTTAGAAATTTGTAATTCTGCTTTAAATAAGTGACATTTACTCTCACTTAAGCTTTCTGTCTTTTCATTCCCCTAAATAAGCATCTCCATGGGAAGTACAGGGCATCTAGGATTTTTCTACACCTAGATAATTAAATTTTGGTAAAGATTTTCCTTTCTTGAATAAGATCCATAACCTACACTGTCTGAATTGACTGTTTTGGCAAAAAAATCTCTATACTGCTTGTTTTACAGTAAAGTATTGGCATCTTTAAAATAAAGATAATTTGCTTACATTTGTACACCTATCGGTTATAATACCCACATTACTTTCAGTACAGGTATTGCGCTTTGTTACAGAAATATGAATAATCAACCTGGTGGATATTATTCAATCGAAGGATGCATGAGAAGAACTTTTACTGTGGCCCAATAAATGAATTTAGGGCTATCACTTGGTAGAAGAAAAATCGATAAATATATAAACATTTCTATGCCCACCAAAATCTCTTTCATAGCTCTTCCAAGCACCATGGTTAATTGCTATGAGCAAGTTAACGTTGGAGATTTTAAAGATCCAAATAGTGCAAAGGCAGCCAGTCTACCAACTGGTAATTTATCATGAAAGTCAACAATTACTTCTGTTTTGTAGAGAGAAAATAGAAATAATAAAAATAAGAATATTTAGTAGCATAAAGATAATTTTTTTAGTAGCATAAAGATTCTGTGAATGAGCAATAACTAGTTTGTTGTCATCTATGATATTTCCCATATCCATAGGTTTTTCACACACTTACTTGAACAATGGAGTTCCACAAACAACACATTTATATATTCCAGGATCTTTGTGATGTGTATATTCTCCTTCAAAGGCACTGATAAACAATAAACAAAGCATTAAAAAATTTAAACAAAGTTAGTATTATTTCTTACAGAATGTATTTACTTAAAATATATTTCTCTAATAAATCTTTTTGTCTTAAAATGAGAACAGACCAAACATATGGAAATCTGAACATTACTAATATATTTCAAATCTATATAATAAAATGTGCATATAACTACCCTAAACTAGAGCAGGTTAAAAAAAAAAAAAAGATCAAGCCATCTAGTTCTGTAATGCTTAGAAAAAAATTTTTGTTATTAAAAAAAAAACCTTATAATTCAGAATCACAGGGAAAAAAAATTACTACATAAGATTTCTGCCTATTCTACAGTGTCCAAGAGTGTATATACCCAAAAGTGCAGAAGGGTCCAAGACTTCAAGTGGAAGGAGTCTTATTTTTTGGTTCGAAAAGGAATATTGCAGCTTTAAGGGAATATTTTTCTAAGTTAACAATCTTAAAGGCTAGGAGGTCATTCAGCTAATACAAATCAGCTGTGCTAGCCCAACAAAAAGTCTATGTGCTCTGCAGCTTGTTTTTATTATCCTTTCACCCTCTTTATGAGGTCCAATTTTTTTATAAACAGAATTTTTAAGAATGACCTAATCTCTAGTTGTTTGTGTGCATTAAATCATTTGGCTAGTCATGTACACAGCGGGACAGGCAGAGGTCCTCCTGGGCTGAGGCTGAAGCCCACCACTGGCTCACTATGTGGTGAGAGTAGACTCTGTCAGAGCTTCGACATTGGGTAAATTCCGTAAACAGTATATACTATGACAGGAAGAGAATGTTGCCTATAACAAGGCCCCCGTGTGTGGCAGAGGGCTCTTTCAGTTCATGAATGAAAACAAGAAGTTACATCATTAATAAATTTGGATCAGAGGTAAGTCACAGCCCTATGCCAGCCTCCATGGTATAAATTAAACAACAAAATGGTTGGACCCTGGCAGGTTACCTTTGAGCTGGAATCAGCTGAGAGAGACTTTATTCACTAAAAACGTCTTGGAAGTGAACAAACTCTTTTTTCAGGACTCAGGGCGAACTTCCAAGGACCAAAGCCATGTGAGGGCAGTTATTGAAAATTTTTGACATTCCAACCACAAATGAGCCAATAAATACTTTCTCCACATGTGCTTCAAAAAGAAATTGGAGTGGGGTAGAAAGGAACTAAATTATGCTACCTTCTTTTTGCAGCCAAAACGTCTATACTTACAATGGCCACCTTCAAAATTTCAGCATCCTGGCACAATGCCATGTCCCTCATGGTTTTGCTTACTGTGATGTCTTCCCAAAAAATGTACCTAAATCGCTATTACTTCCACACATTTTGTAGTAAACTAAAAACAGGCCCTTAATAAAAGCCTTGTGACTTTACATAAGATAGAGTGTTCATTAAATGGGGGAAAGAATAAATAAAACTTAGTCTTAACCTAAACAATACCATTTTCAACCTTTTCAAGGATACTAATTTGTAGATTTTTAGCAAATAAGAGTAGAATTCTCTAAATTAAATGGCAAGGAAAAGGATTCAGAGCTGTGGAGGTAGGGTGGGGGCGGGGGGTGGTGAAGAAAACTAGTTCTTAATGACTTTTTCTTACAGCTCATCTTACCTTTCGGTCCCTTTCTCCTGAGTGACATGGTACTGCAGGGGTGTTAGCCGCTTCCTCAGTTCCTGCTGGGAAAAGACCACCTTACAGTTCTTTTTATCCCTACATGACCCTGGAAAGAGAGAGGATATGGGAGAAGGAGTCTTTTTAGTTCGAATCCTAAATACTTGCTTTGGCTGGGCGCCACCGCCCAGCTTCTGCAGTCACTTGTCAACCACTAGACTGGTCCCTAACGCACCAGACAAAATTATCTGAACTGCAGTTGACTATTTCTCTCTGGTGGAAGAGAATCTTTCTCAAGATTCAAGGGATCCCACTGGAGCATTGACAAGGTGCCCTAACCAAAGATGCCAACATGGGATGGTAACAACTCACTGAATGTTCCCAAAGGCGGTAGCATACATATCCTTTGTCTCCTAATACCAGGAAATCCTTTTTTTTTTTTTTTCAAAGAAATTCAAAAAGCATCACCCTGCTTATGAGCATTTACACTGTATATATATATATATATATATAAGATGATGGGCATATGATACTGAAGAGTAACTCCCCACTCAACAATTCTGCAACTTAGTGGGATAGCTTGAAACCATCATTCAATTTCCATTCTAGGCCATTTAAATGGCATCCTATTTTTTTTTTAAACCCTAAAGATGCATTTTTCCATAACGTAGGAATTTATTGTTCTCTGTCATTCTGTCAGACATTTCACTAGGTTTTGTAGAGTTCTTAAAAACAAGTGTCTTTAGAGACCGTATCTTCCAATGTTAGAGAGGCAGCAAGAAAGCTTTAATAGACTCCAGAAGAAGGCTTTAACACTAATGTAGATTCAATAAGTTCCGAAGAAAAGGTGAGAAAAATAGGGAGGGGGAAGACAAAGAGAAGAAGTAAAGTGAATGTGATTTTACTTAGAGACCTACAGTCTTCTTTTTGCAAAGTACATCTAGGAAGACTTCACTGATTAAGTGTATTTGAATGGGGAAATAATTGTAATGTGACTGTAATAACAATGGCAGCTTTTATTTCAGCCTACACAGACTGCAGTAAAATGTTCAGACAACACCTGTTTATATGTAGTATTTTATTTTACCTACACAAATGATTGAAAAGAAATATAACTCCGCGACAGGGCAACCCTTACTCAATGCAATAAAATTGCCCCTTTTTTTTAAAGGCCATCCATCATAGTGGGAAAGAGGCTTGCAGTGGGCCCTATGTGCAAAATCTCTTACCATGTTTTGAACTTTCTAAAAGAAAGCTTGCTTCATTACCTGAATACCGAACTTCCTCCGAAATGAAAAGAACTCTGATTAAAATAGAAAAGCTCCCCACATCTTTTACTGGTAAGTCACCTGATGTCATAGTATGTGAGGTCACTGAAATGAAACCAGGAAAAATTGACTAACCGGTTCCCCTGATTGTGGGATTGAAGAAACATATCAGCTTCCAGAATCAGGGCCACCAAGACAGAGCGGCTGATCCTCGATGAGAAAATACAGAGGCGGGAAGATAGCTAACCAGAGCCAAACAAAGTCGCACCTTGACCTAGGCCTGTGGGTCGTCAAACAGCGCCTCTCCTGACCTTCCACGGAGCAGGCTGGCCTTGCTCTGGCCTGGGAAGATCAACAGGGACAGCTGGCATATGGCTGATGGCGTGCCGGTCTCTCATCTCGGTGGAACCCATATTACACTAGGCTTTACCCAAACACCTACTACTTACACTTTCAATCTTTTCTGAGGGGCAGATGAGAAATGTTTGTCCTGTCCGAGCCCACCTTTCCAGAGCCTGAACACGGAACTGCTTTGTTACCTTTCAGTTGACTGTTATAACCGAGTTTCTGTTCCGTTCACTCTAGACTCTCAGAAGTGATCTTTTTGTTTTTATTTCTCTATTAGTTGGAAGGGTTGTATCTCTGTTGATTTTGTCCAAAAAGATTCATTAATTGCAAATTTAATGTGACAAAATCTCTGGGTTAAAAGTATTCTTTCCCGGCACAGAATTAAAATCTGTACAATTAGAATTAAACGATTCTGCCCAAAATATTTTTGTTAATATATGTTCATTCATACAAAAAGACCAATTGTGTTCCCAAAATTGAGAGAACTAAGCTACCCATCTGTATGTCATTTAGCACAAGAGAAGCAACTGCAGGTTTAAATTACACGGTATTGGGTTGCAATTTCCTAACATTGGATGCTTTTCTGCTTTTTTACCTTGAGTCATTTACTAAGGAGTGTTCATAAAAAGTAGCTTAAAGCACAGATGCTTGCAAATCGTTTAGGCAAAGATGTTTCTCTCTTTTTCATTCTTCCTCTCTCAAAAATCTCTTCTGAAGAACGAGAATAAAATTGCTGGTCAGTTTTGACGAACCACGTAAAGTATTTGTACAGAGAGAAAAGGTAAAATTGAAAACATCTGATTGAAGTAAATACGACAAACATAAAAGCTTTCCTAGTGAATGAAGGGTATTGAGGACACTTTATTTCATAGATTAGAAATTACTTTTGATCTAAACATTCTTAAAAACAGACTGTTTTTCCACCATGAACCATCTCATTAACTATGCCACAGAGACCTCGTTTTCAGGGCAAGCTTTGAAAGAGGGCTGTGCTCTTTTGTCAGACTCCGTCTTATCTGGGAGGGGGATAAAGATTTCAGTCCAGCTTTCTTTGTTTGTCTTTCAAGAACCACTAAAGCAGTATTCACACAAATTTTGTAGGAATGTGCCCTATGTCACAGCCTACAAATTATTTGGTTTTGGTGCACTTAAAGGTCATCTTCCAAATTAGCAAAATTTTCCTATATCCTGGCTTTTCAACCTTAAATATAAATATTGTTTCCTAACTGTAAGTGAGGTTTTTTTTTTTTTTTTTTTTCCCTTTAAGAAACACTAGTGCTTATTTGAAGTTGTCGAACTTTGTACGTTTTTATTCTTTGGTCATACCATGTTCTCAAAATAATTAGGCTTTCAAAGTGTATCTAATAGCAAAAGGAAGTATATGCAGACTAGAAACAGTTATTGTGATTTTATATCAAACAACCCAATGAGCAGTTAGGCAGATTTTAATAAATTTCTTGCCACATAGTTTAATAATATACTTCCTGGACAATTGAAAGCTATACTATTACATTAGTTCTTCCAGCGTCATAACCCAAAACTGACATATATAAACACAGAAAGGCTTCCCTTTTGTCTCTGATTTCCTTTCTCCCTCTCAGACTCACTTTTCTAAAGTTATATGGTGCCACTGTTAATTTCGAAGAAATCATTTCATTTTGAAATCCTAGAATAATTCATTGGATGATTTCCCTTCACTATCTTCACTTAGGAACTGTAATTTTCTTATTACACAGGGTAATTTAACATTAGTATTATATGACATTGGCTCAATGACCTCTAAATTGGCTTAGAAGTATGTTAGGGAAAGACTTCTCCCTGTATTTAAATGTTTACTAGAATGCTTCGAAGGCACAAGTGAGTGTGTGTGTGCATACATGCAACACATGCAACACAAAATATGTTTGGGGGAGTGATACTGCCACCTCGGTATCTCACCATAACACCAGTCCCTATAGAGTAACTTTGGTATAGATAAGCTCCATCTTGAACCCCATCCAAGAGTATTTATTGACTGAAATATGCCTGAAGTCTCTTTTTATATTGGTGCTTGTTCCATTGAGGCTTGCTGCCTCAAAGCCAGTATTATCTTGAAGCTCCAATGGCAAGCTCTTGCTCTAAGTAGAAACAGACTTACAGCAAAAGTTCATGTTCTGGTTCTGCCTGCTTCCCAGTCATGTGACCTCAGGCAAGTCAGTCTCTCTGACCATGTGCTGATACCTTCACAGGTCTGCTCTAAGGACCACAGCAATGATCTAAGTGATCTCGGCAAACACTGTCTGAATAAATGCAGTACCACATTATCATGCTGAAGCCACTAAATTCTGAAGTTAAAAATGTATTTTCAGGGGCGCCTGGGTGGCTCAGTGGGTTGAGCCGCTGCCTTCGGCTCAGGTCATGATCTCAGGGTCCTGGGATCGAGTCCCACATCGGGCTCTCTGCTCAGCGGGGAGCCTGCTTCCTCCTCTCTCTCTGCCTGCCTCTCTGCCTACTTGTGATCTCTCTGTCAAATAAATAAATAAAATCTTTTAAAAAAAATGTATTTTCAAAGGTAGCCAGGTTAACTATTTCAGTGTGCTGCAGTATTTTATTGGTAACCATTTTTCTATAATAATTCCCTTAGGACAGTATTTTTCTCACAAATTATCTTTTTAAATGATTAAAATAAGAGTTTAAAAAAACCTAAAATTTGAGTATTTACTATGTGCCAGGCACATTTCTAGGCATTTTTACATAACCATGTTTAATCCTCTCAATAATTCTAGGAGTTTGACATCATGCCCATTCTACAGATTCAGAAACTGAGGCTCAGAGAGGTTGTAAAATAACTAAGGACAAACAGTAAATAGATATATCAACCCAAACCCAGGGCTATCTGACCCTAAAGCCCATAGTCATTATATAGTCTGTGAGGACAAATTATGCTACTGTTTTCTTCTTTCTTCTTAAATTATGCAATAACTTTTAGCTCAAGAACTATTGCTAACAACTTAAGATAATAAAGGAGAAGAGTAATAATCACCATAGTACATTCAGAAAAATAAATACATTTGTCTGTTGGCCAATGTCTGTTTTCCTGTGTTCATTCCCTCAGCAGAAGGTCAATGACAAGGTTCAAATGGGATTCTCACAAAGTCTATAAAACGTTGAAAGGCTTTTTAACTTCCTGTTAAGAAGTAAATCAGATCTGTTACCTAAGTCTTAGAACACTTTTAAGTCATAAATCTTACATTTCATTATGAAAAATCAAAACAAAACAAGACCTAAAGACCCCATAACTTTAGTTTGGGTTCTAGGATCAGAAAAAAATGAACTATTAAATATTTTCCCAAGATAATAAATAAATAAAAGATGACAAGACCATCTTGTTTTGCTTTGAGTTTAGTGGGTTTAAACAGTAAAATTCATGTTGAAATAGCTTGCTACTATATTTCAAAGTGGTATGCTTCAATTTTCATTACCACTTTGAATTTTCAGTTGGTTATTAGTCCATCACAGTGGAAAGCTGAACACTATCCAGATATGACAATGTTAGAAATTTCTAAATAAGCGGGCATTTATAAAAGCCAAATCTAGTCCATTTTTAGAATAGCATGTGAAATGTATTCCATGAACTATTTTTTTCATATATGTTTGTTTGTTTTGTGTTCCAGTAATTTAATAAAGACTTGGGGAAAAAAAATGCCAAGCATGAGAAAGAAAAGCTTTCATGCCTATAGAAGCATACCCAATTCTGATTTTTCTCTCAAATAGATCTACATAGGAAAAACATTCCCGAGGTTAACATGCAATCTAAGATGTCATGACACTTTTGCCTCAATACTGTGGCTTCCATGAAATTAGAGTTGCGGGGCTTACTTATAGGACCATTGATCCAACACTTTTTTCTTACTTTTTCTAAAGGCAACAAAAGTGTTGAATGCTTACAGAGTGCCAGGTACTGTGCTAAATAAAATATATTCATTCATTCCTCCAGTAATCATTGAGCACCTATTACATGTTGGCATTATTCTATGTACTTAGGCTATACCAGTGAACAAAATAAAGATTCTGTTTTCATGGAGCTCCTGCAAAAGCAGCAGGGGTGGGGGAAGACAGAAAAAACACAATGAAAATAAGTAAGCAAATTAGATAGCCTCTTTGTAGGTGACAAGTACACAGGAAGGAAAGGGCAAAACTGAGCAGAGCAAAGAAGATTAGAAATGGAAGAAGTTACAGGCTGTAGCCTTAAATATGGTCAAGGTAGGGCTCACTGAGAAGGTGACATTGGACAAAGCCCTGAAGGAAGAAAGTTGGCTGTACGAATATCCAAGAGTTGCTTTCTAAACAGAGGACATGGCCAATACAAGAGATGATTACGCTAATTCATGCTCCAGTGGTAGAGACAGAGACAGGGAACTGCAAGACATGTGCCAAAACCTGAATGTGAATTAGGCAGAAAGCAACAATTTAAACATGCTAAGAGTAAGTTTTTAAACCAGGAAATTTACAATTACATATCTTCATACAGACATTGTCTGGCATTACTTTTTAATCCCAAGAGAAATGTTAGCGAATATCCTTTTAGCAAAGAGTTATCCTTGAAATATTTCTCCGAGAGCATCTGACTGGCTGAACTTTGAACCCAGAACTAGAGTGCAGTCTCTGCTAACTTGCTCTGTGTAATTAATGTCATCCCTTTCAGACTACAGATTATCATTCCCAACCTGGAGTCATGTGTGAGAGGACACTCAATAGATGTTTTTCAGTGATAAAATTTTGATACACCCAGAAAGCAAAATCCTTTAGCCAAAGGATGCTTTTACCCTTCTGGAACAATCCAGTCCCTCCTCCCTGCCGAATGCTTGCGCAGGTGATGTCAGGGAATATTCATAATTAAAGAAAGTTTAAAATTTGTACCTAACCTGGTTTCCATATTTAAAAACATTCCTAATTTAGGTTCAGTTTCATTTCATTCATCCTCCAAGTCTTAAATATAACACAAAGAAAATAAAACTTGAGGTCTTAAGAGTCAGAAAGCAAGACCACTGTTTCTTCCAAAAGATTTTTTTTTCTATATGTGAGAAAAATCATATGCTTGTCATAGTAATTATCACATTTAATGCCTTCTCATTGTTTTTCTATTCACATTAGACAGTTCTACAGATCGGTTTCAGTTATATTCTGTTGATGCATGCACAGAGTTCTAATTAACATCAATGGACATTAGAAGCATGCCAAAGCAACATACCATTTTAAATGCTTTGAATTAAACAAGACCATATGTTTTAGTGGAGCCTAGTTGAATGATAAAATTGGCCTCTGGTTTCCATACTGAAGGTCTGAATAGATAAATGAGAGAATACTTTAAGGAAATTTTCCTTCCAGGTCTACATATTTATTCAGATAAATTCCAAATAAATTCATATTTATTCGGATAAATTCATCCCTACTCTGATAACTCCTTTCTTCTGTATACCTTTAGTACTAGTGCATTTACTCTACAAGGTACTAGTTAATGGGCTAAAATAGCATTTTTCAACTACTCTCAAATGTCTTCAGTTGTTTCCACTTTATTTTCCCAGATTATAAATTCTTTGACAATACAAACTGTTGAGCCTCATATTAATTCATACATTCTACAACTATTTATTAAACATCTACAGTGAATCAAGAACTATGATTAGCTCTGGAAAGTTAAAAACAAATAAGTCAAGGTTCTGATCTTAGGAGAGCACACATTCTAGCAGGAAAGATATAAGAAAAGCCATCAATATAATGTGCAGTCACATGGTAAAAGTATACACAAAATTTTGTGTATAGAACGTTAACAAAGAAGACATTAATATTCTCAAACTTTGCCCATCTAGATTGACAAGATCCAATTGTAACTGAGATATGGAAAACTCATATATTGTAGAAACAGCATCTATAGGCTCAGAGGGCTAGAGAAGATTCAAATAGGGCAGAGAACTCCATCTAGACAAGCTGAGATGTAGTGTGATCAAATGTATTCAATGTCAAGATGTTAAGTATCCAGGTCTGATGAATGGAATCCAAAGCATCTTTCACATAAGAGGTATCAGCTAACTTACCAAAGTAAAAACAGACAGGATAAAGTGTGGATTTAGATTTGGAAGAGGAGAAATTGTGTAGCTGAGAAATAAGGCAGTTTTGGGGTGCCTGGGTGGCTCAGTGGATTGAGCCTCTGCCTTCCGCTTAGGACCTCTCCCAGGGTCCTGGGATCTAGCCCCACATCAGGTTCTCTGCTCAGCAGGGAGCCTGCTTCCCCCCCCACCCCGCCCAGCCTGCTTCCCCCACACCACCCCCACCTGCCTCTCTGCCTACTTGTGATCTCTCTCTCTGTCAAATAAATAAAAAATATATTTTTTAAAGAAATAAGGCAGTTTTAATATTAAGGGGAATGTGTGCAAGCTTTTTCTCACTGGAAGTCAATGGGAGTACATTTATTTCCCACAACATCCAAAGCCTATTAATATGGTTTAAAATTCTAGCTTTTAATAGTAAGTTCCCATAATTAGAGAGGCATGTGTTTCTTGATAGGAGACATGGAGATGCTTGCCACTATGTGTATCCTGGTGAAACAGTCACCCTAATGACTCTGTAAGACAGAAACCATTTTATATTTCTATCTATTACTTGTGTGTCACAAGTAAATTTTTAATTGTTGAAGTCATATGTAGCAATAATTTTATCAACATTCTTTAAGTATCTAAAAGAACTAGAGTACTTTATCAACTCTTCAGAATGTAATGCAAATACCAAGAGCAATGATTTTTACATTAATGTGGACCATAAAGCCTAAGTTTTGGGAAATATTTAAAACATCTCTTGATGCAAAAAGCATTTTCTTGCTTGCAAAGCATATGAGTAAAAAGAGAATTTTTAAAGGCACCGCCATCATCAAGTGACAATGGTGGAAGAGAAAGTCACTTAACTTCAAGTCTATATGATTGCATGTGAAATGTCTGACAAAGTGGAGTTCCCTGTTTTTAATTTTTTTTTTCTAGTATGGGTCTTCACTATACCATCATGGCCCATACAGGGAAAGAAAAAAAAAATTAAAAACAGACAGGCTCATTTCCATTCTACATTTCACATGCAATCAAAAAGACTTGCAAAAAAATAGCTTGCTCTCCCATCCTGCCTTGCCCCTTTGAGAGCAGACTGAAGGGAAGATGAGGGGTAACTATCCACAAAAAGGAAGGACAGGATCCACCACTTAGGGATGCAGAATTCTATTTAAATGTACCATTAAGAATACTTCAATAGAAAGAAAATAAAATTTATATTGTCTGAGAGCTTAGCTTTGTAAATTTCCAAAATTACATTATCTCCCAAATCAAATGTAAAATTTAACTTAATTCTAAATTAATGAGCAGAAAACAAGTCTGCAATTGTCACTCAATGAATAGCTAAATTTGAGTCTGTATGTTCCAGAAAAATCTGAACGATTCTAGAGTGAAAAAAAGTAAAAATTTTTATATTTTTCTTTATCACCGAGACAACTAAAGAAAAGGCATAAGATTTCTCCTGAATTATTCAGTACCTCCTTGAAAGACAGAGTGCATACATATCTTGGTTACCTTTGCACTCCCAGCACCTAGCAATGTGCCTGGGCAAGAGTAAGTACTAAGTAAGTATATGCTGCATTTAAATATTTATTCAACCCCCCATTTTAATTATTTGTATTTAAATTTTCTTCCAAAAGATGTTTTCTAGATGACGATTTTGGCTATGTTTCTTGGAATTTAATTTAAAAATTGCAACAACAGGGGTGCCTGGCAAGCTCAGTCAGTGGAGCATGTGTCTCTTGATCTTGGAGTTGTAGGTTCAAGCCCCACATTGGGTGTAGAGATTACTTAAAAAATAAAATCTTGGGGCGCCTGGATGGCTCAGTGGGTTAAAGCCTCTGCCTTCGGCTCGGGTCATGGCTCGGGTCATGGTCCCAGGGTCCTGGGATCGAGCACTGCATCAGGCTTTCTGCTTAGCAGGGAGCCTGCTTCCTCCTCTCTTTCTGCCTGCTTCTCTGCCTGCTTGTGATCTCTGTCTGTCAAATAAATAAATAAAATCTTTTAAAAAACAAATAAAATAAAATAAAATAAAATAAAATCTTAAAAAAATTGCAACATTAATATTTTAAATCAGTGCAATTAAGAAAAGAATAATTGATGATAGATTAATTTTTTTCTTTTATTACTATTTTGAATCCTCTCTTGAGTTCCACATTCAAATCTTCTGTTACATGCTAATAATCCATTAAATCTTTGGATTTAAGACCAAGAGATTACCTAATCCAGCACTTCCCAAAATGTAATCTGTAACACACTGGCTCCAAAAAAAAAAAAAAAAATGTTAATAGGTTGTTCTTACAAGGAGGTTGGGGTGGGTGGGTGGGTAGAGGGTTGGTGAGAATAAATTTCCATAGTCAAACTATATTGGAAAAATCAAGGTTACATGGGCTTTTTAATGAAGATCTTCTCAGAGATTTTTCTTAATACTGATGTGCATTATTAAATATGTGGTATTTCAGCACACCATTACTTTACGCTCTACTACAAGAGTAAACAAGAGTTGTAATGACATAATATTTTCTCACATGGTTGGTTAAACTGCATCCTCATTATCAAGATGATAAACTGTAAAAACAGAAGTTATAAAATATGATAGCATGCAGTTTCCCAATCTGACAATAGGATCACTTTTACAGGGTATTCATTAGTGTACCTCAAGTTATAATTTGGGAAGTGAGGACCTTCTAGTCCAAACCTCTCGTGAGGAAACCAGGTCCTAACAAAGTTACTTGACGTGGTCACACACCTGGTTAATGAGAGCCAGGCTCTCTTGTCTGCAGTGTTCCTACTTTAATTTATTCATTCATTACATTTCTTTCTTGAACTCCTGCTTTGTTGTGCTTTAACATGCCCATCTTTTACTAACCCATGTGTTCACAGTCCATTCCCACCCCCATGTCGCCATCCCCACCCCTACGACTTCCTGCTAATTACATCTACACATTCCTTCAATATCTGTCATTGCTTCAGATCCTATTCCAAGAAGCCAGTCAGCCATTCTGTTCAGAAAGAAGCAGAGTGCTTCTCACTTCTCTTACTCCCTCCATAGGAGGGAAAGCAAAGGAGGAAGTGTTTATGTAGAATCATAAAACCATTAAGTATATAACTTCCTTCACCCTATAGATAACAAAACCTGGACCCAAAGTGGCCATCTTTCTCACCAGGATATACATTTCTCAAAAACAGAGGTCAGATTATTTACAATGTGACATTGTTTTGATACATAAGCGAATGCTACTTCATTCATTCCACAAATATTTATCAAACACCTATTAAATGACAAGATACAATTCTAGTTGCAGAGTTATAGTAGTGAACTAAAGAGGCAAAAAAATTTCTGCCTTTCCGGAGCTTCCTCTGAAGGAACCAAGGATTTTCCTACATTAGAAATAGATTTTGGCCAATCAAACCCATCACCTTTCCTGGACATATTTAATGTCCCACCCCTCCTTTTTTAATTTTTCCAGCTTATTTTCCTGTAGAGCCAGAGATTAAAGTGGCACATAATACATGGGAAATGTAAGATAATGTTAATACCTGAAGGTCATATCTAATCGTGAAAGATTTGAAAAGATTGTTAAGTCATTCCCAGCTTACAGATGAAAGCAGGAATAAAAGGCATAAAGCAGATTAATGGGGCCAGAAAGCAAGTTGGTAGTAGAAACAAGCTAGTAAATACAGACTAAGCTTCCAATCTGTTTCTTCATCAATACTAGTAATAGGACAGCAAGATCTGAAACTTACAATGTTATCTAAAATTTGAACAAGAACTATTAAAATATTAATCAAAATGGAATATAGTATGAACAGCTGTCTCATTCCGTGAGCCAAAATGCACTTCTACAACAAAACAAAATCTTAAAAACTATAGCTATAGAATTTTGGATTTTCTTTGCTTACTTAAAATTAAAATAATCTAATGATTTAAATTAGCCCTCCATTCTTTGCTTGCAATTATATGGCTGGATATAATAAATATATCTAGTGTTGAAGGAAATGGTTATCATAGTAGTTGGATAAATTTAAATTCTCTAAATGTATAGCTCTTACAAATCACCTAAATAACATCTTTGTCCTTCCTTGGTATATTTTTTATAACATACATTTTTAAGTGGCTAATACAAATACAAGTATACTAAATGTAAAAAAAGAAAAAAAATAGGGAATTGAAATAAATGAATGGAAATTTTAAATTTTTAAATAAATGGTTGATTTTAAATGCAAATGCACAGAAATTAGAAATAATTTGCCACTGCATCTCAATAAATACTTTTTTAAAGTATTTTAAATTAAAATGTATCTAGCAAAAGCAGTGATGAGAAATTTAACCTCTAAACAAAATATTCGGATGAATCTACAAATTGGAAAAGACTGACAATGACAGTTCATCGAGTATCTAGCCTCAATATTAGTGAGTCTTTGTGAACTGCCAAAAAGGCCTCATTTCTTCACTAAACATGTTTGTTGTTGAGAGCGAAACATGGTTCCGGCTTGTTTGCATAAACCCTTCTATACAATCTGACAGGTAACATTCTTGTGAGCATGTTTAGTTAGATAAACATCTAATAAGATCTTATCTAATAAGATCATTATCTAATCTAATATCATTAGATCATTATCTAATCTTATCTAATAAGATCATTATATATAAGATATATATAATCTTATATATAAGATTCCCAAGAGTCCATATTGTCTAGATAATCTAACCCTGCAGAATTATCATTTGTTTTCAGAACTCATCAACACGTTTTATATTCTTTACAGTCACTGTTAATTAGTCAACCAGTGAGTTTCTCAACCTAAAATTTTTTTTTTTTTTTTTTTTTTATTAAAGATTTATTTATTTGACAGAGAGAAATCACAAGTAGACAGAGAGGCAGCCAGAGAGAGAGAGAGAGGGAAGCAAGCTCCCTGCTGAGCAGAGAGCTCGATGCGGGACCCGATCCCAGGACCCTGAGATCATGACCTGAGCCGAAGGCAGCGGCTTAATCCACTGAGCCACCCAGGCGCCCCTAAAATTTTTTTTATCTTTTGTTCATGCCCATTTTTATCTCCCTTGCTATTAGATATTGCTACATATTTTATAACCATTAATGTATATATGAAGAATTTATTCCATATTTAATAAAAAATTAACAAAATCCACATTTAACAAACCATATGCCCAACATCTTATCCATACATATTGTGCTACAGTAATTTAGCTTTGTGCACAAATAGTTTTTAAAATTCATATTGTAATTAGATGTCATACAGCAAATTTTCAACATTAACATTAAAACTTTATTATATCATAGAGCTACTAAAACAATTTGTTTTAGAAAAAATATAGCTGCATCAGAGTACTCATTAATCAACATTTTAAATATAATTTTTCTTAGTTTCCAAAAATATTTTAATTCATGCTTAACAATCAACATGTTAAACCAATAACATTTTCAAGATTCTATAAAAAGTCAAAACATAGCAAAACAAAATGTGAAATTTTCTTTCTTTCTTGGGTGGTCTGCTGAAGAAAATTTAGTTGCATATAATGCTATAAATTACTGTTAAATCAGCTATTTGGATTTAAGATAAGCTAATTTATGAAAACTTGTTTTAGTTTATAGAAAGTCTATACATGAAAGACAATTTCGATGAGATGTCCAAGCCTAAGGGACTTGGAATCCTATTGAAAATGGAAAAAGGTTTTGCACTCTACAAATATTGTTTGAACAAAATATAAGCAGAAAAACTTGTGGCTGGTAAATCCATATGTTCTTAACTGGATATTCTTTACGTACTTTTGTTTACGTTTTCACAATGCACCTATGTGCTTGTGATAGCAGTACTCTTGCATGCTGCAAAAGAATGTAAATCTAGTGCCATCTACCGGAAAAAGTCGGTACAATTCAATTAGTCGTAGATCATTTTGTGAATTATGTGAGTTGAAATTTGTAGGTCTATTTTTTAAATATTATCTGTTTCTTTTTAAAAAATCTCCCCAAAGTATTTTTAATATAATCAAAGAAGGTAGGTAAGATGAGCATGTAAGACAATGGTGTAACTGAACAATGGCGGGCATTAATCTAAACATGCAGGAGAGAATTCTATTGGTGGTATCAATAAAGAAATCAGATATACTATATTCTAATGAGTTTTTAATGTTAGTATCATGTGTATTGTTTAGAACACAGGTTCTGAACCTGTGGTCAAAGGGCCCTCTCTTAAGGGTTTCGGAATATAATTTAACAGAAAAAAATGAAATTATATGAAAAATTTTGTGTATGTTCACAAATGTACTTTCTGGGGGAGGAGAATCATAACATTGATCAAAGAATCATGGAGATGATTCATCTTTTCATAACCCTAAAAGGTTAAAAAATAAAACTGGCATAGAAAGCCAATCTATGTAGTAGATGAACAGCAAGCACACTGATGACCTCAATCCTTTTTTTTTTTTTTAAGTATAAAAACATACCATCAGATGCCGTAAATGAACTGTTCCCAGCTTCAACTTGGATAGTAGTTATTCTTACTTATGCATGTTGCTTTGGTGCATGTCTGCTGTAGCTCCTCTTTACAAATGGAAAATTTAAAGCATAGCAAATGACATTAACTTGCTCCAGAGAAAAGTGATCAAAAGAGCTGGAATTCTTAATTCTCAAAATAAGCATAATATGTTCCTATTCCCTTCCTCAAACAGTTTATCTACCACTAAAATTCAGACTGTGAGAAAAGTAAAAGCAAGTCTGGATAATACACAATGAATCCATGTTACCGCTTTTTTGCTCTTTGTTTAGCTACAATGTGTTTTATACCTACCATATCAACTATATTAAATGCAACAAAGTGAGAAAAGAGAAATCGTTTTTCATAACATATTCAAAAGGCAGCAAAACTACGAACTTTGCTTTTAATCTTCCCATGTAAAAGAGTCTCAAATAAATGTGTACTATCTGTTACAGCTATCACTTCACCTACATGTAAACTTTCCAAAGGTTTATTCATTCATTTAACAAATATTTATCAAGTACCAGGCATTGTGCTAAGCTCTGGAGAGTTCTAGTTATACAGATGATATTCTATGACTTGCAAACACCATTTGCAAAATATCTCTCTTTAAAACTTCTCATTTCTACATTAGGATATTATGATATCTTTACAAACTACATCACAGCCATGTGCCTGTTAAAAACGCCAATGAAGTACAGTAACAACCACATGTTACATGTACAATGTTAGAGAAAAGTATAATTTATCACTGCAATTAGTACTATTTAGACAAACACTCTCACTTGGCTGAAAGCTACCAGGCTATCTAGCCTAAGCTACAATTAGACTTAATTTTTATCAGGCACTGAAACTATGTAGAAAATTGTGCTTCCTAATCCCTCCTCAGATAATGCTTCAGTCTTGATATAGTGGTAAGTAATTCTAATGTTCAAATGTGGAAAAGATTTCTGTCCTCCCACCATAACCTAGGAGATTTTTTTAAAAATAAATTCCCAGCCATTAATTAGCACTGAGCCTCTAGATTTGATTAAGCCAGGGCCAAAAGTAAAAACAACAGTTAATAAAATCACAGAACTGAATAGATGATTTAATTTGAATTCTTTGTTTTAAAGATAAAGATACTGAGATCAGAAGAGGTTTATATGTTCATGGTATACAAGGTAGTGATAGGGCTGTGGTTAGGAGTTTTCTGACTCCTATCCCAGTGCTCTTTTATGCAAAATGAAACTGTTATAGGAAATTAAGAAAAAAATCTGAGAAAGAAATTACCTTTAATTACAAACATGAGTGAACCATAACTCAGATACACTTAATAAGCTCTAAATTAAGATTATGCTTTATTAAAAAATAAGAAGCAAAGGAAGTCAAAGCTGAAAAATGATAGGTCACCCTTTTAGGATATGGCCTCCATTCAGATTAATCCAGTTATAATCAATTTTAAGAGTCTGTCCCAATTATTTTTTGGTTCTGGAATTATTTCATATTGAATAATATCGGAAATTAGAAGGGTATTGGCTAAGGGAGCAGAAATCTTTTTGATTTAAAGAGATTTTTGTTGGGGCGCTTGGGTGGCTCAGTGGTTTAAGCCTCTGCCTTCGGCTCAGGTCGTGATCTCAGGGTCCTGGGATCGAGCCCCGCATCGGGCTCTCTGCTCAGCTTGGAGCCTGCTTCCCCCTCTCTCTCTGCCTGCCTCTCCGCCTACTTCTGATCTCTGTCTATAAAATAAATAAACAAAATCTTTAAAAAAAAAATAAAGAGATTTTTGTTGTAATGCATTTTGACCAGGGAACAATAAATTAAAGCAAAACTCCAGACTTTCACCTTAATTTCCTATATCTCCAATTTTGACCTCTTCCCTCCCTACTTATACAAAGTAATAGGAACTAACATTCCCACTTTAATTCACTTTTATTTTTCAAAATATAGTTTGCTTCATTCCTGTTGAACTTAATTTCTTCAACATTCCTGTATTTCTAAGAATACAATTCTGTTAGAGAAATGGATGGTAATGATTTTACTAATATTTAAATCGTCAAGTACATAAATGCTAGAAAGACTGACTTTCAAAATGCTTTAAAAAGTGGTGCTTGAATGACTAAGGCATTATGGAATACTATTCTAGCCAATTCATCTATCAAACTAAAATGGATCTGCAAGCCAGAAAGATACTTTGGCTTCCATCAGTACTGGATAGTAAGAATAAAAGAAACATATATATTTATAGGACTTGAATTCTGGTTAGGCAAGATGTATAAGTAAAAGAAAGAGATAAAAACAACAGATTGAGAGGATTATTTCTCAATCAGAAAGTGCATTTATGGTTCTTATTAAAGTGAAAATAGTTAAATGAAAGGACATATTTATATGTTCTCAAAAGTCTATTGTACTACAAAATACAAAGATGATAGATAGAAGAAAAGAAAGAAAGAAAGAAAGAAAGAAAGAAAGAAAGAAAGAAAGAAAGAAAGAAAGAGAAAGAAAGGAAGAAAGAAAAGAAAAGAAAGAAATCTATAGTGAACTCAGTGATAGTTACATATGGTGACTTGCTAAATCCTTGCCATGGTTCTATGCACTTTTCACATCCTAATCTATTTCACCCCCACAGCTACCTTTCAGGTGAGTGCTATTATGAACTCCCATCTTACAAACAAGGAAGCCAAGGTACACAGCTAGTTAAGTAGCAAAACCAGACTTCAAATTCTGTCAAATCCCAGAATTTGTGTGCTTAAGCACCATGTGGTAATGGTTATTGCTTAGGAATTATCAGGTTTGTTGAATGTATCTTTGAATCATTTTGATATCAAAATTTAAAGATACTTATAGCTCAATTAAACAATTTCATTATGAAATCCTTCAATTTCATGATTCTAATATCTTGAGGAATATACCATTAATTAGTTTATTTATTAATAAGTTGTCACCACAAATATTTAGGCTCCTCTGTAACTCATGTTACAGAACACTACTGGTGTTCTTACACTTTGGGGATTTTTTCAGTGGAAAACATGGTAATTATGTATAAACTAAATAACTTTCATACTCCCACTGTCATATATAGTATATACTTGGGAAAAAGTTCCACATGACACAGAGACTACATTGATTGATGTTCTCCCTCAAGCTCATATACAATTCAGCAGGTAAACCTTATCAGTTCTACAACCTAAAAATCTCTCAAATCATCTCCCCTCTTTTTGTTTGGTTTAGTTTGGGTTTTTTGTTTTGTTTTGTTTTTGTTTTTCGTTTTTTGAGAGAGAGAGAGAGCAGGGGAGAGGCACAGGGAGAGGGAAAGAGAGAATCCCAAGTGGACTCCACACCCAGCATGGAGCCCAACAAGGGGCTCATTCTCAAGAACCTGAGATCATGCCCTGATCTAAAATCGAGAGTTGGGTGCTTAACTCACTGAGCAACCCAGGTGCTCCCATCTCCCTTCTTTCCAAACCAACTGTTATGGCCACTGCTTAGACTCAGCATTTCATGAGTCCTTCCCACCTCAAATTCCTTCGGTGTTCTCTGCTGGGGCACTGCAAGGGCATGGCTAGCTCAGGGAGGCAAAAGAACTGCAAGAGTCATGAATTAAGCTTCATGAGCTTCTCAAGTTGTCATAAATAGCCATAAAATCTATTTTTAAACAAACAGACATTTACTACCCAAATACAGCTTCAAGAAAAAGGCCTTAGCTACCCTTCAAATCAAGTTGCCATCCTAGTCATCTCATAGAAACATCTGGAACCAACATTGACCTTCCACCATACTAAATCAAGAATCCCTATAAAATGCAAATCAAGTCATGTTATTTCCCCTTCATCCCTTCCCCAAGACTTAAATTTCTTAAAGCATCATATGAGGCGTTTCATGACTTGGCTACCTTCCTTCCTCACCTGTTGCACGTGCTGTCATCCACCCAAGCTATCCGTATGAAATAACCTGCATCTCACAGAACATACTTTGCTCTTTCAGACCTTTACATCTTACCCATGCTACTCCATATCCTAGAATTGTCCTTTCCATTTTTTGGCTAACTGATGTTCATAGACTGAGATTCCGCTTAAAAACTACATCCTCTGTGAAGTCCTCCTCTAAACCTCAGAGACCTTCCCTCCTTTACAAAAATTTTGCCCCTAACCCAAGAGCTTCTGTGAGTTCTTTCTCTGAGTTCCCCTAACATCCCAGGCACAAATATCTTTTATTTAGTCCTATCACCATAAGGTTCAAAGGTCCTCACACAATGTCATTTCCACCTTGAGCTAGTGAAAGAAATCGGCTCGATCTTGTTTATCACTGTATCCTCACTGCTTCCCACAATGCCTGGCACACACAGTTAATATTCAATGAGTGTTTAATGAGTTGGAATTAAATTCTCTATACAAGACAGTAATAGAGATATGTACATTAATAGAAAATATAAATAATATTGAAAATTTTTTCACTAAAAATATCTGGCCATTGTGATTTTCATAATAAAATTAAAATATTAAATTTATGCTATAGGCACACTGAAATTTTGGACTTTCATGCTCCACTGGTGTACATGCTTAGAAAACTATAGTGGTTCTAAATTAAGAAGCAGTTTACACAAGCTGATTTTGTTGTTATTTCATCATTGTTAAGGAGAACATCATTTCTTTTTAACTAAAACAAATAAGTAACTTTATTATACTAAAGTTGTTCATTTTCATTTTTCCTTTCCCAAAGTAATGGCCACATGTGGAATGAAAAGAATTTTCATTCTCCTTGAACAAGACGAATATCCTGTTTGTGTGATTTGGGGCAGTTTCTTATGAAGACTGCCAGCCTCTTATGAATGTTATGATTTTCAGATGTGTAGTGTGCATTAAAGAACAAGAAGATATCATGAAATATTAGTGACAATTATAGACTGAGCAAAGAAACTGGACAATGTTTCCAAGGGTTATAAGGATCATGGAAATGAATGTTACTCAAAGTAGAGTGGTGATTTATAACCAATTTCCGTCTTCAAATTAGGGCCCAAGTGAAAGAAAACGGAATTTAGCAAAGCATTCTGGTGTATCATTTCCTGCAGCAGAAACACCCACCCAGACTAGTGCCCTCACTAGGTACAGGACAAGAAGCAGCAACCTGAGGGAAGCCCACAGGCTCGCAGGGCTACTGGCTGGCTCTTTGTCACCAAATGCAGCAGGTTGAATGCAGACATCACTGTGATATCTTCACCAACAGAACGAGAGGCAAAGAACAGGGGCAAGAGCTGAGTAGGAGAAAAAAGAAAACAAAAACCAATTAAAACATCACAAATGTTAAACACATTCATTGCACAATTGATGGTTACGGTTTTATCTGGAACTGAACCCATACACACAGTGATAATAAATTTCAAATGCCTATTTTTCAGATGGTGAGCTTACTTTCAACCCAGACTTATTTATATCTTATGAATAAAATACACACAATATAAAAGTGTAATCTGTGAACACATTTTGCAAGAGGTCAGAAAAGAGACGAAGTTTGAAACATTTGAAAAGAATTAGCATTTATGGAGTGAGCTCGTACCATGTGACAGGAACTGTCTGGGGCCCAATATACACATTGTATCATTTAATTCTTACAATAAACCTAGGAGGTACGTTTTATCCCCCAATAATATGTGAGGAAATCGAGGCTCAAAGGTCCAAGGGCACAGAGCAAATAACCAGTGGAAAAAGGATTAGAAAACCCTGTTATATCTCACTGCAAAGCTCTGTTCTTTCCTTACACCATGCTGCCTCCTTCCAGCAATTATTTGTAAATCTTCCTCCCTGGAGAAGATTATAAAATACTGAAAGATTAAGAGATGCCTTTGTTATAGTTTCTTTTTCTTTTCTTTCTTTTTTAAATAGAAAACCAAATAACCTACAGACAACTAGGAGACTTCACTTTAGAAAGTGTTAAGTTTGAGCAAAGCATAGCAAATATGAATTTTCATTTGATTTAATCATTTATAATTTCAAGGTCAATTCTGTGAATAATATTTACAACCTAACCTTAAAAAGGGTAAAAATATTTCTTAGGTTTTGGAAATGAATCTATGTGGAAGAATCTCAAAATTATATGAGTGTTAAACTTCAGAGAAAAGCTCAGTCAGGATTTTCTTAAAGTTTTGTACAACCTTTCAATTGCTAAAGATTAACTTCAAATGAAGATGGAAAAAACTAGACTAGTACTAACTCTTAATAACTTATTTTAAATTGGCATTATAAGTGACTGTAACTACTGCATGTCCAAAAATGGATGTAAAATGAATGTCTTATCCATTTCCTGGCCCTCATCCCCCCAGAATAAAAGTCTGTTCCTGGTCTCTTCTGACATCCTTGAAGAACAACACATAATAAACAGTAATATATTTTACCAAATCATTCTGGAGTGTATCTGACAGAAATCTGCTTGTATTAACATACCTGAACTCTGACTTCTCCAAACTAAACTCACTACAAAATTAAAACATTTTTGCGTTACTAACTGGAGACAAAAGGGAGGAAGAGGGAAGGTAAGTATCACAATGCACAGCTGAAAAGAACCATTAAACATAAATAAACATGTCATTTTCACGAGTGACTGCAGAGCAGGGAAAAGAGCATTCCTTTGGAGCAGACTACTGACTAATAAAAGATCAAAGGTCTATACCTCACAACACTATAAATAAAAATGTATTTTTTTTTCCTTGTGACCTTCTCTGAGAGGAATAAAGTGTGCACGATAAATGTAATTACTTAGCAAAGCTGCAGCCTCATTGTGCTCCACAGCTGACCATAAAACGTCTTCCTATTCTGTTTCATCAACTGCTGTACCAGGCAGCCTGCGCGCCTACCGATGGCCTCGGCCATCTGGCTTGTGTCAAAGCCAGCACACAGGAAGAAAGGGAGTGATGTCACGCTGCAGGTCAGGCAAAGAACAAAGATGCATTCTACAATTAAAAGCTGAGGGCCTCGAATACCAGGGGCCCTCAGCCCTCCAGCGTGATGTGACTGCGTGATTTAACGTCCGGGCTCTTGCATTTATTGCTACCCAAATAGCCAGGGCTCCATCTAGTGGTGAATCAGTTTTGCCCAATTTTCTTTAAAAGAGAACCCATAAAGTGTTACCTTAGTTGACGCCAAGAAAGTGCAGCAACTAAAATGATCGGTAACTTTTAGGGCAGTCTAGTCTTTTTACACTGAAGAATGCAAAAATCATGATTCATTACAATGTTCTCCAATTTAAAACCCTACAGAGCACACATTTCACAGGGTAGGGTACCATATTTTTTTTAAGGCCTTAATCCTCATGATAGCAGAAAAAACAGCAAATTTTGCAAAATGCCTGTAAAGTGACATTACTTACACACTATTCTGAAAATATGTCATCATTAAAATGTAAAGTGAAAAACCATTCTAAAAAATGGACACATGCATCTGGACACCTTGATGAAATCCAACTCATAATCTTATACATCAATGGAACAAAAGAATCATAGTTATTAATATGGTTCTAACATGTGATGCCAAAAGCAACCCTCTCTAGAACAGAAAAAGAAACATCTTTATGCTGAAATGATTTAACACAATTAATTTTTAATGTTTTCCATATACGTTTGCAATAAATGAAATTAAACATTTTGACAAAGTGATCTAAAATACAAAACACATTTGGACAAAAGACGGGCCATCGCAGTGGATATGTGTGAGCAGTGGATGTGTGTGAGCTCTGGATGTGTGTGAGTCCTGGGTGGGAATGTTGGCCCTCCCCTAACTAGTTGTATTACCTTGGACAAACTGCTTACCCCCTCAGTGCCTCAGATCCCTCAACTTCAAAATAAATGAATTGGTAAAAAGCACTTGGAACAATTCCTTGCACATAGTATATACTCAGCAAATGTTAGTTATTATTAGCTATTGACAAGTACAAATATTTGCTATATTTTAAAATTATATGAATTAGATATTTCTAACAGTCGGTTTACACCTAATCCTATTTAGAGTCTCCAAAGACTCTTTTTGAAGCCACAAAGCTTGCTACTCTTTGATGCATTTCCACAGTAAATTATCAATCTAACAAAAATGGTAAGATAAAGATTTCCTAAGGATAATCGTTGATGAAACCCTTAGCATGTGGCAGGCACTATTCTAAGCACTTCAGTTTATTAGCTCTTTTAAGCCCCGCGGTCTTATGAGATGCACACATCATTTTCCATTTTTAGATGCAGAGACTGAGGCATAGGAAGGTCAAGTAACTTGACTAAAATCCTAGAGCCACTGAGGCCCAGGGCCCTTCCTTAACTGGACTAAATGTTTTAGCAGGTTTGAACACAAGCCACGGAGCTCCAGGACCAGTGCTCTTGACCATGACACAACTGGCAAGGAAAAGCTTAGGCTGGACCAGCTCACTCTAAATCCTCTGACTCTATGGGTCCCTACTAGATAATGTGACTGACAATAAACATTTCATAAGGATTCAGTCAATTCAAGAAGAATATTTGAAGATTCTCTCTCTTAACACTGAGTGAAACAAGTAAGGCGTTAGGAAAGAACACAGTCTGAGACATTCTCAGATTTCTGCATTTGCTCTCTCTGTTCCACCAGATGCAACTTCCTCTTTTTTCTTTCACTTTCAAAATTTTTCTCTCAACTTCTTGGACACACCTTTAGGACATCTCCAAAACATGCCTAGTATTGACTTCCCTTGACTATACCAAAGCTTCAGTATGTTGATAGTATAGTACTTTTGAGGCCAAAAAAGCCAATAGCTACATACACCCATCATGCCCCCCCCCCCACAAAAAAAACTGAAGTTTTAGTTTGGCAGTTTTCTTCTTCTTACACTCCCTGAGCCACAGGGTAAGGTCCCCAGCCAGAAACAATCTAGTCCAAAAAGAGGCAAGAGAAGCACATGCATCTGAGGGCTGTTATCTTTTTTTTTTTTTTAATTTATTTTATTTGACAGAGAGAGAGATCACAAGTAGGCAGAGAGGCAGGCAGAGACAGAGGGGGAAGCAGGCTCCCTGTTGAGCAGAGAGCCCGATGCGGGGCTCGATCCCAGGACCCTGAGATCATGACCTGAGCCGAAGGCAGCGGCTCAATCCACTGAGCCACCCAGGTGCCCCATGAGGGCTGTTATCTTTGAGGAAAGAATTAGCATTAAACATCCTGTGGAAATTAGCACTGAGTGAGGACCACTCAGAAAACCTCTAATTCTCTGAGTTTGTCCCCAACTTCCTCACTTTTGTATTGTCTTTGGTATTCTACATGGCAGAATAACATTTATAAATAATCAACATGTTCCATGTTTCTAATGCCAGACACATGTCCTATGCATCTTTCTAATTTCCCAGAATATCCAATACATCATTTTGGAAATAATTTGGTGTTTTAAAACCCTGGCTAAACAAGACCTAATGAGCAGTAACACGCTATGTATTAAGAACAGAATTATACCTCGGTGGTCAGTAGGTTAGGCATCTGCCTTTGGCTCAGGTCATGATCCAGGATCCTGGGATGGAGTCCCAAATCGGGCTCCCTGCTCTGTGGGGAGCCTACTGCTCCCTCTCCCACTCTTCCTACTCTCTCTGTGTCAAATAAATAAATAAAATATTTTTTTAAAAAAAGAATTAGAATACATAATTGTCTAATTTTCTGATTAAAACTTCTCGATGATTCTCCAATGCACATTTCAGGGTTTCCCAACCCTTGTTCTGGGAAACAGGAGATATACTTTCTTTTCTTTTTTTTTTTTTAAAGATTTTATTTGTTTATTTGACAGAGAGAAATCACAAGTAGATGGAGAGGCAGGCAGAGAGAGAGAGAGAGGAAGCAGGCTCCCTGCCAAGCAGAGAGAGCCCGATGGGGGACTCAATCCCAGGACCCTGAGATCATGACCTGAGCCAAAGGCAGCGGCTCAGCCCACTGAGCCACCCAGGCGCCCCAGGAGATACACTTTCAAACAAGTCTGTAGTCAACTCGTTGTGCAAATGTTACCCAATAAAAAGAATCCAAGAGGCTTTCTAGTAAATACTTGCTTCACTTGTCTCAGCTGGTGCCTCTCAAATGATTTTGACCATAGAAAAAACCTCCACATCTCTCTTCATTCCATATCCTTACTCTCCTTGTTGCCACTCCTAACCTCTCCCATTCTGGTCCCCACTGAGGGACCAAGCATGTGATCACATCCCTTCCAACAATTTTCAGGGCACTGATTGCTTATGTCTCTGTCTTCCTCTTCTAGATTATACAGTTCCTAAGCAGAGGGACGGTGTCTTTCTCCTCTTTGTATCCCAGTACCTGGCGCCCAACAGCCATGATGTACTGAGTGAGAGAATGACCACATCCGTGACACATTCCATGGGTCACCATTTCCCACCTTGACTTCTCTGCCGTCTCAACTGCTAATGGTGCTTAAAGATGATAATCTGAATTAAAACTGGGTGGTTCTTTCACAGGACTTAGCAGTTCCTATCAAGAGGTAGGAAGTAGAAAATGCAATCTGACTTGAGATCCAAAGATAATTCAAATGCTCTATTTTGGTTAAAAAATATATATATATTTCTCATCTTTTTCCCTCCCAAACTGCCCTCCAAAAAGTTGGCTAAAATTAGTTTGCTGGTTTTTTGGTTTGAGTTTATTTTTATTTCCTTTTACTTTTTTCCTTGCAGTGAAACAATAAACTGCCAAAGAAAGATAGTATAAACAGGGAATCCAGAGAACTCACAAAGTTGTTCATCAGCTCCAGAAGAAACGAGCTGATTGTCCTAGTGCATTTAAAGTGTCAAACCTAAAGGTCAAACGTCTCTTTCCAATAAATGCCAAAGGAATGTCTACATCAGTTGTTTTCCACAGGCTAGTAAAATATCCCCGATAAACACTGGGGTCAACAGAGAGCTGACAAATTTGAATTTTGTCGAAGAAGGACAAAATAAAAACAAAGTTCCAAACCCTAATCTCACCATAGTATCAGAAATGAAAGACTGTTAACACCAAGAACGAGGAAAACAATCTTCTGAATAGAATATATTTAGTTTCGTGTGGAAATTATTTTTCATTATTGTTGTCTTTCTCATTTCATTATGAAAAGAAGAAACTTCATCATGGGCCAGCACTTGGGAATTGCTAATCTAAATGTCTACTACAAAGTTCTATAAAAATATTGTTCTTATCAACACAGTGCCTAGTACAATTTACGTTCAGCTAATGTTGGTGGAATGAATTGTTCAATCAATCATTTACTTCTTCCAACCAACAGGCCATTAGCTAGAACTGGGCATCCCTTTTGTTAAGCAAAGATCTGTTTGTATTTGTTGTAAGAAACAGCCAGAATTCTGGTTACTCAGAATTCTAAACCAATCTTCCAAACCATTTAGAGATCATACTTTTTTTTTTTTTTTTTTAAACATAGGGAGTAGTTAGCTGATTTTTTTTTTAAAGATTTTATTTATTTATTTGACAGATAGAGAGCACAGGTAGGTAGAGGGGCTGGCAGAGAGCGAGAGAGGGAAACAGGCTCTCTGCTCAGCAGGGAGCCCGATGTGGGACTCGATCCCAGGACTCTGAGATCATGACCTGAGCCGAAGGCAGCGGCTTAACCCACTGAGCCGCCCAGGCGCCCTAGAGATCATACTTTTAAGTTAAGGAATTTATAAAAGATACTCAGTTCATGTGCAGAAGTTCCTATGGAAAACAATGTGTTAAGAGGAAATGAATATGCAGAGATGTAAGATACAGTCTGCACTCTCAAAAAATGTACTAGCCTAGATGGAAACATAACACATGCCTTAAATACCTTAACAGGGGTAGAAATAAAATACATGGAATTTCAGGGAAAGAAATATATATGTATTTTTAAATATCTTATTTATTTATTTGACAGACAGAGATCACAAGTAGGCAGAGAGGCAGGCAGAGAGAGAGGTGGAAGCAGGCTCCCTGCTGAGCAGAGAGCCCGATGTGCAGCTCGATCCCAGGATCCTGGGATCATGACCTGAGCCAAAGGCAGAGGCTTTAATCCACTGAGCCACCCAGGTGCCCCCAGGGAAAGAAATATTGCTTCCAACTTTGGGGGAGGGCGTTGGTGGTATAGTGGTGAGCATACCTGTCTTCCAACTTTGGGGGAGGGAGTGACAGGAATATGGGGGTGTTGGGAACCAAAACAAGCTGCTTAAAGAAATTAAAAAAAAAAAATCTATATATCTATATAGCTATATATCTGGGGTTAGCCATTTTTTAACTTTTGATCTCAAGATCTCTTCATACTCCTAAAAACTATCAAGAACTCAAGAGGTCTTTTGTTTATATGGTTATACCTATCAATATTTACTATATTGAAAATTAAAACTGAGTAATTTTAAAAAAATATTTGCTGGGGCGCCTAGGTGGCTCAGTGGGTTAAAGCCTCTGCCTTCGGCTCAGGTCATGATCTCAGGGTCCTGGGATCAAGCCCTGCATTGGGCTCTCTGCTCCGTGGGCAGCCTGATTTCTCCTCTCTCTCTCTCTGCCTACTTGTGATCTCTGTCTGTTAAATAAATAAATAAATAAATAAATAAATCTTTTTTAAAAATAATAAAAAATTAAAAAAATATTTGCTTATTCCATTAAAAAAACAATTAAAAAATATATTTTAAGTGTCATTTTTAGTGAAAAATAACTGCATTATCCAAACCATGAATTTTTATTTTTGCAAATCTCTTTTATAGTTGGCTTAACAAAAAACAACTTAATTCTCATGTCTACTTCTGCATTCAATCTGTTGTGATGTGTTTTTTTGGTTTAACTATATATACGAATAAAATCTTGCCTCAGGTATGTTGTTAGAAAAGAGAGGAATATTTTAGTAAGTTTTTTAGAGAACTGTAGATATTTTTCTTTGATACTACATCAAAATTAGACAAATGATAGTCTGAAACTATTATCAATAAAGGTTTCATACAATTACATTAAAACTTAATGCTCTATCTTGCATTTTGTTTTTGTTTTTAATTTTTTGTTAACATATATTATTAGCCCCAGGGGTACAGGTCTGTGAATTGCCAGGTTTACACACTTCACAGCACTTACCATAACACATACCTTCCCCAATGTCCATAACCCAACCACCCTCTCTCTCCCCTCCCTCCCCGACAACCCTCAGTTTGTTTTGTGAAATTAAGAGTCTCTTATGGTTTGTCTCCCTCCCAAACCCACCTTGTTTCATTTTTTCCTTCCCTAACCCCCAAACCCCCCACTTTGCTTCTCAACTTCCTCATATCAGGGAGATCATATGATACTTGTCTTTCTCTGACTGACTTATTTCACTCAGCGTAATACCCTCTAGTTCCATCCACATCGTCGCAAATGCCAAGATTTCATTTCTTTTTGTATCTTGCATTTTGAAAGGATCCTCTGACCGCATGATTTTGTAACATCATGCAATGTTCACTTTAAAAATGTTGGTTTACTGGGTGACGCAGATCTTTCATAAGTTGACACATTTCATTATCAATAGAAAAAGTCATATTCATTAATATCACCATTGATTTCACCAGAAGAGTCTTTAAGTACTGAGAAGCTGTCAAACAAGCTCACAGAGGTAAACATAAGTTTTCCAAAATTTTATTTTTTACCTTGCAAGCTCGAATTTACCATTGCCAACTAATATTGACAACTGTTTTCCTTAAAGTGAAAGAATCACTTCATTCATTAAGAAAATGCATACCAAATATCCAAGTATAAACAACCACAGTTTGTCTATTGGTCATTCCGTCAAGTAAAATTGTGTTTCAAACAACTGCACAAGCGCTTTGCCTGGAGACAACCACTGTTCTTTGGTATGTAGAAGCCCTTTATAAAAGTGTATTTCCCTTACTTCACACACAATGTTACAAAGATATCTACTCAAGGTCAAGATTTAATTAAATTAATATAAATGTTACTACTTCATCAAGGACATTCTTCTGTGAAAATGGCTTTTCCCTCCATGTGTATGTTAATAAAGAATAGAATGACTACTAATAAAGACACCAGCAGTGTTACCCACTTTTGCTTTTCCAACATCACTGCAAATGTCAACACAATGAAAAAACATCTTAGTATTAAAACAGTTTTCACTTTGTGATTCCCTTAAATGGGTCTCAGAGACTCCAAGGGTCATCAGTCTACACTTTAAGAACTGCTAGTCTGGCACATTGCTGGGCAACAGCACAGTAAATAGTCAATAAATATTTGTGGAATATATGAACATGAACAGAGAAATACATGTATAATTCATCCTATAATGTTTAAGAAACAACAAATGGTTAGAAAATAGTATCAGTAGTCTCTTTAGATTTCTTACTACTTCTCGAGATAATTAGTACATTTTCTATTTCTTCTAGTCTGTGGACAAATGCAAAATTTTAAACTATTTTATCAAAGGGAAGAGGATAGTCATGACGGATTTCTGAAAGTAATGATTAAGTGCTACAACCCAATTTTCTCAGCACCAATCTTTGAAATACACAAAAGTCTATGTCCTACTAAGGGAAAAGAAAACAAATTTTGAATTACTGCTATCTAGAAAAGGAAAATTAACTTGTTGATAAATTCAACATTTTTCAACCTATATCATATACATGGCATTATTAATTCATGTGATTTCTACTAATAAAAGCCTGCCAAAGAATTAGACCTTTTGGAAATGCTTGAGGGTAACAGAATTGTATCATTAAATAGATTTAGAACTGGAAAAAAAATCTTTGGAGAACACCTAATACATCAATTTTTGAATATGAAGTCATCACCCACCACAAGTAAAATATTATTTATGAGGTGTTTCACACATAATTTATTAAAAATTAAAACTTTAGATATCAAAGTATGAAAATAATGTTTTTTAAGAAAGCAACTAGGATGTATTTAGAGTTATCTCTTTAACAATGTCACCCTCATTTTGTTTTCTGACATGAATTCTTGAGTGGGAGAGAGAAGAGTGGAGTTAGAACTCACACCAGGAGGGGCGCCTGGGTAGTTCAGTGGGTTGAGCTGCTGCCTTCGGCTCAGGTCATGATCTCAGGGTCCTGGGATTGAGTCCCGTGTCGGGCTCTCTGCTCAGCAGGGAGCCTGTTCCCTCTCTCTCTCTCTGCTTGCCTCTCCATCTACTTGTGATTTCTCTCTGTCAAATAAATAAATAAAATCTTTAAAAAATAAATTAAAAAAAAAAAAAAAAACTCACACCAGGAAAGTGCAGCCTAGACCATCTGTTCCTCAAGTCTATAATCACAGTCTGCCGTATGACTGTGAGTATGTTGTTTATGAAATATCACCCATCATGTATATCTCAGTGGAAAAAAAAGTGGGAGAAACAATGAACTGATCCAAACCTCTTATTTTGTAAACAGCAAAACAGAGATAAAGAGACTTACCAAAGGTCATACAGCCAACTGGAGAAAATAGTAGGCTAAAATCCCTCTTGTCTACAAACTGTAGCATCTATATTTTCTCTATTATTCAATTCACATAAAAAGTAAGAAAAGGACATAAAGAATTGCACCTAATACTGACAATGCAAAAGTTACACTGTGTCAATTAGGGTATACCAACAGTATAGTTAAAATAGAATTATGGACAAAAGTCCACCTTCTGATGCTAATTGTAACTTTACTAAATGCTATTTTTTTTCAGAATTCCTGTTTTGAAAAGCACCTAGTTAAATACAGGGATTTGGGGCGCCTGGGTGGCTCAATTGTTAAGTGTCTGCCTTTGGCTCAGGTCATGATCCTAGGGTCCTGGGATGGAGCCCCGCCTCTGGCTTCCTGCTTGGTAGGAAGCCTGCTTCTCCCTCTCCAACTCCCCATGCTTGTGTTCTCTCTCTAACTGTGTGTGTGTGTCTCTCTCTTTCAAATAAATAAATAAAATCTTTAAATAAATAAATAAATACAAGGATTTGTTCATTCTCACAGTAATATTTTATGACCTCTATCTCCAATATAAAACACAAATCTTTTTCTTCTAAAATGTACATTGATTTCACAGCTCATAGCCTCTACATTATATATGTGTTTCATCTAAACAGTCTTTCTTAATATTTAAAAAGTGCCGACAACAAGAAAGCAAAACCCACATAAATCATTTTTGATTACCACAAAAAATGCCTTCAGAATTTTTCAGTATGACTGTTCCATTTTGTTGTGTTTACACAGTACAGTTTTGTTTTGCTTTTCTAGTACATGAGTTCAAATCCAAACTTTCTCACTGACTAGTTAGGTTTCATGTGAAGTTTTGCTCTGAGCTTTGAAAATCTCAGCTGTAAACATGGAACAGCTTCCTTGCAAGCCTGCTACTACAGGAGAACGTGGCACACAGTCACCTCTAAATTAATACTATTATTCCTCTCTTAAGTAACATTCTCTACTGGTTATTTGTTAATACTCACCCATGGAATTTGCAGAACTGAACGTCATTGTTGCCCCATGACATTTTATATAGTTGACCTTCTTTATTGAAAACATTCTCGGGGTGCCTGGGTGGCTCAGTGGGTTAAGCCTCTGCCTTCAGCTCAGGTCATGATCCCAGGGTCCTGGGGTCGAGCCCCCAACACTGGGCTCTCTGCTCAGCAGGGAGCCTGCCTCCCCTCTCTCTCTGCCTGCCTCTCTGCCTACTTGTGATCTCTGTCAAATAAATTTTTTAAAAAATTATAAAAAAAAAAAAAAGAAAACATTCTCCATTTGACTATTTCTATGATACTACACAGCATCATTTTCCTCCTCCATTCTGGAAATTACTTCTCTATCTCACATTGTATTTGCTTCTGATTTTCAAACAGATTTTGCTCCCGACGTATCTCTTCAGTGCCCTCTATATTCCTCATGGTTGAATCTCTTTCTTACAGATTTCACCTATTCTTACAACTTCAACCATGTAAAGCTCTAGCTCCAACCCTGAATCCAACCCTGAAGATGCGTCTAATGCTGCATCTTCTAACATCTACTGCATAACATCAACTTGCCTTTGCACAGTGTTCTAATTTACAGGCACTTTCATAAACATCGTAATAATAGAAGCTTACAAGAAAAAATCTTTAGTGGCACTTTAAAATATTATTCAACTATTTTGCATGCATACATCTTACTTGACATTACTATTAATGATAATCATTTTTGAGCCCCTGTACGAGATGATTTTGCATGTGGGTATATATCCATCCTCTTATCGACCCTGAGGGAAGCATTCCTACATGTCACAGATTAGTCCTATTTGCCCAACATTTCTGGCTCTCTGTTTTTCAGGCAAGTTAGCAATGCACTTCCTGGCCCCTGTGATTGAGTGAGACCACATGTCATTGGATCTGGGCAATAAGTTGTGAACATAAATGATAATGTGTGTCACTTCTAAGCCACTGTACTTAATTATTACTGTGAGACTCTCTAGAACTTTCCTTCTCTCTCCAACAGTGACCAGCAATGTTCTATAATTAGATGTTGGCTGCTCTATTAACAATGATCCTGGAGTAAGAAGACATGGGGCAGAGTCCCCCATCTGACAATGAACATGCAATACAAGCAAGAAATAAACCTTCAGTGTTTTAAGCCATTGGGATTTGGGGATTATGTGTTCCAGCAGAATCTCGGATTCAGAGAACAATTTGTTTGAGGTCATAAGGTCAGTAAATGATGGAGTCAGGATTTGAACTGAAGTCTGTGTTAAATCTCTTCTACCACAGGAAAAATTTCCCAAAGGCAGGAACTTTTGCGTTCCAGACTGCTGGAACATTCTCATCCTTCCAGACCTTGTTTGGGAAAATAACAGGGTCTGGAAGGATGAGAAATCCAATGTCAAAGACAATGAGACCATCTTGAAAAGCCCAGAATCTCTCTCATCCCTAAATACCCGAAAGATATTCTCACCTTGGTCTGAAAACATGGCTCTCCTCTCATATTCAGCTATTAAAGGCTAGGAAAGATTTGCTTCACCCTGGATCACCTGGAGATAACAAACGGGCCCCAACTCTCAAGAATAAAGCTTTCACTCAGCTATAAAACTGAGTAGTTCCTGGTCACAATAAAATGAATACAAAGATCTCATTTCCTGAAATGACTGAAAGCTCCCTGTTCAGTGCTGCTTCTCTTACTGAATAAACAGGTCTGTGCCCAGATGCAGGCCCCTGGCCAGGGCGGCCTCCGCCATTAAAAGATGGCGCCTGGCTAGTTGCCAGGTTAGGGTTGCCTCGTGAGACTAAGCAGAACGCCCAAAGAGGAAGTAAACAGCATTGGTTGCTAGCGAAGTTGTTCGTTTAGGTGCACAGCCTGATTCGCTCCCTCCTGTACCCTGCTCACTGATTGGTCATGTAAGCGTATATAAGTGTGTAGACTTGCGGAAATAAAGAGAGAAGATACATCTGAACTGGGGCTTCTTGTCGTCCTTGCGTGTCGAGGGCAATACTTAGAAATATAGCCCCCTGACTTTAATCAATCTATGAAAAAATAAGAAGAAAAAAAACCAATCCATTTGCCATGATGCTAGAAAAATATATATCCTTTCCCATGGAACAGAGATCACTGGATCTAAGGAGAAGGAACTACAGCAATAGATCACTTTTTTTTTATCTGAAAGTAAATAATAAGTGAACAACAGGTATGGAATTACCAATATACACTTTTAAAGACCACCTATATACAGAGATTCGGATGCGGTTTCAGAAGAGAAGGTAAACAGTAGTAACATCACATTTTAAAAGAAAAAGAAAAGTTATGTAGCTAACGAAATGTACAGAAGGCCAAAAAAAAGGTAGAGGAAGGGGTGCGAGAACCAGGACCCTCATCTCATAAAGTAGTCAGGAGATACACTAGACTAGAAAATGCTAATTGACCCTTGGAATCCATTCTTCCTTCTTTGTGTTAGTAAGAGAACCCTCTGAAATTTCAGCTGAATACACAGCTACATTTCTCAGTCTCCCTTGCTGAGACCAGGATACTCAGTTTGAGCCAATGGAATATAAGCCGAGAAAGATCGAATCTCCTCCTTTAGAGACAAAGTCACTACTTCAGCCATGCCCTTGCTCTGGGGAATGGCAACAACTGTAGCAGCATGCCTGGACCCTGAGATGGAAGTTACTTGAGGGGGAAGACAGACTCAACAAGTCCTGAAGCAAAGCTATTCACCAATCCATCCAACTGTGGTCTATCACCTACAGTGGGCTACTGTGGGAGAAAAATAAACTGCTGTTTATTTAAGTCACTCTCCTTGGAATCTGTGTTACAACTGCTTGGCAGGTCGCCTATCAAAAGCTGATGAGCAAATATATTATTTATTGTTACAAAAGTGAACAATAGGAAAATTTTAAAGTTAATATAGAACAGTAAACAGTGGTAGACAAACTAGAGAAGAAAGAGCCGAGATACATCCTTACTTTTCATGACTGATATCGTATAAAATAGATGAATCAAGAAGCAGTGCTAAAACTATATTGACTAAAATTAGGGAACTACCAGCATGATTTAAAAACATTACTCCAGAAGAGTAAGACAGAGATGGGGAGGGGTGGAGTCGAAGGCGGCTGCTTTTCTTCTTAAGTTCTCATGTACCAAGAACTATGTAGAGGTTTTTTATGAAAATAAAGCTTATATGTGCAAAAAAGATGGAATGCTTCAATAGACCATTTCATCTAAAGAAAAACTTGCTAATGTAGGCTGACTAAATCCTACGCCTGGGACTATAAACTACAGTATCTATATCTATCACTACAAGACTATTTTTAATGAGTTGAATATAATGCCTAAAAATATGTGTCCTTAAACCATGTTTCAAATGTTCTAAGTTAGAACTTTGCCACCATTCCAGGAAAACAGAAAGTGTTAGCACTGGAAACTGCAAATAAATATTTGCTCTTGTACTAAAATTTCAGCATTCCTCCCTCCAAGTTTACTTTCTATTGCAGGAAGTACAAAAATTATGAAATAAATTCTCATGATGGAATGAGTTACGGTTTGAATCTGATGGAGTAGATAAAGGAAAATTTTAAGAAAATGAAGTCCTATTACACTGAAAGATAAATCTTTAATGGTCTCCATCAACTATCCTTTGGGAGAGAAGCGAAGCCATGAATGTGATCATCTAGTGAAAGAAATAAAATAATTTGCAAAATGTTCTACTTTGTCCCTTAGTGGGTTTTTAAAAATTAATTTTAGGTAATTAAATCATCTTTTTAAAAAAAGTCTGGGGGGTGCGTGGCTGGCTCAGCTGGTTAAGAGTTGGACTCTTGACCTCAGCTCAGGTCTCAATCTCACAGAAATGAGTTCAAGCCCTGCTTAAAATAAATAAATAAAAGGGAGAGGAAGAAGAATTTGGGTATCCCACATGCATCTCAAACTATTAATTTGTTTGTCTCTTTACCAATTTATAACTGGCAGACTCAATTTGTTTCTTTCTTTACTAATTTGTTATTCTTCCTGTATTCCCGATCCTGTTAAAAACTACTCCCAGCCACTAAACTTCAAATCTGGGAGTCATCCTCAATGATGTTCTACTTTAAGCATTCATATCCAATTGACACTAAGTGCTGCCAAATTTATTTCCAAGATACTGCTCAAATATATCCTTTTCTGTTTATCTTTCATCTAATATACAGTATTGGCCTCTTACTGGTCTTCCTGCCTTTAACTTGACTCCCCTCACATCACTCTCACTACTGCTGCAAAAGTTTGACTATGTCAATACCCCGCTTCATGTGCTTCCATGCTCACTGGCATCTACAGGGGAAAATTCAGCCAATCTCTCCTGGCATTCAAGATGAACCAGGCTTGCTTCCTTTCCTACTTGCATAACACTTCAGTCATCAACACTCCCTGGTATGCTGTATGCTCCATGAATTCTCTTGTTCTTTATTTTGTCTCTAGTATCTGACACAGCAACTAACCCCCAGCAGGCATTCAATAAGTATATTTTGAATATTTTGAATAAATAAATAAATGTTGTGATGATAGCCAACTCTTGATCGTTTCCCACATACTCATAAGGGATGAACTCTTCATTTTTAACCTCCAAGACCCAGTTTAGTATCACCTCCTCAGGGAAACTTTTCTTTACACACACACTTTTTTTTTTTCTTTACACACTTTTCTTTTTGTCCCCACACCCTTCTCCTCATCCCTTCCATTAGAAAATGAATCATTTGTTCTCCTATACTACTACCTACCTTAGTGCCTCTATTATTATACCACTACTGTGTGTTAGAGTCTCAGGTTTATGTATGCCTCTCCTATAAACTGCTTGAGAGTAGTCAGTGGTACACAACCATTGTAAAATAAAGGCTCAATAAATGTTTTCATCAAACAGAACTCAAATGTCACTTCCTCTGTTTTCCCCCATCTCTGTGCATAATGTCCTACCTCCTATAGCCCTAGACTCCTATGTTGTATCTAGGCAGTGTAGAATATAGGAAAGAGTCAGAACTGGGTTCAAATTCTGACTCCATCACTTAGCTCAGCTGATAAATCTTGAGCAAATTAATTAATCTCTCTGATCCTGTTTCCTTACCTAAATACTCTATCAAAACACTAATTGCATTAAGTTTTGGAAGGGTTAAATGAAATAATGTTTTTGAAAGTAATTAGCAGACTGCTCAGTGAATTTTACTCCCATTTCCAAGGAGGAAAAGCAAGAAATATCATGTAGAGATAGAGACAACAGGTGAAAGACAGCATGTGCATGTATGTGTGCACGTGTGTGCATATGTGGCAAGGTTTAATGAGCTTAATTTTGCACAGGGTTAGAATAATGCAGTTTTCTAGCAGACAACTCAGCTATGATTAACTTGAGATTAATTTTTCTATTACAGCAATTATGTTTTAGTGATTGCCAAAAAAATCATTATCTTTGACAAACAAAAATTTCAAGTTTTGCAATAAAGTGTTTCAGTCAAGCATATAGAGTGATCTAGCTTTATGCATGCATAAGGCAAATATATTAATATAACAGGAATCTGACAAAGTAGACTTTTGGTCAATTCTAATTTGAACATCTCGATAAGAGAAAATATTATTGAAATTCAACTAACACTGTCAATATCACTCACATTCAAAGAATAAAACGTTCTCAGATTTATAACTAATTTTGCATCATGACTGAGAATTATCTACATCAGAGTACTGAAATCCCAGTACTAGCCTTGTGACTGATATTAATTTGTCATTTGAATGCCAATAAATTCTGTTGCTCCTAGGTTCTTCTAAACAGAATACTAGCAACTTTTTTACTTCATAATTACACTTTATTTGCATTTCAGTCATTCTACAAGCATTTTGAAGCTTCCTAATTATGCTTTATTGGATTCTTTTTATTAAATGTTGTTTTGTAAAAAAGGGCTAAATGTTATATAACACTCTGTAATTCCTTCAGATAACAGGAGAGCTCCAGAAATACGCATGCATATATTCTGCATGCAGGGGGAAAAAAAGACCTTAGGGATGGACTCTAGTCAAATGATATATGAACCAAAATATCCTTAAGAATTGTAAAGCTGAGGTATAAAAGATATGATGGTAATCACGAAATGCAGATATTATATAATTAAGTGAAAAAGATAAAAATAATTCTTTAAAGGGAGAACATATAAAAATAACAATTCCACAATAAGCATGTGGATCTACAGCCCCACTTTAGTTAACAAAGGCACAGCAGAAAAAAAAAAAAAAAAAAAATCCAAAGCTCTTCTTGCAGAGAAGAGTCAAATGCTATTGTATACTTAAAAAAAAAAAAAATTCAATAATTAGATTAGTTTAGGCTTAATGATGGCTTTGAACACTTTCTCAAGGTCACAGAACCTAAAATATGTCAACCTGTCAAATCCTTATGAAATATAAAAGCAAATTCAACACAGAAATCATATGGCAAAAGACTGAAAACTAAGGGGAAAAGATCATAAAAAGAGGATAAAACAAGAGGACAAGGAATGTCATCAACTATGTCCATGATAACACAAAAGATATAGGATTTAAATACATCTACTAAAAAATGACTCCATATAGAGTTACAAAACAAAGAAATGGCATAGAGGGAATTTTTAAAAAGCGGAGATAGAGACTTCACATGTGCATACACCACACACACACACACACACACCACCACCACCACCACCACACAAAGGTGGCAATATAAATAAATACCTTTTAAAAGAGAACATAGAGGAAAACGAACGTGCATCCACACTGGAAACTGAAACAGGATCAACGCACTCTGAAATACTTCAGCTAGACTAAGTGCAGAAAGAAGGTATTGAGGAAAAGGCCAATCCCAACTCCTCTCACGTGCAAACATTGTTCCCGTGAGCTAGTGGAAGAGAATCCAGCAGATTCCTGCCAGGATTCTGAACCAGCGCCAAGGCAGAGACCAGGTAAGTCACAGGTAGAAGAAGGCACTTACTGGCACAGTGTATCTGGAGCCAAGAGTTAACTCTGGCAAGCACTTCTGGCACTGGAAGCCATGCTATGCATGGATTCTGAGGCAAAGCTCATGCCTAGCATACCAACGGCAGGGGAAACACTGCCATGGCTGGCTTTTGGAAAAACAGAGGCAAACATGGAAAATTAGGGGCACTGCCCTGGAGATTCTGAGTGCTATTTCACTCAGAGAAAAGAACTCAATCCTAGGGTGCCACTTCTTGCTCCAGCCCCCTCCAGTTCTGATGCTTCTTCCCCTCTCTACCTGTGGTCACTGGGGTCAGAAAATTAAACTATAGTAAACCTAAACTTTTCTCTTCTTCCCCTTTATCACCCTAAAATATTAACAAGACACACATCAAACTCAGCTACAAGGCCTCTCACTTCCCAAACTGGGCAAGTCACGTTGCACTCACCCTTTACTCTCTCTGAGAAACAGATGCTGGGGACAAAGTGGGGAACCACAGGCCATGGATCCGCCTCTGTGAAGTTTCTGTATTAGTGAGGACACTATCTGCAAGTGCAATAAGGACCCAGGAGAAACAAAGGGGGCATAAAATCCTATAGAACAGAGGGAAGAAGTCTAGTTTGGGTGGGGAAGCCTAAGAAAGCCTTCTTGGAGGTAGTAACATTTAAATGAAGAATAAGAGATAAGACTGTGTGGCCCACATCAAGAATGAAGAAACAAGTATCCCAGACAAAGAAAGCGATAAGCCATGGCCCTGAGATAAGAATGAACACAGCCAGGGCACCTGGGTGGCTCAGTGGGTTAAGCCTCTGCCTTCGGCTCAGGTCATGGTCTCAGGGTCATGGGATTGAGCCCCTCATTGGGCTCCCTGCTCGGCAGGGATCCTGCTTCCCCTTCTCTCTGCCTGCCTCTCTGCCTACTTGTGATCTCTCTCTATCATATAAATAAATAAAATCTAAAAAAAAAAAAGATTTCTTTTAGATTAAAAAAAAAAAAAAAGAAAAGAATGAACACAACCTCAGGGGTGAGGAAAGCAGAGCGGGGCTGGAAGGTATAGGTAAGGAGAACAGGAGGGAGATGAGGAGGCTGACAAAGCTAGCAGAAGCAAATCTTGGAAGGCGTTTTAAGAATACGGAACACCATCCTAAAAAAAAAGAGGAATAACTGTAAAATGGATGGTGGTGGCATAAGACCAGGAGCAGTGAGACTAACGAGGAAGCTATTACATAATTCTAGGCCAAAGCTTGATACAGCACAAGAGAATAAGAAAAAAATTTAGGAGGACTTCAGTTATGGCTCAAGCAACTGTGCAAATGGTAATACCATTTAGTAGATTAGGAAACAAGAGGGGAGGCTTAAGTTTGGGCAAAGAAAAAAAAACCCTTTAGTTTTTGACATGTTCAAGGTGCCTAAGACACTGCCATCCAAATGGATATAATACAGAAGCAAGTGATACAGAGGACTGTGGCTTAGGAAACAGATCTGGCTTATGGATAGATGTATGGGGAGTTAATTTTATACAAATGGAACTGAAGCCGTGGAGTAACTCTGATTGCCTCAGAAAATGTGTAAAACGAGAAAAGAAAATGTCAGAGCTCTGCAGAAACTCAACATTTACTGGTGAGATGGAGGAGAAAGAATTAGCAGAGGAGGCCAATGAGGAGCACTGGCCAAAGGGAGAGGCCAAGGAAGGTGTTATCCAGAATACTAATGGTGATGATAATTAGGACAATGATAAGGCTGTTGCTAGCTAACATTTACTATGAATGAACTCTGTGGAAGGCCCTGAACTAAGTAGTCTACATATATTGTCTCATTTAACAATTACAACAACCTATGTGGTAGGAACTATAGTATTGCCATTCTACAAGTGAAGAAACTAAGGCACAGATAATTTAATTGATGTGTTTAGGATCATATACATAACAATAACAGTATTACAAATTGGTAGAAAAGACCATTTCTAGAAGTGAATGGTCAATGTATCAAATGCCCTGAAGACAGAGACCAAACTGAGTTCATTGGGCTTATTAACGTTAACGCCATTAACAGCTCCAATCAAAGCAGTTTCAGTGGAAGAGCATGGATAGTTCTTTTCATTCTCTTGGACCCTACATCCAGTACCTCAGTTCATTGGCACTCTGGTCCAAACCATTATCAACTAAACTAGCCCTTAGTGGTTTACCAGCTTCCATTTGGCCCCTACAAGCCATTTTCTGCACAGCAGTCAGACTGATTATTTTAAAATGCAAATCAGATCTTGTCACTGACTGCTTAAAACCCACTAATGGCTTCCATCATGCAGAATAATACCTAAGCTCCTCATTGTGATCTAAAAGCCCCATATGATCTCACCACCTTCTTTGCCCCCAACTCTAACCATCCTCCCTCCTTCTCCTACCACAAAATGGTCTTCGCACTCCTTCTACAATAGGCCATGCCTGTTGCAAACTGAGAATGGAAGTCCCTAGTCTCTCTAGCTCTTACTGCATCCCCAGAGATTAGATGAGTTAGTGCTCGACATATAGCATGGGTTTACACATATTTTTGGATGGACAGCAAATAAAGACAGCAAGCACATAAACAACGTGTAAAACAACTTGGTCAGAGAGGATGATGGCAAGTGGAGTAGGCTTTGTTTATTTTACAAGATAAGAGAAATTTCAGCTTATTTAAATAAAGGATAGTAAGAGATTATCCAAGACCTTAACCCATCTAGGGAAAAAAGTTATACAAGAAACTAAGGCACAGATAATTACAGTCAAAAGGGATTTTACTCTCTATACTGAAGTTTTTTTGTTCTGCAATTTGAGGGGTTGGGGGAAATCAGTAGTTTCCAACCACTCTCAAGAACTTCCCTTTATTTAATTATTTTTCTTCACAATTATCCTTGGTTACTTTACACTGAAAGGAGACTCCGATTAACAATTACATATGTCTGGTTAATGAAATAATTATACCAAACAAATCCAACTTATTTGGGAAATCCAAGGCTCAGGAAGATTAAGTGGTTCATTTAAAGTCACAGAAATAATTTTTTTAAAAAAGAGGCCATTGTCTAAAAAATGAAGAAACTGGCCCAAATTAGCACAAGAAATCAATGAAATCAATTCCAAACCACATACCAAAGTAAAAAACTGAAAGATTTTAGAAAATTAATTTTAAAAAGATACTCTTTTTCCTTTTAATGGATGGGGAAACAATAATAAATCCCAGAGAATTTTAAACAACCTGCATGAAAAAGTCATGGTCTAACCATGAAGTAAATTAAACTGTAACATGACTTTAAACAATTGGTGTTGCGCAGGAAAACCAACTTAAGAATCACACTAGGGTCATTTTTTTTTTGAAAGTCACAAAAACACTTCAATACCTTAAAAGTTAAATGGGAAAAATATAATTAAAAGAAAAGACTACACAGGAGTCACTATACTGCAATGATTAGAAGCATAAACTCTGTAGCCAGAAGGCCAAGATTTAAATCATAGTCATTCAAATTACTGAATGCCTTGCACCTCAAGCCATAATCTCCATATATGAGTTCTTGTGATAATATGCTACCTCCTTGATTAAGTTGCCATGATCATTAAATAATTTATTATATGTAAACAGTAAATACTTAAACTAGCGGCTGGCACAAATGGTAAAAAAACAAGTAACATCCGTATGTGAGTATTTGCTATTATTTTTATTATCACTACCATTATTATTATTAATATTCACTATATGGATGGTGAAGCCTAGAAGCAATGGGGAAAAAACAGATTTGATTCCATCGAAAAATATAAGCACCCTAACTGATAAACATGAAAGGCACAGAAATAAATAAAAAGTAGAAAAAAATACAGATAATAAAGGAAATGTTAATCTTTTAATGTTAATCCATCAATATGGATAACACAAATATAATGAGATGGGGGAAGAAAGCAAGTCACAGAAGCTACACAGCAGATGATAGCATTAGATAGAGCTCCAAGGAATACAAAAGTAAATAGTAAATTTTGTAGAGATAGATACATCTATAGTAAAACTATAAAAAAATAAAGTAAGAGTGAGGGAAAAAAAGCAAGAGTGTATTAGTTATCACTTGTGCTAAGTGATTACCACAAAATGCAAGACTGGGAACTCTGAGCAGAGGGCAGGTGTAAAGGGAGGTCACACAGGCAACTTGAACATTCCACTTCCGAAGCTGAGCAGGAATAACTAGATTTTTAAAAATCATTCTTTATGTCTTATATATAGGTGTTATGTATTCTTTTTGTGCATGTGAAATATTTATTAAAAAGGGGAAAAACTTAGAAATAATCTTATAAAGGCAAGCGCCTGGGTGGCTCAGGGGGTTAAGCTTCTGCCTTTGGCTCAGATCATGATCTCAGGGTCCTGGGATTGAGGCCTACATTGGGCAGGGAGCCCACTTCTGCCTCTCTCTCTGCCTGCCTCTCTGCCTACTTGTGATCTCTCTCTCTCTCTCTGTCAAATAAATAAATAAAATCTTTTAAAAAAACACATTATAAAGGCAAGAGAAGATTTTTTTTCCCCTGGCAAATCAGTAAAGTGTTGTTGTTGTTTTTTCCTTTAAAAGCTCAATGGAGATTTTCTTCTTTAATGATAAGAGCAAATTAACCAGTTTTAAGAATTAAAATTATTTCTAGGATGATCAAAAGCAAATTCTACTAGCAGTGTACCCTGACTAAAAGAGGACTATTCCCATCTGAGATACATCATGAAGCCAAATAAGCAATTCTTAACTATACATTTAGATCAGCCAACATAGTTTCTAGTGCTTAAGGCCATTACTTTGAATGGGCTCGTTAATATGATGCTTCTAATACACAGCAATCTATCCTCTAAATAAAAATTAGAAGGGTTACGTAACTTTGCTATGGATCAAATTACTGAGCACATTAGGCTACAAAGTTCAAACATCAGATCTTAGTCACAGAATAACATTTATACTTCCACAAAATAAACAACTTGAACCAAACATAACAAGGGAAGACAACTTTGTATAATTTATTAATCATGTCATTTCCATTAAAAATTGTGAAAGCTACTTAGAGACTTTTAGACAACCCATAGACTACAGCACCTTAAAGTAAAAACAACATCGGGTATCACTCAGTCCACTTGGTTCAATTTGCTGACGTGAAAACTGAGGCACAGAGAGTGTAAATGCTTCATGGAAGAATAGAACCAGGAAAACCCAGTCTTCTGATCTGCTCTCCAATATTTTCATTGCACTACACTGACTCCTTTGCAACATGAACATATACACAAGGATGCAAATATACTAATGAGTCTGCAGTTTTTCAACTGGCTCTGCAGATCCCTTACCTTCAACCATGCTCTTCCTGGCTCCCTACAGTGATCTAACTAGATGGATATCAGGAAGGACTTCAGTGTATGCACCTTTTCATTCTCAATTACTGTGTGACCAGGGCTCCCAGACAACCTGTGGTTCTTCAACTGTCATCCTACATAATGGACTGTGAACGGGGAGATATGGCCCTACCTTTCCTTAAACACTACTAATCTAAGATAAAATATCCACCTCTAACAGTCACCTTAGATGTCTCCCAATCCCAACCATGCCCAGATTCTCTGACAACCAAATACAACATAAATGAGAGAAATGAAAGGACAAACATAAAATTCAGGACTATCTGATTTATACAAAAACTGTCCTGATATTTTCTAAAGAGTCTAAATGTAATACAGGCTTATCTTCAGTGTTCCCTTAAACTTAACATATATGCTGAGGGACTGGTTGGTTTTGTTTTGTTTGCATGTTTTTTTTTTTCCTTTAAAGAAAATAAACTGACCTGAGAAACCATAAAGATTTATTGTGTAATTTATTGTAATAGAAGACAGGCCATAACAGAGATTGCTGTAGGTATATACTTGCATGAAAATCACCTACTAAATTTTATCCTAAAAAACAGGACTATGGCCCTAAGAATGATGCTTATATATCTGAAAATATAATCTTTAAAAATATTCATATACTAATCCCTGCGACTGCTTAACAGCCCAGTCTTAGCATATAGTACATTGCCCAGCATAAAACGAGCAACTGGTGTTCCTAGAGGATGTTGAGCAGGAACTTCCTTGTCCTTCCAAAATTTCAACCATGGCTCAGATTTTCAAACAAAATTCCCCTCCATATTCTAAAGTGACAATGAGCCACTGAACCCTGAGACCGGAACCTCCCTGAGAGTATTCACAAAGCAAGAAGTCAAGCTATCTATGGACTCTATAAGCCATAATTTCCACATATGTATACTTTCTGAATGTGAGAATGCTTTTATATTAAAAAAAAACTCATTTAAAATTTTTATAGTAGGTTTTTGCTATTATGTATTTTCTCAGTCAACAGCTACTAAAAACACAACCACTAACATATGGGAGGGTTCCTTTTTTTAATCAAGTCAGAAATTATTCTTCATACTCCATACTGAACATAAATATGCCATTTCAGACAAACCTTATGAAGTGAATACTATTCTTAGAAACAATCATGATACCCCTTTGATCAGGAAGCTAAGCCCTGCAAGCACATTTCCTATACCGGCATCCGGCATCATTTCTCTATATCACCTGCAGTCACCTCCATATTTTACATACCTCTGCAGTTTATGCAAATAAAGCCCTTCAATGAAGTAAATTCCCTCTGATTTCCTTCAGAAAGACAAGTATCAAAAAATTAGCTTGCGGTATCCTGATAAACAGCACTCAGCTAGGTTAACACAGTCACAAATGCCAGGTAACAACGCTGCTCCAGGCTACCATGGCCCAGAGTCACAGAGCAAGGTATGGTGGCCCAGGTGACTGACTCAGGTGTTGGAGAACCATGTAGGCAACACTTGAAGAGATAAGGAAAAAAAGGCATTCTGTAAGAAAGAGGTAGGAGGGGTACCTGGGTGGCTCAGTGGGTTAGGGCCTCTGCCTTCAGCTCAGGTAATGACCCCAGGGTCCTGGGATCGAGCCCCACATCAGGCTCTCTGCTAGGCGGGGAGCCTGTTTCCCTTTCTCTCTCGGCCTACTGTGATCTCTCTCTCTGTCAAATAAATAAATAAAATATTTAAGGAAAAAAAAAACAAAAAAGAAAGAAAGAGGTAGGAATGTGATTTATTATAAAGTTTTATTATAGATTAGGAAATTGTGAACAATTGTCTCGTGGATAAGAACTTGACCATGGCAATAAAAAGTACCCACAGAGGACCAGGGGAAAAATAAAAAAGCCAAAGAGTACTACATCTGATGGAATTATATTGGCTTCACATTCTTGGGGAAGGTAAAGGGAGGAATGAGGAGGAGACAGTCAAACGTGTGTTTGAAGCTAAATGAACCACTTGTAAGAAGCCCAGAGGCACAGCGATGATGAAGACACTGAAAGGGTTAGTCCTTTATCTTAAGAAAGATAAGCCACTGAAGAGGTTAAGATGGGAAGTAGCAGCAACAATTTCTCTGTTTGGAAAGGTCTCTCTGGCTGCAGGATCCTTCGTTCAAGGCTTCCCACGTACTGTTCATGGAGTGAGTACATGGTGTCCCCCAAACAAGGAAAGCTCATGGACAGAATGCCATATACTGACAGGCCATCGTTCAAAGCTAGAAAAAGCTGCATCTTCCTGATGATGATGCTTTTCCTCTTCCACCAGTCAACAAATACTTTCTTTTCCCTTTTATTTTTAGTCTTCCTTACTCATACATATGTTTTATCTCCAGCCCCAATCTCTCCAAGTCACAACCTCACATTTCTGACTTGACTACCCAGCTATCTCAACATGAATGTTCTACCAGCACCTCAAATGCAAAAGATCTAAAATAAAATTCATTTTTTACCCCCACTCACAAACTTACTGAGTGCACATTCTTGCAATCGCCCAAGCTTAACATCTTCCCATCATTTTTAGTCATCCCTCTCTTTCCCCATCTCCAGTTGTCTAAGGTCTACCTTAGCAACATCTCTCCAATTCCAGCACCACCACCTTAGCTCAGGTCTTCACTCCCTAAGAAAATCTCCTATAACCTTTCTTTATTAATCCAATGGTTTCTTTCCTGATTCAGTTCATCCTCTGAATTATTAAATAACATATTTCATAATCCAACTCTGATTTTGAGGATTTAGCTTGCTAACCCAGTCCAAATTTTCTAGCCTAGTATTAAAAGTATTAATATAAAATTCTAGTATTACTATAAAAATATAAATATTAAAAAGTATTAATATAAAAATCTAGGCCAAACCTAATTTTCAATTTTTATACTTTATCTTCCCACTATTCCCCTTCATATATGCTCCCATGTTTTCCTGTACCTGCCCTCTCTATCTAATCTGGTATATATTGGGTTCTTAACACAAGTCGATTTCCTTCCATATCAGTTGCCTTCCCCACCCATCTCGGTTTGTAGGGAAAGATCCTATTGTTCTATATAACTGATCATCACTCAGGAAATTAGAATATTCACGGAAAAGCCTGTAACATTTAAAAAACAGACTAGGACTGAGAAAGAAGAGCGATATGATTGAGCTCCACCATCTGAAGAAGGCAGTGACAAGCAGGATGCCATACAAGCTTCAGAAAAAGCTAGAGTCATTATGCTTGGGATGATGGGTTGCTAACAGCTTATCTGAATTCTTCTAGGTGATTCATTGGTCTAATAGAACCTACAGTCTAGTGAAGAAGATGAGTACATATGGACTTGATAATGCAAGATGGTAAAATCATGCTTCAATCAAGGTACAAAATGTCTTGGAAACACAAGGGAATGACAAATTCTAAGAGGTGAAAAAAGCTTCGCAAAGAACCATGAGATCAAGGCCTGAAAGACAGGTTAGGAGAGAAAAACCAGCGAAGCAGCGGAAACAGTCTAAAGGAAGGGCAGAGATGGAAAACGCTACACATGGGTGAGGAACAGGAAAACAACTAAGGAACTCCCTAAACTATTACTATTTTGAATGTCTCTAATTATCAATTAAATAGTTTTAATGAATTTACCCTTAAGAGCTATTTGAGCCCAGCATTTTAATTAAGTGAATTCCTGAAAATATGCAGACAATTATCTGCAGGGTCGATTAGTTCTTATTAAACAGGATTTTCACAAGTCAGGTGAATCCCAAACTGCTTTGTGACTCTTAAATGCGGGGCTACCCTCCATTCACTCCCCAAAGCTTCCTCTTGGGCACTTCAGCATTCCTGCTTCAGTGTGAATGAACTGCTCTAATATCCTAGGATCCCACTGAAGGTGGCAAGCTCTTTCCAATACATTCGGCAATCAAGAGAAAATTATATCCTTTAAGGACAAATAACCCCACAATACTAAATGTAAAAATGCAAAATCAAATCACATAAATGTCTACAGTACCTACTACAAAGAACTCCAGCATTAGAAGAGACCTTAGGGAAAATCTGTATCAAGACCCAAACTGTGTCTATCAGATTCTTTCTCTCAGGAATTCAGAATCAAGCCTCAATGACTTAGTCTTTCCCTGCAAACTGAAGGACACGTAAATACTCAGGAGAGGAATCAAATTCAACCATGAACACAGGAAAGCAGGGGAAAAAAGTGGTCAGCAAAGAAAGAACAATGAAGCAAAGAAAGGTAAAGAGTAGAGACAGGGAAAGTTCCACATTTTCCAGTCCCTGGTCCCTAATATGGTCTGTCTGCATTTAGCGTCCATCGAATTCCTTTCTTTCGTTTTCCTAAAACTAGTTCAAGTTCATTTGTATTACTTGCAACAGAAGCTTAAATGAGACAATAACCAAATCCTCCATAAAGTCAATTGGTTGATTTATTACTGGCCTCCTTTTTCTATATTTTCTTTTCTCTTTCTTCGAATTTCCTTAAAAGCCATAAAAGATGGCTTTGGTATGCTATAGAGAAAATATGTGAACAAGTATCCAGGACCCTGCTGAGCCTTTTAAAAGAAAAACCAATTGTGCCCAGAAAGGAGGAAATACAGGAATATTCAAAGTAAAGCCTTGAGATATCTGTATAGCAATCACAGATGCTAACAACTAGAAAATTAAATAGCAATCTGATTACCCTCCTATCCAAATTCAATTTAATTCTGAATAAACAAGATGGGTAAGTCCAAGTACAATCAATAGGGCATTTTGTAGGAATGTAGGGCATTTCATCTGGAATGCTCCCAACCACAGAAAGGTTTGGGTGCTCTACAGTGGTATTGCTAACCCAGACACAAATTCCAAAACTGAATACCAAACCATCTTAGGGCCTGGGCTTAACTGCCCCAAAGAGCAGTTAGACATTTACCCTATGACATAACAAGCTATGTTACTTCTATTAGATGAGGGGAAGAGAAAGTAGCAGAAGCTTAATATCATGGAACTCTGTCAACATATGTGCATCTGTGTGCATGTGCCAGATATCAAGATGTTCCACAAGGTAGATCCACACCAATCAGATCTGACCACAAGTAGACCAGTTTAACATGTATAGCAAGTCAGAGGTGATAATCAGAAGTTTGAATCAATGTAGTGTAGGCAGCTCTGCAGGATTATATAAACAAAAACAATGTTACAGTATCCTGGAGTTTGAAGGGACATGGAGACTATGTCCAACTTCATCACTTTACAGAGAAGGAAGCAAATGTCTGAACCAAATCCCCACCATAATAAAGTGAGATGACAATGAGCCACTGAACGCTGGCAACAGCTGGTAACACAGGCAAGGTAAAATCAAAGAGCTGTGACCAGATAACAGACCAAAAAAGCATTATTTCCTAAAGTTCCTCTTTAATGGTTGAAATTTTATTTTTAATTTAAAAAGGATAAATGTATTACAAAAATGTAGGAAAAAATCTAAGCAACTACTCTTGGGATCTTTTCTGGATATTCTTGTTACTTGAGTTTAGCAAAATAGTAGTAAAGATTTCTGACCTAATTTGTTAACATTTTAGTTAGGATAACTAGAACAAGCACCTTAAAAAACAAAAAACTAAAAAAAACCTAAAAAACTAAAAAAAGTTGATGCAAAATGTAAATGATGCTATATGTTTGCAACCTTGGCAGATAAGCAGTTTAGGCACTGTGACAAAATTCTGTATGGCAGAGAACTTATTTTAATATTTAAAAAATTCCAGATGTTCACATAGGGCCCTAAGAAAAGTCATCAGAAATTAGACTTATATGTCAGCTGGGACCAAAATTAAAAGAATGAATGTTTAAAGGATCCAAATATAAACTTGGTGTTCAAAAATACTGGCAAGGGCCCACAGTATAATGGATTTTGGTCTTCAAGGGCTGCTTTACCACAGGTATTAGGTAAGTCAACACATCACTGAGGGGGAAAAAAAAAACAACAACAAAAACATATATTCCCCGGCAGTACAATCCACTCTTTATTGTGCAGCACAGTATTTTGTAGAAGACCACTAATAAAATGTGTAGTTAGAACTTCCTGCATTGCCCAAGAAGTATTATTAAAGATACTCCTAAAATATGAATCCATAAAAAGTAGGCTTTCTGAAAAACAGTTCTAGTCAAAAGCAAACATGAAATTGGTATCATTACTTAAATTAATAAGCTGCACATTTAATAAAGTCAAACATTTTAAAAATCTTCCGTTAATCTAAATTGACAATATTATAAGTTACATGAATCCTGAAGATTTTTTTATAGACCGACTATCTTGTAAAATCTGTTTTGCCACCAGTGCTGCAAACAGAATATGAAGTGACAGACAGAAAGTTCTGAGTATAATCTATGCTTAACAGAGTCAGTTTCCAACTAATCCATAAGTCCTAATTGCGAGCCATATCTTATGTTGACAGTTTAGTCTACTAGTGGCAAAAAAACAAAAACAAACTAAATTCCCTAATCTCAACTGAGGAATTAACGATTTTTCTTCTCCCATTCCAGCAAAAACTAAGAACTGAGAAGCTCTGATGATTAGTAAGTGAGACGCTCATCACAAATATCTAAGTTCATGCAATTTCACATGCACCTTAAACTCACGTTTGTAATTTCAAATAATTACCTTTTACAACTTTAGGGAAAAAAATTCTCACTGATATTTTCCCCATGATTTAAAGAAAATGATCTTTAAAAATCATCTTCTTAAGACTTCAGAATTACCCTAATTATAGTCCTAAACCAAGGAAGGCAGGAATGGCACCTTTCGTTCACAGAGTTTGACTTTAAACAGTGTAAAACTTACACACTCGGATGCTTTTTTCCGCTCAAAAACAAAACAAAACTGGTACCTGGCAAACTCGGGGTTTTGTTCAGTTTGGGCCTATTAAATACCAGCGGGGCCCGTGGGGAGCGGGAGCCCGAGCCCCCGGCGCGGGCGACGCGGCGGACGGGGGACCGTGCGCCTCTGGGTGTCCCCCACTCGCCGCCCCCAGCTCCGCCCGGCGCCCCACGCCCCTCCGGACGCGCAGCCGGAGCGCGGGCCTGACCTGCTCATTCCCACGCACCCCGGCCCGTTATCCGAGCGGGCACTTCGGTGGGAGCCCCGCGGCTCCTCCCGCGCCTTCCCGAAGCCCGCGCGGCCCCCCTCCCGTGCCTCCTGCGGGCTGCCCCGCCAAGCCCCTCCCCGAGGGCCCGCGTCCGGCGAGAGCGTCCCTCCGGCTCAGGTTCGCTCCGGGGACGGGATAAGGTGTCAGCGAGGCGGCCAGACGCCTCCCGTAGGCGGGGGCGCAACCAGCCTGACCTCCTTCCATCCGCGCCGCCCCCCCCCCCCGCACGCGCGGGGCGCTCCCCTTCAGCGCCCCTTCCCGGCCCAAGACAGGGGGCGTCCCCGCCGGAGGCTGAAGGGGGCGCAGCCGGCGCTCGGAGGGGATCGGGGGTCTGGGTCACACTTCTACTCGGGTTGGGGTGGGAGAGGAGAGGCGAGGGGGAGAGGGAGCCCAAACTTACCTGACTGCGCGGCTCCCCGCGCCACGGCCGTGGCCAGCCAGAGGCAGAGGCAGAGCGAGAGGGGGCGCGGGAGGGTCCGCCGCGGGCTCATGGAAGAGCCAGGGAGCCGCCGCCGCCGCCGCCGCCGCCGCCGTCCGAGCCTCCCTCACTCCCTCCCTCCCAGGCTCCGGGCGACGGACGGGGCGGCGGGAGGCATGACGGGAAATTCCTGGGCACGGGCAGCCGAGTCCAAATATGAGCATAGGAGACGAGCGAGGGAGGACCGCGGAGCGCGCCCGCCGCGGACGGGGCCGGCTGCCCGGCCTCGGCGGCCGCCAACTCCCTCCTCCTCCAAATCCTCCTCCTCCACAGCCGCCGCGGTGCTGCCGGCCGCGACCGCGAGCAAAAGGTGGACTCTCTCCGCCAGGGCGCATCCCTCTCCGGGGTGGAGGCCCAAGGGCAGAGCCTAGCATCCCACCCAGGTCCCACCTGAGATCCCTGAGCAGGGTGGAGAAGAGAGAAACCACCACCGGGAGACCAGACAGCGAGCGGAGGACGCGAGGGAAGACGCCTAAGGAGCTTGAGGAGACGCCCGCTGTGCCCCCCGATCACTGGAGAGCTTTGGTCATGAGAGCATAAAAAGATCTGGCAAGTACTTCAGTAAGTGGGAGGGTGAGGCTGCAGCGGCACTGCCAGTTCTGCATTCAGGTGAGCTGTCTGATAAACAACAAATAGGCATTATAAGACACGAAAGCACCCTCCTGCATTCCAAGGGAGCCTTTCTATGGAGAGGAGGCAGGCTTCGTGACAACAGTTTTCATAATAGTTAAATGTTGAGACGGGTTGTCCTTTCCACCAGCAACCTCTCTTCTTCCCCTTACACTAGTTTTTGTATTTGTTGTAGCTTGTCTAAAAGGCAGTATTGAAATTTATTCAGAAGGTGCTACCTCCGATGGCCAAATTGTCAGTCCCAGATGTTTAATTACAGGCCCAAGCCACTAGTCCCCTGTCTTTTCTTTGGCACTGATAACTCCTCCGGTAATCAAGTCCAAATGACCCTTAGCTTCTCAAGACAACGTAATTATATCTTAATTACTATAATTTATTATTTTTATTCACACTGGCACGACAGGCCCTGCAGATGCAAGATGTTATATAGAATTACTTAGGAACATTTTAAGGTGCTACAAAAATGATTTATTGATGCAAAATTCTTAAGGGGTAAATGCCAAACAGATTTAGAATGTGGATTATTCTAGTGTGAACTAAAGTGCGGTAATTTGTACATCACACTGCTTGTCTGAAAATGCTGATTTGAAAAGCAGAAACTTCAAAACAAATTTAATTCTAGCAAATTATTAAGGCCCATCTGCCAAAAACCACTCCAATTGCAAGTAGCTCCCCTTAAATCATCTGGTACTGAGAAACACCACATCCCGTGAATTACTCCTGGCAAATGGGCAGATTTTATCCTTAATTTACTAGCAGTGATAATGAGGCTAAGGGCAGATGACCTAAGTAAGCTAAGGGTAAATAAACTGTAATACGGTGGGGTGCCTCACTGGCTCAGTGGCTTAAGCCTCTGTCTTTGGCTCAGGTCATGATCTCAGGGTGTTGGGATTGAGCCCCGCATCGGGCTTTCTGCTCAGTGGGGAGTCTGCTTCCCTCTCTCTTTCTGCCTACTTGTGCTCTCTCTCTAATAAATAAAATTTTTTTTAAAAAATGGTAATACAGTAAATAAGGGATTTAAAAGACACATGGTATTATTCAGTTTAGGTACCTAGAAGCTGGGCGGTAGGAGGGGAATACTCAGTAAAACAATTTAATATTCACTCCCTTTTCTCTTTTTTGTATATTTAACTGGGTATGACATAAGCATCTGTTTGTCTTTTTTTTTTTTTTTTTAAGATTTATTTTTATTTGAAAGAAAGCGCATTCAAGTCAGGGGGAGGGACAGAGGGAGAGAGAGAGAACCTCAAGCAGACTCGCTGCTGAGCATGGAGCCCGATGCAGGGCTCTATCCCAGGACCCTGAGATCATGACCTGAGGTGAAACCAAGAGCTGGACGCTCAACTGACTGAGCCACCCAGGGACCCAAGCATCTGTTTTCCTTAATTCCCTTACAACTAATGTTCTTTGCCCACAGTCAACAGTTTAACAGGTTGTTTAAAAACAAAAGGAGGGCTGCCTGGGTGGCTCAGTGGGTTGGACCTCTGCCTTCAGCTCAGGTCATGATGTCGGGGTCCTGGGATCGAGCCCCACATCGGGCTCTGTGCTCAGTGGGTATCCTGCTTCCCCCTCTCTCTCTGCCTGTCTCCCTACCTACTTGTGATCTCTTTCTCTGTCAAATAAATATATAAAATCTTAAAAAAAAAAAAAAAGGAAATGAACACAGTAATTTGTGGACTGCTATACAGCTGCTCTGAGCTAAGTGCAGAGAAAAGCTTGTTTCAAAGGATTGTAATAATTATAGTAATATTTAAAATTCTTCTAAGTTGCATATAAGTTAACCTTATATGCAAAAACATAAAATTTTAAACAAGGCATTATCTTACAACCTAATTCATATTAATATAAGTGGAGAGTTAAGTAATTATACCAATTCTACTGACTTGACAGCAAAACTAGCAGCTGGTTTTGCTTTTATTTTTGATTTTTAAGATTCTATCTATTTATTTGAGAGGGGCAGGCGGGAGAAGAGCAGAGGGAGAGGAACAAGTGGACTCTGCACTGAGCATGGAGCCCAAGGGCATTCCCCATCGATCCCATGAGCCTGAGATCACAACCACAGCTGAAACCAAGAGTGGGCCCTTCAACCGACCTAGCCACCCAGGTGCCCCATTCCCTCAACTGTCTTCAAGGCTCCAATAAGTATGTTAAAGAGAGGAGCAAAGAGTTGAAGGTACTTGAGTGTGTAACAAGTGCCAGACACTGAGCTAGATGTTTTACCCAGGGTACTTCATTTAATCCTTACAAATATCTCTGAGCTTATTATCCTTTATCCGTATTTTACAACTAAGGAGAATGTGGCATAGATAAATTAGGTTACCAGGAAGGGGTGAAGGAGCATTTGAATTCAAAGCTCATTCCAAAATTCTATATACTCTTTTTGCTGTATGAATTTGTCCCATTTTCCAAATGCCCAGTATTCACTGGGCTCTTGTGGTTTTAAGTAACTGGTGTGCACTCAAGTTACCTCAGGTAATAAGGGGTAAAGAATACGTGTGGAAATAAGACGAGAGACTTAACCGGCTTGTCGGGTCATCCTTTGTGAGCCTGGGAGGTGGAGGCTTTGCCTTTGATAAGCACCAGGAACAGGAAAGGTACTACCCTCTGACCACATTCCTGTGAGCTTTGTAATTTAACCACTGATATTTAAATCATATATTTCACAACATTTTCTCTAACATCTTTTTTAATATAATCTTAAAACCAATCATGTTAACATATTACCTTAAACATTGTTTGTTTTTAAGACAAAGGACCCAGAAGAGGTAACTGCTTGCCTGCTCCCCAGATACCATCCCTTCCCTTAGCCAGTGGTGTGCTCGTAAATTTTTGAAAACCAGATCAGGAGGAGGGAGACCTCAATTATAACAAAAACCAGTTGATGTGGTGTCAGTACTCCTGCCAGCCTGAGGCAGAGTGGGGCAGAGATGTATGGAACCAGCTGTTGGGCCTGAGAAAGCCAGCCCCAGCATACCACTGCCCCAACTCTTCGTAAAACGTCTTCAGAACACAGCCATAATTCAAGTTGCACAACTATAACTCTTTCCTCTTGCTGCCAGTTCTGTGTCTATAGTTCATAATCAAATGCCCCAGAGGGGAGAGTCTGATTTTATCACCATTGTCGTTTTTGGGGAAAGTTCTTACTTGAAGCAATCTCAGAAGCCACTGGGCAGCCGACCGATTGGCTACCTCTGAGTCAGGTGTCCTCTCCTACTCCAACTGTAACTCAGATGGAAGGCTAACATGCTGCGCCACACAGCACTGCTGAAGAAACAGCCTGCATTGCTACTTCTTAGGGGGTTGTGGTTGGGGCAACCTCTTTTTTGAAAGGAGTCTGTAAGCAGGACAGGCTTTCAAGCAGTAATCTCTCCAACATACTGTGCTCACTCTTCAATAAGATCAGCCACTACACAAAGCTTTGAGCCAGTTTCCATTCCACATACCCCAAGGAACATCTTGGGTGGACGCCAACAACAGCAAACAGGGGAGTGGACAGGTTAGGAGAAGACAGTACTCAAAATCCTCCAGTCAGAGTGAGAAACCCTAAGTTAGTACTTAAATTCAATAAGTATTTATCAGGCGCCTTTGTTTTAAACCAATAATGATTGATCAGAGAGTAAGGGAATTACCATATAGGAGGATGTAATAGACTCTCCAGGAAAAAGCTTTTCAAACTATACTCAATCCAGACTCCCCAGATTTTGCTTTTCTCTCCCAGGAAATAGAATGGTGTGACCCACCCGTGCTGAGAACACTTTTATACTGGTGGAAGCATGCCACTTGCCTTGGTGTGCTGGGGTGGGAGTAAGGTTGAGGAGAACTATTCTCAACAACATGAGGGACACAGAGTCAATGCTGACTAAGGGAGACACCTGAAATTTTCTCCCGGATTCTGAAAAAGAATTTCCACTTTCATGATACCCTTCCAGTCCCCAGTCATCAGACGTACTGAAAGGACAAGGACTCTATACCAGGTCATGAAGTGGGACCCCTAAACAAAGATGAAGACTGAATTAAAATGAGCATTTTCCATCTTTTCATGGTAAAATAATTTTGTTTCATCTCAAATGGCATTATTTTACATAGTTGAAGCCATCCCTTTTGTTGATTAGTTCTAGAGAGAGATCTGATGTATTTCCATGATTGATGTGCTGCCTGATTCTACCAACTTTGGATATATAGATATGCTACAACAAGCAACAGATATTTAATAAGATTTTCAGTATTTTAGAGAATTAAATAATCCTCCCCAGACCAGCAAAGCTGCTTGACTCTTAGCAAGATTGTGTCACATAAAGCAGCACATGCAACATCAACTATATACACAAAATAAAAGAGAAGGGGAAGGGGTAAGATGGAACGTTTTGAGGCACCTGGGTGGTTCAGACAGTTAAGCATCTGACTCTTGGTTTCAGCTCAGGTGATGATCTCATGGGTCATGGGATGGAGCCCCATGTCCCCATCCCTGCTCAGCATGGGGGTCTGCTTGAAGATTTTCTCCCTCTCTTCCTGCCCCCATGCATGCGCGCATCCCCCCTAACATAAATCTTAAAAAAAAAAAAAAAAGGAACATATTAAGTTGTAAGGAAAATTCTGATAGTGAACTTGATTCTACTCTTTCACTCCATCTCTCAGTGCTTCTTATATGGAGAACATTTAGTCCCACAGTGTGTGCATGCAGTATTTAAAGGTATGTATTTTTCACATAATTTGATCCTAACCACAAACTACATCATTTATGTGTTGTTCAGCCAAAGCAGCTTCAATGTGATCCAGAGGTACAGGAAACCCTGGCTGTGTTGGGCCTTCTGGGAAATACCATGTTACTGTCCAAAATTGTGCCTCCCTAGAGGATTTTCTGTAGTAGTTTTACTTCTGCCTAAATTTCACCCTGTGAACTGCCGTTAATCTCCAAATCAAACAGTTCCACTCACTGGTCAGGGACCTGGGCTTTGGCCTCAGACAGATCTAAATTTAAGGATGGCTTCCATCATTAAAGCTAATGGAACAATAGGCAAGTTACTTAACTACTCCAAGCTTTGATATTCTTTCCTCTTCATAGAATGAAAAAATAAAGATATCTACCACTCATGATGCTTAGCACTTAGTCATACGATAGCTAATGGTATAAGTCCTTAATAAATATTAATATAATACTAATATTATTAACTTTTATCATCACTTACCAACTTTCAATCACCAGAGTCACTCTTTGCCTTTAAGCTTTACCTAATATGACTTCCTGTCTGAAATGACTCATGGTTTCTCTTCACAGCTCAGAGTCCTACATTTGTATTCATAATTACCTCTTAAGGAAGTCTGTTGAGATTTAGTTAATTCTTCCAACACATGTTTTCTTCAAAAACTTTTTTATATTTATACCCAGGTATAAAAACTTTTTTATATTTATACCCAGGGTTAGTAGTAGTAAATGTTTTCAAATATGTTTTTAAGTCTTCACTTCCTCAAAGGAATCACATTAGCAGGCTACACTTATCATTAGTCAAACTACTTTGTGAAAACCACTTTTAGATTTACCATCAAAATATGTGATGAAATTTTTAAAATATCTTCAACACAGGAAAATCATCTTTTCATTCATTCATTTTACAAATATTTACTTAATGCTTATTATGAGCTGGAGAGACAATAAGGTAAACTGGCAAGATACTTAGTATATTAAAGTGATAACTACTAACAAGAGAAATAAGGCAGGGAAGGTTGCTAAAAGCGTTGGGAAAGTAACATTAAAGACATACAAAAAAGAAGGAAGCCATGCTGGTGTCTGAGAGAAGAGGAACAGCAAGCAAAGAGGAAACACCCAAAGCAGAGGTAGAACTGCCCTGCAGGAGGACCATCCAGGAGGCTGCCCTGGGGAGAAGAGGGAGAAAGGGGGCTGTGGAGGGAGCATGAAAGGTTGTGGCCCAAGAGGCAATCATGTAGGGTCTTACGGGTCATTTATAAGGGTTTTGGCTTTCTTTGTAGTGAGATGGGAGGCTATAATAGGCTTTACACAGAAGCAACATGATCTGATTTATATCTTCACAGAGAACTTTCTTTGGCTGTTCTTTTAAGGAGTGCAGAGACAGAAGGGGAGACCAATCAGGAGGTTCATGAAGTAATCCAGGTGAGAGGTAACTGTGACTTGGGGTAGGGAAGCAGTGGATATGGCGAAAAGGGATCAATCCAAAGATGTATTTGGAAAGAAGGGCCCCCAAGATTTGCTGACATACCAGTTGTAGGGTTTGAAAGAAAGTTAAGAACATCTCTATACTTTTTTTCCTTTTCCTTTTCCCTCCTCCTTGAGCATTATAGAATGGCCATTTCATGAGAAAGATAGGGATGACGTGAAAGTGGGTGGTGGGATAGTTTATTAGCAGCTCAGTTTTCCACATTAAGTTTGAAATGGCTTTTAGACACATAAGATAATGTTCATCTAGACAATTAAATATGAAAGTCACACATATAGAGGGAACGACTGGGTTACAGATAGCATAGAAATGTATATAAATCACAAGACATCCATAGGTTGATTTAAAAAAAAAATGGTCAGCAAGGGCACGGTTGGTGGGAATGCAAACTGGTGCAACCACTGTGTATAACAGTATGCAGTTCCCTCAAAAAAATAAAAACAGAACTATCCTATAACCCAGGAGCCACGCTACTGACTATTTACCCCCAAAATACAAAAACATTAATTTGAAGGGATACATGCACCCGCTTATTGCAGCATTATTTACAATAGCCAAACTATAGAAGCAGCCCGGGTATCCATTGATGCACAAAGATGATGGTACGTGTATAGAATAGAGTATTATATGGCTGTCTTGCTGTTTGCAATGACACGGATGGGGCTAGAGTGTATTATGCCAAGTGAAATATGCCAGAGAAAGGCAAATATGATAAGATTTCACTCATATGTAGAATTTAAGACACAAAAAAAATGAGCAAAGGAAAAAAAGACGAAGAAACATTTAAATAACAGAGAACAAACTGGTGGTTAACAGAGGGAGGGTGAGATAGGGGACATAAGGGATGGGGATTAAAGAATGCACTTATCATGATGAAAAAAATAAGATAAAATGATTTTTAAAAAGGAAAAAAAAAAAGACAGTGAGACTAAAGAGGTTGGAGGAAAAATATGGAAGCCCGAGAGGCAAATGAAGCTCTATTTTTTAGAACACACTTGATTTGTGGAAAAAGACAAAATTTAGAACCAAACAAAATAGATGAATAGCCACACTATTATTCCTTTTATGCTTTCAAATGAGTAAGCATAAAATATTAAATGATTTTTATTACTATAAGGATTTATACACTGACAGTGAAACACTTTAATAGTCTAAATATTTGAGAACAGCAGCAATGGAATATGGGTGTATTCCGGCACGTGACCACATTGAAAAGCCATCCCTATAGGTCAAATGGCCAAACATCCAAGAGTTGTGGTATGTAACTGACAGCTAAGTGACAAGGTCCACCAGATGGAAGGGCATAAGAACAATCTCTTCAGAGATACAAACCTTTCTGAGGTTCAAATATATACAGTTTTGAAGCTGTAGCTTAAAGTATTGTGCCAAAATTGATTTTATTAAGTTGGTGGTCTATATAAGTAGAGAGAGAAATAAACTTGCACTTGACAGATTTCTATTCAACTCTGCCTGTGCCAAGTAATAGTTGTGTATGACTTTCTAATTCACATGTCTGGGATTTAGTGACCCTACCTTTGAAATGTAAGCAGTAATTTTTAAGAAACAATCTGCCCTGCCTATTTTGTAAGATGTTGGTGGGAGTCAAATGATATGAGGGGCTTTCAAACTACTGATGTCTAAAGGAAAAGTCAGGATTGAGGCAAGGTGCATTTTTCTAAATTCACCCACTTTTGTTTCTTTGTATAAGCCACAGTTCTTTTACATAGCTTCAAGATGCCTCTTTGAGATTCTGATAAAAGAAAAAGGTCCCCAAGGAAAATGTATGACAGACATACACACAAATTTAATATACAGTTGCACAATGAAAATCCCTTTGGAGCATAATTTCTTGTGTGGAAGAGAAACTTAATGAAATTCTTTTAAAAAAACTTAGTGTGTGGTAGGCAGTGGGGGTAAATCAGAAGAGTAGCGTTGGGAAGGCCACCCAGGCAGGTGCAGATAACCAAATTCGAGGTAGAGTCCCTACTCTAAGTAGTGGCAGTAAGCTAGGAGTTGCCAGATAAAACTCAGGATATGCAGATAAATCTGAACACCAAATAATTTTTAGTATGTCCTAAATATTTCATGGAGCATTATTCATAATTTATCTGAAACTCAGTGTAACTGGACATTCTATACTTTTATGTGCTAAATCTGGCAATCCTAGAGAAAAACTGGTGAACTTATTCCTCCCTTCAACCTCTTATTTCTTTGAGGCAGATTCTGAAACAAATGTGTGCAACGTGACCACTGTGAATGGGAGAAAAAGTCATTTAGATCTAGTCCAGTTCTTTGGTGGCTCCTGAAGAGACCCATAAAGACTTCAAATAGTTCTTTACAGACCTATTTATTTTCCTGCCAGGGCATAAACCTTACTAATATTGTGGCTATATCCTATTCTCAATATATGGGTTTTATATGGTCCCGTCTGATCTACATGAAAGCGTGTGTAGCTGGGATTGAGTCCCACGTCAGGCTCCCTGCTCAGGAGGATCCTGCTTCTCCCTCTGCCTGCCCCTCCCTCCTGCTCACGCTTGTGCTCTCTCACGCTCTCTCTCCTCTCAAAAAATAAAATCTTAAAAAATAAGAAAACAAAACATGAGTTGGAGGACCCATAGTCAGCTTGTCCATCACCCCCTCCTACATATGTGCACACACATACACAGACACATGTGAAACTAGGCAGGTAGTTTCTTCTCTACACAGCCCAAATCCATGGCCTTCCTTGGCTGCACAGTGTATGGTATCAGCAGGAAGGAAGATGGGTTCAGACAAGAACGTCCCTTTCAGTGAAGGATTAGAGGCACTTGAGAGATTCAAAGAAGGAAATCTTTCTGAGGTGGTAATACAAACCGGAAAGCAGAACAGGCAGGAGCATTCAGGAAGGTGCTTTCTCGGTCTAAAAGCTTCCAGCCCTTAAGGTCTTATCCCCTGGGTGATGCAACTAAAAACCCAAAGTAGTGTTGGAAAGCTTTAACCCGTATCTTTCCTACTTTTGTGATTCTGTCTGAAATTACCTTTCCAGGTGCTGGTGTCTTATTTGTGGAGGCTAAAAGGTCAAGATAGCAAAGAGAAAGTAGTATGGTTTCAACCCATTCCTCTTGTAAACAGAGGGACAGACTAGGATTCAGAACTGATGATCAGACCTTGGGGCGCCTGGGTGGCTCAATTGGTTAAGCGTCTGCCTTTAACTCAGGTTGTGGTCCCCGGCTCCTGGGATCCAGACCCACATTGTTTCTCCCTCTCCCTGTCTGCCGCTCTCCCTCTGCCACTCCCCGTTTGTGCTCTCACTCTCTATATATCAAATAAGTAAATAAAATCTTTTAAAAATTTTTTTAAAACAGCCCACAGTAAAACCAGAAGGCCTGCAGTACACGTGGCTGAGGAGCATTTTGGAGAAGACAGGTGGATGAAATCTAAGGCCAGTCTTCATGATTGACCTGTGGCTTAGTGAAAGCTGCCACTGGGCAAAAGTGGATATTGAGCTATGGAGCAAGACTTGGATACAGACTGAATTCTCAGCAGTAACAGAATACAGGAAAGAAGAGTAGAGTCTTCTTTGGCAACTTCCTATAGTGTAATGAGTGCTTAATAATCACTGTTGACTGACCCTTCAGATGGGGGTGGGAGGATGGAAAGCGTATTGTTGAAGGGGTAGGGAGGGAGGTGGTGAATCTGTGCATGTTTCAACTCTCATAGGAAAAACAAATGGACCAAATAAAACTATCATCCATTTATCTTCCCACAGTGGCACAAAATGAAAAAAAAAGAAAATATTCCCTCTAAAGAAAAGTTTCTTCTATATTCTGCTCCCAGTAGTAACAATTACAACTAGAACTACAAGTAAAATTGGCTTACATTAATGAAAATACATATTATATCACAACCAAAGCTCTGAAAACTCAAAATATTCAGGGGAAAGAAACCCCAAAGAGACATTTGCTATAGTGCTTGGGGTAAAAGCAAAACATTAAAATAATAAAAACACCTTCCAAATGAATCAAATGGTGCTCAGCTTTAGGTAACTTTAGGTTACTTCATATCAATAAAGAAAAACACATCAGGAAATCTAAACCTTAAGTAAGCAATGATGTTATAAATATGAATGAAACAGCTCTGAACTATTTCCAGCTTTGCCTCTAAAATTCCTTTGGTCTGACGGCAGAACATATTATTTCCTGTTCTCATACTCTGTGGGAAGTAACACACCCATTTCAATCTTTGTCACTTTTTTCCTGTATCAACATCCACAGGAGGAATGATTTTGGTGTTGCCTACCCGAGGTTGAGAGCTCCGATCCATAAGCCATCTGGCTACGAGTCTCAAACTTTTGTCAGAGTTACCTGGAGAGCCTGTTACTATCCTGGGATCTTCTCCAGATACAGTGATTCAGCAGGCTTGGTGAAGAAGTCAGGAATCTGCATTTCTAACAAGTACCCCAGATGATTCTAGAAGAGGTGGTCCACATGTCCTTCTTTAAGAAATTCAGGTCTAGAGTGACCAGAGTAATTTTTCATGTCTGCTTTCTAATCAAGGAGAGTAAGTTTCAAACTCTCTTTTCTGTAATGCCCATAACAGGGGTAAACAGGATTATAGGAAAATACATGCGAGCATATATAACAAAGCTTTCATGACCTTTACAAAATATGTATGTTTACACATAATTCAATAGGAAATTCAAATAACTAGAATTTTCACTTTACCCTACATTAGATGAGGTTCATTATGAAATGAGGCACTGCAAGATTCTGACTTTCCTCCTGAGTCATCAGTGATTAAATTAAGCTCCCCAGAGTTTTAGCACTATGAATATTTTATTGTATTCTTTGAAAACTGGTTATTTTAAAATCAGATTATAAATCCTAGGTAATTGAAGTAACTAAATTCATTAAGACCTAGCTTTAAAAATTACTCCAGCCAAACAGGAATTTTTGTACTAATCTAATACTAGAATATGAACTACTGTATTATAAGTACTTATTTTTTTTCCTGAACATAATGAAAATAGCATACTTCTCTAAACCTATCAGTTACATGGGCAATATTTATCCCACCAATCTCCAATTATGATAAGGCTCAGTTTTATAATGAAATAGCATTTTAGGTATATTCAGCTGCCCTTAAGGAAAACCAAGAAAAGCGATTTTGACTTTTTCCATGTTATCAAAGCATAATGGAAAATGAAAATGGTACTTTTGTATATAATTAGACTATTATTGAGATATGACACATGGTAATTTTGAAAATGTGGCTTTATTTAAATGTGGAACTATGTATTATTTACAATGATGAATAACAGAATGAGTGTACATACAAGGCTCGTGGCTAGTTCTTCGAATGTAAGGAGAGGAATCAACCCACAGGACTGCTCACAGAAGCAGTCTCTCCTGCTCAGTCACTGTCTGCTCTTCACTCATCTTGGTTGCTTCTGGGATCTTCCAAGGATGTACACCAATCTGTTACCATATGTATACTGCATAAAATTAACTTCTAAGACTCCTATAATTAAAAGATTATATCAGCCTTATACCAGTTTAGTGTCACAGCAAGGAACATTTTAATAATACAGGACTGACTGTAGACAATCATTGGTGAAATACAACTGATCCATTCCACTCAGGAGCTTACACAACTCTAGTGACCAACACTACCATAGTTCTGATGATGATAATTCTAGAACAGTCATAGCTGAGATCTGAATCTCAATGTTTTCACACTGAGAAAAACACATTTACATTTAGATTTTCTGCCTTTTTAAAGCAGAAGCACTGAGCATTCAAAGGAAGAATTCTGGGACACAATAGTTGGGGAAAACTAACAATAAAATGAATAATTTAGGAGACACGAAAGACTATATCATTTCAAAGTAAGATAAAATGGGAGAATACATTAGTTTTTTTTTTTTTTAATTTTTTTTTTAAAGATTTTATTTATTTATTTGACAGAGAGAGATCACAAGTAGGCAGAGAGGCAGGCAGAGAGAGAGAGGAGGAAGCAGGCTCCCTGCTGAGCAGAGAGCCCGATGCGGGACTCGATCCCAGGACTCTGAGATCATGACCTGAGCCGAAGGCAGCGGCTTAACCCACTGAGCCACCCAGGCACCTGAGAATACATTAGTTTTAAAAGAACAAAAATTGTTAATAGTGAAGAACAAAAAAGCTTTTTCTTTCATTTCTGTTTCAGAAATAAAAGAAGTCAAAACTTAGGTTTCAAAACTGTACCCGACAGGGACATACCAGAGAATTTACTATTAATATGTTTATTTTAGGTTTTTGGTAAATACTTTTTTATGAGATTTAGGAAGTTCCCTTCTAGTTTGCTAAGAATTACTTTTTTTTTATGAAAAGGAATATGGATGTTGAATTTTGTTAAATGGTTTACTGCATCTAAATGAGGTGATCATATTTATTTCATTTATTCTGTTAATGGGACAAATTATATTGATTTTCTAATGTTAAACCAGTCCTGCATTCCTTGGAATACATCCAATATGGTCTTGGTGTATAAGTCTTAGTTGTGTGTTGCAGGATTTGGTTTGCTGGACACTTTAGTTTGTTTGGGACTTTTGATCTTTGTTCAATGAGACTGGCCTATAAATTTTCCTTTTCTGTTTTCTGCATCAAAGTTATTCTAATCAGGAGTGCACCTCGTTTTTCTACTTGCTGGGATAGGGAATATATCATTTAAAAAGGAAAGCACGGAAGAGATTATACATTTTCAAAGGTGTGTCTTATGCATAATCATTGTTAAGAGTGACTACAATGAAGAAAAGCAAAGGGATGTTAAAAAAAAATAAATCTCATTTTCAAGCAGTTTGTTTCACAGATCTTGATTTAGAAATGGTAACCAGGATATTATATGATGGGAATTTTACATTATTTCATTCCATTCTCTCAACCATACAATTACCATTGTTTTAAAAATGAGGAAACTGAGTCTTAGACTACTTAAATAACTTGCCTAAGGTCATACAACTAGTATGTGTCAACGCTGAAATTTGAGCATGGCTCTCACTCCAGGGACTGTGCTCTTAAACACACTTCCTTTTTTCCTCTCTCAGTGCAGGGATCCAGTGTTTTGGAAGACTTTTCATACACCTGCTAACAGTAAAAACCCACAAATCTGTAGCTAAAATAAATACAGCTCTTTTTCCAAAATGTTGAAATTATAAAAACTCTAAAATGCCTGAGCTTCACTGCCAAAGGTTGGTAATGATTCAAAATATACTAACAGAGGAGATCAAATTAAGAAAATAGACTAAAAATAATTATGGGAATCCTAATTAAGGTAAACATTTAAATATATGTAATAGGGGCACCTGGGTGGCTCAGTGGGTTAAGCCTCTGCCTCGGCTGAGGTCATGATCTCAGAGTCCTGGGACTGAGCCCCACATCAGGCTCTCTGCTCAACAGGCAGCCTGCTTAATAAAAAATATATATATGTAATAAATGTTAATGGAAGTTTTGTATAATACATATGTAATTCAACAGATTAGACTTCACTGCTAAATTGCAGAATAGTTCCCACCAACTGCATGTATATAGTATATTCCTTTCACTCCAGACAAAATTTTTCATTTCTAACAACTCTAATATCAAAATTCATTTTACCATCAATGGGATCTTTAAAAAAAAAAAAAAAAATCACTGACCAAGTTCCAAAGAAAAACAATTGTGTCTATCTGCATGAAGTCCAATTTCTGCGAGGGGACTTATGTTTGCTTCTACCTGAGCAACTACCAACTGTGAACACTACGTTTTCTCTTTGCCTGAAGCTTTCTGGGCCCATGGTGGTTGATTGTAGGAATTGGAACCACACTCTGAAAGAAGACCAACTGGCTTCTTTGCTGTCCCTTTCCAGAGACAAGTCTAGTTCTCATTGATCCTGACTCTGCCTAGTTTTACGCCAGGATCTTCTGTCTGAATTCAGATCTTTGTTGTTGTTTTCTTCCTTAGTGCCAGAGAAAATGAGCCCTCTTCCAATTAAGAGTATCTTAGATGGCATATAGTATATTTAAATAATGTACATCCAATTTAAGCAGCACACAGACAATATTTTCCATACCTTATTCTCCAAAGACATTAATCCAAAATCCATTACTCTCACTTTTGTAGAATTCAATTGCTTCTCATTTGTATCACAGTATAGAGCTGTAATGAATATCATTTTCATATTTCTTCGTATCACTTCTGATTTCTTCAGAATAAACTCCTAAATTAAAATGTAAGGTCAAAAGGTATGAAGGTTAAAACATTTTTTAAATGTATTACCAAACTGACCTATAAAAATGCTCATCACTTTACACAAATACGAGCATTTATATAAGTGTCCTGTTTCCCCTAAACTAAAATAAAATCTGTCAAATTTCTTATGTAACTTTCTCAGTTGTTAATCTGCATTTATATCTGCAGCTGAATGCTTCATATATTTATCGGTCATTTGCAGCTCTTCATTTGTCAATCATCTCCTGATGTCATTTGGCTATTTTCTATTGAGATGTTTGTCTTCTAGGTTAAAATGATTTTTATTTGTAGAATGTTATTGAAAATCATATATACTGTTACTACTAATATCTTCCCATTTGCTTGTTTTTAAATTTGTTCTTAGATTTCTTAGATATACTCATTTTTAGATATACTCATTTTTGTTTAAATACAATACAGGGAGCATTATTTTCTGATTTCTTTCTGTCCGTTCTAACCCCTGTATCAAATGTTTTCCTCTGATTTTCCTCTTCCTTTTTATGACTACTTCTCAACTCTTTATTCCTCCTGGTATTTATTTGGGCATGTGTAAAGGACTAGGAACAGGTTAAAACTGCAAAAGGCTGATACTAATGTAAATTAGTGATACAGTCTAATGTGAAAATAGAACTGGAGCGAATTCAGAAATTCAGGGAAAAGTCTAACCTGCCCCCTCATCCATTCTCTGCTACAATCTGCAATTTTCTTCCCTAAACCAAAGGACTTTTTGCATAATGATATTATTCATGTTCCCATTGTTTGCAGCTAATTGTTGAGAACAGTGGTCCCCAACTTGTATTCATGGCACAGAAAGAAAAGGAAAATCATTATACGGTACACAGTTAAAAAGGAGAGACTATGTAACAATTGCCAGAGTCAAGGAGGCCCTGAGCTCCACCACTGGAAGGGCACATTAGCACATCTGGAACCAATTTGTGGCATACCACTTGAGAAGGTCTGTTTCAGAACAGCTCTGCTACTTATGTTCCTCTGATAAAATGCCCTTCTCCACTGACAACGTTGCTAGGGTTCTAGAAAACAGATGCTGGTAATGATGTTAGAGAAGCCCAACTACGGCTAAATAAAATAAGCATCAGGAAACCATCCTCCTGCCCTTTTGTCCTGGACCTTGGCAAGATAAGGAGCGGATACTAAACTTCAAGAAAACAACCCAACACTTGTTGTGTTATTGGAACATATAAAATTTTTGTGAAAGACATCCTCTCTCAGCCAAGTTAGTCTAAGGAAACTGAGTGACTCTCATGATGTGGAAGTATCTGGTCATTAAGATCTTCTAAGTGACTACAAGTCAAGGGTCTGTGCCTCTTCAAAGGAGACAAAGAGTTGCAGGAGCCAAAGGCCCTGGCATTAGTTACATTATGGCTCTAACTTTTTCTCTTAATTTTTTTTTAAACTTTTAGAGAATGATCCACTTTCCCTGCTCATATTTAAAGTCACCTTAAAAGTTAAAAAAAAAAAAAAAGCCACCTTTATCCTACACTGAATTCTTATATACCAAAGTGCCCTCATAATTCAAGTATTTATTGGCCATGTAATCTGTTTTTGGTGTTGAATCATAACATAATAAAATACTCTTAGAAAAAGTCTGGGCCTCCTCTAATATCTTTCTCTGCTTCACAGTATCATCTATGTTCACGCCTGTGTTTCCCAATGTCTTGTAGGCTGTGCAATGAAAATCCATTACAAAGTGAACCAGCAAATCTCACAAAATACGTAGGGCTTTCATGGGGTTGATAAATGTGATGGAAAACTATTTAAATCGTGAACATAGCTATAGAACATGTCAGTCCAGTTAGCTGGCTATTAAAAGGGCAGAAGCTAAGGCCAAAAGGGCAATGACACAAGAAGTTTTATTAAAGAATGATCTAATTAGACAGAAACCCTTCAAAAATGAAGTCTAGGATATTTTTGTAAAATGAATCAATTGAAATCAAATATGAAATGAAAATTATCATTTCATAATTCTAATAAATATCAGGAAAAAAGACCAAAAAATTATTTCTAAGAGTTAAAATATTTAAGTTAACTTTGTTATACAGAAAATAAGTTTATTTTTATAATTTTAGTAAAAAATTTCAAGTCAAAGTTTTAGTAAAACTATTTATGAAAATTCGGTCTCTGATTTAAGTGGATTTAATTTAAGTGACCTTCCGGTATTGGTTACACTCAATAACTTTTTTAATATCTGATAGGGCCAGTCTCTCCTTTTCAATCATATTTTAAAAATTTACTTTCTTATTCATCCATCCAGCTGATATCACAGAAATTCATTTAAAATCCCTAGAAATTAATTTAAATCTATTGAAATCTTTATTGGAATTCATTAAACCTCTTTACCAATTTAGGAAGAATTAGGTAGTCCATTAGAAATATTAACCTGTTGATGCCTGGTGACCTAGTTTTTAGCAGCAGAATATATATTCTTCTCAAATTCACATGGAACATTCTTCAGGATAGACCAAATACTGGGGCATAAAATAAGCTTCAAGAAGTTTAAGGCAGGGGGTGGCACCTGGATGTCTCAGTTGGTTAAGCATCCAACTTTTGATTTTGGCTCAGGTCATGATCTCAGGGTCCTGGGATTGAGGCCCACATTGGGCTTTATACCCAGTGGGGAACCTGCTTGAGGATTCTCTCCCTCTGCTCCTCCCCCTACTCACACTCACATAGTCTCTATAAAATACATAAATCTTTAAAAAAAAAAATTCAAGAGGACTGAAATCAAGCGAAATATGTTATCCAATCACATGGAATGAAATTAGAAATCAGTAACAGAAAGAAATAAGGGACATTTACAAATACATGGAAGTAAACAATGAATTTGTAAATAACCAAGCATCAGAAAAGAAACCAAAAGGAAATTAAAATACTTTGAGATGAATGAAAATAAAGACCCAACATACCAAAACTTATGGGATGCAACTAAAGCAGTGCTTAGGAGAAAATTTATGCCTGTAAATGCCCATACTAAAAAACAAAACATACAACAACAACAAAACTCTCAAATCAATAACCTGAACTTCCACCTAAACTACACTGGAAAAAGAAAAACAAAATAAACCCAAAACAAGTAGAAGGAAGGAAATAATAGACCAAGGTAGAAATTAATGACATGAAGAATAGGAAAATTAAATAGACATCAACAAAAAAGTTGATTCTTTGAAAGTAGCAACAAAACTGGCAAACTTGTAGCTAGACTGACCAAGAAAAAAGGAGAGAAGACTCAAATGATTAAAATCAGTAAAGAACAGGTGTTGCGACTAACATTACAGAAATAAAGATGATTATAAGGGAATGCTATAAACTACATATACACTAAGAAATTAAGTAATAAATGAAAGGTGAAAATTCCTGGAAGGACACAAACTACCAAAACTGACCTCAGAAGAAAAGGAAAATTTGAACAGACCTATAACAAGTGAAAACATTGATTTAGTGATCAAAAAATGACCTATGAGGCCCAGGCCTGATGACATAAATGGTGAATTCTACCAAACATTTAAAATATAATGAAATCTTTCTATTTGCAATGACATGGATGGAGCCAGAGAATATAATGCTAAGTGAAAGAAGTCAGTCAGAGAAAGGCAAATTCTGTATGATTTCACTCCACTGTGGAATTAAGAAACAAAACAAACAAACAAAGCTGGGGGGAAAGGAGAGGGGTGCTAAGAAACAGACTCTTAACTATAGAGAACAAACTGATGATTACCAGAGGGGAGGTGGATGGGGGGATGGGTTAAATAGATGATGGAGATTAAGGAGGGCTCTTGTTGTGATGAATACCAGGAGATGCGTGGAACTGTTGAATCATTATATGTACACCTGAAACTAATATTATAACTGTATGTTAACTAACTGGAATCTAAATGAAAACTTAAAAAATAAAAAAATAAAGTATAATTAATTACTGGTTTTCCACTAATGCTTCCAAAAAAATAGGAAGGACTACTTCCCAACTCATTCTGAAATCAGAAAACTGTGATGCCAAACCAGACAAAGACTTCACAAAAAAAGAAAACTGGAGACCAAACGTCTCTTAAGGATACAGACACAATTTATTTGTGGAGCATAACAAATAGCATGGAGGACAAGGGGAGATGGAGAGGAGAAGGGAGTTGAGGGAAATTAGAGGGGGAGGTGAACCATGAGAGACTATGGACTCTGAAAAACAATCTGAGGGTTTTGAAGGGGTGGGGGGGTGGGAGCTTGGGGGAACCAACGGATTGCATGGAGCACTGGGTGTGGTGCAAAAACAATGAATACTGTTACACTGAAAAGAAAAAAAATACAGATACAAAAATTCTCAAAAAGATACTAGCAAACCAAGCCAGCAACCTATAAAAAGGATTATATACCATGATCATGATCTAAGACTTGAGTGCAAGGTTGGTTTAGCATTTAGAAGTCAGTTCCCATTATCGACAGAATAAAGGACAAAAATCAACATGATTATTGCAATAGACATAGAATAAGCACTTGGCAAAATCCAACAGCCCTTCATGATAAAAACAAACAACAAACAAGAAATAGAAGGAAACTTCTCTCAATATGATAAAATTTTAAAAAAGATTTTATTTATTTATTTGACAGAGAGAGAGAGTGTGAGAGAGCACAAGCAGGGGGAGAGGCAAAAGGAGAGAAGCAGGCTCCCCCCTGAGCAGGGAGCCCAATGCAGAGCTCCATCCCATCATCCTGGCCCTGGGATCATGACCTGAGCCAAAGACAGATGCTTAACTGACTGAGCCACCCAGGCACCCCAAGAAAATATTTTGAGATTAATGTAAATGAAAATACAACATACCCACAGCTAACATCACACTTAAGGGTGAAAGACTAAATTCTCTTCCGTTAAGATCAGGAACAAGACATCTGCCCTTGCCATTTCTATTCAACACTGTATTAGAGATTCTAGTCAGGGCAACTAGAGAAAAGGGGGGCATCTAAGGACATCTAAGATTTTAAAATGGGGGGGGCACTAGGAATAAATAAAACTATATATGCAAATGACATGAAGAATAGGAAAATAGGAAATTCTACAGAATTCACTAAAATCTATTAGAACTAACAAAAAAGTTCAATAAGGTGTCAGGACCCAAGAACAATATACAAAAAACAATTGTATTTTATGCACTTGCAATGGACAATCTAAAAGTGAAAAATTTTTAAAGTTCCACAGATAACAGCATTCATAAGAAAAAATGCCTAGCAGCAAATTTAAAAGAACTATAAAACTTGTATTTTGAAAACTATTTTCTTCAACTATATTTTTGTGGAAAAAATTTAGACAAATAAATGGAAAGACATCCCATTTTCATGTATTGGAACACTCAATATTGTTAAGATGGCAGTACTCCCAGTGATGTACATTAATGTACAGATTCAACGTAATCCCCATCAAAATTCGGCCAGCTTCTTTGCAGTAACTGAAGCTGATCCTAAATAATCCACAGGAAGGAAATTCAAGGGATCCAGAATAGCTACTAGTCTTTCTTTTTTTTTTTTAAGATTTCTTTTTTAATTTATTCATTTGTCACACAGAGATCACAAGTAGGCAGAGACACAGGCAGAGAGAAAGAGAGAGAGAAAAGCAGGCTCCCTGCTGAGCAGAGAGCCTGTTGTGGGGCTTGATTCCAGGACCCTGAGATCATGACCTGAGCCGAAGGCAGAGGCTTAACCCACTGAGCCACCCAGGTGTCCCCAGAATAGCTACCAGTCTTGAAAAAGGGGAAAAAAAAGTTTTTATTTCAAAACTTGCTACAAAGCTATAGTAATCAAGACAGTGTGGTACTGGCATAAGGATAGACAAATAAATAAATGGAATAGAGCTTAGCGTCCAGAAATAAGCCCTCACTTTTACTGTCAACTGATTTTCAGCAAGAGTGACAAGATAATTCAATGAGTAAAAGAATAGTCTTTTCAATACATGGTGGTGGGACATCACAAATGGATATCCATGTGTAATACAATAAAGCTGGACCCCTATCTCTCATAATATATAGAATTTAACTCAAAAGAGACCACAGTCTAAATATAAGAGCAGGGTTCCTAGGTTGCTCAGTTGGTTAACTGTCTGTTTCGGCTCCTGCCATGATCCCAGGGTCCTAGGATAGAGTCCTGCATCAGGCTCCCTGCTTCTCCCCTCTGTCTGTGTCTCATGAATAAATAAATAAAGTCTTTAAAAAACATATAAATAAATAAATAAATCTAACAGCAAAAAAATATATACTTCTTAGAATAAAACACACAAGGAAGTCAACTTGGATTAGGCAATCCTTTTAGACACTAAAACATGAGCAACAGAATAAAAAATAAGTTGGATGGCATCACATGGGAAGACCTAAATCCAGGGAAACAGCATTCTAGTAAGAACAGTATGAAGGCCCTAGGTGGAAAGTGGATAGGGAATAGAAAGTACACCAGAGTAGAAGAAGCATGATAGGAGAAATATGTGGAGAAAAGAGCATAAGCCAGTTCATATAGAGCCTTGAAGGCTATTACAAGAAATTTGGACATTCCTCTAAATGCAGTGGGAATCACTGGAGGATTATATTTTAGGGACGGATATGTATGTCCTGTCTGATACATGTTTTTTTTGTTGTTGTTTTAAGATTTTATTTATTTATTTGACAGACGGAGATCACAAGTAGGCAGAGAGGCAGGCAGAGAGAGAGGGGGAAGCAGGCTCCCCGCTGAGCAGAGAGCCCGATGTGGGGCTCGATCCCAGGACCCTGGGATCATGACCTGAGCCGAAGGCAGAGGCTTTAACCCACTGAGCCACCCAGGCGCCCCTGATACATGTTTTTGAAGACAACTTTGATTCCCGTAGGGAAAATGAATTACAGCTGGGCACGGAACAAGGAGACCAGGTTAGGCTTTTGCAGCAATTAAGGCAAGACATAATGATGGTGTCAAGACAATGGATAGATTGGATATCAGATAGACAGATAGATAGACAGATAGGGATGTGGAAGAGCTGAAAGGACTTATTAACTAACTGAACATAGGAATTGAAAAGAGAGTAAGAATAACTTCTAGATTTTTGGCTTCAGCAACTAATATTTGTTGTATAATTTACTCAGAAAAGACTAGAAAAAGAATGGGTTTGGAGGCAAAGCAGCACGAAAATCAGAGCTTTGTTTTGGTATACAAAATTTGAAAATCTTTTAGTTATCCAAATGGAGAACTCAAATAGCAAGGTGAACATACATATCTGGACCTAGGGTAGGAGTCAAGCTTGAGACAGAAATTTGAGAGTCATTCATCAGGCCTGGGTAAGATCACCCAGAGAAAACATCTAGACAGAGGATAGCAGAGGAGCTCAGACTAAGGCCCAGGGAACTCCAATATTAAGAGTGAGCAAAGGAGGAAGACCTGGCAGAAGACACTGAAAAGGAGTAACAAATCATGCAGGAGGAAAGATGGGATTGTGGTGTGTTAAAGAAAACTAAAGATATTTAGTTACTTACATGGAAATTTAGTCACATGAGGTAGACAATGAAAAAACTATCAAAGAAAAAAGACCAAAAAAGAAAAAAAAGCAGGGGCGCCTGGTTGGCTCAGTCAGTTGAGTGTTTGCCTTCAGCTCAGGTTTCCTGGTATAGAGTCCCACATCAGGCTCTCTGCTCAGCAGGGAGTCTGCTTCTCCCTCTGCCTGCCACTCCCCCTGCTTGTGCTTTCTCTTGTCAAATAAATAAGTAAAATCTTAAAAGAAAGGTGGGGGGGGGGATCCACCACCACCATAGGAAAGAGGTGAGAAAACAAAGTATAATCTAGCAACAGTTATGTCTTGTTTATATAGCTTTTTGGTAAATTGATTAGATGGCAGCCAGCAAAAAGGCTGAGCAGAATGTCCTTAAGCAGGCTAACCGATCATCAAAGAAAATAGTTTCAGGTTAAGGATTTGCCAAAGCCTTGAGAGTTTAGCCATCGAATATATGCAACAGGCTTTCTTTGTGTATTTTTTAGAGTCTACAATGTTAGGCCAGATGCAAACCATTCCTCATCAGAATTTCTCAAGTATCACAGAAAATAAAAGAGAAAGAAAATATCTCAAGAATACAGAAGCCAAAAATTGTAATCAGGAGATCCAAATTAATCTTACACAGGGTACCTTTATACCAATGGTTCTCAAACTTGAATGTGTATTAGGATCACCTGGAGAATTTGTGTAAACAGATTAGTAGGCCGCCAACTCCAAAGTCCCTGATAGAGTAAGTCTGGGTGGGGTCCAATAATTTGTTTGGAGTAACGAGTTACCATTTGATACTGAAGCTGCTGACTAGAGAACCACATGTTTTGAGTATTAATGACCTAGAGAAACTTGAATGTGTACAGCAGGAAACATGTTCAAGAATGAATGTTCATAGCTACCTTATTTATAACAGTAAAAAACCCAAGAATGATCTCAATGTTCATAGATACTTGAATAAATTGTGGTATATTTTATGAAGAAAACTATACAGCCATGGCAATGAATGGAAGCGACCTGCATCTCTACAGATGAATCTCAATAACAATGCTGAACAAAAAAGGTCACTAAAGTATACATTTGATTCTACTCACTCAGAGAGGTCAAAAGCAATAACAAACAATATAATATTTAGAGACACATACATATGTGGTAAAACTGTAATGCAAAATAAAGAACTATTAACACACAATTCAGAATAATGGTTATCTGGGAGTAGGGAATGAGAGAGAAACCATCAGGTAAAGGCAGAGAAGTGCTCCAAAGTCAACATTCTGTACCTTAAGATGATGGTACACTTCAAACTATAAGATATTTCAACACATTCTTTTATGTGTGAGTTATTTCATGACAACAAAAAAAACCTAAGTAAAAAAAGATGCAATAATCAGCAATGTCTGAGAGTGCTAAGAGCTTGAGAAAGATGAAGCTATAGGAATGACTCTTGAATTTGGCCAAAGGAAGTTTTGTGGTGCTGCAGAGGAGTAATTTCAGAGGAATAATGAGTACAGAAACCAAACTAGAGCAGACTGAAAACACTGTAATACAAGACATAAACTAGAAAAACAGTAAGAGAAGTGCAAATCAAATATTTCAGAAATGCACATGGAAGAAATTACTTTCAGCCAGAAATAAACAACAACACTTCCTGGAGGCGACACAGGAGTAACATTTTAGAAGACAGGCAAGACTTGGGTATACAGAAACAGGAAATGGAAGATGTTTCAAGGAACAATATGAATAGTGCCATTAAAAGCATAATGAAGCAAGAATTAGGTATGTCCGTGAAAGTCAAGCAGTGCAGTTCAGCTGGAGCACAGAGGCAAAGTAAGTGGGATTCAGCTGGAAAGGTACTGGTCTAGACCTGCACTGTCACCGCGGCTGACACTGGCTACACTTGGATTCTGAGCATTTAAAATATGGCTGCTATAACTGAAGAATTAAAGTTTTAAAGTGAATTAATGTAAACTTAAAAATTGATACCTGATTCAGCTATAGGAAAACTTCTATGTATGTTTGGAAGAACTTGGATATGTGAATCTAATTTTTCCAACAGTAGAGGTTACAAAATCGAAACATAGATCAAGTATTTTCAGTGCATGTAGGATCTGAATTGAGACGGCCTGTTAATAAGGTGACCAACTATGTAACTTTTAGCACTGTAAGTCACACAAGCTGTAAGTGTAATATATATTTAGATTTTAAAGCATATAAATTAACTCATTAATAAAATTTTTAATTACATGCTGAGATAATATCCTGAATATATAAGGTTAAATAAAATGTATTAAAGTTAACTTTACCTGTTTTTTACTTTTTAATGTGACCATCATAAAATTTTAATGACACATGGCATTATATTTGTACTGGACAAGCACTGGTCTAAATAAAAGCAGCCCCTGAATACCAACTCAAACTTGGCTATTATTCAGTAAGAAATTAAAAGCCACTAAAATCTTCACAGTAGTAGGGGGATTTGGGGGGTTGCAACTTTTTGGAAATACAAAAGTAACACTGCCCATTAGGAGTTAAATTTTTAAATTAATACAACAGATCAAAGCAGAAATGAAGTCACCTAGAAATGGTTCCAGGCCTGGAAGACCTGACTAGTTTATGAAGGCTGTATAATACATAGCTTCAAGCAAGCTTCTAGTCTTGGGTATATGGCAAACCACTTATGAACAGTTATGTTTAAAACCAACTTTTGTATTTGTTCTTTCTTTTGACAATCATAGGTTTGTAGATCTACTCAACATCTCATTTTCCTACAAACCAGGAAAATCTCTAATCAATATCAGAGAATCATAGGTAATGCTGGAATATTATGTAAGTTAACAGTTCTGGTTTCTGGAAAGGAGAATTCTTAAACAGCTCCATCTGCCCTTCCTCCAAAAATGTTCTACATTAGAAAAGTCAGAGGATTATTTTTAATTAACTGCTACAATTCCGAGAAATCTTACCTCGCACCCTGATTGACCTCTTCATCCCCACTCCAGTAACCCGTAATTTAGGAAATAGCACCACCATCTAACCAGTTGCCCAAGTCATACAACTTCCACTTCAACTTCACACCAAGGAACTTTTCCACCTTCTAATTTGTTTCAAATTTTCCTGAATACTTCATGCCATCCCCAACCATACAGTTAAGTATGGCAGAATTGGTAGTGAACTAAATTTCTGCCTCTGTATGGATTCTCTCGTTCGTTTTCTGAGTCATCCAATTTACTTTCCTGGTTTTAACACCCAAATTGTATCTAGCTCAGATCTTTCTCCACAGAATTAGAAATCCAATCATTTGCTAGGAACATCCACCTGAATATTTCCATAAGCATCCCAACCTCAAAATGTCCAAAAATTCAATTATCTTATCTTTTCCATCTAAATGTTGCAATTAGAATTCCCACACTAGAAAATGGACATCAACTTATCTCCCAATATCCAATTAAGTCCTTCCCATTTTATTTGTCAAATCCTTTCTCCATTTTTCATCAAAACAAATCATCACTTGAACTCCCTTTAACAACCAATATCCAGGGACACCTGGGTGGCTCAGTTGGTTAAGCGGTGCCTTCAGCTCAGGTCATGATCCCAGCGTCCTGGGATAGAGTCCCATATCAGGCTCCTTGCTCGGCGGGGAGCCTGCTTCTCCCTATGCCTCTGCCTGCCACTCTGTCTGCCCGTGCTCACTCACTCTGTCTCCCTCTCTCTCTGACAAATAAATAAATAAAATCTTTAAAAACAAAAAACAACCAACATCCAAACTTCATAATGGGACCTACAAAGCCATCTGATCACTGCCCACTTTTATATTCAGTAATTGAACTGTAAGACACTGCTGGTACTCTGTACATGCAGTAAGTTGTATCTCATCAATCTTTTTTTATTTGCTCTCTATGCCTAGATAACCTTTTCAATTTCAGGAGCATGTGCTAGCCTCCAATGTCCACCCATGGAAGAAAAAGGAAATCTAAGGACACAGGTTCTATGAGTTTTAAAATCTAAGAATCAACAAAATGACTCTATCCTGTTGCCCCTAGCAGAGGTTCTCAGGTGTTAAAATCCACCATCAGGAGATATTTCTGGTCATAAAGATTTTCCTATGAGGCTTAGAGGCAGTAGCTACTCATGCTTACTGAACCAAGAGAATGAGCATCCTGGACATTCAGTTTCTTTAAACCACAAACTTTTGGTTTCTAATTATTTTCAGTTCTTAAGTACCTGTTCCTCAGCATCCTTTCCAAAAGAGCAGCTGCCCAAATTCTGCTTGATTTAGCATCCTCTGTTGAGTCATCTGGAAGAAGTGACTTGCCGAGATAAGTCTAGGAAAAAAGGGCGAAGAAGCCATGTAGATGACCTATAGTAATGTGATAATACTAGGAGCAGTGAGAACTGCCAGGTCAATATTATTAAAGGAAATATTCTGGGTATATGATACAATAAATCATTTTTCACTCAGAGCTCACAGCTTGTCATCCAAACAGTCAAGACTGTACAAGAAAAATGTAATGAAGTTGAGTATCAGGCTTCAGCATTCACAAGGTATTCAACAGACCAATGAATATGAAAATGGATTTTATAAAAACTCGGTTCCACACATCAATTTTTATGAGCTCCCCTAAGAGCTCAAAGGAGAGGAAACTTACTATTATACCTATACTAATTAAGACACGTTTAATACATGTGAAACTGAACTAAAATATGGCTCAACTATTATCGCATCTGCCTAATGTCTTCTCCCTCTATTAAGACGAATAAGGTGGGAGGCCTGGATGGCTCAGTTTGTTAAGTGTCTGCCTTTGGCTCAGGTCATGATCCCAGGGTCCTGGGTTCAAGTCCCACATCAGGCTCCTTACGCTCAGCAAGGAGCCTCCCTCTGCCTAACAAATAAATAAAATCTTTAAAAAAAAAAAAAAAAAGTATAAGGTGCCTCTTCATACTCCTAGATTTTCTTCTGCTTTTTTCTCTCACTATATTTTCCACACTATCTTTTAACTTATCTGTTTTACGTTCTTCCTCTAGATGGGACCATCCTGAGGTTTTGGCCTTGTCCTTTTCTTTTTTTTTTTTTAAGATTTTATTTATTTATTTGACAGAGAGAAATCACAAGTAGACGGAGAGGCAGGCAGAGAGAGAGGAAGGGAAGCAGGCTCCCTGCTGAGCAGAGAGCCCAATGTGGGGCTCGATCCCAGAACCCTGAGATCATGACCTGAGCCGAAGGCAGCTGCTTAACCCACTGAGCCACCCAGGCGCCCCGGCCTTGTCCTTTTCATCCTTGCATCTCTAACATGTAACAGTGCCTAACCTTCATTAGCGATTTTAAATAAGAGTCTACCAACTGACTGACTAATCAAGTCTTCTTTTTATTTGATTAAACCATCAAAAATTCGAAAGCAATGCTATTCAAAGAGGCTAGCCCATAAACTGTTGGTTTATAATGAGATAAGGAGTTTTAAACAGAATGTATAAAAGAATGGCTTCCTTTTTTGAGAAAGTCTTGCTATGAAAAAATGTCTAAACTAAACAGTGCTGCTTTAGTGATAACAGCTGATTTATAGTCTTGCCTCACTTTGATCCATACACTTGAGAGTTAGAAAAAGACATTTTCATAAAGAAAAGTAAGATGCTGAAGAATGGATGGTTAAAATTAACTTTAGGGTCTTTATCCATCTTTATGAGCATATATATATTTATACATCCCCAAGAAGATTTAAAATAAAGGCATCTATTCACTGGTTAAAAAAATAAAGACACAGGGCACTTAAAAAGTTTTTTTTTTTAAAAGCCAAGACACATTAAAAAAAAAAACCTAATAAATTTTTAATTAGAATTTTTCCTTTTTTTCAACAGGACAAGTAACAGATTACATCAAACTTCAGAACTTCTCAAATATCTAGTTATTATACACATTCCCATCTGTCTTGCAGGGAGGGATCTTGGTCGGCTTAACAGATTCAGGTAAAATAAGCTGCATAATAGTATATATTACAATAATAAATGTACAATGTTTACATAAAATGTTTTAGAAGCAAAGAAAAAAAAAGATGTATCTGCATCAAAAGGCGACCTTTTAAAATGCCACAACTATTTTTTACATTCACTCTTGCAACAGGTCACAAGATGGGGGTCACTAAGCTCAGATAAATCACTATGATGCACATAAAATACAGAAAGATTGGTTATATTATATATTATATATATATTTATATTTTCACACTTTAGCATCTGAAACATAAACTGAGAATTTAAAATTTATTCTCTTCAGATAACAAATCATTTTTTATTCTTCATAAACATGGTGCCCACAAAAGCACACAGGTAAGGCACAATAGGGTTTTCTGTTACAGAACAGTGTGCATCATGTTTACTTAACCAGAAAACGTGCATTATCTGTGCAAGTTCATGCTGCAAACCCAACACATATACAATTAAACAAAGAGGAAACTGAGCTTTAAACAAAATCAAAATTGGTACAATTCCAGCTGTTTCACATATTCATTTGGACTGACAAGGATATATCAACAGGTTATTTAAAAAAAAAAAAAAAAGCCAATTGTTACATTACAAGTAAACTCTGCTCAGCATCTATTTTAATCTGAAATCATAAACAGTAATAAAGCAACTTTACTGAAACAAGGTAAATACCGAGGCACAAAGCGACGGTCACTCGTGCATTTACTATATTGCAAGCTGTCATGACCCAAAATTTCAAATATAATTTTTCAAATACACATTTTGCTGCAGCAATATGCCCTGCTTTAAACTTGACATACAACAGGGTAGCTGACATTTCATTAAATTATAAATAGATTGGGAAAGTGAGTTAATCCCAATAGTACTATGTCATAGTCCTAGTATTTATAATAAATACAGCTTTTCACAAAATACTTTTCCAATATCTGCCAATTGCATCTTTATTGCTCACATAAATTTGAATCCATTACAACTGAGATTGGAACTTTCACACAAAATCATACTCAGACATTTTTATATAAAACTTATAAAAGATATTTTAAACTTGTATCTAATACTTCCAGGTGTTTGGCTGTTTGATCTATGTGATAGTACAGCCATAGGTATATATGTGTGTGTATATATACACATATACACATACATATATATACACATACACACATATATACACATACATATATACACATTAGATTATGAATAAAATAGGAAGCTTATTTTACTGCTTTAATGCAGACATCCTCACAAAACAAGACTACTTTCGCCACCATCAGCATTTATACATATATACAAAAGCCAGGTTAAGTACATGTACACCCACCTATGCTTATATGTAACCGCTAAACCCAAATTAGTTTTCCTGTATTCCAGCTGTAACAAATGAATCTCTTACAAGCAATAGAAACCTAAGGTTAAACTGGGAAATTAACAGTTTTACCACATTAGCCTGGTAAGGAACTATGCAGGTGACTGTATACAAAAATTCACAACATTAGTTCACAGGAGATTATGAAAATACAAGAAGCCTCTTCACCATGCTTTTGTGTGGTTATCCAAACACTCTGTGGTGCAAAAACACAATCACCACATCTGAAAATGCTTAATAAAGTCAATGTTCCTCATGCAAAACTTAAATGCATTGGCTTAACTGAGCTCCAAAAACTGAATGAAACAATTGTTCTGACCACTCAGCACTGCTGCCTCACTGCTAAGTCCCTTTGGAACCTTAAGATTTCTGGAACATTCAAACAGAGCTGTATTCAATAAAAATATTACATACAAAAAGCATTTAAAAGGAAGACAGGAAGCCAAACAGGAATTTTCCTATTGTAAATACCAGTCCTAGGAGTGGAAGAAAGTCTTTTCAGGAACCTCCTTGAGAATTGGCTAGGCCAGTCCGAAGACGAAGATGAGACATAGAGTTCATATGTTTATTTGATGGCTTCAAGGGAGTATTGCAAGTAAGAGCTTGGGGAAAGCGATGGTGATATCTATCTAGTCGTAAATATTTTACTGTAACCAATTTCCCTGTTGTAAGATAAAAATAATATTTTAGATCTGTAAAAATGTGCTTAATATTTATAGAAAACAAACTGTGGTAAAAGACGTATGAACACAATATGCAAATAAAGTAATCTTAAATAATTACTCTAAAAATGCTGACCTAATTTTCTTTTAATTTAAAATCTGGTATAGTTTAACAGTAAGCCATAATCTATCTTTTCAAAATGTTCGTAATACTCAAACTTCTTACCATCAAACCAAGAGCCATGCAATGCCTTAAAAGCTTTTCCAGCATATTCTGGAGACAGACATTTAACATATACACAACCCTGTGATATTAAAAAAAAGAAAGAAAGAAAGAAAAGAGAAAGTTTTAGTTTAATAGCAACAAATCCAAAATGTAGAATTCAACAGTAAAAATTACTTTACCTCACGTGAATTTTTGTCTACTGCAATATGAACAATGCCATCATTATCACTGCATTTTTCTAAAATTGCTTCTTGAATTGCCAAATGCCACTGATCCCCTATTTCCCTAAAAAATTAATGAAAACAAAAATCAACAACCATACTCCTAACTCAATAAAGTCTTGTCTCATAACATATATATCCTACCAGAATGGGAATAGTTTCAAAATCACATATTGTTAAAACTAGTAAGTAGTTAAGTAAATGCTTGTTATTAACAGTAGATAGATTAAAAAAAAAAAATTAGTATTCACAGTCCCAGACCTTCTCTCACTTTCCAATGTAAGAAAGCACAGAACTGAGGCAGTGAAGGATTGGCCCATCGTAGCAGAGTAACTGTGCGGATTGGCCCATCGTAGCAGAATAACTGTGCTGTCATTTTTATGTCTGAAATCTTATGTACCTATTATCATTTCTTTTCTTCTTAGCAAGTGTTAATACTTTAATGAGTTGTAGTGAACTCATAAAAGTTGAGTATTGTTGGGGCACCTGGGTGGCTCAGTCAGTTAAGCATCTGCCTTCAGCTCAGGTCACGATTTCAGTGTCCTGGGATCCAGCCCCCACATCAGGAGCCTTGCTCAGAGGGGACCCTGCTTCTCCCTCTCCCTCACCCCCTGCATGTGTACGCATGGGCCCCTCCCCTACTCTTTCTCCCAAATAAAGCCTTTTCTATTTATTTATTTATTTCTTTGTTTCTTTGTTTATTTATTTATTTATTTTGAGAAAAAGAGTGAGAGCACGCATGAGCAGAAGGAGAAGGAGACTCCCCACTGAGCAGGGAGTCTGATTCGGGGCTCGATCCCAGGACTCTGGCATCATGAGCTGAGCCCAAAACAGACACTTAACCGACTGAGCCACCCAGCCACCCCACATATTACTTCTTTTTTTTAATATTTTCAAATTCCTAAACTTTAGGAAAATTCCTAGTAAATGGTGTATTCTGAGCTTCTCTTCTTCAAAATAATGGAATAATACAGGACAAACATTCTGCACCAACAGCCTTAAGATTTCCTACTACAATTGTACGTATTTGTCTTTTCATGAGATACAGATGGTGGGACGAAGGAAAAGCGGCTACACTTGAAATCATAAATCTTCATCTCAGGTAACAAAATACTAACCCGGCACTAATTTCCTAATCCCCGAAGTATGAGAGGGCTGTTACTACAGTGCCTCCCCACATTTCCAATTTTGTTGTCACTCATTTGGAATCTCATATCAATTATTTCTTGAAATAAATGAGTTATCAGTTGAAATTTATGGATATTTTATATGTAATACATATAAATCAGGTTTTTTGTTTTGTTTTGTTTTTTTTACAAAACAGAATCTGACCTGTCATATCATTGGACAAATAAGCACTCATCTCTAGGAAGCAAATTCTAAAAATTATTACAGCTTATATATGAAATATTAAAGATTCTAAGGCAATAACTTTTGCCAGTGCTAATCTCTGGGTGCATGTGCTGCTATAATTATATAGAAAGAAAAGTTTCTCAAATATTGAATGAACAGAAAAGTCTCTCAAACACTGCATGGACAAATAGGACTTAGAGAAGGAAAGTGTGTATGTACATCTTTGCAGAGAATTTTTTATAATTAGAGATTGGAAGTTTAAAGATAGCAGGTATGTTTATGTATATTGTCTGAGGCAAAGAATGTTGGCAGAAGAGACTTAAAACACTTAATAAAGGGTACTGTTTATCACCACATGTATCATTAATTTGACTCCAGCATTTATCTGCTGTGGAGATTCATAGTACCTACAAAGATTTGTATAAGTTTAACAAATTATTCTACATCTGGGTCTTTTCGCCAAATCTTTGCCTGAAATTTAACAAAGATGAAGAAAAGGAAAACACAACATTTCTGTAGAGATTCAAAAGTAAAAGAGACTGTTCAATTACAGACATAGCATTATAAGAATATTCCAAATATTCCAGATAAAAATTACATATACCTCTGATCATAATACTTACATAACTGGGTCAAACATATTTCGAATCTTTAGACATGGTGTCAAGCTATTTGGCGGTGAATTTCTTCTATCTAAGTGAAATGCTACAAAAGACAAATTAGTTTTACTATTTGTCACTGTTCCATTTTGTTGAAAGGTATTCAGTCATTCATTCTTCTCAAAAAATATTCATTGCATGCTTTTACTGGGAGCCAGACCCCTGGAAGTTAAGGTACATCAGAGATACAATCATCGCTCTCACAGAGGCTGCAGTTTAGTGGGTGAGAGAGTTGAGAAACCGTGTCAGAAACAAAACAAAACAAAAAAACAAAAACAAAAAAACCAACCCTGTAATTATGGTAAATCTTAAGAAAGAATAATACAAGAAGCTGTGAAAGTAACTTAAGGTAGTCTGGAAATATCAGATAACACTTCAGTGAGGAAGTGAAATTTATGCTGGGACCTAAAGAATAAAGAATAAATAAAAGTAGGCAGAGTAAAAAGACCTATAAAGGACATTTCAAGCAAATATGTTAACTTACATACAGCCCCTGAGACAAGAAAGAGCTCACTGTAATCAAGTGTGGTCAACTAAAGTCAACTAAGATAGCCACTGTGGCTAAAGTGAGAACAGAAAGATAAACCTTGAGAGAAGTCAGATTACTGAGGACCATGCAGATTGCATTAAAGTGTTTAGACATTACCCTAAGAGCAACAGAAAGCCACTCCAAGCTTTCTTAAGGAGAGTAATAATTTGATGAGATCTGTCTTTTAAATTATATATATTTTTTAAAAGACTGTTAAATAAAGAACTGATTAAACAGAGACAAAAGTGAATGCAAGGAGACCAGCTAGAAGGTTATTATAGTTGTCTAAGAGAGAGATGATACTAACGTGGATAACATAGGCCAGAAATGCTGATGGAAGGAAGTGGATACAATTGAGGACATATGGAGATCTGTTATGACTTGTTTAAACATGTCATGTCATGTATGTTTAAACATGGCAGGTAAGGAAAAAATTAAGGATAACTCCCAGGTTTATAGTGGAACTAACTGAGAAAGGGTATCATTAATTAAACAAGAATGGTGGGGGAGGTCTGTTTGGTGAGAGAGGATACTAAATTCATGCACATGCTGAATTTGTGGTGCCCATATCTCAGCAGACAATTGTACAGGTGGGTATAAAAATCTGAAAACCAGAAGAATTAATTCAAGATAGCACTTTGGGAGTTATCAACATATCTGTGGTAAATGAAGTCACAGCATGAGATCATCTATAAGTAGAAGGAAGACAGATAGAATGAGAAAAGAGGGTGGCCTTGAGAAACTCCCAACACTTAGAGGTCCAGGAAAAGAAGACAGTCCAGAAAAGAAGATTGGAGAAATGGTCAAGGTAGCAGGAAAACAAGAAGAAAGCGGCATCCCAAAGCCACAAGAAGCAAATTTTAAAGCAGGTGCAACTGTTAACACTGCTACGTAAAATGAGGACAGAAAGGGAACATGTCCACTTGGCTTAGCAATATGGATGTCTGAGAGCTATTTCCTCCGAATTGGGGGGGGGGGGCGGTGCAAAATAGATTGGAGTCAGCTGAAGAATAAAATGGGAGCTAAAAGTAAAAACAATGAGTAAACGTTTAATGCTATCTGGCTATAAATAGGTAGAGAGAGACAGAGTGATAGCTAAATAACAATGTATACTCCAACAATGTGTCTTTTTTTTTTTTTTTAAGGTTTTATTTATTTGAGAGAGAGCACAAGCAGCAGGGGTAGTGGGAGAGGAAGAAGCAGACTCCCCATGGAGCACAGAGCCCAACGCGTGGCTCCATCCCAGGACCCTAGGACCATGACCTGAGCCGAAGGTGGACACTTAACTGACTGAGCCACCCAGGTGCCCCTCTAACAATGTGTATTCTTAAAGATGAGAAAGACTGTATGGCATGTTTAGGTGCTAATGACAAGATCCAATAGAGGCAGGGATTTATACAGTAAGAGAAGAATTTATACAGTAAGTATACAGGAAGAGAAGAGACTTGAGAAGAGCCGATGGGATCCAAAGGACTTCAATACCATTCCCTATGGAGAATAGGGCTCAGGTCTTTGTTAAGTGAGAAAAACCCTCAAATGCAATAGGAGGTGAGGGTGAGTATGGATTCTAGCCATGGATTTACTTGGTGATGGAAATCTGAGGAAGGTAAATCTGATTGCTTCTATTCAGGTCATCAACTGAGAATTTAGGAGACAGAAGGGCAAAAGTCTGAAAGGATGGAAAGAAATCTAAAATTATTACTGAGTAGGAAAGTGAAATGACTGGTAAAATATGATAAGAACATGAAAGTCAGGTAGTACTGAGGGCCTAACTGAGGTTGATTACTTACGACGTACCAGTCTGCAGACTATATGATTTTCTACTGCTATGCTCAGCTCCTTGCACATAGACAAAATCCTTTCATCCTTGGTTGGAATTTGCCAGGCTAAGATGAAGGGCAGTTAATGACTTAAGGGTAGCAGCAAGAAAAGGACTGGAGAGAGGAATGGGTCATGAAACTAAAATGGACAGGAAAAGAAATAAAGATAGGAGGAAGACTGAAAAACTGGAAAAAGTAGGTACATCAAATAATTGGAGAGTCTGGGAATTCCTAATTAAATATATATATATATATATATATATATATATATACACACACACACACACACATATATACATATACATATGTGTGTATACACACACACACACACACACACAAAGCAGGAAAGTCTGAAAGAGGAGTTTATGGCTCAGAGTATACTAATGGGTTAAACAGGTGACAGGGATTAAGGCGGGCGCTTGTGATGAGCACCAAGTATTGTATGAAAGTGATGAATCACTACTATACCTAAAAGTAATATTACACCATATGTTAACTAGAATTTAAATAAAGACTTGAAAGAGGAAGAAAAGAAAAAGACTTGAATGTATCAATTAAAGATTTCAGAAGTAGCCAGTGAAAAAAAATGTCTGGGGTGTGAGTGTCCTAACAGTGCCTGATATGGGGTGGGGCAATGGCCTCTAGACATGAAAAATCTTTGCCAAACCCTAGATCAAGAAGTCTATGAACTTTATGGGGGGCGCCTGGGTGGCTCAGTGGATTAAAGCCTCTGCCTTCGGATCAGGTCATAATCTCAGGGTGCTGGGATGGAGCCCCACATCAGGCTCTCTGCTCAGCAGGGAGCCTGCTTCCCCCCCACCACCACCACCTGCCTCTCTGCAAACTTGTGATCTCTGTCTCTGTCAAATAAATAAATTTTTTTTAATTTTTTAATAATAAATAAAAAGAAGTCTGTGAGCCTCTAGCACCACCCAGACGTCCCTGGCAGTGTACAGCTCGTGTTCTTGGATAACCTTTTAGTTGTAGACAATCTGAGTTCCTTAAAATTCCAATATTGCCCAGGGCCAGCAGAAAATGAACCAGTGAAAATGGAACCACTAATACCATGTTATCCCAGCCCAGACCCAAGGACCTAGGAGAAGTTATTCCTGGCCAGTTCTAATCACAACATAGTTGTGAAGATCAAACCAATTTTTGTCTCCCCAACTAAACTGCAATCACCTCCTGGTACAAGCAAAGAGACAGTGATTTCAAATACCTCAGGAAGTATGTTTAGATCTTTCAAATGAATGCTGTTTATTCTGAAGACTACACATGTCAGAAACATAAATAATTCTCCCCAGCAGGTATGGTTTGATTTTTAATTGGTGCTTTAAAATGCCATTAGAGATACTAAAGCTATGCAAGAATGCAATTTAGACTTAACTACCCTTTAGAAAATGAACTTAAAATTCACTCAGGTTATTTAATAATTATTTGGAAAAAATACTATTAAATGACAACAGCTTGTAGTGGGAGTGAATTCAAAAGACTACTATAATTACCAATCCTCCAGCCATGTATCTTTTAATTAAAGCACTATTTATAAGAGGATAAACTTTAAGCCTCTTAATAAGTTAAACTATCTTTTTACATAAACAACCACCCTACCCCCTACTACAGTCCTATTTTCAGCACAATATTTGTGTCCAGATACATTTAAATGAAAGAAAAACTAATTTATGTATTAATATTTTTTATAAGAAAGCCAATTAATTATATTTAGGTAGACTATACATTTAATGGCATAAAATATAAGTAATAGATTAGAGCTATGTATTCTTACATGAGGCAATTTAGACAATTATCATCAAGAAAAATTCCACCAACTTCTCTTTATTCAGCTCCTGTAACAAATTCTTTTATGATCAAATTCTTAGGAGAACTCAAATCCCTTTTGCTAGGAGTCTACAGACTTTTACCATTCTAACGCTCTAAAAACTTGAATTGGTATCCTTCAAGCAAATGGCTACTAGGTTCTAACTCTGGATTTTCGGCTTTCAGGATAACATAATCTCAGCCACTATATTTTTTTTCAATTTACTAAAAACAGGCATCTTCTTTTACCCTCAATTCCCTTCTAGATTCAGTAACTAATTCACTGCAACATTTTTAAAACCAAAGACTGTCAAGAAAAGGGAGATTGATTTTAAAATTCTTCACACTGTGCATTTAGAAGTATTCAAATTAAGATAGCTCAGTACTTAGCATATAGTTTGTAAACATTTACTATACTGGAACTTTGATGAAACAAAGTAGCAGGACATTTCAGAGCTATCAATTTATGTTGAGTTTTAGAACTATTATAACTGACCTAAAATTGCCTTTGTATCATACTTACACAGTCTTTTTCCATCTAGAGAGAATGGAAGAGTCTGTCATCCCCTCTACTAATTTACACTTGATCTTACTTAGCCAAAAGGCCGAGAAGCGATCCCCCTCCTACTAATTTATAAGAACTTGGATTACCTAGGTCAAGAAGTTGTCTTTACATTCATCTTGAAAACCTCACACTTTAAAAATAAGACAACTACAATGATTAAAAAAAAATTTATATGAACAAAATAATGACCTTTTCTAGAACTTCACAGGCATATATGAGCACTAACTCTTAGTTATATGAAGAAATTAGGCTGAGAATACACAACCATTACAATCAGGCAACTAAGTAATCAGATCTCATTGGCTTTGCATTCTTTTTTCATTTCAAAGGACCCTTCTGCAGACACCTTTTAAAACAAGAAGTTTAATGTTTAGTGTCACCCTTGGCATCATCAAAGCATCACTTTTATGCCATGATTACTGAAGACTATTATTATTCAAGCTCTTTGAAAGTAAAAATCAGAGAAGAAAGGGAGTGGATTTTACTTTTTTGCAATTTCAAAACAATTTACTTAATTTTCTCATAAATACTGTGCTTAGCAAACATTGAGAAATATACTTTTATCCAATAAGATTTAAAGAAACTCAACCAACTACTAGTTCTGAAATGCACATTAAACTAACTCCAAGATTTAATTTTGCAACTAACCATCCAAGAGATTCAAGTGAGGTAACAGTTACTACTAGTAGAGGTTTGGGAACCTAAAGCAACCAATCACCAAGCACTCCTATATACTTACATATACCTGTTTTAACAACCATCCAAGCACTGAGAAAAATATGGACAGACAGTCATTTAAGCTACTTGGAACAAGGAATACGAAGGTGGTCGGTCTTAATGAAAAAGAGGCAGGCAAGCAAAAATTGGAAAAAAGAGCAGTTAAAAAGTTATGTTCCACTTTTATATGTTTCATATATATGTAAAACATAAATTACATGTTATCTGCCTAAAAATTAGGGGGATAGAATGCAGCTAGATCTACAATACTAAGTTGCTTTAAGTGAAAAAGGAAAAAAAAGTAATGTGTATACAGTGTTCTGTTATGGTAAAGACAAACCATTATGTTCATATTTGCAAGGAGAAAAGTGGAAGGATATGTAAGAAACTAACATTAATTCCTTCTATGGAATGGAAATGCAAAAAGGGAGCTTTGTCTTCATATGTTTCAACAGCACTATTTTACATTAAACATGTAAGACTTTCACAGTTGAAAAAAATTAGAAAAACACCATGTTTATTTTTGTTGTTATTGTTTAAAAATACATACCTTGACCTTGCCATACTTTAGAAGGTATTACTAATATTTTGTCACAGGAGGCAGAAGGCTGGATCCACCGCCAAACTAGAAAATCTGTACCACCTATTCTTCGTGTCTCTGTGCGAACTCTAGATTCATTAGCAGCAAGGAAGTCAACAGCTCTATCCCAGACTTTCTTCATTTTTTTCCTAGCATGTGACAAAATGACAAATTTACTATCATCTTGGCTTGTCATCTTTTTCAAGTATTAGTAAGTGAAGGCAATGACTATTATTAATTCTGGTTCTCCTTGTCACTGCATATGAGGTTTTTTTCAAAGAAGATTTAGATGCCTAAAGCTCACTTCAGATTTCATTCTCTAGAGGTGGGGCACAAGCATCAGTAATCTTCCCTCCCAAACTTCACCACTGATTCTGGGGTGTTGCTATGGTGAAGAATGCTGTGGTAGGATATGGAATCATCTTACATTTTCAAGAAGTTATTATTTAGTCCTTTTAATTAAAAATCTTCATTAACAACAAAATATTTAAGGCATTATTTGTAAAACATCACTGGCTATTGTCTGTCTCTGTTTCTTTATTAAGATGAAATTAAAGGAAATAAGGTGAGCATTGGTAAGAATAAAAAATATATAAAAGTGATCATGATTTAGGAATCCAGTTGTTTATTATGCCACTCAAAATCAGGAGGAGAACAGAAGGGAATTTAGAAAGAAAGGAGAGTTTAAAGTACAAAAAGTAAAGCCTGTACAATAAAACAGGTCTACTTGAGAAGGGCCACAACTCTCAATATAATCTTTATAACTTCAGAAGATGCCAAATTCTGATCTACTTCAACTCATGATACTCTGAACGTACTTGTCATGAGGTTGTATTAAGGAATCTTGTACATGTGGAATAGGCATGTAAGGTTGTAAGTCTTTATTTTCCTGGCAAGCTTCATTGTGACTTCGTAAAACATCTGAAAAATAACACATTTACAAATGAATCAATCACTGGACATCATACTGTAATTTATCACATAACTACAATTCAAGAAATGGTTTGTATTTTTACAAATACTTATACCTATAATCTTCACCACCATATCATACATCTGCCTTGTTTCCTCTTCTTCTTTTGTCCAGCGGTATTTCATATAACGCAGAACGACACAAACCATCACTACACCTGCAATATTTATATATTTTGTGTTTTAAAAATTGTGCTCAGTGACATTCATTAATATTCATTGCAATCTAAAGTTATCACTATACTTGTTAAATCTGATATTAACAAAACAAAACAAAAAAGGAGAACTTATGACAGTTTGCACAGTGATTATTTTAACTGCCATAAGGGATAATGGAGTAAGACTTCAAAACAGTGGGCTGAACTACCTACATAATCACAACTACATTTAGTATTTAATGGCTTTAGTATTAAACATTAAGTATTTTAAATTTAGTATTAAATATTTAGTATTAAACATTTTCCAGAGTTTCACTTAATCGCTTTAAAAAAACCATTTCATGATGTGGACAACTGAACATTTAAATTCGATTATTTTTTTAAAAACAATATAACTGTTTCACAAACATTTTGCTTTGTCACATTAAACCATAAGAAAAGTAAGTTTCCTAAGACTGTAAACATATTACACTTTAGGAAAATTATTTTTAAAGGACTGGAACAAAGAAAAAAAATGATAATCTCCTATATTCCTATAGTCAAAAGTCACATAAAATCCAGGAATCCAAATGAAAATTTTAATGCAGGTAAATGGTATTTTTTAAATTAAAAATAATTTGAATGAACTTAATTTATATTTTATTATTAAAACAATAAGCTTGGGGGCGCCTGGGTGGCTCAGTGGGTTAGAGCCTCTGCCTTCGGCTCAGGTCATGATCTCAGGGTCCTGGGATCGAGCCCCGCATCGGGCTCTCTGCTCAGCGGGGAGCCTGCTTCCTCCTCTCTCTCTGCCTGCCTCTCTGCCTACCTGTGATCTCTGTCAAATAAATAAATAAAATCTTTAAAAAAAAAAAAAAAAAAAAACAATAAGCTTGATTTTTCTATTTCCCTGTTCTATTTCCAAAGGCATCAGTATGACAAAGTTTTATTCCATTTTCCTTTATACTACTGTTTTCTAAGCCCTTAGATTAATAATGACATTATTAAAAAAAAAAAAAGACAACTTCAATATTATTCTACCTTAGGGAAGATTTCTGGATGTGATTTATAATGGCAGCTATCACAGAAGTAAATTCTCAACCCTGGTATTTGGTAAAAAAAGATACGAAAATTCCAGACTATCATGTGTCTTCTTTCTCATTTCAACAACTTACCCAAGCATAACAACAATAACCTGTGGGTGACAGTAATAAAAGCACGTCGAAAACGACACCAGAAAGACATCTGTGGTCTTGTGGACTGTAAAAACTGCACATGGGTTATATTTGTCAGTTGTTCCTCAGGGCCATAACCAACACACCTAGTTAAAAAATAATTAAGGAGACTTTAGAGTCAAAATCACTTCTTATATTATAAAATGGTCAAAGTGGAAATTAAATCCTTTACCTTATTCCAACATCTTTTCCATTTTCTAAAATCCACTTCAAGGAAATATTAAATATATCTTCATATTCAGGGCCTAAATCCTAATAAGAAAAATGGAGAAAAGAACTAACTACTCTTAATTCACATTCATTTGACTCTATCTGTAAGTTATACTATAAATACTATACTTTTATCTTTATATAACTCTTGAAACTATTACATAACAAAAACATATTAATCATTATAGAAAAACAAAAGGAGGAAAAAAGTTACAATTTCCCCATCTTTCTAAGATAAGCACAGTTACTACTTTGTTATGTTTTCTTTTTGGTTCCTTTACTTTTACAGATTTGGAGAATTTTTTTAAATATAATTTGTCTTTCAAGCATCACTGTGGTAAAAGTGAATTAGCTCTTTTTAAAAATTTTTTATGGAACCCTATTTTTAAATGAACAAATGGCAAACTATTCAGACTTGGCTGTTTCACTGACATTTTCTCAACAAGTGAATTGAAGCAAACATGTCACCTCAAGAAAAATAACTGACTTTGTTACCAATCATAACATTCAAGCTTTCAAGTGAAAAGTAAAATTTGGAAAAAGCAGCATCCATTACTATGACTTGACAACTTCACAATACTTGAAAACCTTTGCAATAAGACAGGTGTGATATTAAAGAATTAAAGACATCAATCTTGAAATATGTCAATATTGGGAAGATTTGCATAAATAGCAAACCAGTATTTTCCAAATGAACATGCATGAGTTGTTAAAATCTTGCCTAGGTAAAAGACCTATTCTACATGTAAAACAAACAAAGGACTTCAGAGACAGAATGTACAAAAATCACTGATACGGTTTCCAATTGTACACTGCAACCAATCTTGAAGAAACTACCTCTCGGGGTTCTGGTACAGTATGGATGAAGAATACCTACAATTATCTGAAGATTATTAAAATACTTTATTTTGTTTTGACGACATATCTGTATAAGGCTAGATTTTCTTGATGTACTTCAACCAAAACATCACAAAAGATTGAATACAGAAGTAGATATGAAAATCCAGTTGTTTTTTATTAGCCTACATATTAAAGATTTAAAAAGATATGCACAAATGCAAAACAATGCCATTTCTCATTAAATGTTTTTATTTTGGAAAAGTTATTTTTCAAAAAATACATTGTTTATGTTAACATGTAATAAGTTCATTATTCTTACTTTAAACAAATAAGTAAATTTAAAATTTTATTAAATTTCTAGTAAGATAAATATATATCTAAATTTATCTATCTATCTCCCACAAACAAAGGCCATTCACAGTCCTTGGGACTGCTAAAGGGTCTTAAAACCATAAAGTTTAAGAACTACTATACATAGGTAGATGATGTATTTTTAATCAAAAATACTAAAAATAAAAGTGGAATCCCATTTTATATATGTTGTTTATTCCACTTGTTTCTATCACAAAATGAAGTACTGTGTCAATGTCAATAAACATGGAACAACCTACTTTTTTCCAGGAAACTGCGTTTCTAGTTTATGGCTGGTTATTTTATACTTTAATCAACCCCTTACTAATGAATGCTTAGAGTATTACCAATTATTTCAATATATCAAATAATACTGTAATAAATAACCTTAAAAATCTTTCCATTCAACAAATACTTATTGAGGGTCCAATATGTGCCAGGTACTGTTCTAGGACCCAGAGATGTAGCACTAACCAAAACAGTCAAAATTCCATGTGTTCACAGAGCTTATCTTCTATTCAGTATTATATCCTTATGCACTTTAAGCGCAAAGAATGAATTTCTAAAAGTAGCAGTTAAGACATCATTTTTAAAAACTCCTTTAAGGGGAGTCTGAGTGGCTCAGTCAATTAAGCGGCCCAGTCAATTAAGCGGCCAAATCTTGATTTCAGCTAGGGTCATGATCTCAGGGTTGTGAGATCAAGCCCCATTTTGGGCTCTGCACTGGGAGTGGAGCCTGATTAAGATTCTCTCTCCCTCTGCCCCCCACCCACCCTAAAAAACAAAAACAAAAAAGCCCCACTCCTTAAAAAAAAAAAAAAAGAATTTTGTACTAGCTATTATATTTTATCAACAGATTAAAGGTTTTCATTTGATCAGTATGATTTACTTCCTAATATGGAACTGGCAAGTTGGTTTTTACTACATCAAATTCGAAAATGTAGAAAGTTTTATGAAGCAAAACTACTATTGCTAGGCATCATTACTTATGTGTAACTACCAACCAGGATGTTTAGATGGTAAAGAGAACTACAGGTGACCTGTTATCTTAAAAAGAGAAAAAAAAAAATGTGGTCTTTCATCATTATTTATAAAAATCAAAAAAACTCATAACCAATAATAAGCATTTAATAATTGACAAACGGTTTATACATGAGATTACTTCAAGAAAATACTATGCATTTAGAAATGATCATGAGAGGGACGCCTACTTTTGGTTCAGGTCATGATCCCAGGGGCCTGGGATCCAGTCCCCCATCAGTTCCTTATTGAGCAAGGAGCCTGCTTCTTCCTCTGCCTGCCCCACCTTGCACTCACTCTCTCTCTCTCTCGGATAAATAAATAAAATCTTTAACTGAAAAAGAAAGAAAGAACGAACGAACGAGAGCTAAACAGCTATATGCTTAGAAAAGTAAAACAGGGCGCCTGGGTGGCTCAGTTGGTTAAGGGACTGCCTTCGGCTCAGGTCATGATCCTGGAGTCCTGGAATTGAGACCTGCATCAGGCTCCCTGCTCAGCAGGGAGTATGCTTCTCCCTCTGACCCTTCCCCCTTCTCATGCTCTCTCTTTCTCTCATTCTCTCTCAAATAAATAAAATCTTTTTAAAAGGTAAAGCAATATGCCATTTATATGTAACTATAAAAATCTGTACTTACGAATAGTAACTAAAAAAATTTTTTTTATGATTTTACTTATTTGAGAGAGAGAGAGAGAAAGCAAGAGAAAGAGTATAGAGGGAGAGGGAGAAGACCCCCCTCCACTGAGCAGGGAACCCAACACAGGGCACTCCATGACTAAAAAAAATTGATTTTTTGTTTAAGCTTTAACATTGCTTTAAAATGTTATGCAATAAAATTATACAAAAATAATTTCAGGCAATTATGGTTTTGTTATAAAAATGCTACCAGAATTCACTTTGTGCATAACAAAAACAGAACACATATTCATCTGCTCTAAAATTCATTTGCTTCCAAAGTCAAGAGAACTTACTTCTGGTTACATTGCAAGGATTAGGATTAGATAAAGCACAAGCGATAGAGGGCTTTGAAAATCCACAAAGCAAGATTAATATGAATTATCCATGGAGCTGGAAACATTGCACTCTTCTTCGTCATGTATGGGTTTTTTTTTAAGTTTTTATTTTAATTCCAGTTAGTTAGCATACAGTGTAATACTAGTTTCAGGTGTACAGTATAGTGATTCAACTATTCCCTACATCACCCAGTGCTCATCACAAGTGATCTCCATCACCTATTTCACCCATTCCCCCACCTACATGCCCTCTGGTAACCTCCAGTTTGTTCTCTGTAGTTAAGAATCCATTTTTTTGGTTTGCCTCTTTTTCCCCCTGTTTACTTGTTCTGTTTCTTAATTCCACATGAATGAACTCGTGCGGTATTTGTGTTATCTTGTTTAGCACTTGTGTTATCTTGTTTAGCACTATACTCTATAGATCCATTGGGTCCTTGCAAGTAGCAAGATTTCATTCTTTTTTAATGCTGAGTAATATTCCATTGTATGCTATTATATATATGCCATATCTTCTTTATCCATTCATCAACTGATGGACACTTGGGCTGCTTCCGAATCCTGGTTATTACAAATAATGTTGCTCTAAACATAGGGGTGTTTGTACCCCTATGAATTAGTGTGTCTATATTCTCCGGGTAAATATGCAGTAGTGAGATAGCTGGATTATAGAGTAGTTCTATTTTTAACTTTTCTGAGAAAACTCCACACTATTCTCCCCACTGTCTGTACCAGTTTGCATTCCACCTACAGTGCACAAGGGTTCCTTTTTCTCCACATTCTCACCAACATTTGTTGTTTCTTATGTTTTTTTATTTTAGCCATTCTGACAGGTGTGAGGTGATATCTCATTGTAGTTTTGTATTTCCCTGATCATGAGTGATGTTAAACATTATTTCATGTGTCTGTTGGCCATCTGGATGTCTTCTTTGGAGAAAAGTCTGTTCATGTCTTCTGCCCATTTTTTTTTTTAACATACAAAATTTCCTTTTTTAATGGGATGTAGTTAACCACTATTCTTTTCATAGAGCTGAATTTTATTATTATTCTTTTCATGTCTTTTTTTAAAATTTTTTATTTTTTATAAACATATACCCCAGGGGTACAGGTCTGTGGATTCTGCCCATTTTTTAATTGGATTATTTGGTTTTGGAGTTTTGAGTCTCTTAAGTTCTTTATATACTTTGGATACTAACCCTGTATCAGTTATATCGTTTGCGAATATCTTCTCCCATTCTGTAGGCTGCCTTTAGTTTCATTGATTGTTTCCTTCACTGTGCAGAAGCTTTTTTTTTTTTTTTTTTAATGTAGTCCCAATAGTTTATGCTATGCTCACTACAAGTGCAGCTACCATCTGTCACCATACAATACCACTGCAATACCACCGACTTTATTCCCTAGGCTGTACTCCTCATTCTTATGACTTATTCATTTCAAAACTGTTCTCTATATTTATGGGTCTGTTTCTGCATGTTTGTTCACTGGTTTTTTAGATTCCACATATAAGTGAAATCATTAATTAAGACATGGATATTTTTAAAAAACCAATGAAACATACATGTTGTATCTACCTGTGTTTACATATATGCTCTTCAGCTTCTATACAACAATATGCAAAATATAATGACATTTTTGTGTTATTACACAGAACTCTGAAGGCTAGATTATACCTTTAAGTTTCAAATAATGTAAAAACAAATTTCCAAATTTATTAGTTGTGTATTTTAAATACAAAAATTTTAGAAGGCTGAAGGTATTATAAGGAGTCTTACTGTTTTCATTAATTATCCTTAAAAATGTACATAATGGTTCATACTAAAAAGGACACCTACTCTAATAAGATAAGTATGTGGAGGAACATTGAGCTTAAAACTTTTAGTTATAAAATAATAAGGGTAATAAAAGAGTGTCTGTTGTTATTTTCTCATTTTGTTTTCCTTCCCCACATTAATACCAGCTAATATCCACTTACTATCTGGAATACAACAGAACCATGGAACATCAATATACAAAATACAAAAAACAACTGGTAATTTATTTAAAACCTCATTAAAAAAATTTATAGAGTACTAAGGTCTGAGACAGACCATTACTTCCACAAATGTTCTACATGGTATACAGAGTTCTACAGTATTATAAAACAGAATTTTTGAAGAAGTAAAAGCAGAATTTTTTTTCTGGCTATGCTAATTAAATAACTCATGCTAACATTACAGCATGCATAGCAGCTTCCTGATTTTAAGAGTGGGAAAGTATTTTATTATTCATTTTTTTGTAGCTACCTCAAAAGCTGTAAGGTAGGGGTAGGCCAACCTTTTCTGTAAAGAATCAAAGAGTAAAATACTTTAGGCTTTGTACCCATATACATTTCAGGTCTCTGCCACGTATATTCTAAGCTACCTTTAAAAGTGTTGTGAAACCACAGCTAGAAGGCCATGCAAAAACAGGCCCAAGGGCTGTAGTTTGCCAACCTCTGAGTAAGGCATACTTGCATCATACAATGCTCATTTTCTAATCACTGACGATGATGACACTAATTTTTAAAGCAAGTCGATTACAATTATTACTACTTACTTACAGGCAATAGCCCAGTCAACATATTTGCTGACTGCTTCATTTAAATCTTTCTAAATTCAAAGCATATTTCCCCAAATCTTTCACAAATCTATTTTAACATACTATGCGTGAACACACACACACACACACTGAAGATTCCCAGTTCCAAATTTACCTTATTTGTAAAATAATTGGCAAAACATTTATTTTTATTAAAACTCACATGAGGTACTTTGAACTTAAGATTACAGTTTCACAGCATAAAAACAATAACTGTTTCATGTAAAAGAGTCAGCTCATTAAATAACGCTACAAACCCTTAGTAAAAAGGGAAAGAAATGCTGATACAGGGAGAAGTAAGAATTAAAAACCTATTGGACAGCTAGCTCACAGAATGGGTAATATACATGGTAATAATAACTCTGTGGCTTTCCAGTACAGGAATATTCTGTTTAACTGTGACATGACATATGCTATACATGTTACCTTTGAAATTAATTAAAATAAGATACATGAAAATCAATACAATAATAAATATGATTTAATTCTTGATGATTCAGTGATAACATGCTCCTTAAATAAGCAGGCCTGGGATCAGATCATGACTGCACTACTGCCTAGCTATTATGTATAACCTCAAGTGGAACGAAAAAGTATGTCATCTATACAGATATTATCTACTTTGATCACTTCAGATCTTAACCTTTATTCAGGGTCAGTCTCTTGCTCACTCAAAAGACAGAGCTGGTGGTTATGAACCCAGTCCTTCCATTTAAGAGGCAGAACAGTATAGTGAGAAGAAAAAGCACTTTAATTCTATTCCCAGCCTCACCACTTTCTAGCTGGATGATGTGATCATTAAATCCCTCTGAGCTTAAGTTTCTTTTTAACTTGAGTTTGATACCACCTACCTTCCTGGGTCATTGTGACGTCAGAGACACTAAGAAAATCCTAAGATAAATTATACTTGATAAATTATTATTATTTTCTTAAAGATTTAATTTATTTGAGAAAGAGAGAGTGGAGGGAGAGGAGCAGAGGTGGAGGGAGAGGACAAGCTGACTCTGCACTGAGCACAGAGCTGTACTCCAAGCTTGATCTCACAATCCTGCCATCAAGACCTGAGTTGAAACCAAGAATCAGCTATTCAACAGACTAAGCTACCCAGGGGCCCCAATAAATAATAATTATTAAGAAACTTATCCATCATTCCATTTCTCAGAACATTTATTTTCCCACAAAGACACAATTTTATTAACAGTGATTAGCATGCCAACCTGGGCCATAAAAGTCTATCCAGCCCCCATAATTTGGCACATTTGCAGCTATCTTCTTTCCTAGTGTTTTCTTCACAAATCGTAAACGTACTCATTGTGTTGAAGTTTAAAAAGGTTTGAAAATGAACCACCATTCATTACATCATTCAGTTGGAAAGTTACCATACAAAGCTTCCACTGTTTTAACTTGTTTTTGTCTATGTCTTTTCATGAAAATTTAATGCTATGTATTTCTTAAATGTTCCACCAGAGGGACCTCTTAACTTTTCACAAATCAAAACAAGCTTTCATTCTCAAAAATTCTGAGTGAAAAAAATGAAAAAAGTTCAAGAAAAACACTGGGAGTTCAGAAAAAGAGTGTTTAAATTATTTAAATTAATTGTTATGCTTATTTAAATTTCCTTTGAAAGAGAAAGTAGGAGAAATAAAATAAGAATGGAATGTGAAGTATCAAATTCAAGAAAATAAAGAAAAATTTTATTGAGGTTTACTTATTCATTCATTTTACTCCACCAAACATTTACTCATATTGTGCTTAAAATGCACTTGAAGTTGGGGAACAATTAGCTTACACTCCTATGAGTTCTGTGCTCCCTTTGGCCGATTTACTCCTGAATCTAAGAACTTAATTGTGCTGCTGGAGAAACCATAATACAAATACATGAAATGTGTGACAGATCTCTCTCCAGAAGTGGAGAGCATACAATATATGTTTTATGATCATAGTTTTTGACATCAGCTTTGCAGTGAGGTCCTTCCATATTTATGCTAGAACTCGGATAAAATAAAATAAAAACACCAATTTTGTCTAGACTGTGCTAACATGGTCATTCCAAATCAGAAAGTAGGTCGGCAACACATATCCAAAGTATTTACAAAAGCTCATGCTCCTTAACAAGTAGTTTTCTTTCTAGAACTACTTTCCTAAGTAAACAATCAGAAAATCAGAAATATAGGGGTGCCTGAGTGGCTCAGTGGGTTAAAGCCTCTGCTTTTGGCTCAGCAGGGAGCCTGCTTCCCTTCCTCTCTCTTTCTCTGCCTGCCTCTCTGCCTACTTGTGATCTCTGTCGAATAAATAAATAAAATCTTTTTAAAAAAAAGAAAAAATCAAATACAATATGCAAAGATTAGAGTTCTTTCATAATACTGACAAACCACAAACCAATATAATGCAATACAAACATGTAAAGAAATATTACCCAATGATAAAAAGAAGTTCAAAAACCTGAACAATGACATGACAAAATGCTTGTGATAATTTTAAGGAAATAATATATAAAGTTTGTAGTAAGAAATATTTAGAAATAATAGTGATACTAATTGCAGGGATGAAAACATAAGAAAAGACTAGAGAAAAATTAACCAAAAATGAGTGGTTAACTTCAGGTGGTGAATTTGAAATGCTTTTCTCCTTTTTTCCCCATTAGTTAAATCATGAGCATGAGTTAATGTTACATTGAGAAAAATAAACACTATTAAAAATAGTATTTAAAAGTTTTATCTAGACCTTAAAATTTTATTTATGGAGTAAAATTCCTGTTTAATGCTCTTTTTTTGAAGTGGCAGCCCAAAATACATCATTGGTTGTAACAAGCCATACCAGGTTTCACAGCATTTGAAAATACAAAGTAAATTCACTTAACTAATTAAGACTGAAACTAATCCAAAATCCTTTGTAAAAACTTACATTAGAAATTCTATTGAATTTAAGAAAAAAAAAAAAAAAGTAAAACCCCATCTAAAACATAAAATAATTCCAAGGAAAAAATATGAAAACCTTTTAAGACTAGAGTTCATTAATCTCAATTTTTTTAACTCAATACAGTTTCGTACTCATCTCATGCATGGCTACGTCCAGTAACTCCTCTGCTGGCAATTTTCAGCAGGAATAAAATCTCTCATACCCTTCTGCTGCCTGACACAGATTCTGACTCATCCCAACCCTGCCTCTGTGTCCCTTCTTTTTACCTTATCTTATTGCTGACCCACACCTTCAACCAAATGGGGGAGGGGGTGGTGGTGCTTAATCATCCTTCCACGGGAAACCTTGCCTCTTCCTCAGCTCTAGCCCAACTACGAATCAATCCCTAATCCACTCTAAGCTCTATCCCTTGCCTTTAGTGCTTTAAATAAAGTATTCAGCAGCTCTTAAGAGTCTCAGGTTCTTCCGAAATGTAAATTAATACTGTTCCAGGAACTTATGACCAACCGTTAACACATATCTGTGCAATTACCTCTCTAAGATATTTAACTGATTAAAAAAAGAAAGAGAAGAGAAAGCAAGAAGGAAGTACTGCTTAGGATTGGTTTTTCCTACTGCTAGAAGTACAAACACTTTTAACTACTTGTAAGGACTACTTACTTGCTTTGGATTCCCACATGTTACGTCCTCCTTATGGAATATTTTATTCTACGTCCTCTATATACTACTTAATCCAATCCATTCTTTGCTCCCACCCCCACAATCCACTTGGCAATTCTTCCATCCCTAAAACAGAGCCTCATAATCAGAACTCTCTCTACCTAATTTAAGATCTTTTTGGATTCTGATTCTTTAGCTATCTAATCTATCAGCTATTACACTCTGCACAAATTTGTCTGTTATCAGTGTTCTCATCTAGGTCAAAACTGAAAATGAAGAAGAGAACAAGAGAGGTTGAGAAGACAAATCCTGTAGCATGTTATTAGAAACCTCTTTCCAGAATGACCCAGATTTAATTAATTAAGGAGCACAGAAAAAGAACTAAAATTTATGGGGAAGTTACTATAACAATCAGACACTGAGCAGTTCAGTTTCCCGACCACTCCAACAAGAATTAATAACAATCCCACTTTCATGCTAAGAAACAGGTACGGAAAGTGAAAGAACTTTACCAAGACACAAAGCTTTTAAGCATCAGTGCCAGAATGCGAATCCACATCTAATCTCAGTTATACTGTTTTAACTTAGTCTTTTGGATATCTACATTAAGTAGATTAAGCTAATCTGAATTAAGTTAAAAACAGTCCACATTTCTCTTTTTTAACAAGCACTTCATGGGAAACTCATCACAACTTTGCTGAAAGCCTTAGAACTATACCAGATTCTAGATTTAAAAAAAAAAAGAAAGAAAGAGGGAGGCAGTGAAATCAGCAAAACAGAACAGATAGCCCCAGACCATCCTTTCCCCATGGAGACAAAAACTCAGCAACACACAGACCAATTTGCTTTGTAAGAAATCCAGAAACCAGTTAAAAGGCTCCTGCAACCCAAGCAAGTGTGAAAATAGCAGCATGGAAGCCAGAAGGAAAATTGGTAGCCTTCGTTCACCGGAGCCCCATCCACAGGCACAATGAGGTACGCCGGAAGAAAATTCCCAACTCCTAGCTTATCCTTGAAGAGGGGAAGAAAAGACTGAAACAGAAGTCTAATGTTCAGATTTTCTGAGGGGTTACCAGAAGGACTGGTTTCTGTCTTGCCTGAATCTAAGAACTGACAGGTAAGTGGACCAGCCTGGGGGTAGAGAACAAAGGCAGTGGTCTGAACTAGTACCCACTCATTCGCCATTGCCCTTCTCCACAGCTCTATGAAGAATGAGTACAAGAAAACCCCAAATTCTGGCTTCTCCCTGAGGAAAGATAGTGTTGAAGTATGTGTCCAATGTCCCAAGTTCTCAGGGAGCCACCAAAGGGACTGGTTTCTGTATCACCTGTTTCAGAGCACTGAGGAGACCTGACACAGTCTAAAGGCCTGGGGTTTGCTGAGAATAGAAAAGAGCAGGACAGCTTGCTGCTGCTCCAGAGGACCCACAGTACAATAGACAGACACCAGAGGGAGCAAGAGATTACAAGCTCCTGAAAACAGAAACCTGCAAAACTTTTTTAGTTGGGAATTTGCACCCACGAAACTAGAGAAGATGGATGCAGCAGAGAAAAGGTTTGAGAGGACCTCAGAATCTCTATCTGAACTCATCGGTAAAGGTCTTCCCCTGCACAAAGGCAGTCTCTAAAGGCTGGAGATATGGCTGTGTCTTCCAATGCGCAGGTCCTGACAAAGTAATAAGGCACATGAAGGAAACAATACCACTGGGCCCAACTAAAGGAACAAAATAAATCTCCAAAAACTGACCCTAAAGGTACTAAGATATATGAACTACCTGACAAAAATTTCAAAAATGTCATAAAGATGTTCAATAAGCCCAGGAAAACAACACATGAATGAAATGAGAATATCAAAAAAGAGAGAAAAACTAAAAACAACTAAACAAATTCTAGAGCTGAAGAATAACTGAACTGAAAAATTCACTAGGTGGGTTCATGGCAGACTTAATCAAGCAGTAGAAAGAATCAAGGTACTCAAAGAGAAGTCATTTGAAACTATCCAGTCAGAGGAACAAAAAGAAAAAACAATGAAGAAGAGTATAGGAAGCTTAAGGGTCTTATGGGACATCACCACTCAGACCAATCTATGCATTATAAAAGTCCCAAAAGGAAGAGAGAGAGAGGAGCAGAAAAAGGCAGAAAACTTTCTAAATCTGGGGAAAGAAATGGACATTCAGATTAAAGAAGCCCAAGACTTTTTTTTTTTTTTTTTTAAGATTTATTTAACACAGAGAGAGAGATCACAAGTAGGCAGAGAGGCAGGGAGAGAGAGAGGGGGAAGGTGGCTCCTCGCTGAACAGAGAGCCAGATGCAAGGCTCGATCCCAGGACCCTGGGATCGTGACCTGAGACAAAAGCAGAGGCTTAACCCACTGAGTCACCCAGGTGCCCCAAAAAGCCCAAGAATTTTTTTATGGGATATAACTAAAGTAGTATTAAGAGAGAAGTTCACAATGATAAACAGCTACATTAAGGAAAAAAAAGATCTCAAACAACCTCAAAGAACTAGAAAAAGAATAAACAAAGTCCAAAGTTAGCAGAAGGAAATATTAGAGTAAAAATAAATAAAAGAGAGAATAGAAAAAAATAAGAGTGGGTTTTTTGAGATCAGCAAAACTGAAAAGCCTGGAAAGAAAAAAAGAAAATTCAAAATCAGAAAGAAAAGAAAAGATATTGAGTCTATGTCACAGAAATACAAAGGATCATAAGAGACTACTATGAACAATCAATTGCCAACAAAATGAATAACCTAGAGAAAAAAATAGATAAATTCCTGGAAACATATAACCTACCAAGACTGAATCACAAAGAAACAAACTCTCAACAGACCTATAACTGGTTAGGAGATTCAATCAGTAATCAAAACCTTTCCAACAAGAACCCAGGACTCAATGGCTTCACTGAAGAATTCTACCAAACATCACTAATCCTTCTCAACTTCTTCCAAAAAATTAAGAGAAGGGAACATTTTCACACTCACTTTATGAGGTCAATATTATTCTGATGCCAAAGCCAAACAAAAACACTGTAAGAAATGAAATCCAAATCAATGTCCTTAATGAATCAGGTGCTAAAAATCCTCAACAAAATGCTAGCAAACTGAATTCAAAAGCACATTAAGAGGATCATATACCATGACTAAGTGGGATTTACTCCTGGAATTCAAGGATGGTCCAACATACAAAAAACCAGTAGAAGACCACGCATTAACTGAATGAGGATAAAAATCACACACTCATCTCAAAAGATGCAGAAAAAGCATCTGACAAAATCAATACCTCTTCATGATTAAAAACACTAAACAAAGTAGGAATAGAAGCAAATTACCTCAATATAATAAAGACCAGATATGAAAAGCTCACAGCTAATATCATTTCAACAGTGAAAAACTGGAAGTTTTTCCTTGAAGAATAGGAACAAGGCCAGGATAAGGAAATCCACTGTTGTCATTTCTATTTAATACATAATACTGGAAATCCCAGCTAGAGCAATTAGGTAAGGTAAGGAAATAAAAGGTAACCAAATTGGAAAGAAAACAGAAAAATTATCTGTTTAGAGATTACATATTATATACTACAGATTACACATACACACAGAGACACATACTCTTGCTCACTCTCTCTCACACACAAAACTGTTAGAATAAGCAAACTGAGCAAAGTTTCCTGGATAAATAAATAAGCATACAAAAAGAGTTGCGCATTTGTACACTAAAAATGAACAATCAGGAACAGAAATTAAGAAAATCCCATTTATAACAGCATCAAAAGAATATTTATAAATGAATTTACTAAGGAGGTAAAGACTTGTACACAGAAAACCACAACACACTGCTAAAAGAAATTCAAGACACAAATAAATGGAAAGACATCCCATGCTTATGGATTTAAAGACTTAATATTGTTAAAAAGTCCATGCTACCCAAAGTGCTCTACAGATTCAATGCAATCCTCATCAAAATTCCAACTGCATTTTCTCAGAAATAGAAAAATCAATCCTAAAATTTATATAGAGTCACACAGGATTAGCCAAATAGCCAAAACAATTTCGGGCAAAAACAAAGATGGAGGCCTCACATTTCCTGACTTCAAAGCATATTACAAAGCTACAGTAATCAGAACAGTATGGTACTGCCATTGACAGACATACAGACCAATGATAGAAAATAAAGAAATTAACTCACACATAGTGTAGTTGATTGATCTTCAGCAAGGGTGCTAAGAACACAAATGGGAAAAGGACTATCTCTTTGAAAAATGGTACTGAGACAACTGGATTTCCTAATGCAAATGAATGAAACGGGACCCTTATCTTACACTACAAAAATCAACTCAACAAATTAAAGACTTAAACTGAAGACATTAAAAGATAAAACTCCTAGAAGAAAAGCTTTATAACATTGGTCTTGGCAATGATTTTTGGGTTACAACACAAAGCACAGGCAACACCACCAACAACAGACAAGAAAAATGACATCAAACTAAACAGCTTCTACAAACAAAGAATCAACAGAGTGAAACGGCAACCTAGGGAATGAAAGAAAATATTTGCAAGCCACATCCAAAATAAAGAAGGGACTTCTACAACTCAATAACAAAATCAAATAACCTGATTAAAAAATTGGTAAAGTATCTGAATAAACATTTCCCCAAAGACAAACAAATGTCTGATAGGCATTAGAAAAAATGCTCAACATCACTAATCACCAGGGAAGTGCAAACAAAACTGCAGTGACATATTCCTTATACTGGTGAGGATGGCCATCATTAAAAAACAAAACAAAAAAACAGGTGTTTTTGAGGACGTGGAGAAAAAGGGACCTTTGGAAACTGTCAGTGGGAATGTAAAACAGTATAACCACTACGAAAACCAGCATGGAAGTTCCTCAAAAAATTAAAATGAAACTATCATATGCAATTCCACTTCTAGGTATTTACCCAAAAGAACTGAAAACATGATCTAAAGGACACCTGCACTCCATGTTCACTGCAGCATTATTCATGATCATCAAGAAGTGGAAACAACAAAAACCTCTCTCTATAGATCAATGGGTAAAGAAAATGTGGGGGTGTGGGGAGGGGTGTGTGTGCATGCGCACGCTCACGCGCGTGTAATGTTACTCAGCTATAAAAAAAAACTCCTGCGCATCTTAACACTTAACACTCGTCCACCTTAAAACTATGTACCCTTCCTTTTATATAGTAATTCCTAAAAGATTACATACAGTAGTTTAGAAAATTCATCTGCGAATTCTCTTAGTACCCTGAGATGACATTAATCTGGAGCAGAAGATTTAAAATAAATGACAATGGTTAGATGCTTACTTTCTTTCTTACATGCTACTTACCAATCTCAATTTCAAACAAACAGTTGTTTGTATGTACCTGTTTGTACCCTTTCCAAATTAATTTTATGAGAGAATGTTCTAAAACAAACTAAAACAAAACACGTTCAGTAATTCTGCTTTCTCTTTCTGTTCACATTACACCAAACAACACGCCAAAGTTTGTAACAGTACAATTAAAGAAATCAAATGGTACTTTTGTACAAGTTGTAATAATTTATATAAACTTAAAGAATATAGCTATTAAAATTCCAATTGTACTGCTTACTTTTAAATATGCAGCTGCCTCTTGGACAGAAAGTGTTCTCTGACTAGAACTGCCACATTCATGATCTCCTGGAAAGATTAGCATATTATTAATTTTGAATCAGTACCATGTGAAAGAGAAGAAAACAAACATGATTAATCAAAATATTTTCAAATTACAAAATTAAAGGTCATATTTTATCATCAATAAAGAAAGAAGATAAATACTATTTAATTTCCTATTAAAAAAATCCAGTAGGTAATATAAACAAACAATTATCTTTACATAAACCACAATCTTTAAATGCACTTCTAACCAGTCCAGGTAGGAACACGTCTTCTTCTATTTTCAACTAAATCATTGGCCAGAATAGGAATCATGTCACACTGATGCCTTTCCACAGATCTTGGCACACAGAAGGTTCCCCAGAGATTTACTGTTTTTCAAGAGAGGAAATTCATCTTGGTAACTTATACATCTATTACGAAAGCTAATAGTTCAAGGATTCAAATACGTTTGAATTAAAATGTACATTCTGTGTATAAAGATAGCACTATGCCTATCTTTAGCAAGGTATGTGCATGCCTTAAAAATTATTATAACACAGATCAACAGGGAAATAAGATAGAAACTTCTTCCTATGATCTGGTTTCTACAAAGAAATGCAGTACATACAAAACCACATTTTCCCCTTCTCATAACTATTTATAAAAGACTCCAAAGCCTTTTCTTTCAGGTTGATCTGTGGTTATTAGAAATCAATTTCCTTATACCGAACTTCAATTATAAGTTCCTTCTGCCCTGTTTCTCTTCAAATGGTTTTTTTTTAATTTTTTTAACATCAAAGTATGATAGTTCAAGTAAAGTCCTTGATAAATTTTCCTACTATAAAAGTAGCCATATTCCTATTATCAGCCTTGTGCAAACAGTCAGATTTTAATGGTCATAGTCATAAAAAAGGAAGAAATACCTATTAAATAAACAAGTAAAAGTCTTCAAACCTTATGATGCATCCTCCAAGATTCAGTTTCCACAGATCTACCACAGGGGTTGGCAAACCATGGCCTATAGCCAAATCTGCCCTACCGCTGTTTTTTTTATAAATTTATTTTAAATCTTCACAGCCCTACTCATTCATTTACCTATTATCTATGGCTGCTTTCATGCTATCATGGCAGAATTCAGTAACTCTTACAGAAACAACTCTGAACAGAAAGCCCAAAAAACTTATTATCTGGCCCCTTCACAGAAAAAAGTTTGCTGACCCCTGCCCTAGAGGAAGAAATGTGTACCTTTAAAAGTACCCCAGAGTATGCCAATTGAGTACACTACATAAAACAATGCCATAGAGGCGCCTGGGTGGCGCAGTGGGTTAAGGCTCTGACTTTGGCTCAGGTCATGATCCCAGGGTCCTGGGATCGAGACCTCATCGTGCTCTCTGCTCAGCAGGGAGCCTGCTTCCTCCTCTCTCTCTCTGCATGCCTCTCTGCCTACTTCTGGTCTCTGTCAAATAAATAAATAAAATCTTAAAAAACAAACAAACAAAAAAAACGCCATAGAGACAGCTATAGAAGCCTGTGATAGCCAACATCTGGTATTCCCAGCCAGAGCATATACTTAACCTATTTCTGCATACCACAGCACAACAAATAAATGTCTTGAGCTTGCAGTAAATGAATACGATAATAAGTCAGTTAATGTAAAGAAGGCTTTTAGTGATATACAAAGAATTATGAGCATAAAAAAACTGACCAGAGTTAAGGATCCATGCCCCCCTCAAAAAAAAAAAAAAAAAACACACAAAGGCTGATATGAGGATGGGGAACTAAAAGGATCTGAAATGCATCCATTCGACTAAAAAACTTCCAAATCTACCTTCTACCAGTGATCTTATTTCTACAAAAGGATCTGCTACATACGAAAGTTTAGAAAACCATACTTTTTTTTCTGTAGCTTCTTTAACAAAAAGATAATACAAATCTCTTCTTTTAGATTATATGTGAAATAAGAATAACTAAAAAAAGCTAAGGTAATAAGCAGGTAAGCTGCTACTACAGCTTATAGATGTTAAAAGACTTACTAAGAGCAGAATATGAAGAAAATGCAAAGAATCTGTAGAAAAAAATTCTAGAATATATTTATTTTATCCCAGGAAATGATACCTAATCAATCAGCAAAGGAAAATCTGCACTTTTACATTTAATCTAGGGTTTCAGTTAATTTACTGCTTATCCAATTTAACTGATATGTAAGCTTTCAAAATTTGTTATTACTATTAATGCAATAAAGAAATTTGATTGACTTTAGAATTATATAATATATATTTCATCTAATACATATGGGCAGGCAGGAAAAAGGCCTTAATTAAATATATCTATAAAATAAAAACTACTCCGTATAAGTAACAAAAACATCTAAAGAGAAAATCCACAAAGATAACACAAGACTTGGGAAAACTATTTCTGCTGATATAGCATGCTATATATATAAATTAATTTTCAAAACACTTTTAGACATTATAAATGTTAAAACAATTACCTGCAAGCTGTGCCAATCGATCATGAAGCTTGTATAAAGTGTTCATCAGAAGATTTTTCTTACTTTCCTAAAAGTAAAAGGAATTATAAAATACATAATTCAAAAACATGTACCAAATTATTTTATTTAAAAAAAACAGTAAATAATTTATAATCATAGAAGCTACATAATCCAAAGACAAATTCACATTTAAAGAATGGCTACCATATTTAAAAAAAAAAAAAAAAAAAACAGGGCGCCTGGGTGGTTCAGTGGGTTAAAGCCTCTGCTTTTGGCTCAGGGCATGATCCCAGGGTCCTGGGATCAAGCCCCTCATTGGCTTTCTGCTCAGCAGGGAACCTGTTTCCTCCTCTCTCTCTGCCTGCCTCTCTGCCTATTTGTGATCTCTGTCTGTCAAATAAATAAATAAAATCTTAAAAAAAAAAGGGGGTATTAAAAAAATAAAAAACATTGGAATCTAAATCATCACTCTAAACATTTTATTTTCTTGAGGACTGACAGAGAAATTGGCATAAGGTTAGTGCTAAAAAAGGTCTTATGTACAACAAATTCCCCCAAACACCAAAGCAAAGCTCCCAATCCTCCTTAATATGATACAAACTTATATATATTGTTCTTATGAGATTTCAAGGCTGCCCTTCATGTTTTGTCTTAATCTGATTCAGCCACACAGTAAGGGAATCCGTATTGACACTTTGTTCATCAACCTCTCCTGGCTCCCCAAAAGTGGTCCTGTATAAATTTACGAACCACTAAAGCAAAGTAAACATTTAATGAGTATCTAGTAATAGGAGTTAAGAACTCTTCTCAGCAAAGCAAGAGGCCCAGTAAAAAGATGGTTCCTGCTCTCAAGGGCAAAAAACATACTTAAGTGCTAAAGCTGCAAACAAAGCATAATATAAATACAGAAGAGAGAGGGAAGGGAAGATCCATTTATGGAAGAGAGAATATTTGAGTTGGGCTTCACAGAGAGAACAGAATTGACTAGCATTCTAGGCAGAAGAAACAGTATGATGAGCAAAGACATAAAGAAACTGGTTATGTTTCTTACATAACCAGCCGCCTATTTTGATTCAGCACGCTACTGGAAAATAGTTTGGGATCAACTGCTACAAACAAGACAAAGAGTTTGACTTCATTCTAAAAACTCTGGAGGAGGAAAATAAAACAAACTTGTGCATCAGGAATAGTACTCTGAACATATGAAAGAAAACCAGAGAGGAGACCATTGCAATGTCTAAGTGCCCGCCAAGTAGCGGAAGGCAATGAGACACTCAGCGCTTTTTCTCCCTCAACTCTTTCAAGCAGATTCTGAATTAAGCCAAACCTTATCTTCTTCTAAGTTTAAAAATCCCAACTGTTAAGCATCAGACATCAAAAAGTAACTGCTTGGGGGCGCCTGGGTGGCTCAGTGGGTTAAGCCGCTGCCTTCGGCTCAGGTCATGATCTCAGGGTCCTGGGATCGAGTCCCGCATCGGGCTCTCTGCTCAGCAGGGAGCCTGCTTCCTCCTCTCTCTCTCTCTGCCTGCGTCTCTGCCTACTGTGATCTCTCTCTGTCAAACAAATAAATAAAAATCTTTAAAAAAAAAAGTAACTGCTTGGGCTGAAAGTCAGGATTCTGAAAGCTATGCATTTGTGATATATGAAACCACAAATCATTTTTAATAAAGATGTTCAATATAATAAGATGAGAAAGAGTTCTAATGATAGTACAGCTTGTGGACTCGATATATAAAACCAAGATAAATCTGATTAAGCTTTGGAATTAAAGTAGCCAAGAGTTTTGAAGTTTATTTCCTCCCTTATCTGGAAAAGGGGCCAATTTCCTTTTCTTTCATATGTCCTGATCACACACATTCTCACTCCTCCCCTTTCAAAAACAAAACTAAATCCAAAAATTTTGACACCTGTGCTCTGTAATTACATCTCTAATGAACACCAGAGGCCTGGAAATAAACTTCATCTTTTGATTCACAGATATTAACACTGGACTAGATAAGTAGAAAAAAATAACAAAAATCTAATCAAATGTAATTGAATCCCATAAGACAATAAACATATTGTTAAATTCTCACATAGAGAATTTAAGCACCCAAAAAGCTAAACTATAATTTTTCAAAAATTATTTTTCTAACAGCAAGTGATTCAAAATGACCATCTTTATATTACAAGGGTCCCAAGTGCATGATCAACTAAATTATGATCTAAATAGTTTTTATGTAGTATGTTATTAATGTGATCAATTTTGAGGAAGAAAAAGAAAAGCTTTGGTTCAGTTACCTTTAGCACCAATATGTTAAACTAGAAATAAATCTGAAAAACATGTAAGTTAAATTTAAAAGTTACATCCTTATAGAAAACTTATATTGGCTTATAGTTTCATTACAGTCATTTTCTATTCTGACTGCTTTTCCAATTGTGTCCTAAAATTCAGCTTAAAAGGTATCTCATGCTGGCCTTCATAATCACCCTGAAAACCAGTTTAAAGATCTACAAATAAATCCATACTTAAAGTAAGCTTTCAAGTAATGCTTTATTAAACAAAAATGATTTTATACTGTAATTTGAAATAGCTACCTTTCAACTATCTATTTTGGTAAGGTCTAGATCTTCTTTTTAATAAGCCATACTATTCTCTGAAGCAAAGTTCTCATTCTTGGGTGGATAAAAATCAAACTATAGGGCAATTTTCCCAAATTCTCTCATATGTTGTCACCTTTAAATAGTTCCTCCTATTCTCAGCCAATTTTCTCAAGGAAATTTTCAACTGTTTGTATTAAGTCTCTCATTAAATGATAATAATGGATTTTCAACACTTAGCATGGTGCCTGGCACAGAACAAGCACTTAATATAAGTGAAGCATCGTTATCTACATTACAATTATTACTATTATTTAGAGGTTCAGACCTTCAGTTTCTCCCATGGGGAAAATTATATAAAAGAAAATAAGGTCTTGTATTTCCAATATACAATGAGTATAATGTATGGATTTAAATGATGATGCCAACTGTAACTTTATATTTAATATCGAACTGATAAAATCAACCTTTTTTAAAACAAGTATCATCACAATAGAATATTACTAAACATAAACATAGTCAATACAAAATTCCACTCTAACAATCTAAAGTAATATTCTATGGATTTGATTACACATTATTACATATCCTTTAAGCACAACAAATAATGTTTTATATACAGGTCTATACTACTGTCAATTCCTACAGTAAATTAATAACTAATTGTGCACTATAATATAAGCTCAAATACCCTAACCTTTGAAGTGCCTTTAATGATGGTAAGTGAAAAATATTTTCAGGTGAGTAAAACTTAGGTTAAAATTAGTATTACAGATCCTTTAAATTAAAAGAAAAGGAATCATAAAGAGGTAGCCTAAGAATCATGTTTCTTTCTAAATCCTCTGCCTTCCTGATGGTTGAATAGGCATGCCTATGAACAAAAGATCCAGAGAGACAAGGTGGGGCAAAGAGAACAAAAATTGTCAAGAATATCCAGCAACTTAAACAGGCATACCTCTAAAGGTTAAGACCTGATCCCCAGATAACATACCAATACCATTTCACTTGGCAGTTGACTTTTACCTTAAGGTGATAAATAATTCAGCTCTTAGGAGAAAATCTATTTCAGATTTAATTATATTATCATTGAAGAATACTCAAAATAAGAAAATTGTTTCAGTTTAAGAGAACCCTTAAATTAGCATTTTTTAGTTGACAGTCATCCTAATACTTTTATCATATAAAACATGAGATAAAATATCAGTATTATGATCTTCTACTTACTTGTATTTTTCCAAATGTTCCATCAAATGGGTTTTTTACTATCAAGGAAAGAAAAAAGAGAACTATTAGCATCATTTGAGAAAGAGAATGAGAATCCCCCTAAACAAGCCCTCTGAAATGCCAGCACGTACTCTGCTAAAACTGAATTTAACACACAAACAAAATGTAAACAAACTGATGATAATAAAAGTCAGGGAAGTAATTTTTGAGACTCTCTGTATTCACCCATTCTTATTTTGAACATGTGATTTTTCTCTATAATAACTGAGAGCAGTGCTCTGGTGTGTATGAATATCTGGGTTCAAGTCCCAGGTCCATCACTCACTAGTAAGCAACATGACCATGAACTAACATCTACTACTAAGCTACCCTAAGTTGTAGTTCCTTCTCCTACAAAGAAAGGACGTAACAATGATACCTACCTCATAGAGCTGTTGTAACGATTAAATGAGATAAACCATATAAAATACTTGCCTTAGTGTCAAGCACTTAATACATGTTACCTATTACCGTTACTGACCACATTGCTTCTACCAAACTCGTTTTCTCAAAATACAGACTGAAAGCAGTTACTACTTAAGGAAATCTACAAGATGCTTTTTAAAACTAAATTCTTTCAAAATACTTCTAATGATTTAAAAAAAACTTCCTACTCACTGCTAACATCTGGAAAATTGGCAAGAAATAAGAAATAAATATAGATCAAAGTAGCTAAGAACTGTCTCGGGATTAAATAATTTTGTATTGCCACTATATATTATAAAAAGGATTTAACACGTTCCATCTAACTCCCCTGTACCCAACTCCTCTAAAAAAGATACAAACAAGGGGCGCCTGGGTGGCTGAGGTTAAAGTCTCTGCCTTCTGCTCAGGTAATGATCCCAGGGTCCTGGGATCAAGCCCCACATCGGGCTCTCTGCTCTGCCGAGAGCCTGCTTCCTTCTCTCTCTCTGCCTGCCTCCCTGCCTAGTTGTGATCTCTCTCTCTGTCAAATAAATAAATAAAATCTTTAAAAAAAAAAAAAAGATACAAACAAGTTTACAGCTAAACGTGTAGTATCTTCTCATGGTTATTATTTAGAATCTCCTCCTTATCAGCTATTTGAAAATTAATGCAAAAATATTCAGACCTTTCAGATACCTGGATATCTACAATCCAGGTCACAACTAAGACTAACTGAGCCTACAAAGTAGTTCACGCTGACCAGGTTTCTTTTCTGAGGTTCTTTTCTATTTTTATTGAGAAAACAGGAAGTCCCATAGGAACCAGGAACTGCCTGATTCTAAGAAAGTTTCATTTGAGAAACCAGTTTAACAAGGTACAAAAAAGAGCAAGGAAAAATGTACCCTGAGATCATCTAAAGGGATTTTGCTAATGGATTTTTAGGCATTTTTCTAGAGTAACAGGGTTTTAATGCTGGAAAAGAAAAATTTTTGAATGATATAAGATCAAAGTACTCAGTAGGGGACTAGGAAGAAGAAAAAATATAGCTTAAAGATTAAATAAAATGTTATGAATCATAATAGGCTTATACTAAAAAGATACTTTTTAATAACATTAATTTTTATTAATGTAAAATTGAACAATTTAAAATAAAGCTATATTAAGTACAATATATTACAGAAAATGGCTTGATAATCTATTTAAAATAAACTGGTCATACAATACCAGAACAACAAGGATTTTATTTGCCTTTTATAAGAGTAACTCCAAAAAATATTAAAACATGCAATTCTAAAAAACAGGTTTTAATGTTTATGAAGAAAGGCCACAATAGCCTTATTTTTTTGACCGTATACAAAATCATTTTTTGTCAAGAATATTAAATGGAAAACTAACTCTTCAAGTATCTCTATGAAAGTATTACCATCGATTGTGGATGTTCTCCCACTAGAATGTCCCACTGTGAATTTCTCACTACAGGGACCATGTGTCATGCATATTTGTGTGCTGGAAGCCAAGCACAGCACTATACGTACAATTAGTGCTCAAAAAGTTCTTCTGGCTGTGCTATCTAGGTTAAATCCCACTGCTTTATTCTACCTTGCGTATTAATACTGCAGAAGGCTGCGAAAGGTAAGCTCCAAGCAACTTGCGGTGGGGGGTGAAGGGGACAGGATAACAAAGAAAGCTATAGAGAAGAACAAATATTCTGCTGAAAGAATTGCTCTGCCCTTTATATCCTGCTAGATGTCTGCCTCTTGTCTAACGGGATGAGATACCTGATAGTGTATCTTAAAAACCAGTACACACCTTATGTCAAAAAAAATTTTCCCCAATTTCCTATGACAACCACCAGTATTTCACAGCATAACCAGCTATAAAAATCACAAAAAATAAAAGGGCACTCATTAAAAAGGACATAATGAAACATGTATGATGAATAGCAAAATTAAAAGGACTTTATCACGAATTACAAAATATTTGAATACATCAAAAGGCACAGTGTAGATTCATGGCAATACTGGGAAAATAACTAATTTCATTGTGGGGAATGTACCTAAGCACTTGTCTTCAAAGTCTTTTGTTCATAGTATTACAGTTTTTTCCTTGATTAGTTTCCTCATTGAGCACTGCACTTTTTCTTTTTACACTAAAATATCTTCCTTAAGAGAGATAACAGTTCATAAATATTAGGATGTATATTTGTAAATAAGCTTCATATTATGTTGTGACAGACTTTTATGGTGTTGTTTGTTCTTGGCATACTGTGACATATTTGCTGATAGACATTCCAAAGTTTATGGGAAATATGGGTTCAAAACTCTGCACCACTGTATAGACCATGATGAGGGATAACTAAGATTTAGAAAACATAAAAATGGGACTACTGGGTCAATGGAGAAATCAAACTAAACTGTCAAACCAAACTGTCAACCAGTTATTTATCTTTTATGGCAAAATTACCGTGTAATCAAAATGCTTGCTGTAAAGATGCTTATAGCAAAACTACCTAGAACCACAACTGTCACCTATTAAATTAACAGACCTACTAAGTTAACAAGTAGCCTTGAGATTAAGTTTTATAAAGGAAACTCCATCTAAAAATAGCAAGTCTAAAAAAAACAAAAGCCCTCATTTATAAAACCAGCATCTTTTTTCTAAGATTTTTTCTTATTTTTAAGTAATCTCTACACCCAGCAAGGGGCTTTAAACTCACGATCCTGAGATCAAGAGTCTTGTGCTCAACCAACTGAGCCAGCCATGCATCCTTAATAACAGCATCTTTATACATCTAACTTTTCTTCCCCCAAATCACTTCAGTATTTCTAACACCACATGTTAGTAACTTTTGTTTTGTCCAAATTGCCTATAATATTTAATGAAAACCACCCCTAGTGAAAATATACCCCCCCAATCCACCCCCACCACCAAGTTGGCATTTATAGAGAAGAAACCATACTCCAAAAGCATCCCGCAGCAAAAAAAGTGCCACCTCATTTACAAGCTTCTTTTCTAGGCATGGATCTAAGAGTAAATTATAGTTCTTATCCCTTACCCTAAAGCAATGATAACACCACACTGATACTACAAACTTTCCTCTTCTGTCCCCAATCAGCACAACCTTGAAGCCACTGCAGCCTTAGTGCTGTCCCTCCTTCATATCCTACACCACCAACAGCTTCTCTTAACTGTTTCTTTTTTTTCCTCAAATCCTTCTGGTTTCACCATTTCTCCTTCAATTTTTTTGTTCATATTATTTCAAACCGCAAATACGCCAAACTTTTCTTTGTAAATGTCCTTAATATTTTGACTTCTCCTCCCTTTAAACTACCCTAATGACTATAAAAATCAAGTTCCTAAAAATGTTTCCTTAATTATACTACTACATCCCTCAAAATCGTCAAATGATTTCCCATCAGATTTTGTTTCAAGGAAGTAATTCTAACTTTGTGATACTCTCCTATGTACTCAGACACACTGCTGACATTCCTTCTCCAAACCTCTCTCTCATATCAATTCCAAAAATGTTATAGTTTTACTGATTCTTTGTTAACTTTTTTCATTTTCTTACACTGAGATCCAATTCATTAACCATTACAAATGCCCAGATAAAAAGGAAAAAATTAAGTGTATCAACCTATAAACGTATTCACAAATATATGTCTAATGTTGATCAAATAAATTGCTATTTTCCTGAGAAAGGCTCCATTTTGGTCACTCAATGGCAGTAAAAAGAAAAGCCTGTGTGTGCCCAAAGTTCACAATTCAAAAAGAAAAACGTTTTCATTTAATAATTACTTATTGAGTACTTTGTGCTAGGCATTGGAAATGTGACAATAAATTTTAAAAATCCCTACCCTCAAGGAGCTTATGTTAGAAGAGACAATGTACAAATACATTTTAAAAATATATGGAAGGCAAATGGTTCTCAGCACTTTGGAGGCAAAACAGCAGGAAAGGAGCTTGGTGCGAGGGAGGAAAGCAGTATTAAATAAGATGGTCAAAGAAGGCCATACTAAGAAGACTGCACTTGAAGAGAAACCTGAAGGAACACAGGTGACAAGCCTTATGGATAACCTGAAAGATGTTTACAGACCGAAAGAACAAGTATACAGGCTTTGAAGTGATAGCATGCTTGCCATATTATTCCCAGAAATGTAACAGAGTGGAGAGGGCAAACAGCAAGAAATGCAGTCAAACCAGTAAGATTATTTACAGGAGTCAGTAGGTACAGATAATGTAAGGGACCTTGGTGACTCATTTATATTATTCTGAGCAGGAAACCTCACAGAATTCATTTTATTCAGCTTATGCTAAAAAAAAAAAAAAAAAAAAAAAAAAGCAAGCCCATGTAATAAGGATTGGGACTAGTCTCTACAGTTAAGTTTAAGAATCCTAAGCATTTAGACAATAAATGATCTGCTGTTCAAGACTCAGGAAAACCAAGGAAACAGAACACACAGGGTGTTTTCCTTGCTCCAGAAAACTGACTCCCAACTTCAGTCAGCCTCAACATTCTTCTGTTCTGAATATTTCAAACTATCATCAATTATCAATCAGTATACAAAATATTCTGCCAGGAGGAACTAAACATTTTTCTAAAGACATACAAATAACCAACAAGTACATGATGCTCAATATCACTAATCATCAGGGAAATGCAAATTAAAATCACGTGAGGTATCACCTCACACCTGTTAGAATGGCCACCTTCAAAAAGATGAGGTAACAAGTATCTGTGACGATGTGGAGAAAATGGAATTTTGTGCACAGCTGGTGAGATATAAATTGATGCAGCCACTTTGGAAAACAGTACGAAGGTTCCCCCCAAAATTAAAAATAGAACCAACATATAATCCAGCTAATCCCACTACCAGATATATATAACCAAAGTAAATGAAAACAGGATCTTGAGGAGATCTCTGCCCACCCATGTCCACTACAGCACTCTTCCCAACAGCCAAGATATGGAAACAACCTAACTGTCCATCAACAGATGAATTGATGAAGATGCAGTACATGTGTGTGTGTGTGCACATGTTTGTGTGTGTTTGTGTGTGCGTGTGTGTACTCTCGCAAAATGGAATATTCCTTGGTCACCACAAAGAAGGAAATCCTTCCATTTGTAACATGGATGGATCTTCATGGCACTATGCTAAGTGAAATCAAGTCTGACAGAGAAAGACAAATACTGTAAGATATCATTTATACGTGGGGTCCAAAAAAGTCAAACCCAGAAAAGAGTAGAGTGGTGGTTAGCAGCAGCTGGGTAGTTTGACAAACAGGGACTACTGAGAATATACATTGCAGGTATGAGATCAACAAGTTCTGGGGATCTAATGCACAGCTTGGTGACTATAGCTAATAATACAGCAAGTTGCTAAGAGAATAGATCTTAAATGTTCTCAACACACACACAAAAGTGGTAACTATGTGACAGGATGGAGGTGTTAGCTAATGCTATGGTAGCAATCATTTTTGCAATACATAAATATATCAAATCAACACACTGTATACCTTAAACATACACACTGTTATGTGCCAATTATATTTCAGTAGAGCCGAAAAAATGTTCTGCCAAAAAGACACCAAGCCTTCAATCCTTCTGGTCTTCTTGAAGCCTGTTTCTCCTTCTCCTTTATTCGTCAAGGTCCTGCGTGCAGCTCTGCTAGAGCTGTGAAGGATGCCTAACTACTGCAGCTCACTGTGACCTTCCCCTTCTCAGAACCCCAATGCATTTACTGTCAGTATCTCTGCTAACTTTTATTATAATTTAACTATTTGCTGTTTGTTTCCTCCCACAACAAGACTACGAAATCTCTACCTATCTCAATGCCTCACAGACATCTGATGCTAAATATATTCTGAATAAACAGCAGCTTGAAGGCACACTGCAGTCTCCTAGAATAACAGCTGCACTGTGCCAGAGGGATACCATAATCCTGATTACTCTACAACCTTTTCCTTTGAATAAGAAGGAAATTATATTTATTAATCTTTTGGTAGATTCCAGGAATACTGATGCCATGTACTCAGGAGGTAACTTCTACCACTATTTTATTTTATTTTATTTTAAATATTTTATTTATTTATTTGACAGAGAGAAATCACAAGTAGATGGAGAGGCAGGCAGAGAGAGAGAGGGAAGCAGGCTCTCTGCTGAGGAGAGAGCCCGATGCGGGACTCGATCCCAGGACCCTGAGATCATGACCTGAGCCGAAGGCAGCGGCTTAACCCACTGAGCCACCCAGGCGCCCATTCTACCACTATTTTAAAGCAGGTATTACTTCCACTTTTATGGACAGAAAAATAGATGCATGATAAAGGTTAGGTTGCTTCCTGGCAGGAAACACAGTTGGTTTTTTTGTTTGTTTGTTTGTTTGTTTATGTTTGTTTGTTTGTTTTTTAAAGATTTTATTTATTTATTTACAGACAGAGATCACAAGTAGGCTGAGAGGCACACAGAGAGAAAGAGAGGAGGAAGCGGGCTCCCTGCTGAGCAGAGAGCCTGATGTGGGGCTCCATCCCAGGATGCTGAGATCATGACCTGAGCTGAAGGCAGAGGCTTAATCCACTGAGCCACCCAGGTGCCCCAGGAAACACAGTTTTAAAAGCTGGGATCCAAACCTACATCTGACTCCAAAGCCTACTTTCTTTTCATTATATAAAAAAACAACTACACAAAAGAAAATATTTGTTCTATTTAGTTTAAGGAAGGCATTCTCCTCTAGAACTTTCTCTAGATATGGAATTATTAAACTTCAATCTCCTTATGATGTAATGCATGAAAAAATGTCCAAAATGAGGATGAGGAGAAGACACTGCTGTTGGAGAATATACTGTTATCTCTTAGATATGCAAAATTCTTCAAAACCAAGCTCTCTAACTGTAGTCTAGGCAAAGATTTTCCATGATCTATCCAAGTATAAAGTAACCCACGGCCAACAGGGGCAGCATTAGTCACTCTCCTCTGTGCTGCCACGGCACTTGGTTCATAAGACTACTATAAAACTTATCAGAAGGCATCAGTTAAAAAAAAAAAAAGTCATAATTTTCTGACTTAGAACTACATCTAAACAACAATTTGGCTTCATCTTTCAACAAGATATTCATAGACATACATCAAGTGCCTATTATGTGGCAGACAGAGATTAGTTAGTTTCAGGTGATTAAAAATAAAAATATGTAAGCCCTGTCCTCTGGGCTGGAGAGCAGTAGCTGTAGACATGCACTTTCAAAGTCAGTCTCTCATAATTTTTAAACTCTATGACCTTAAGGCTGGTTTTAGTCTTTGGAAACTTCCAAGTCATCTAGACACAGTGAAATTCAACTACCTAAATGACCAATTATCTCTGAGTTGCACCCTTTTGTAAACAGACATTGAAGTTCTCAAATCCCATATTCTAGCTTTAGTGGCTTAAACAGAGCATAATTATATGCGAAGAAATGGGGAGTAGGGGACAAATGTTTCCAACAGCTGCAGAACACTGCACCTGTGTGTGCAGCAAACTCTTCTGCATTTCACCATCAGCCAGACTGATCTAAAAATGGACAGGGTGAACAAGGCAGCACATTCTTTTGCAACATAGCCCATTGCCCATTTGTTCTCTGAAAGTTCTCCAATTGTTTCATAGCTCTATTAAATAAACAGTCATTCTAAAATACAGGAACAGTTTATGTCAAGTATACTTAATAAATTACTCTAAATATTCATATTATATCAGTAAGCAAAACAAGTTTTGACAAAAACTGGCTACTATGAAACTTGCCTAAGGTAAACTCTTGTACCACCACCCTTGCTCTCCTCATAATAACCTTTCCATTTTTACCCACCTATCTTTCTGGATTTACAGACCTAGATGGAGATAACAAGTGAAGGAAGGAAGGAGAGCAAAACCTCAAAAGCTTCTCCACTTCTCAGATCCTACAGGAATCTCAACTTTTCACTTGCCCTGTTTTAAGAAAGGCAACAATGTGTGCTGCTTCCAAAAAAGCTATTGTTAACGAATAACAGAACATACATCATGATTTTATAAAATCAAAGGGGCTTTAAATGTGGATTTGATAGTACTAAGAATGAAATAATGTGTCCAGGAAAATAAAAGACCAAAACCTATAATTAAGTCGACAACAGCCTTATTATTTGTTTGGTTCTTATTCTACATTTCTGTATTATAAAGAACAATTATGGTCTCTTTCAACCTTGTCATCACTTGAAAATCTCACATTTGCTCACCATGAAAATGAAGACTCCATGGGGAGGATAACAGACTGTAATTGAGATTTCTGACTTTATCCAAGCACTAATTTCATATTATAATTGTATCCCAAGTTTGGGATTTCTATAACAAAAGACATATGAAAGATTGGAACATCTGACTGCAAATAAATTTTACAAAAAAAAAAAAAAACAAACCTCTCACTCTAGTTACCAATATGCATGACATATGTAAAGGTTAAGTATCCTAATGTTTTCATTTAATCTGAAGTACATTTTTTAAAAAGACAGAATAAAGAATGGACAGAGTGATAGATAAGATACATAATAAAGCAAATACAAAAAAATTAACTGTAGAGTTTAGGTGTGGGTATATGAGTGCTCATAGCATAATTCTCTCAATTTCTTATTTCAAACTTTTCTTTATAAAATGCTGGGGGAGGGTAAGTATTTAAACAATATTTGCTGATGCTGCAAACATCCTAACGGAGAACTGGTAAAAGATCACTTCAGTACCTAGAATACATTCGGTAAAAACCCTAACTTTAAATAATGTACTAGAAAAAACATTTTCTTCCTTCCAATTCAATCTAAATTCTTTTTTTTTTTTTTTTTTTATTTGACAGAGAGAGATCACAGTAGGAGAGAGGAAGGAAAGAGATCACAGAGAGAGGAAGGGAAGCAGGCCCCCCGACGAGCAGAGAGCCCGATGTGGGACTTGATCCCAGGACCCCGAGATCATGACCCGAGCCGAAGGCAGCAGCTTAACCACCTGAGCCACCCAGGCGCCCTTCAATCTAAATTCTTAACAAATCAAAAACTTGAAAATTTCCTCTTCCTTTGCAAAAAACTAAAAAAGTTACTGTAATATAAAGGGTTTTTTTGTTTTGTTTTGTTTTGCTTTGTTTCAAAGAGACCTGGCTAATACAGTCTTATTTTTCAAAATTCATATAATTCACATTTACAAATAAGATTTTAAGTTATCTTTTTTACTAAAATTATGTCAGAAACTTGGCACACAGAAAAATAGCCATAGGAGCTGATGTCTAGTAAAAATAAATGCTTCATTATTCGGTTGGAGGTAATTCACTGACAAGTGATTTTAAGACTGACACATTATTTACCTAAAAAAAAATTTATTACCAAATTTGAAAGCTAGATGACTAGCAAATCAATAAAATATCAAAATACTTCACATTTAAGAGACTTCAATGTTAGTCTGTCCCTTCACAAAATGAACTCTGATATCTTAATGGAGAATCTGTAACTCAAGATTTCAAAGAATTACCAATTACTGAATCTAATAATAATAACTAAAATTAAAATTCCCATTAAAAAAAAAAAGTTTAGGGATGCCTCGGTGGCTCAGTTGGTTAAGCGGCTGCCTTCGGCTCAGGTCATGATCCCAGCGTCCTGGGATCGAGTCCCAGGTTAGGCTCCTTGCTCTGCGGGGAGCCTGCTTCTCCCTCTGACTCTGCCTGCCACTCTGCCTGTGCTTGCTGTCTCTCTCTCTGACAAATAAATAAAATCTTTAAAAAAAAAAAAAAAAAGTTTAATCCAAGAGATGACTTTTACAGTTCAAGAAAATTCCAAAACTTACTCTAGGACAAAAGAGAAAGTTAATAATCTTTCCCCACCCAAACACACACACACACCCCTAAGTCTTAATGGCTCAAAACTTCAGAGGGAAAGCAATTAGGCTGCTGTCTCCATCTAACTTTGTTTACTAAAGACACTCCTGTAGTTTACCAATGTTGGGAGGAAAGTACCATAACACATTCAAATGACACAAAGCAATGTATCTACTTAAATTACAGGAGCTTCATCCTACTACACTGCACAAGGTCCAAAAGTCTGAGTGATCTGCTTTTTCAGTACTTTCACAGATCTCGTCTTTAAAACCATTTTGCACATATGCCAATTAAAGAATTATGCTGCTGCATGGTGACAAGTGAATAGAAAAATAAAAGCATGTCAACCCACAAAGGTTAGATACAAACCTATAAATAATACCAAGCATCTGTGTAACAGATAACTTGGCACCCAAACGAATTTATGCTAATGCAATACTGTAATTTATTAAACATGGTGACAGCTCACTGTATTAAGAGATTTTAAACATTAACTGTTACACACTAGAGACTGTCTCTGACACTTCCTCAAGGTTTACACTGCCAAGAATAAAGTGGAATTGTATTATAACAAGGTCTGTTCTGAAAGAATATTGCTAAATGAGAATCTGGAGAATCTGGAGATCTGTGATACCCTGTACAACCTACCTCCAGTGCAATGCAATAAAGCAAGAGGCATTTCTCATACAATTAAACACAAGTCTTTTCTTCTACAGACTAACACTCTCTATCACAATGCACTGTGTTTAACATTGTAAATGACTAGAGATAGTTAATTTTGTACCACACAAGGGAAATAGGCAGATTAAAAAAAAAAAAAAAAAACTGGGAAAAGCTACACTGCAACGATAAAGTGAATAATACTAATATATATATATATATATATATATATGAACTCATATATATATATATATATATATATATATATATATGAACTCATATATATATATGAGTTCTCAGTCCATTCTAAGGGGGGACAAGAAGTATAGCTCTGTTAAAAGGGAAAAAGGCATTATATGTATAAACAAAGCAAAAAGACTGAAGTATGATACAAACAAACATATAAACTGAATTTGGAGCTTAAAAGGAAATCCTCATCATTGGCTTTATAATCAATGTGCTTAAAAATCTCATCTTGACTTCTAGCTTTGGAAAAAAACAACAGAAATGAAAAGTCACTGGAGAAATAGAGTATTTAAGTATGTCATCATTAGGTCAAAACCAAAACCCCCGCATGAAAGAAAATGCAAGCTGTTACGACAAAATGTGGTAAACTAGGCATATGACTTTTTGTGCTGTTGGTTATAACATAAAGAACATTAAAAATAAAACTCATGCTTTCACATGAACACAGTGGACAGAAAGTACAACATACACTGGATCATACCAAATTTTCACCTAACATTTAACTTCTTAAATGAATAAAAAGTATCTCTTCACACTGCAAGGCAGTGGGGTCAAATGAGGGGGAAAAAAAAAAATCACTGCAGCAAGGAACATTTAGCTAGTCCCAACATTTATGACTTGTGATCTTGGGCATTCTAGTAACCTAATATAAAATGGGATGTTTTGTGAATAAGCATACAGATACTGAGGGAGTGGGAGGGAGATTAATACATCTTAGCTTTTTCTTCTTTTTTCAATCCTAACATAAAATAAAAAATAAACAGTATTCAGTTTACAAAATATCACAGTATGCCACTGCTCCGTTCCTCATTTGTTTCTGCCCTGGAACTAGTGAGGAAAAAAGGACAGAATTCTTATAAAATCTGTGAGTTACAAAGAGATGAAATGGAAGACCCCTGAAAGCAAAGCTCCCTGCCAAAAATTTTTATAATGCCTGAATTTTTTTTACTAATTGCCAAAATTTGCACTTATCAGGGATAGAATCTGAGTTAATGAAATCTTATATTGAAAGCACCATCACCTTGAGAAGACTTTTTACCAGTTAAGTTAGCCAGTCAGTCCGTTATTTGAACATTACAACTGATCCCCTGACATTTATTATGAATGACTTAAAAACAAATTCTAAAATATAACCAGTGTATTTACCTGACAGCATGCTTTAAAAGCAATGTTTCTCCATCTCTGAAGAAAAAGGACTTCTTCATTTTTATCGACATTCAGATTCCCACAATAGTATTTTTAATATTCACTTACGAAGAAAAAAATGACAAAATGCTACCATGAATAATTTTTTGTATTCTAACGACAGCAACATTGATATACAGCTGCAAACAATACACAATATGAGAAAACCAAATCATCTGTCAGGTCCTCAAACACTCTGTAAGAGGTACAGCTCCCAAATGTTCTCAGCCCATAAGTTAAGAACTACTGACATAAATTCTAAATGAGAAATGTAGGCAACCTAACTACTATACATATAAAGATGAAGGATGATTTAGAGAGGTGGAGCCAAGCTCTGATTTCATACTGCCTCAATCCTCACTAAAGATAATCATATTTATCAAATTTTATCAAAAAATCGTATAATTTTTATTATAAGAATTCTACAACATTGCAAATTTAATCAGATAGCTTTCCCTAACATTTGGCTAAAGTAGCTGAATTAAGGGAATTAAAGAAGTTGAAATTTGATAAAGGAGAGGGTATACAAAAGGGGAATGCAGTAGAGTACAATGGTTAGAGGATGAGCTTTCAAAACATACTGGTAGGGTTCAACCAACAACTCCTCTCTCTTACCTATATAACCTTGGACAAAGTGATTAACCTAATCCTTCATTAGAGTCCTCACTCATAAAACATTAAAAATGCTTAAGAAGAATAAATGTTTACATTTGCCAAGCACCCAGTAAATGGACCTACTCTTTTATGCAGAGTGAAGTAAGTAACAAAAGACAAACACTGTATGATCTCACTTATATGTGGAACTAAAAAAAACAAACTCATAGGTATAGAGAACATACTGATGGTTGCCAGAGACAGGGATGGGGTGGAGTGTGCCTGAGTGATTCAACTGGTTAACCATCCCACTCTTGATTTCAGCTCAGGTCATGATCTCAGCTCCAGGTTGTGAGATCAGAGCGCTGGGTGTGGAGCCAGCTTGCTTAACATTCTTTCCCCCTCTTCCTCTGCCCCTCCCCCTCCCTCTCTTATAAAGAAAAAATAGGTAAAGGTGGTCAAAAGGTACAAACTTCCAGTTATAAGAAGCATAAGTCCTGGGGATAAAATGTACAGCATGGTGACTATGGTTAATTTCACTGTACTGTATATTTGAAAACTGTCAAAATAGTAGATCCTAAAGCTTCTCATCACAAGAAGAAAAACTACGTGAGGTGATGGATGTTAACTAAATTTACCGTGGTAACCATTTTGTGATAAATACATATCAAATCATTATGTTATACAACTAAAACTAATACATAATGTTGTATTTATATATTGATTATCTCTCAATTAAAAAAAAAAAGATTTGAAGTATTGAGAACTTGGATGTTTGGCCAAGACTATAGCAAAACAAGAGGAAGCTAGGCGAGTATAAGAAGAATTAAAAGATGAAAAAGTATGAGAAATGGTGGAGAGGATGCAGCAAAAGGGGAACCCGCCTACACTGTTGGTGGGAATGCAAGCTGATGCAGACACTCGGGAAAACAGTATGGACTTTCCTCAAGAAGGTAAAAAGAGAGTTACTCTACAATCCAGCAATTGCACTACTAATTATTTATCCTAAAAATACATATGTAGTGATCTAAAGGGGTACTTGCACCCCAATGTTTATAGCAGCAATGTCCACAATAGCCAAACTAGGGAAAGAGCCCAGATGTCCATCGACAGATGAATGGATAAAGATGTGGTATATATATACAATGGAATATTATGCAGTCATCAAAACCCCCAAAATCTTGCCATTTGCAACAACGTGGAGAGAACTAGAGGCTATTATGCTAAGGGAAATAAGTCAACCAGAGAAAGACAATTGTATGATTTCACTCATATATGGAATTTAAGAAACAAAACAGAATCATGGGGGAAGGGAGGGAAAAATAAAACAAGACAAAATCAGAGAGGGAGACAAACCATAGGAGACTCTTAATCATAGGAAACAAATTAAGGGAGTTGCAAATTAAGGGTTGCAGGAGGGGGGGTGGTGGGATAACTGGGTGATGGACATTCAGGAGGGTACATGATGTAATGTCTTATGTATTACATAAGACTAATGAATCACTGAACTCTACCTCTGAAACTAATAATATGGTACATGTTAATTGAATTCAAATTTTTTTAAAAAATGAAAAAGTGTAAGGAAACGTAAAAAGTCAAAAAATAAATTTGCTTCCTCGCCCAACTCCCACAGAAGATGAGCCACAGTGCTGAGGACCCAAAAGTTAAACCAATACTGTATCAGTACTAAAAAAAGACATAAATTTTAAATAGGCTTCTATGCGCTAGCTTAAAAAGCAGTATGTAAACATTTCCAAGTTCAAACAACTATTTTACACATGATCTGGAAGACAACCCATTCAAAAATTAAGGACTGCCCATTTTTTCCCTTTGGAAGTAAACAGCTTGACTTTGTGAGCAAACATTCTCTAGTAATCAGAATGTAGTTCAAAGAATTTATTCAGATTCATTAAGGAGATATTGTTAAGTGCAAATCTACCATAAAATAGCACTGAGATAGTTTTTACAATTGAAAGAGCATGATGAATAAGAGCGTCCCAAAATCTTTCTCAAAAGGCAAGATACTGAAATCCTTAAAATTTTTCATATTGGCCAACAAAAGCTTTATTAATCATTCGGTTTTCATTTTTCTAAATCGGAGCTAACTTTCCCCTTATCTCTTGGGACAGTCATGCGACAGAACCAAAAGACCCTCCCTCTCTCCTACATGTCTAGTCTGAAGAGCTATACAAAGCAGTTTACAACAGGAAATGGTCAGAAGAATATAAAGGAATATTCCCAATAAGAAATGAGTGAGAATTTAGGGGACATCACTTCTGCTTTAAACTAAGAAGTCCTTTATGCCACCTTATACCCTTATACCATCAAACATGGCCACTTATCCAAGGCAGGTAGGTGAGAGATTTAGTTCTGCCACTGTTCTGTTATTTCTTTCTTTTTTTTTTTTTTTAAAGATTTATTTATTTGACAGAGAGAAATCACAAGTAGACAGAGAGGCAGCCAGAGAGAGAGAGAGAGGGAAGCAAGCTCCCTGCCGAGCAGAGAGCTCGATGCGGGACCCGATCCCAGGACCCTGAGATCATGACCTGAGCCGAAGGCAGCGGCTTAATCCACTGAGCCACCCAGGCGCCCCTGTTCTGTTATTTCTAATTCACTGTAGTGACTTACAATTTAAATACTCCATATTTGTACTGTATTGCTATTAGACAGCTCTTGTCTAAACAAATCACATCTTTGATATAGTTTCAAATAGGAAATGGGAGGAAAATTTCATTATGTACTTCATATCAACAATATAGGAGACTGAGATCCTAATGCACTTTAAATTCCTTATAACTTAAGTAGCTTGATTTTAACATCCTGCTTATCAAGTCCATTTTATTATTTTATGCCCCCCAATCTCTCGATTACCACCATTCAGTCTATTGCCTATTCACAGGGACAAACCTTATCTTCCTACTTCTGCAGTAATAGTGTTCATGGCATCTGACAAACTCGCTGAAAAACAACATGTGAAAGGCCAGCCTTCTCTACCAGCTGCAAACATTGTCTGTTCTTCAGATAATGTTAACAGAAGCTGACTCTAAAGACCTATCCACATTCCCAAGAAATTTCTTCGGTCTCAAATTCACTACTATATTTTGGATTAAAGCAACGTATTTCATCTCTGACTCTATCAGCAAATCAACTTTCTAATGGTCAACAAGAGTAAAATCTAATTTCAAATTGTGCTTCATTGCCTATTAAATTAACATAACTGCAAAAATAAGAATATTCCTTTTCAGCACCCAGAAATAAAGCAGTAATTAGGTAATATAAAAAGAGGACTCCTTTTACCTCCTTGGACAGCTTGAGAGTAAGCTTGAAAGATACTGACAATTATTATAAATTTAATGGACTCTTTTATTACTTATTAACATCACTGACAGGACATGTCATACACAGTGCTGACCACGTGTTAAGTAGACTACTGTAGCTGGGAAATTGTAAATTAATGTATTAAAAATACAGCTATGTATCACTTCAAATTTCTCCAAAGCACTTTCATAGACATTATCACCTTAGTTTCCTACAAAGGTCATTGATTAGAAGTTGATTTTATTATCCCCTAATTTGACAGATGCAAAAGCCAAGGCCCAGAGGTTCCAAGTGACTTACCTGCCCAAGTAAAGTCAGTAGGTGAAAAAAGATGCATAAAAAAAATCTACTGCCGCCTAGGGGTTAAGATTGTGGACCCTGAAGTCAGATCATGGGTTCAAATGGCTAGCTCCAAAACTTAGTAGCTGTGGGATACTGGACAAGTCACCTGTAACCATATTCCACCTACATTTCAGTTTTCTCAGATAATATTGGTAGCTCCCCTCATAAAAACTAAGATAAAATGCCCATACATAGAAAGTTCTCAATAAATGCTTTTATCATTTTAAGGCTTTAGAATTTGAAAGATGGAACATTTGGAGACGACATGTTTTAAAAACAAGACTTTTTGTCATAAGCATAAGAATACTTCTAGAACATCTTGTACTATTATCATAAACACTTCATACTGATAACATTTTCATTTTTGGCAAATTCATTCTTCATGTCTCGTCCTTTTTTACTTTTTAAAATATTTCTAAAAATCTGCAAAAAATGGAACTATTTTGTTTGTACAGCGTACACACTGTGGTAAACACATTGTGTTTATACATTGTGGTAAACTTTATTATAGGGCATACTCAAATATGCAGAAATTAATTTTTCACATTATGTTTTCTAAGTCACAATATTGTAACCAAATCTCAATTCTGGGGGCTATTTAATACATAGGTATTTTGGAGAAAGAAGAGAATGCCACCATGATGTGGGAGAAAGGGAGGCAGTTTATGTATCTTGGCAAAGCGTTTCACTCCTATAGTTCTAGAAAGTATATACTCAACTTCTGATATTATGTGGCACACAGTAGGTGCTCAATAAGTAATTTATAAGTGGGTGAATGGGTGAATGAAGAGGATAAACTTAATTGTGCTTCAAGTAACTAAATCAAACAAGAAAGTATCTGTGATATCATGGGGGAGGTACCCTTATAAACCTACAAAGTCATTAATTAGGTTGACCAAGGGTCTAAACCATAGCCCAGGGACTAGAAGAAACCATTATTCTAAGATTCGCCGTTCCCCTAATTAATTTCCATGACGCTCTCCATATGGAGGTTTAAAAAAGTGTATCTAGGTGAATTCCTATAAAGCTTCCCTTGTAAGTGTAAAGTGCTTTCAGGAATTACAGACAATCAGCAAATTCCTTTTGTACATATACATATAAAAGGAGTCCCTAACTGCAAAACATTATTAATGCTCTGCTATGTGTTAAAATGCTCAATGCTCCTAAAGCATTTTTTTCCTATTCATGTCACATTCAAGGCAGGAACCAATTGTTGGTGCATAGTCATCACTCAGTTCAGGACAGCTGAACTAAACTCTCAAATAATTTTGCACCCAAGACTTGTTTCTAAATGTTAGTTTGCCACTTGATATCATTTTAAGCAAAAAGCTCTGGCCACTAAGCAATAAATCTGCTACCCAGATTAAGAAAAAAAAAAAAAAAAAAAAACACCACAGTGTAATTTTAAATCTATACCTTTAGAACTAAAGAAAAAATTAAGACATCATAAAAGTAATACATTATGGCTTCCACATGATGGATCTGTTATCTTATTTTCAGACATTAGTATCTGTTACTATAAATTTTTATAATCCCTTTAAAAAGTTAATTTCTTTAGAAATAAATTTTCTGAGGAATGATGTCAAACATGTAAAATTTAACTACATCAAACAAGTATTAAAACCTAAACACTTTCTTCCTGGTCAACTCACGTAATAATTTTGACAGTGTTGTTAATAAAAGATTATTAACTAAATCAAGATTTTTTTTTAAATGAGGCTCAGGTTAAAGTATACATTATTAAAACATCAAAGTCAAGGTTATTGTTCAACCGCACTGCTACTGGTTCAATTTAAAATCTTTCAAAAATAAATTCTGAATATGGAAGTCAAAATCTAAAGTTATCAAACAATAATCGTCATGAACAATTTCCACAACTAGTATGAGGCTGCATTCCCAAATTAAATGGTAGCTATTTGTAGTGCAAAGTAAATGTAAGATTAAAATAAAGATTATTATAATTTTCATAAAGAAATCACTATTACTTGTTTACCACACTTATAGAAGATTTCCAATACTTGAAGGTATACTTCATTTTTAAACTACTTAAAAACTAGATTAAACCTCTCTCTGCACTGATGTTACAAATCTCTTTGCAGTAAGGTTCCTTTTACTTATGTAAAATATTTTTCAGAGGTAAAGTTAACATAAAATAATTAATGAGTAGTAAGAGGCTAGTTTTAAAACTTTACAACTCTACTGAGGAATCATGAAAATATCTGATTTTTTAAAAGTACCCCCGAAATTACAGAACGGATCATTTCCACTGAAAGAAATATAAGCATAGAAAAAAACATGTATGATTTTTTTTTTTTTAAGAAGCAAAAAATGGGAGAACAAACATACAAAATATCTTTACATCTTAAAAATGGAACAATGGAAAAACATTAAGTTTTAAAGTGGTATTGTAAAATCAGACTACCAGTTTTAGACAGCAAATCTTTCCTTTTTTGGGGGGTCTTTCTCAGACTTTTTAAAATTTAATTTATTATTATTAACATATAATATATTGTTTCAGGGATACCGGTCTGTGATTCATCAGTCTCACATAATTCACATGCTCACAACACATACCCTCCCCAATGTCCATCACCCAGCCCTACCCATTCCTTCCCACCCCCTCCACTTCAGCAACCCTCAGTTTGTTTCATGAGAGTAAGAATCTCTTACAGCTTCTCTTCCAAAAATTAGAAAGAGTGTCACGCTTTATAGTTTTACATATTATTTATTATAGTTTGCATTATATTAGAGCAGATTGGCCCACTCATGTATCAGTGAATTAATGAATTAATCTAAAACCTTATGTAAGGATAGTCTTACAGGATTCCTAACTGTTGCCTAAGTATAAATTTGTACCTCGTTGTCCTAAAGTGTTAGATTTCATAGATTATTCCTGGCATTTCTAGGATTTCATGCATTAATCTGCTTCACCCACCCATTTATCTTTCATAATTTTCTGGATAACAATTATGGTAGAGAACATATACACAATCCTCATGTACAAAATGCCTCAAGAAGGCTGAGTAACAATTAAAATTGTCCAACGCAGTGCCTGGCACATAATGCTATCTAGGGTTAGCTGCTGTTACTCTTATTACTTTGTGTCATGCACTGAGCCAAGTACTTTACATGCATCATTCCATTTAATTCTCACTTAGTTCTATTTTACAGATGAGGATAGTGAAGTTCACAGTGGTTCAGCAACTTGACTTTAATAGAAAAACAAGGGCCAATATTCAAACCCAGGTCTGCCTCCTCAATCCAAGCCCCAATATCTATGCCAATTTTCCTCAAACTAGGCTCCCTGGATATATCATGGGGAATTCACATATTTTCGCTCTGATGACTTTTATTTTAAATTATACTAGAGATAATTTCCAAATGAAAGACATTTCCACAGAGTGTATTTTATTTAAACCATCAAACTGAGATATACAAACTTCTGGTGTTCCCAAGAATATTCTTCAAGTCCTAGAGTATTTTTTTCCTTACAGAATAGTCAACTTCAAAAAACTTTAAATATAATGTTCAGCTTTCATTCCTCAAGAATGAGGGAAACTATTTTTTGAAATCCTTACGCCTACTTCATTATACACACCAAGTTTTGGACTAGCCACTTGTTCTAGTCTAATTACTTGGAAAAGAATATATTTTTTTTAAAAGCAACTATAGGGACACCTGGGTGGTGGTTAAGCATCTGCCTTCGGCTCAGGTCATGATCCCAGAGTCCTGGGATCAAGCCCCACATCAGGCTCCCTGCTCAGTGGGAAGTCTGCCTCTCCCAAATAACTCTGTTCCTCTCTCTCAAATAAATAAAGTCTTTAAAAAAAAAAAAAAATCAACTTGATTATGCTAGTCCTCTGCTTAAAAACCTCCATGGATTCCCACTGTTCAACCTACAGAATTAAGTCCAAATTTGGAAACAGCTTCTGATCATTTGAGGCTGATCCAGTACACACAGAACTAGCCCTTTTTTACAAAAGGGTGGCACTTCACCTATTACCTGATATACTTCTTAACCATTTTTGTGACTATTATTAGTGGAGTGGAGGCTTCTGCAAGAATGAGATTTCTTTTGCATCCTTCCCAGTACTAAGTATTGTTAGGTACTGAGTAGGTAATCAATTACTGAGTTGATGATGAGTTAATCAGTGCATGCAAAGTGAGTATCTGATATGCGATCATTTTCAACAAATATTTATGAAGGAATCAACTTGTACCAGGGATACTAATGTGACTTGGGTCTACTGAGCAACTCCCCTACGCCAGGCTAACAACACAAAAAACTTTACATACATGACCTCACATAATACTGAAAGCCACCCTGAGGCAGGTACTACCGTCCTCGTTTTTTTAATATCAGGGAACTGAGTATCTTCTAGTAAAGTCATGAAACGGGTGTAAGAGAGAAATGAGATTCAAACTCAGAGATGAATGTAAAGCCTGGGCCACTTACCAGTGTATTCAATTCCTCTGGAACTATTTCTTCAAGGAACTGTAATCGAACTGGCACCATGGACGGACCCCATTATAATACTTTGTAATAAATGCTGTGAAGGATGTATAAGATCCTGAGTAGAGTTTGAATATACCCAAACTCCTGGTAAAGAGTATGTGGAGTCAGAGAAAATATTCAGAGGTGGATACACTTTTAAGAATGAATAGCAGTTCAGAGAGGCAACCTTCCCAAAGAAGGGAATAATGTGCAAAGGCATAAAGGCATGAAATTTTATGATATATTCAGTGAACACCAAGCAGTTACCAGAAAACTCCAATTTATCCAGAGTAAGTGGTAAGATGAACTGTTAGGAAATGAAGCTAGAAAAAGCAGGCATAGGCAGAACATAAACAGTTTAGCCAAAGAATTTAGATTTTATCCAATGAGTAAGAGAAAGAGTGTATTACTGCATTTTTATTTTAGAAATATTGCTCTGGCACTGAAAACGGATTGAAGAGCTACAGCCTAGAAGGAGGGACACCTGATAGAAGATTACTAAAGCAGATCAGGCAAAAGACTAACTTAGAGCAATACTGATGGAGAGAAAAAGAATCAAAAGACCTATGGAGATAAAACTACAGGACTTAGTAACCAACTGGATTGAGGTTTTAAATTTGGTAGGAGCATGAAGGGATGGAAGGGCTCTAGGTAAATTCAAAGTTCCTAGCTTGAGTCCTGGGTAGATGGAAGTGCTATTAACTAAAACAGGGAACAGAGCTGGGGAAACAAGGCGAAAGGAAAGCCAATGAGTACAGAGGATGGGTACTTCTGGAACACCCAGAAGAAACTGTCCAATAAACAAATAGCAAAGTCTAGAACTCAGAAGAGAACATTTAAGGCAAAAATATAAAATCAGGAGGTATTAGCCAGAAACTATACAAAAGGATAGAACCAAAGACAAGAAGAGTCCTAGAGACCACCAATATTTAAAACACAAACAGACATGAGTAAAAGAAAACTGGGAGAGAGCAGTGATACAGAAGTCTGGAGAGTTCCTGGAAGAAGAGAGTTAATCACTGAATGGAATGGATCAAAGAGGCGCAGCTAAGAACTTCAATGCCTCTCTTACATTTGGCAATTGAGTAACTTGTGTCTTGAAGAAGAGGTTACAGAGGAATGGGTGGTAAAGCTAAACTAAATGGGTTGAGTGAATGGCAGAGGCAGAAAGAGATAGCAGTCTTGGCTGAGAGTACAGTAACAGCTGGAAGAGAACACAGGGTTGAAGAACATTTTCAGGATGGCAGAGATTTTAACATTTTTATAGAATGTTCTCATCATTTCTAGGGACCAGGGAGAGTAAGATTTTTAACTTATGCCTTGTACTTAAACTTGGTGTATAGAAAATTACTCAACATACAAGGTTAAGTGAAAAAATTAGTCGCAGGATAGATATAGTATAACATCACTTTGAAATAAAATTCTGACTCCTTTCTGTGGCTCTCAAGGCCTATAGGTCCTTTACGAACTGGCCCCCTGCCTACTTCTAACTTCATATACCGTTCTCCCTCATTCACTATATCCCAGCCACATTGGCCACTCTGTTCTGATGCTCCAACTTGCCAAGCCGGTTCTTGCCTAGAGAGTTTTGCACTGGCTGTTACTTCTGCCTGGAGTGCTTTTCTCCCTGTCAATGGCTAGTTCCTTCAAGACATTCAGGTTTCAGTCCAAACATCACCTCCTTGGAGAGGCCTGCTCATCTGCAATATTCCATATTCTTTTTTTTTTTTTTAATTTCTTTTCAGCGTAACAGTATTCATTGTTTTTGTACCACACCCAGTGCTCCATGCAATTCGTGCCCTCTCTAATACCCACCACCTGGCTCCCCCAACCTCCCACCTCCCCTGCCCCTTCAAAACCCTCAGGTTGTTTTTCAGAGTCCAAAGTCTCTCATGGTTCACCTTTCCTTCCAATTTCCCTCAACTCCCTTCTCCTCTCCATCTCCCCTTGTCCTCCATGCTATTTGTTGTACTCCACAAATAAGTGAAACCCTATGATAATTGACTCTTCCTGCTTGACTTACTTCACTCAGCATAATCTCTTCCAGTCCCGTCCATGTTGCTACAAAAGTTGGGTATTCATCCTTTCTGATGGAGGCGTAATACTCCATAGTGTATATGGACCACATCTTCCTTATCCATTTGTCCGCTGAAGGGCATCTTAGTTCTTTCCATAGTTTGGCGACCGTGGCCATTGCTGCTATAAACATTGGGGTACAGATGGCCCTTCTTTTCACTACATCTGTATCTTTGGGGTAAATACCCAGGAGTGCAATTGCAGGGTCATAGGGAAGTTCTATTTTTAATTTCTTGAGGAATCTCCACACTGTTTTCCAAAGTGGCTGCACCAACTTGCATTCCCACTAACAGTGGAAGAGGGTTCCCCTTTCTCCACATCCCCTCCAACACATGCTGTTTCCTGTCTTGCTAATTTTGGCCATTCTAACTGGTGTAAGGTGGTATCTCAATGTGGGTTTTAATTTGAATCTCCCTGATGGCTAGTGATGATAAACATTTTTTCATGTGTCTGATAGCCATTTGTATGTCTTCATTGGAGAAGTATCTTGTTCATATCTTCTTCTATCCCAGGCAAAGTTACTATCATTAATTGTGTTAGCAACTATCGCTCTCTCAAATCCTTATTTGTTTACTTGTCAATCTCCCCTTCCCTCTCCCCACCCCCCGAACACTTAAAATGGTGCTTGGCACAGAGTAGGTACTCCATTGTATGTATTTACATGAAAAGCATTAAGAAAGTTTTCAGAGGTATTATCTGAACTTATTTATACCAGGGGTGAATGGGAGACTAGAAGGTAGAGGTAGACAATACTTATTCATTTTTTGCTTCATAGATCTCTACCCAAAATTTCTACAAAAAGCATGCCTTTCTTATTGGAAAACAATTTTTACTTAATGACCACATAAACCCAAGGCAGCCAATCTATTCTGCATCTCCATTTTCTCTTGTTGGGTTGTCATGACCTAATCTCACTGCAGGCTGATCCTTTAGTTGTTTTGGTAGGACAGTACAAAGTTAGACTCTTAAACCTTGGAGCTAGAGAGAACTTAGGGATCATCGACTCCAACCCCCTAGTTATACAGATTAGGAAGTAGAGACTCATAGAAATTTAACTAATAAAAGCAATTTAATTAATAAAACTAGGGTATTGATAAAAAATTTTCAAAGGCCAAATGATTAAGAACTATTTAAAAGGCAAATCTATTATACATTACACATAACTTAAATGACAACTAATAAAAGCTTACTAAAGCTTACTCTCATAAATAACCTACAATCTTCTGGTAAAATTATTACTCAAAGCAAAACTATTTCTTTAAGCACAGTATTTGACCAATGAACCCTATGGTTAAGCTCTGGTTAACCATTATACTATGACAAAGGATTCAGAATACATAAATATAGGGAGTGAAAGTTATTCACCGTTAGGTGTGCAGACTAACTGAATTAGCAGGCACGTCTTTCCACCAGAGTATTCAGTAAATCAAATATACAATACAGTTAAGGATTCATTACACTTGGATTCAAATTTCTGTATCAATGTCTACATTGTATTTTTAATGGAATTTAATAAAAATTAAATGCTGAATAAGAAATCCGCTACTAAAGATTTACAGAAATGACTTAACTATTTCTCTTAACATAGATACCATAGTTTACCAGGAATACAACGAATTTTATCTAAACTTTAAATAATACCACTTTATGGTTATTTAATAAGCTACCTCAAGTGATCCTTACAACAGCCCCATAGACAGCAGAAGTTATTACTCCTATTTAACATAGAAGAATGAGGTTTCAGAGGTTAAGGAACTAAGTCATTTGGACAAGTCCTAGGACCCAGATCCTCTACCTCTTAGCCACTGTTGTTTCCATCACCCAAACTACTTTACTTTTACCATGTATTAAAAAATACAAAAAACACAATTTCTTTCCTTCCACATTGGTAAAGGGGCTAGTAAAACCCTAGCAGTCCTATCCCTTTCTATTCCAACCAAAATTTTCGTACTTAAGAAAACAAAACTCACTCCTCTTAACAGTGAGTTGAAAGATGGGACAGTCACCTTAATCGAGAATTGTGCCCATCAGTAATAATAATGCCATTAATTTATGTGAAGTTTACTAGTTTAACTTCTAGTGCAACCTTATTTCTTGTTCTCCCAAATTATCTGAGACAAAACACAATGTATCACTCTTGCTCCCAGGGAGCAAGTTAAAGTGAGTGCTGGGTTTCAGGGCTTTTCTTACTCCTCTAATTAAGCAACAGAGTAATAAACTATTCTTTGATGATCTTAGAAATGGCTATACCCATTCTAATTCCTACTCTTTATGTAAATCTGCTAACTGCACATTCACTATTTTGGAACAAAACAAACAAAAGTAAGGCTGATTTTATAAACACAAATCATAATAAAATGACTTCATGCTGGGTGAAAGGGTAGGACGTTTCATGGGGAGTGGAGAGAGGGCCCTAACACTAAGAAATTATATCTTCAGCAATCCATCACACACTACATCTACTTTCTCTCTTTCAATCTGTGTAGGCATCATTCTAATCGATATCAGCATCATTTCACTGATAAGGAAAGGCAGGCTCAAATTCTTGCTCACTCCCCCTTGCTCAAGATACTCTAACCACTCTAACCTATAGGAACGCTCTTGCTCGACTCAAGACCTTTCTTGCAATTTCTGCCCAGAGTGCTCTCCTGTCTCCCTACAATGCTGTCTCCTCCTGCTTCAGATCTTACCTCAAAGAGTAGCTACTCTCACTATCTCTCAAGCAGCATATACCAACTATTCCATCCTTATTTCCTTCACAGAACACAAAATGATCTGTACCTACCCTTGTGTTGTAGGACAGAAATACTCTTGATTTATCATCACTGCTGTACCCTACTTCTATCCTACAGCACAGATGATGATGCCAGCTTAATGAATGAATGAACACACCACACCTGCCCACAGTGTTTTAGAGCAAGTAAATCCCAGGGCCTAAAAACTGGTATCAGGTAAATGGTAAACCCCTGCTCTGCCCTGCGCTGACCTACCACTACTTTTTCAGGGGTATGAGGCAAGATGCTTTGGCCTGGGCAGTATTTTTTTTTTTTAATATTTTATTTATTCATTTGAGAAAGAGAAAGACCGAGCACAAGGAGGGGGAGACAGAGAAGAAGGGAGAGGCATAACCCCTGCTGAGCTAGGAACCCAACGAGTCCAGGGTTTGAGCCCAGAACCCTGAGATCAGGACCCATCAAGGACCCGAGCTAAAGGCAGACACTGAACCATGTGAGCCACCCAGGCGCCCCCTGGGCAATCAATTTTGAGCTGTGTCTTCCTACATTCTATATTTGTTTAAAGAAAATATAGAAACTATAGAAAATACAGAACTACAGAACTTAATATTCCAAAATATTTAACTGCAATTTCAAGAGCTCTTACATTGCCTTTTAGAATCACAACTCAATTTGAAAAAACATCTATGATGTCCCATAACAATCAAAATACTCCAATACTGTTAAGTAACCGCCATCTGCACACAGTTATTTAAGGCTAAAAGGAAAATTTAAGTCACACACATAAATGCATTTTACTAATAGACTTGTAATATTTTGCTCTTTTATATGATGTTTTGAATTCCTCAATGGATCATACAGAAAAATTTTAAAACCAGGCATGGGATTATCGCTCTGATAATGGTACTAATGTTCTTTCTTAAAGACGACACAAGTGCACCGGATCTGCTGCCATGTCGCTATTAAAACATGTTCTTGCAGACAGTCACCTGGTGTAAAATGCCCAGTGTGGTTACAACAAACCCCTAGCAATACCCCCTTTTGTTTCATTACCCCACAGGGTTCAATACTTACTGCTGAGCCCTCCATCCTCGGATACTCCTGTCCCTCTCATTCCTAGGTAAGTCAGTCCCAATATTAGGAAAAATAAGCAGGCAGCAGTTAAGAGAAACATCGACAAGTAGTGGGCACTGAAACCCCCTGCAGGGGACACCTCCTCCCGTTTAAATTGCTGGAGAAGTTCCTCCTCGGGTTCGGAAAGCTTCGGTTTGTTGTATGTGTTTTTCAGATAGGTATGATTGGCGCCCGTATGATTGGAGTGATTGATCCTGAGTGAACTAGAGGCAGCCACCGACGCACCGGGAGGGAGGCTGTTGGAAAAAATCCTGGGGGAGTCCGCACCGAAGGCCCCACTGCCGATATGATTATTGGTTTTAAGAAGGGAGCCTGTGGACGAATCCAAGGTTGAGTCCATGTCAGTCAGTGGCGGGGACAGGAGAGGGGCCAGCTTCTTAGCGTTGACACGGTACCTAGGAATGGGGCTGGAGTCCAGGGGATCACACCCTCCTCCCTGCTCCGCCGCCGCCGCCGCCGCCGCCGACTCTTCGAGGTTTCGGCTCCTGTCTAGACTCCCCGCAGCCGCCGCCCTGTCATTCATCTGGATTCCTCCCCCTCCCTGAACTGAGGTCTCCAGCCGGCCGCCGGCAGATTTAGCAGTCAGCGAAGAGAGAGGCTTACTGTGGCTCCGCCTGGGCCGATGCCGGGAAAGGGAGTCGTCCTTTAATACCTGTCTGCTGGAGGCCACGTCGTCGTCCTCCTCTTCCTCCGAGTCCGAATAGTTCTCCCGGCAGCTGTAGGAGAGAAGCCGGCTGCCGTTCACGGTCCGGCTCGCCCACAGCGGCTCCTCGGCCTCTGGGTCCCTGTCCTCTCCGTCTTCCCCCTCCTCCTCCTCGTCCTCCGCGGCTCCATCTCTCGCCGACGGGGTCTGCAGCTCCGCAGCCGCCGGCCGCCTGGCCCCCCACCACGAGTGGGGCTTCCTGCGTTCGGCCGAGTTGCTGTTAGTCACCTCGCTGGCGGCCAGGGGCGCCGACAGCGGTTTGAGCCCGCGGTACTGGAGCGAAGCCCGATCTTTCCTCCCACCGCCGCCGCCGGCCTGGTCCCGGGGACTGGCCTCCACGTCCGACTCGTCCGAGCTGAAGCCCAGCAGCACTTTGCTGCCAGCCGTGGGGGCGGCCGAGGTGCCCCCGGGCCCTCCCAAGGAGCTCTCCAGACCCGAGGCCGAGATTCGGCCCAGGCCCCCAGGAGTCCGCAAGTAGGAGAGATCGCCCGAGACTGGCCGGACCCCCAGCCCTGGGGCGGCCGCCGCCGGTCCCGCCGCCGCAACCGCGGCGGCTGCGGTGTTATTGTTATTACTGTTCCGCGTCTTGTTGCCGCGGCCCCCAGACCGGTGCTGCTGCTGCTCTTCCTCTCGAAGCTTCTTCAGCTTCTTGAGGTAGACCGGGCGGGTGCTCTCCGTCACTGGGCCAGGAGACAGGCCGTAACGGCGGAGCTGAGAGAAAAGCTCCTCATCCGAGAGCTGCTGAGGAGCCGAAGCCGCTGCCGCCGCCATTTTCTCTCCAGGGTGTTTTACAAGCTCCGCGCTACCGGAAGTGACGCGCCGCCCTAGACCCTGAACTAGACCGGGCTGCGTCGCCCTCCCAGCGCCACGGGCGCCTCGGCCAATGGGAGGCGCGGGAGGAGCTCACCTGAGCGGGAAAAGGCCACCTGAGCGGCGCGCGGCTGCCCAGGCGGAGAGTTTTTTTACTCTCTCACCTTAGGAGCGTCAGCGCACTCTCTCCCGCTGTTCTCTGTCCTGCCCTTCCAAGTGCCTTTCCCTGGAGCTGCCTCTTCCTAAACCACACCTTGACCTCTTCTCAGGTTCCTGCCACCAGACAGTAATAATTGAAAGGAAATCTGCCTTGAAGTTCAAGGCATTAGTTTTCTTGCCATCCAGTTCCCGAACCTAGAAAGATTAAAAGAAATCCTCAGGACCAGACTAGGTTAGCAATTTCCTTGAGTTCTGATTTCTTTTCGCTTCGTCTTTCCGCTTGACTTACAAAAGAAAAAAAATTAAAAAGCGAGTTTCTCTCGCTGCTCTTTTTGAGGAGCCTCTCCTCTATTACAAAGAAAGGAGAGAGAGTAAACCAGTCCCAGTACAATTTTCTTCCAGAGTAATGGCTATTCGTTCTTTAAAATCTCATAACCTTGATAGATGGTCATTTTGTAACTGAAAGCATTTATCATTTGCGTCACTGTGTGACTGAAAAAAAGACAATACTCCATCTCATTTCCCTCTTAGTACCTTTCCAACCTGTAGTTATTAATTAATATTTTTTAATTTTTGTTATTTAATTATTTCTTACCTTATTTCAACTGTAAGCTCCATGAGCAGAGAAACCTTGCTTCTAATATTAGCAACTTTATTCCTGTGGTTCATCATACTGGAAGTTCGATAAACATTTGTTGAACTAGTTAATGAATTGCAAAGCTAGGATAGTGTGAGATGGTTGTTCTGACATGGGAATAGTGCCAAATGAGGAGAAGAAATCTGAACAGAAAATAAAAAACCAGAAACATTAAGATCTGGGTACACCACCTAATTTAACCAGTAGGTAATGAATACCAGAGAGGTGAAGTTTGCCCAATTTGATAATGATCACTTCTCTTTTCCTCAAAAGCTGGCAGAGCTGACATTTCTAGAGTACTTAATCCCTAGCACTTAACCTGGTAGCACCTAGCACACTACAGTAATTTTTCATCGAATGAGTTATTTTACCTTATTGCATTGTACACATCTGAACGGAAAGATATGTTAGTCAAAAGCACAAATACAGGGGCACCTGGGTGGCTCAGTGGGTTAAAGCCTCTGCTTTCGGCTCAGGTCATGATCCCATGGTCCTGGGATGGAGCCCCGCATTAGGCTCTCTGCTCAGCAGGGAGCCTGCTTCCTCCTCTCTCTCTGCCTCTCTGCCTACTTGTGATCTCTGTCTGTCAAGTAAATAAATAAAATCTTAAAAAAAAAAAGCACAGATACAAACTTTTCAACATTTTGATTCCAACAGCAGAGTAACCCTCAGTAACCTAAATTTTTTACCTCTCTTAGCAAAATCTGACTATCTCCTCAAAAAAACACATTTATATGGAGGGACACTTCCTTGTCCTTCATAAGGAGACTTTAAAATTTAGAAACATAAATGATTGTTAAGCACTTTTAAGAGTGTTAGCCACAGTAAATTTTATTCACTATGATAATAATGACCCAGAATTTATTGCCATAATTGTCTGGGTGAGAAGTCAAAGGATTACAAATGTTCCAGACCTGGGTCTCAGTATAGCAGAGCAGTTAATCGGTGAGCTTTGGAGGTAAACAAAGCTGAATATGGACCCAGCCCTGTCTCTTGCTTTGATACCTAGTTCAATATTTGTTCCATACTCTACTGGCTCTTCAGATTGGAATCATAGGAGCCTGTTGGTTTGGCCTCTGATTTTCATAAACCTTTAAATATCCTCCTATTAGGATTTTCAGAATATTTATATTTCTACCTGTGACTTTGGGCAAGTTATTTACATTTTCTGAGCCTTAATAGCTGTATAAACAAAAGAGGGATGATAGACATTCTTCAGAAGGCTGTTTTAAGGATTCAATGAGAATATGTCTGCATAATGCTTAACACCACACCTAAGCATACCATGTGTACTGAGTAAATGTTAGCCAAGCATTGTGCACGTTTGATAGTGTGGCTCCTGAGAACACCATGTAACTAATTAAAGAAAATGCCACCGCACAGACAAACAGAAATGGCAAAACTTTGCCCAAGACATCTAATAATCACATTTAATAGTTAGTGAAGATGAAGGGCTTTGGTAACTATAGTTTTTGGTCATTTCAACCCCTGCAGGCAGCAACGAGGCTTGGAAGAACTAGGAACCAAACTTTGTAAGTCTAAGTTTTATGACTTAGGGCAAATCTTGGGCTCTCAGAACCTCAGTTTACTCTTTTCTAAAATGTTGCCAGTATTGTCTGCCCTCATTGGCCCACAATTAACATTCAACAAGTATTGGTTGAGAATGATGAATTAATACTCTGTGTGAAGTTGTTTACACGTTAGCTATTACAAGCCAGATAGTCATAGCAATGAAAACTACGTCTCGTATCAACTCCACATATACATGGTTTCATGTAGTTTACCAGAAACCTGTTCTCCCTGGAGATACCGAGGACACGATTTTTTTGCATGAAGCTATTTGAGGTAATGATTACCCTTTGTTTGGGTATCTGAGTAGATTCATACTTTCTCAAGACAACTTTTACTACCTCAGCGTTGTCACTACTCACTTCCAATTCTCCTCCTCTACCAGGGGATCTTCCCCCTGCTTCCAGATTGACTAACTTTGAAAGCACAAAACTATAAATTGGCAAACTGCATGCACATACTTTACAGGGAATGCAACCTCAAACTAACTCTTGATCCATAACTTCTAAAAATCTAACTAAGGGAAATATTTATGATGGATTGCAGAAGGATAGCAGGTCCATTTCTTCTTCTAGATGTTTTTTATTTTATCTCTGACTTATGCCATCTTAATTTTATCTCTGCCACTCATCAGAGACAATTGTAGCGAGAGCTGGATTACTAACACTTATACTCCCCCTGCTTCCAGTAAAAATGCCCTTACCATGTTCCCTTTCATAATCATGACATCAACTGATCTTGAAGACCCTCTAAAGAAAGTGAAACCTGACCCTATATTCAAATAAAGATATTGCTGAGGGTTTGTTTCCTTAAAGAATGTCCTTTGTGGCCTTATTATTAGAAATAGTTACACTTTTTTCATTTATGCTTGCTCTGGCAACTCACTTATTTTTGCTTTGACTTTGTTTTATTTTTTATTGAGGTAAAATTCACATAAAATTAACCATTTAAAGGTATATAATTAGGGATACCTGACTGGCTCAGTCTGTAGAGCATACAGCTCTTAATCTCAGAGTTGTAAATTCTAGTCCCATGTTGGGTGCAGAGGTTACGTAAAAATAAAATCTATGGGGCACCTGAGTGGTTCAGTGGGTTAAAGCCTCTGCCTTTGGCTCAGGTCATGATCCCAGGGTCCTGGGATTGAGCCCCACATTGGGCTCTCTGCTCTGCAGGGAGCCTGCTTCCTCTTCTCTCTCTCTGCCTGCCTCTCTGCCCACTTGTGATCTCTGTCAAATAAACAAATAAAATCTCAATAAATAAATAAATAAATAAATAAAATCTTTAAAAAAAATAAATAGGGGCACTTAGGTGGCTCAGTTGGTTAAGCATCTGCCTTTGGCTCAGGTCTAGGATCAAGCCCCTCATCAGGCTCCCTGCTCAGTGTGGAGTCTGCTTCTCCCCTCCCTCTGCTCCTCACCCCTGCTCGCTCTCTCTCACTCTTTCTCTCTCTTTCTCAAATAAGTAAATAAAAAATCTTTTTAAAAAAACTTTTAAAAAATAAACTAAAAGTACATAATTAGTGGTGCTTAGTACATTTACAATGTGTTACAAATGTCTAAAACTTTTCCATCACTCCCAAAGAAAATCTTATACCCATCAAGCAGGCATTTCCTATTTCTCCCTCTCTCCAGGCCTGGCAACCACTAATCTACTTTCTGTCTCTATGGATTTAACTATTCTGGATGTTTCATATAAACAGAATCATAGGACATGTGACCTTTTATGTCTGATCCCTTGCACTTAGCATAATGTTTTCATTCCAGGATGTACCATGGATCAGTACCTCATTTCTTTTTATGGCTGAATAATATTTCATTGCGTGGATATATCACATTTTATTTATCTATCCATCTGTTGATAGACATTTTGGTTGTTTCCACCTTTTGGTTTTTGTGAACAATTCTGCTGTGAGCACTTGTATACGGGTATCTGTTTGAATACTTGTTTTCTTTTTTTTTTTTTTGGATACATACCTAGGAATTTCAGATCAGATGGTAATTTAATGTTTAATTTTCTGAGGAGCCACAAAACTACTAATCTGCGTTTCACCTCGTGGATGAACACTCTTGTTTGGTGACTAGCCATGTTTTTCTCTTTGGGAAAAAAAAGAAAGGAAATTCAGACTCAGGTCTGTGGATCAGTCATAGCAATTGTTTGCGGCTCCATTGCCTCTATTTTACAAATTAATTCTGTTGCTGACTGCATTTACATTTCCTAACTTTATATTTATGTGCCTCATTTTTTAAATGATTTTAATTTTATTTTCTCTTCCTAATGTGATCTTCATTGTTAACTGCCTTTTAATTATTTGGGGGATACCATAAACTCCTCTGACAGTCCGGGGGTAGGTTTTATTGGTTTTTATCTTCTACAGATAAAGAAATTCAGGTTAAAAAAGTTACTTGATTCCAGTCCCAAAGAGTCAGATGGAAAATTAAAACTGGTAACTTCAGAATCCAAACTCCATGTTCTTTCCACTACAACAAGCCACCTCTTGAAGACCTTTTTTAAATCATACAGTAGTATATATATAAATAAACTTCATTGCCTCTTTTCTTACTCACTCTAAAGAGGAAGTCTGTAATGGGGTGAGGAAGAGGACAAAAGCTTTTATAATTAACCTATTTTTTAGCTTTGTTGCCACATGCAGCAACTAGAAAGAAAACTCAGAAATAAAAAACTGATTATATCACTTAGCTTTTTAGCAGATCAAAGAAGTAACACAATATTATAGTGATGTTATCACTTAACTTCTCTTAAAGTGCCTCAAGGATGTGTTCACAAGTTTTGATCTACAAAGTTACTGATGTTTATTTTGCTTTTTAATTGCTTAACTTTTATTCAACACTAACACTGCTTCTAAGAAGGACGCCAGAATAAACAGGCTGAAAATACAACATGGTATTGAGAAATGTTGGACAAAGTCCTTATCCTATGTTACTGTGAGAATTAGCCAAGAAAATTATGTAGCAAGAGCATCTATTTTATTTTTCTGTATATAACTCAAACAGTGAAGAATGGGCATATAATCTGAGTCAACAACATATGTGTGATTGGTAATTACATTCTACCCTATGCAAAAAGATGAATTTCTAAGTCCTCTACTAGAAGTCATGGAGAGCATTTCACATTAACACATGATGGACAAGCATCTCACAGTTAGGAGATTTGAGTTTTATTCCCAGTTCTGCAATTCATCAACTGTAGTAAGAGTTTACATTTTTATATTGCCTCATAGTCCACAGAAATTTTTCATTATCTCATTTGATCTTTACACCAGCCTAATAAGCAAGCATTATTATCTTTGATCTGTGAATGAGAAAACTAAGGCTCAAGAAAGTCTGGTCATTTTTTCTTCCTGAAAGCTAATAAGGACTGAAATCCAAAATCACTCCTAGGTCGTCCGGCCCTAAGTTCACTGTTCTTCCTAGCCCACCATGGTGCCTCACTAATAGAAGATTCTACTGCACAGAATGAGTCATTTAACCTTTTCTCTTCTAGTGTCTTCCTCTCTAAAATGAGGAAATAAGAATGCTTGACCATTAAGATCTCTTACAAACCCGAAACTTCTTAAAAGCATTTTCTTATAGGATTTATTTTTGTACCTTTTATAGAGTTATTTATATACTTGCCTTATTTTCCCCTCTATGTTCTTGGAGATAAGGATCTGTGTCCGATTGAAATGTATACCCTCCCAACTCCTAGCTTGTTCTGAATGTGTCAAATGATAGTCAAGTAATGCTACATGTCACAAGATGGCATTAGGAAGATTTCAGGGTAATACACAAAGAAGAAGTACATTAGGGATAGGACTCTTGTAAGATTACTTAGAATAAGAGAGAAAGAGTATGAAGTTTAAGCAGTATACCGGCAAAGAGGCTCGTGGGCCAGGCTTCTAGATTTGGTTTCCTTAAGCAGCAAAAGTCACTTTAATACCAATTTTTTTCCTGTCCCACATCATAGGAGTAATGGATCTGAACACAGAGAACCAAGAGATCTGAACATATCCAGTTTATGGTTACCCATTCTTTTCAAAAACAACTCTTTCTTCAATGTTGTTTTATTTGTTAAAAGATAACGTTGTATGAAACAGGAATAGAGAATCATCAGGTTTGTTCAACAGACTTTGGTTCATGTGTCCTTTGATGTTTCTTATCTGTTCTTTCCAGAAGGTTAAGCATGGACAGAGGGGAGAGAAGGGGGAGAGTGCTACTATAGTGTTTGTTGCTGGGATAGAAAGCTTCCTCTTCCATCACTCATGGCCAAGACTCGCTCCTGACCTCTGCTCCTTGCCTCTAATTGAGAACGTTTTCTGTCCATCCACACAAGAGGAATGTTTCTGAGTGGTGTGTGTTCTTTCATTGTTCTTCTGGCCCCTGAAGCATAGGCACCCAACGAGCAGCAATGTCATTGGGTTCCCTCCCTGCTACAAAGCCTAAAACTTCTCTCCAAGCAAAGTTGGGGCCATCTTAGGCTTACCTCATTTGTTCCCCTTTTCTCAGTGATCTCTGTCCTTCATTGCCCGATGTCTCGTGGCTTGGAACTGTTGTTCCTATTTTCAGTTGTTTCATGCTAGAGGATAAATCTAATCCCTGTTGTTCCATTTTGAGGAAAAGAATAAATCCCGTACATGAGGATGTAATATACTAAACTCTCTACATTTTCCCCATCTTTGAAACTTCCAAAATAAAAAGTTTTTTTCTTTTTTTTTTAAAAAAGTGAAGAACTGATGTTTGGTAGCACAGAAGGTTTTTGAAGGATAGCAGTATTGTGTAATGGGAGTTTTATTCAGTTGAATTATCCATAAGATGCAAAGAGTCTCTCTTTTGGGACCCTAAGCATTTTTCTCTAAAATCTACATTACTGATTTTTTTACTTCAGCATACAAAAAGTTAGAGTAATATGAATTTCTCTGCCCACACTACCCCTTTGGGTATCTGCCATTTTATCCTCTAAATTTGGTATTTCTCATTCTTGGACATCATCTCTTTCCTTTCTCTTTCTCTTTGCCTCTCCCCACTCCCACATATATGTATGTGTGTGTGTATGTACATGTATATATACATATTGTATATGTGTGTATGTATACATGTATATGTGTACATATATATACATACACATATATGTGTATATATACACATATGTATATATGTATATATGTGTGTGTATATATACACACACATATATATGTGTTTGTATCTCACACAATTTATATAAAATGTGTATATCTGAGCATTTTATATTTGATGCCATTTATATATGTGTGTGTTTATGTATATATATATTCTTTTGCAATTTAAATCTTTGCCCACTTTATTTGTGAGATTCAGACACATGTAACTAGTTCAATCATTTTCACTGTATCAAATCAGTTAATGGTGTGTTTACTTTTTACCTGCTCATGCATCTTTTGTCAGTCTCTGATTAAAACTACAGGGCTTATTTATTCATTTGTTCAACAAATATTTATTGGGTGCTTATTGTGGGCTAAACATTGTTCTAGGTGATGGAGATACTATGATTAACAAAAGTGACATCATAGACCTTACTTTAAAAGACTGACATTAGACAAATAACATGTGATATGTCAGGTGGTGATAGGTGCGAAGAAGAAAAACAAAGCAAGGTAAAATGGGATACAGACTAAAGATGACAGGTGGGTGGTACTATTTTATAGGGGTGGTTAGGAAGACCTTTCTGAGAAAGTGCCTCAAGGAGGCATCTGAAAAGAATGGCATTGGCAAAAACCTGGAGTGGGAATGTGCAAGGTTGGATCATGTTTGGAAAAGAAAGGAGGCCAGAATTAGCTGGTGTAAGGTGGGCAGATGAGGTGTGAGCAGTAGGACATGAAATCAGATCCGTGGGGAGGAGGAGTGCAGATCTTGTAGGGCCTTTTAGGCCATGGTAAGGCTTTTGGATTTCACTCTGAGTGAGATGAGAAGCCACTGTAGGGTTCGGGGAAAGGAACAACATGATCTACTTTACTTTTTAAAAAATTCTTTATTTAAATTCAGTGTAGTTTACATATGCTATATTACTAGTTTCAGGAGTAGAACTTAGTGATTCATCAGTTGCATACAACACCCAGTGCTCGTTACATCAAGTGCCCTCTGATCTAATTTACTTTTAAGACCACTTGCACAGAATGGCTTTTAGAAGGAGAGTGGGGAAAGGGAAAAGACAGATTAGGAGGCTATTACAAAATCCTGGTGAAAAAGATTACAGTTTGCAACTGGGTGGTAGTGGGAAGAAGTGTGAAGCACTTGGATTCTGAATATATTTAAAAGATAGCACTAATGGGGTGCCTGGGTAGCTCAGTCAGTTGAGCCTCCGACTCTTTATTTCAACTCAGGTCATGATGTAAGGGTCATGAGATCAAGCCCTGTGTCAGGTTCCTCACTGAGTGTGGAGCCTACTTGGGATTCTCTCTCTCACTCTCTCTGTCACTCTCACCTTCTGTCCGCCCCCCCACCCCCCGCTCACACATGGCTTCTCTCTCTGTAAAATTAATGGATGTTGGGTATGAGAGAAAGAAGTCAGGAATGACTCCAAGATTTGGGATTTGACTATCCAGAAGAAAGAAGTTGGTATTTACTGATTGGTAGAAGTCTGGAAATACAGTAAGTTTTGGGATACATTCAAGAGATTCATTTGGTTTTGTTATGTTTGGGACTTCCAAGTAAATGAGTCTTGTAAGCAGATGTACACACAAGTCTGGAGTTCAAGGGGGAAAGAAAGCTCTGAGCTAAATTTATAAACGTGAATGTCAGCAGCAGATAGGTGAAATTTAAAGCCATGGCAATTAGCAGGATAGAAAAGAGAAAAATATAAGAACTGAGCCCCGAAGTACTCAAATTTAGGGAAAGAGAAGATAACGAGGAACCGGCAAAGATAACTGAAAACAAGCTGGTGGTGGAAAACTGGAGAACAGAAAGAGTGGTGTCTTGGAAGCTACCAAGCCAAATTTCAGAAGATTCTCCTCATAGATTCTCCCTACAGATTAAGTACTCTTCCCATGAAGGCCTAAGGCCGATTATTCCCATGAATTTAGGGAATTGAAATATATGTCTATAAATTAAAAATAGTAATCTTTAAAGTTCAATTACAGTAGCAGGATCATGGATAATATAATATTAGTGTTATTGAATTATTTTAAATTTTTAATCATGTTTTCAATAAAATAAGCTTCATGAAAAGAATTGGAAGTAATGTCTCCACTTGTCACTCTCTTGTATGCTCATATTAACTTAGCTTCTCTTCTCAGCAGTTTGATATTTTTGCACAGGAGTGGTGCACGTTTTCTAAATAACTGATTGCTAATGTCTGCGTCTTTTAAACTTCATACGAAAAGATTAACTGTTTTTTATTTAAACAAGATGCATTATAGTTATTAAAGTCCTCAGCACCCACAGGTTTTGGGTGGGGTCTCTGTTATGAAACTCACATTCAGTAGAGGGAAAATTCTTTCTAGTTTTGCTCAAGTGGTTCTTTAATTACTTGAAATAAACCTCGCTGGTTTCAGCTTGGTGTTCCAGGACTCCTTTGAAAGCCTTTAGCTCTTACAGGCACTACATCTCTGCGTCTATTTGAAATGCAGCATATGTATCTTAGTTGTTATAGAAACCACTAGACATGTACCTTGACGAAGACAAATGTACAAATAAGACTTGTGTTATTCTTCAGGGTGGGCCAACACGATAGGTTTTTAAAAATTCAAAAAGCTGAGAGAGATCTTAGAAAGTACGTGGGCAAATCCTATTGCTTTTTATGGGGTTGGTTTGTTTGTTTGTTTTGGTTAGGAAAATAAAACCTATCAGGTTCTATTATTTTTCTGAGATACCCAAACTAGTTAGTGTGGAAATTTGGGTGAGAACCAATGTATCTTAATTTCGGACCAGCTCTCCATATTATAGAGCTATATTTTAAAGGGAAAAAAGTAGGAAAAGAAGAGAAGATTATTTGATTCTAACTTGATTTAGGGTCTCTAGGCATTTTTCTTGTTTTATATCAGTACTCCCTTCACACTCCCATGATCCCACTGACCTTTGAAATAATCCTATTAAGTAGCAGATGTTATTATCATCATTCTCATTTTACATAGGTGATGAAATTAAGCTTCATTCACACCTCTAAGATCACAGAGGTAGCAGACAAGACAGTACCCAGATCTTCCAAAGTCTGTGTAACTCTTCTTTCTACAATTAGTCATGTCAGGAGAAATATTTAAATGATCTAGCAAAATAATCTTAGAAAAGGAAAAAAAAAAACCCACTTTTGTGTTGTACACCAGTTGGAAGACAAGGGGGACAAGCTGATGATGGGAAATGTAATGGCTGAAAAAAATAGTAACATCTAACAGTGTTGCCATAGTAGCAAAACTGAGCAATTAGAGGCTTTGATGTAAATTTCTTTGAACAAAAAAGAATCAAATTCTATGAAAGAAGATAATTTTGGGCAGTCCTTACATAGCTTCAAAATACCAACTGCACAAGTGCAAGGATGAGTAGATTTGAATTAACATCAGTTTCTGGGTGAAGACGTGGGAATTTTCATTCACTGCAAACAGAATGTGATCCAATGTTACAACATGGCTGCCAAAAAAGTTAATGCAATTCTAAGCCACAGGGATAGAAGGATGTATGGAGTAAACTTCGCTGGTTAAGCAAACTGGAATCACTATGTTCGCATCTTGGTGCCACATTTTAAGAAGGACAACAAAACCTAAAGTTCATGTAGGAGGATGATGACTAGAATGGAAGTCTGGAAGCCATTTTCTCAGAGGAGCGTCTGAGGAACTAGGGTATTAATTTGAAAGTAAGAAGAACTAAAAAAAAAAAAAAAAGTAAGAAGAACTAAATTTCTTTAAATTTACTCATTCACTTAGCAAAAAGTTATCAAGTGCTTATTATATGACAGAATGTGTACAGCCTTTTAGGTGACTGTGAAGACTTTGACCAGTGCCTCAGTGAGCCGTGGAGAAATGACTGTGTCTCACATACTTTTGAGGCAACGTCCTACAAGTTATACTGAGACTAGGGTATTGGGTGTGGAGCAAGGGTGGAAGCATGGAGACAAATCAGGTTCTTGTAATAATTCAGCAAGAGTTGACATTATTTAGACCAGGGTGGGAACAGTGGAGGGAAAGAGAGGTGATTGGATTTGGAAAATGTTTTGATTTTGGAGTATATTTCACAAAAAGGAAAAAAGAAATTTACTTGGTCAAACTTAAATCTCAGTGTCTCTGGGGTTTAGCACCAACACCCATGGATGGTATTGGGAAGGGAATAGTGAAGGGGGAGGGAATTTCCCTTTGGTAAAGAGAGGAGGAAGATGGTGGTTAGGCAGAAATGAAACAGGCCTCTCTCCCTACAATGTCATAACATTTTGGCTCATAGCATAATATCACGGGGGTTTAGTATCACGGAGTTATATAACTGTCAGAAATATAGCAGAATTTCCAGAAGTTCACAAAATCAGCAATATAAATTATAAAGCATATAACTGCCATTATATTTGTTCTACAATAGTGTAAAAACACATATTTTTATAAAAATATGAAAGGAGAACAGAGAAAAACTATGATCTACTACTTTCTTGAGGCCTCAGAGTTACTTCTTGCATATTATCTGTATGACCATGACCGCCTCACATTCTGATTCACCAGCAATCCTTTTTTGTACTCGATAAGTATGAAACAGAAAGTAACTAATAGGAAAATGAACAGCATGGCTAAATATGGGCAAATATTTCTATCTCACAGTAATTGAAATTGGACTCATAGGACATAAAAACCATACCTATGCCATTTAGAGAAGAAGAATTAGGGTGTGGGCTGAAAGTAAGTCTAACATAAAAGCAAAGGAGAATTCTAGCTATTAAAAGTATCACACTAATGGGATGATTTTTTGAAAGAGTGTTTTTTAGTAATTGATAGAAATAATTTGGTATTGTAACGTAATCATGAGTTTATGATGCAGCCAGTAATTGTAAGTTAAACCTCATCACTGTTGTTATATATTTGTATATAATCAGTATTATGTTTTGATGTAAGAGTTTACTGAGTCTTTATTACTTTATTACTTTATTACTGAGTCTTCCGGGTGCCAGGCAATGTATCATGGATAGAATCCTGAACAAGACAGACACTGTTCCCTGTCCTCAAGTAATGGATAGTCTGGCTTAGTGATTCTCAAACATTAATGTATTTGAGAATCACCTAGAGAATTTGTGGGAAATGTGAACGGACAGCTTTTCCACTCCTGCCCCTGCCCAAATTCCGATTCAGTAGATCTAGAGTGAATCTCAGGACTCTGTCTCCATTTTAAGCTTTCAGGAGATTCTAATGCAGGTGGTCCATGGGCATCACTTGGAGAAAGCCTCGAATGTCACAGAGAGCCACTGAAGAGAGGTAATGGGTCTCTATCAGCCTCTCAGGGGCAACAACTAGTGACTACAGTTAGGATAACAACTTACAAACAAACAGGTGTTCTTTGGTGAGAAGGATTATTCTTAGTGAGTAGGAAATCTTGGATGATTCTTTTTTTATTTAAAAAAAATTAATTTGTTTACTTATTTGAGAGAGAGAAAAAGTGTGCACAATTTGGGTGGGGACAGCCCCAAGGAGTGAGAGAGAATCCCCAAACAGACTCCATACTGAGCATGGAGCCCAGTGTGGGGTTCAGTTCCAGGACCCTGAGATCATGACCTGAGCCAAAATCAAGAGTTATCTGCTTAACTGACTGAGTCACCCAGGTGTCCCAGAAATCTTGGGTGAGTCTTAGAAGAAAATAACTTACGAGGCACCTGGGTGCCTCAGAGGATTGAGCCTCTGCCTTCAGCTCAGTTCATGATCTCAGGGTCCTGAGATTAAGCCCCGCATCGGGCTCTCTGTTCAGCAGGGAGCCTGCTTCCCCCCTCTCTCTCTGCCTGCCTCTCTGCCTACTTGTGACTCTGTGTCAAATAAATAAATAAAATCTTTAAAAAGAAGAAGAAGAAGAAAATAACTTCCAATTCCCAGGTTACAATTTTTCAAAATGTCTGGACTTATGAGGATCATTCACCCATCAAGAGCATTCCCGACCAATCAGTCACTTTGCCAGATACTCCCAATTGCACCTTATACCTTGACCTACTGTACCCAGAAGGATATACAATTAACCTGCCCCAACTTGTCCCCAACTGATTTGATTAAGGATGAATACCGACTCCCAAACCAGCCAATCTACTGGCAGGTTGGGGAACAAATATTTCTCTTTTGACAATTAGAACTAAGAGACATAGAGTTGTAGTTACTTGATTGTAGGTTAAGCTAAAAAAAAAAAAAAAAAGGTCATGATTGGTTGATATGAGATGGTTACACAGGAACCCAGCAAGAATAGAGACCAAAACATACGTCCAGAAAACAGCAGTGAACCCACTACTATAAAGGAGAACACTTGGCTACTGAGATTGAAAGAATAATTGTTCTTTCAATTATTATTCACAGCTCTTGATTTCCCCGTTTCCTAGCTCCATTTCTGCAGATCCAGTTCTAATTGCTATCCTTAGGACCTTGAGCCTTCTTTATGTTCTTTCAATGAAAATCTCAGTTTTTGAGTCGACTGAAGTGGGTCCTGTCCTTGCAAACAAATTGCTTCTAAGTAACATAAGCAAACATTAGACACTTCAGGGGAAAAAGCTCACCCATTCATATATAGGATTTTGTTTGGAGACTTGAATTGCAAAATCAGAAAGAAACTTTAAGATAACTAAACCAGCAGAAGGCTACTGAGGCACCTAGACTTGAAATTAGAGGACCAGATTCTGAAATAAACAATTACAAAGGTAAAACAAATAGATTTGCAAGCAGAAAGTATAGCCACTGTCTCGGGACTTCATTGTGCAAACAACACACTACCTCTGTGCTTTATGACCTTTACCCACTCCTTTTATTTATGCCCCATTTCCTCAAGACTAAATAACTGAAGCGGCACCTGGTGGTTCAGTGGGTTAAAGCCTCTGTCTTCGGCTCAGGTCATGATCTCAGGGTCCTGGGATGGAGCCCTGCATTGGGCTCTCATCTCAGCAGGGAGCCTACTTCCTCCTCTTTCTCTGCCTGCCTCTCTGCCTACTTGTGATCTCTGTCTGTGTCAAATAAATAAATAAATAAATCTTAAAAAAAAAAAATACTAAACTAAATAACTGAAGAGAAAGTATACACCTGGCCTAACCTAGGACATATACCTATGTCTGTGCTTATGAAGGCAAGGAAAGGAGGGATTTTCCCTTTGTTTCCAGAGTGGGAGGCAGGCACACAGATCTTCTTTGAAAACCATATACCATGGATGAAATATAATTTCCTGAAAGAAAATCGGGGCCTTTCCTGAGTGGGAGTGGATACCAGAGATACTTTAAAAATGAGATAAGTAGCAAGAGACCATATGCTTACACTCAGACAGAAAAAATTACAGAGAGATGACTTGGTATTCAACAACAAAAATAACATTCTGATGGTTAGAGAAATTGAATAGCCAGGTTCGTGAAATAATGAACTCTGTCACTCGAACTGTTCAAGCAAGAGTTGGATAACCATTAATGAGTAACATTGAGGGAATTCCTAAATTGGTTGCCAAATGCTGACTTGACAACTTGCCTGAGTACTCAGAGATCTTAATAGTCAACGAAGAGACACATTTAAAACGATGCTTCTATTTTCTATCTCAAGGCTATGAGCACCACGTATCTAGTAAATGCTTTATGAAGTAGCTCTGCCTTTTATTCACCTTGAAATTGTTCGTTTGCGCTTTAAACTGTTCTGCTCATTCCCCTGTCCCTTCCTCTCTCTAGCTGTCATTGCTGACACAGCTTCATCTTGGGCTGAAAGTACAATCTCGCCCTGCACATTGGGATCAAGTATCTTGATCTGTAGGCATAAGGAACAAGAGGAGTCTGAGAGGCCCAGGATAGAGTTTACTAGCTCAATACATGCCCTGTCGGAGCACAGCCTGTCCTGATATTGGTTTCCTGGTTCCCTGATAATCAAGCTAGCACATTATTTGCTTGGGATGGAGAAGGTGTCTGACATGCCTGTCTCCCCAAGGACTCGATTTCTTGTCCCTGAACTGCCTGTTTTCTTCCATTTCCGATTAATAGTTGCTCAAGCCTTGGTTGAATGTGTGTCCAGACCATGTGTACCAGGCGGGGTTCTGTGCTGGAAAGAGATGCCACATGAAGTATTTTAAGCAGAAAGTGATATAATAAAGAGAATTAGATTATTACAAAATCATTGGAAGGGCTGAAAGACTGGCTTATAAGCTGAGATCCTGGAAGGATTCCCTGAACTCCATGAAACTGACCTCCCAGGAGAAGTTGCCTCTTGTGCGAGGCACAAGCGGGAAGGTGAGGAATCTGGAGTTTGCCACTAGAACTGTTAAGGTTAAAACCCAAGCCAATTAAACAAAGACAAAACATTGTAGCCACAATCAAGAGGTCGGGAAGCTGATGGAACTGCCATAAAAGTGGAGCCTGAATATTACAGAAAACCCCACAGTTCCATGACTGTGTTTGCCATCAGGAAACAGACAAAAGCAGCCCTAAGAGGACTTCCACTTCATGACTTCAACAGATATGAAGATTTCTGAGATAGGACAGTTTTTAAGACTCAAACGGTTTTAGAGTCAAGTATCTTCTAGTTCTGCCACTGATAATATTTAAGCTTTTAACCTAATTATTTTATAACTCTTCATCCACGTTTCCTCTCCAGTGAGGCTTTTGTAAGGAAGAAACAGAAATTTTTAAATGAAGTATTTAGCACCCTGCATATTGCACAGTATATACCCACGAAATGATACCCATTACTACAAACAAAAGTGGCTGTCACATTTGTGAGAGTTTGTAAAATTTGCCTAGATTCTAGCCCAAGTCTGCAACATTCAAGCATCCCAGGTAGGTAATAGTGAACCGATGGTGAGGCTTGCATTTTCTTTTCTTTTCTTTTTTGTGTTAAGATGTATTTGTTTATTTGAGAGAGAGAGAGAGAAAAGCAAGAGTGAGTGGGGGAAGGAACAGAGGGAGAGAACCTTTGAACAGCCTCTTTGCTGAGCATGGGGCCCCATGTGGGGCTCTGTCTCATGACCCCTAAGATTATGACCTGAGCCAAAACCAACGGTCAGAAGCTTAACCAAATGAGCCACCCAGGTCCCCAAGGCATACATTTTCTTAAGCTGAGCTCCTAAAGTTCTGATCATTAAAAAAAAAAAAAAATTGATATATTAGATGTTATTGAAACTAAAAACTTACACTCTTTGAAAATCACCTTTAACAAAAATGAAAAGGCAACCCACAGGCTAGGAGAAATTATTCATAATACATATATCTGATAAAGAACTTGAATCTCACTCATAATTCAATAAGAAAACAAACCACCAAATTTTCAAATGTGCAAAGAATTTGAACAGATACTTCTCAAACGACTCTTCAAATGACTAATAAAAAAACAATAGTATGTTCAACTCACTAGTTGTTAGAGCAATGTAGATTAAAATACAATTAAATACCACTGTGCACTTACTAGAAGGACTAAAATTGGAAAGGGTTCCCGTAACCAAGTGTTGGCAAGGATGTCGAGCAGCAGTATGTCCATATATTGCTTGTGGGAATGTAGAATGGTACACCTACCTTGGAATACAATTTGGCAGTTTCTTAAAATGTTAGGCATACCCTTACCATATAACCAAGCAATTCCACTCCTAGGTACTTGCCCAAGGGACATGAAACATATCCACATGGAGACTTAAATATGAATGTTAATCTCTTTATTCCTAACAGGCAAAAACTGGAAACAGAATCTATCAATGGGTAACTAGCTAAACAAGTTTTAGTGGAACTACTAAAATTGGAATCATACTGGAACTACTTAATAATAATAAGAAATGAATGACTAGTATACACATCAATCTGGAGATATTTAAAAACCCTTTTTTTATGTGAAAATCTAATTGATTTTATTAAGCAATTCACAAATAGAGCAGCTTCTCACCTGGTGAGTAGAGGAGAGCTTCCCCTGGCTTTTTAGTTAAAAAGTTAGACACAAAAATGTGCATACTGTATGTTTCCATATATTTGAAATGTTAAAAATGTGAAAAATTAATACCTACTGGCAGAAAGCAGAATAATGCGTATCTTTGGTAGGGTGTAAACAGAGGATGATAGTAAAGGGACATGAGTGAATTTGGGGAAATGATGAAAAATTATTTTTATTTTGATTGGGGTAGTAGTTATACAGGCACACTTTTGTCAAAACTCACCTAATAATACACTTAAAAGGGAGTATTTTATTATATGTAAATTATATATCAATAAATTTGATTTAAAGTCTAAAAAGCCAGGGCATCTGGATGGCTCAGTAGTTAAGCGTCTGTCTTTGGCTCAGGTCATGATTCCAGGGTCCTGGGATTGAGCCTGAGTTCCCTACTTGAGGGGGGAAGCCTGCTTCTCCCTTTCACACTCCCCCTGCTGTGTTCCCTCTCTTGCTGTATCTCTCTCTGTCAAATAAATAAATAAAATCTTTAAAAAAAAATCTTAGAAAAAAATGTCTAAAAAGCCTGAGCACCTGGGTGGTGCAATCAGTTGCACTATCAACTTCATTTTGACTCAAGACCTGATCTCAGGGTAGTGGGATCCAATCCCGTGTATGGCTCCGCACTCAGCTGGGAATCTGCTTGAGATTCTCTCCCCTTCTCTGTCTGTCCCTCCTGCTTGTAGTCACTCTCTCCCTCTAAAATAAATAAACCTTTAAAAAATAAAAAGAAAAAAAAAAGTAAAAAGCCAAACTCTATAGTATAGGGACCTCTGATCATAAAACTAATTCCCAATTTATACTCCTCTCTAGGAGCATATAACCATATCTTTTTTTTTTCTACACTGATAAAAACACTGGCTATGATAAATCCTATTAAATTTTGTTCCATTTGTTGCATGAAAAGAGGTAGCTAATTGACCTGCACTGCTCAGATATTAGTGACTTGTCTAAAATACTAGCTTTTAAATGGACAAATAAGAGACTGGGAAGGAAAAATGGGAGAAGTAAAACAAAAACACATTTTCACAGGAGGAAAAAGAGTAACCTTTCTAGGTCCTCTAAGCTCTCTTCCTCCCGCACCAAACCCCAGTCTCCATCCTGTGATGGTCTCTTTCCTTTTCCTGATTCAAAACTTTAGGAGCTATTTTTGGTTTGTCCTTATCCTGACCATCATAATCATTCACAGTTCAGTTGTTAATTCCTTTATAATAGCTCCCAACATCAGCATCATTTCCTTCCCCTCTATCACTTCTGCTACTTTGCTTCATTTGACCGCTTCCTAATCTATTCTAAGTATACCAGCTAAGTCTGTCGTTCTAAGTTCTCCTTCCCAGTCAAGCCCCTCTCTGCTGCTCTGCTGTGTGATTAATTTTCCTGAAGCATATCTCTATGATGCTGCTCCAAGATCAAAAAGGAACAACAGGAAACAAGAACAATTAAAACCTGTCAATGAGCTGCTTACTCCATACACCCCAATATCAGCCTTCAAAGTCCTCCAGAATTAGGCTGCAATCTGCATTCCCAGACTTAGAACCTATTATTTTCTTGCATCTACTCGGGCTCTACAGTGTAGTGGTAGAAAGCTGTCGTTACTATCTCTGTGAACAAAAGCAACATAGAAAGCCAACTCTTTCTAAAGTTGTGTCGATCATAAACTGTGTTTAAAGGCAACCTCTGGCACTTGATCAAATATTCAGAAAGATCTCTATTCATAGGTCACAGCTGTTTCTGTGGCCAGGTTTTCTTACAAAGTACATGTTTCCTTCAGGTTTTCCCTCATAACAATGCCATGTGCCTTCTCTTGTGCCATTCAGAGACATGTTTAGCTAGTTCATTCTCCAAGTAAAGCTTTATATATAGAAAATAGCATTTTTGTGTTTGAACAAAGTTTTATGTGACATAGGATGTTTAGAAACCTTGATCATGGAGCCTGGGTGGCTCAGTCAGTTGAGCTGCTGACTCTTGATTTGGCTCAGGTCATGATATCAGGGTCCTGGGATAGAGCCCCACCTCCGGCTTCCTGATCACCTCGGAGTATGTTTGAGGATTTGCCCTCTGCCCCTCCCCCACCACATAGGCGCTCCTTCTCTCTCAAATAAAAAAAAAATAAATCCAAGGAAGGAACGAAACCTTAATCATCCTTTCAGAATGATTTTTTTCTTTGTCTTAAGTGATACGATCTTTAAATTCAACAAATACTTATTGAGCACTGACTTTGTGAAATATGCTGTACTACTAAGGGCCTTCAGAAGATTAAAAGCTGAGTAGGGCAAAAGCAGTTTAAACATCTTACAATCTGGTAAAATGGAAAGATAATAAATTCTGAAAATCTTTAATTTAAAGTAAAAAACTTTCATCACTAATAGAGGCTACAGAATGCTATGGTGGCTTATAAATAGGACAAGTCCTATCTGGTACATGAACCAAGACTTTATGACTAGGGTGGTTTTGAATAGGTAGGATTTTGACAGAGATAGTTCAAGAAAGCTTCTAGGCAGAGGGACTATCAAAGATAAAATCAAAACTAAGTTCAGAGAATGTTTGGGGTTTTCAGGGAGGAACCCATGTGCCATATTCACTGACCCTCAGTGTCCAGAAAGGGAGTAGTTGCTGTTGTAGGTAAGATCTGTTTCAGTCACAGACGGGGGACTTTAGACTTATAGTCAAAACAAGGAGCTTGTTAGGTAGTATATAAGAAATATATGATTGACACAATCTTTGAGGGGATTGGATAGTAAGGATAGCAGAAGGGAGGAGAAATCAGAAAATAAGGAAGGAAACTAGGCATCTAACTCAATACTGGATGGGAAGTAAAACATTGGGAGGAGGGGGTCATTAAGAGGAAGGTAAATAGAATTTTTTAAAGTGCTTACAGTACTTTGCAAGATATTGAAGTTAAAGGAGGGAGAGGAAGAAAATTACCATTGACCATGCAACCACATGATACAGGCACTGAGCTCAACTATCCTGCCGGGGGATGTGGGCAATCAAAGAGGAACAGCAAAGATGTCTCCAAGATTTCCAGATCAGAGACCAGGGAGAATGCCTGTTCCATTATCAGAAATTGAGGAATTAAAAGAAAGTTTGACTTGGATGTATTGAGATGGGTGTCTTGGTGGAATATTTAGGTAGTGATCTGTAATAAAAATTGAAAATAAAATAAGCCAGGGATGGTGGCGAGGTAGGTAGCATAGGTTAGGAAATCATCCAGTTAGTAGTGATAATGAAAGCTGAGCATAAGATCATCAAAAGGGAACTTGCAGAAAATGGTAATACTCTTGATAATCCTCATTGTCATTGCAAACACTACTGAATGATTAACATATGCCAAGTGTCCTGTCAAATACTTTCCATGCATTACCTCATTTAATTATCACAGTAAAGAAATCTGTGAAATTTACTCTTATGATAAATGATGCACAGTACAAAAAATTAATTTTCAGGGCTCCTGGGTGGCTCAGTGGGTTAAGACCTCTGCCTTCAGCTCAGGTCATGGTCCTGGGGTCCTGGGATCAAGCCCTGCATTGGGCTCTCTGCTCAGCAGGGAGCCTGCTTCCTCCTCTCTCTTTCTCTGCCTGCCTCTCTGCCTACTTGTGATCTCTCTGTGTTAAATAAATAAAGAAAATCTTTTAAAAAATTAATTTTCTAGAAATAGAATTCCAGCTGATTTCAAGATGTCAAGTAGTGAAAGGGGGGCCATGGAAAGGATTTTTAAAAAAGAGCACCAAAGTTCAATGTCTTCTTCAGAGAATGCTGATTAACTCTAGTTGCTGATTAGTAAAACAGAAATTTAACGTGTATTAAAAAGTTTTGAAGGAGCATATATAGAGTGGAATATTACTCAGCCATAAGGAAAATGAAATCTTGCCATTTGCCACAATGAGGATGGACCTAGAGGTTATATAGTGCTATGTGAAATAAGTCAGAAAAAGAAAAATGCCATATGCATTCACTCCTATGTGATATTTAAGAAATAAAACAAATGAACGAACAATAAATGAGATCAACAACAACAAACCAGAGTTAAATATAAAGAACAAAGAGGTGGCCGCCAGAGCAGAGGTGGTGGGGGAGGAATGGGTAAAATAGATAAAGGGGATGAAGAGGTATGAACTTCCAGTTACAAAATAAATAGAAGTACAACATAGGGAATATAGTCACTAGGACTATAAAAACATAGGTGACAGATGGTGACCACACTTACTGTGGTGAGCACTGAGTAATGTATAAAACTGTTGAATCATCATGTCGTACACCTGAAACTAACATAACACTATGATAATTATACTTCAGTAGAAAAAAAAGTTTCGAAGGGATATAGTATGCTCTTTAGTCACTGGAAGGAAAAAAATGGAATGTAAAGGACAGTGACTATGCAAGTATAACAGTTATGAATCTTTATAATCTAACAACATAACTTCAAAGTATAGGAATTTAAAGTTTAGGAATAGATACAAATCCACAATCATGGTGAAAGCTATTAGCAAAACCTCCTACATATTTTTAAAGATTTTATTTATTTATTTGAAAGAGAGAGAGAATGAGCCAGGGGAAGAGCAGAGGAAGAAGGAGAAGCAAAATCTTCGCTCTACAGAGAACCCCACATGGGGCCCGATCCCAGGACTCTGGGATCATGACTAGAGCCAAAGGCAGATGCTTAACTGACTAAGCCACCAAGATGCCCCAGCAAACCCTCTTACAAACAGACATATCACTAAACAAAAATAAACAAGGATTTAAATATCATGATTTGAAAGCATCTACCTACCTACATACTGAATTTATGGTGAGTGTTCTTTTCAAATGACAAGGGGGTATTATCAAATAAATGGTTTTGGGATCAGAGAAACAAGGTTATTTCAATGAAATCCAAACAAAAGAACTCACGAAGTCACACTTTCTAATCATGTAACAAAAATAGAGTTACAACGTAAAAGATAGGCAAACACTTTTAAAAATAATTCTTGATTAAAGAAGAAATTAAAACTGAAATTACGGGCAAAAATTCACAAATTGGTCTACCAATTCATCTCAATCACTATCAAAATCCCAGAGAGCTTTTTTTTGGGGGGGGGGGGGATTGATAAATGGCCATTAAAATTCCCATGGAAAATCAAGAGACCTGGAACAGCCAAAACAATATTTAAAAAGCATTAACAAAGCTGAGGACTCACATTTCCCAATATCAAAACTCACTACAAAGCAACAGTAATCAAGACCGCAAGGATACATGTGAAAGCGAATGAAATAGAATTCAGTGTCCAGAAATAAACCTTAAACATCAATGGCCAAATGATTTCAACCAGAGTGTCAAAACCATTTAATAGGGAAAGAATAATTTTCAGCAAACGGTGCTGGCACAACTAAATATCCACGGGCAGGAGAGTGAGGCTGGATCTCAATTTCATAACATACCCAAACATTTAACTTGAAATGGGCCAAAGACTTAAAGTGCTAAAACTAAAAGCCTCTTTTTAAAATCAAAGGTGTAAACTGTCAACACCTTCGATTAAGAAATGAATTCCTTGAGAAGAAGACATCCAAAGCACAGACAACAGAGAAAAATCTAAAGATTGGACTTAATCAAACTTAAACCCTTTGTGCTTTAAAGGATACTGTCAAGAAAGTAAAAAGACACCCCAAGGAATGGTAGAAAATATCTGCAAATTTTGTATCTGATAAGGGTGAGTACCATATATACACATATACATTGCTGGTGGGAATATAAAATGGTAAGCCACTTTGGAAAACATTTTGGTAGTTCTTCGAGAAGTTGAACATAGGATACCAGCGCAATCAACCAAAATCCTAACATTTCTCTATAGAACCAAGGTAATTTTAAATATCCCTTTAATTACTGATAAAGGCTGGTTTGGGGGATGTGCATGGCAGCCTGAGACACAGAATTCGGCATCCTTACCACCCATCAGAGGCACATCTGAATAACCAACTCTGTCCTCAAAATAGATCTAATGCTATGAAACTCCTGTGGCATGATGGAGCGAACCTCAATGTGTGTTTCCTGTAAAGAGATGGCCCCAAGAGGAAAAAAAGGACAACTGAACTATGGATACCTATTTCCTACCTTAAACACACTGAGCAGAGAATTTACTCTCTTTTCCCTGAGGAAGCTGGTGAAAAGAGCTTTGCAAAGGGGGAGATTTAGGAAAAATATTTCTCATGAAAATCACACGAGTGTGGAAGAGACATTTCCCAATTAACAACTGGATCAAAGAATATAAAGATTTTGTAGTCTACTCACTGCCAAATTACTTTCCAATGGGATTTCACCAAATAATTTGTAGTTACTACCAAAGAGGTATGAGAGTGGCCTGGTTTATATTACCTTTGACTGGTGGGCCAGTCACCACAAGTTGCCTATGCTATTCCCATTAACCCCCGTTTTTGTAATAGAATTATGATTTGGAGTGGCTATGGGCCCCGCTTATAAATCCTCAGCCTCTCTTGCAATAGTGATGGCCTTGATACATTACCTACCAATACAGCTTGAAACAGAAGTCTGCCAGTGATTCCTAAGGAGTTTTGCTTTCTTAATTTAATGCCATACATTCTCTCCCTTCTTCTTTCTGCCTGGAATGCAGAACTGATGACTGAAGCTTAAGCGTCCATCCTGCAACCAAAACGAGAGCCACATGCCAGGAATGATGAAACAGAAATATAAAAGTTCCTCGAAGACATTCTTGAGCTGCTACATCCACTCTACTTTGACTTTCCTATAGCTTGTGCTATTAATCCACTCAAAAGAATGAAAGTGGTTCATAATTTCAGCTTTGAATTGTATTTGTCTTAAATATATGTCTGGGTTAGTATTTGCAAATTGTTTAGTTCCACCCTTTTATTTCAGAAGGCGTTCTTTAAAATGACTGTATCCCATTTTCCATTCCAATCCGAGTATTTTTATTTGACTTTTTACTAAGAGAAATAAGCTCATTTACCTTTATAATCAAAATTTTTGTGTTTGTGCATTGGGTTGCATGATGAAGAAATTCATCTTCAATTAGCTTAGGCAAAATAGAAATCCATTGGCTCCTGCCACCAAAAAAGAAAAGAAAGCAGCTAAACAGAGACCCAGTGAGCCAGAACTTTGATACTGCTGAGAGTCTCTTGCTCTGCCTCACCTCCTTCCTTCTCTCTACTTTTGTCCACACCTGCCCCTCCACACATCTTCCCAGCTTTATTTCCTAAGAGAAAAGAAACCCTTTCCTGCAGTTCCTGTTGAATAAACCCTAGAGGAGGAGTACGATGTTCATAGTATGTGCCAGCCCACATGCTGAGTCAGCGTACAGGGCTAGGTGGTCCAGGACTGACCCTGCTTCGGTCAGGTGTTCACTTCCAGCTAATCCAGTTCAGGTCAGTAAGATCATGCAAAAAGCTGTTATCTCCATGTGGAGTCTATGGTTAGAGTAGGGCTGGAGATGTGGGATGTTTTTCTCAGAAAAATGAAGGGGGTGATGGGCTGAAAAAGAGGCAAAAGGCCATTTTAATTTTTACAAAAATAAAATGACTTATTTTATACTTCTTGGATTTTAATCCCTTTCCTCTTTTTAGATATGGACTAATAGTTTTTGCTTATTCTCTGCAATAATTAAGAAAAAAATCATCCTGCTTCAGTTAAACCATGTTTAGATTTTTACCATCTCATTATTAAGATCGAGAGCAACATAAGGACATTACTTCTCTTTCTGAAGGATGTAAAACACAGGGCTTTGGTTTCCTTTGGTAAACCTTCTCCTTTCTTGTGTATGTGTTTTTCCCTTTTTCATTTAGACTATAATCATAGGCTGTATTATTGTCTTTGTGTTGAATAGTATAAATAATCTGTTTCAAGTAACTTTATTTCAAATATATACACTACTTGTATAAATTCAATTTCATTCTGTAGATTTAACTTATCTTAACTGATCTCTCCAATCCAGTTGTCAGCACCACTCATCTTTTATTGAATCAAAATCCTGATTAAGGGATGCCTGGGTGGCTCAGTCGGTTAAGCATCTGCCTTCAGTTCAAGTCCTGATCTCAGGGTCCTGGAATCAAGCCGCACATCAGGCTCCCTGCTCAGCGCGGAGCATGCTTCTCCCTCTGCCTACCACTCCCATGCTTGTACTCTCTCCCTCTCTCAAATATATAAATAAATAAATAAATAAAATCTTTTTTTTTTTAATGTTGATTAATATGTTAGAGTTCTGAAGCAGGCCTTTAGGAACACTTATTTAGGAAGACAATCTGGTTTCTGAGTTCTAAGATACCTAAGGATGGCATTCTGTGACTTCCCTACCTGATAATAAATTGCCTGTGAAGCTCAGATGAGTGGAACCTCAATGCCTTTAGTTAGTAAGTCCTGGTCTTGTGGCAACAAATAATGAGCAAGAAGAAGGCTCTTGTATTTCAATCTTCCTTCACAAATAGGTGGGTAGGATTAGTCTATTTCTTAACAGAATCTGACTCTATCTTTCATTTTATGGTACGTTCATTGAAGATTTTTCTTGTTTAACATATTTTTATGGTTAATTAGGAAGGAATTTGAAAGCAATTTTTCATAATGTCTTTTATGCCTATTTTAGACAGACGTTGAGATTAGTTCCATGATTCCGCAGCTGGATTTGGCAGCTTCAGAGTCAGAGCAGAGAAAACAGACCTTACGGATTTTCTAAGCTCAAAGTCTGACAGGCAGGCTATGGCACAATTTCATACGCTGATGAAAGAGTCCAGTCCAGTGTCCAGACAAGAGCACTACTGGCAAGGCCGGTAGAGTCGAATTGGGTAGGACAGTAAATGAAGTTGCAGCCGGTGGATATTCTGAAAGAAAGGCAAAAGGCAAAAATGGAAGTTATTATTTGGACAACAGTAGGTCCTGTAGGATCAAAGGAACGAGATCATTAGACCTTCAGGGTGCTGTGATCAGAGAGGGGAACCTCAGAATGGGAAATTTCATTGTATCTTAGCTGCTCATTGCTCAATTCAACGTCTCAGTTTTATCCTACATTCAGATTTTACTTGAAGGTCTCAGTCATGATCACCTTGGTGTCATTAGTCCATTATTGGGTTGTCTTTCCTTCTGTTGCATATTTTGAAAAACCATTTTATCTCTGGCTCCTATAAATGTTCTACTCTGTACTTTTTATAAGCTTCCTAAGCAACCCTCTCAGTCCTCATTTTGGAAACCTACCTTGTTTAAGAATCTGGAATAACATGCTCACTTGACTCACGAAGAATGATGCCACCTCTGTTTTAACCATCAGCTCTGATTTTTGAAGTTTCATTCTCAATGTAACCAATATGCTCAAACTTCTTTAATTTCTTAGCTGTAGTAAGAAGAATGTAGATGTGTATGACCTTTCTGAAGTGGAGAAGAGTTCAAAGGACAGACTAACTCCAGGTTGGTAAACACACACTTGCTATGCATGCCACAGAGCATTAAGACTCTAATAGAAAAGCTTTTCATGATTCCCTGATTCCAAAACTGAGCTTTATTATTTACGTTCTACTACATACCCTGCAAAAGATTTCATGGACTGTTAAATTGCACTTGTGACAAAACCCAAACTCTGGTGTCCTAATTCCAAGTTGTGTTCTTTCTACCACAGAACATTGCCTCTTTTTTTGTGTCCTAAGTACTCTCCTAGACTGTAACGTCCTTGAGGGCAGACACTCAGTAAAGATTTGTGGATTAAATTTGTCTGAGTCCATATGTTAAAGGGCTCGTATAAAAAGAAGTTGTCACATGGAGAATTCATACCATTTCTGGAATATAATTCCTATTTCTATTTAAGCATATTTTATTTCATTAATTAAATATAATAGAATCTAAATTAATTATATATAATATAAATGTTTATATGTATTTTATATTAAATGTGATATTAATGCCAAGGCCAACTGAAAATAAAGGACGAAACTTTAAATTGGAACTATACCTTTGTTTAAAACTGCCACTCATATGAATATACAGGCAAATCAAATCTTCTAATAAACTATGTTATGTAGTCATCGTCACATAAACTACTCTTTTTTCCCCCCAGTTTCACCCCAATTTGAGTCTTAAACAAGAACATCTATATATATTTACAAAATTGGGAACATCCTCCATATATGGTTTTACATCTTGTTTTCACTTAATCATTGTGCCATAAACATTCCCGGTTAGTCAATATAATTAGCCATTCACAACCAATTAACATTCCATCTCTCCCCTGTTGTTGAGCATGCATCTTGTTTCTAATGTTGTTGCTATTGTAAATTATGCTGCAAAGAACATTCTTGCACCTGAGTCTATGTCTGCATCTTTGATAATTTCCCTAGGAATAAATCCTTACATCAGTCAGTATTATAGTAGGAAACTGATGGTATATTCAAAATGTTCATGCAAGACAGTTTAATGATAGTTGGAGGCAAGATGGCAGTGGAGTAGCAGACTGAGATGATACCAGGTTGCAGGAGTTCAGCTAGATAGTTAGTAAACCATTCCAAACACCTACAAACTCAACAGGAGATCAAAGAGAAGAGCAGTAATTCTAGGAACAGTAAATTGACCACTTTCTGGAAGTTCGGATGTGTGGAGAAGTGAATTGGAAGCAACGGGAAGACAGACTTCGGAGGAAGGGTCCAGCTTCCAGCAAGTGGTGGAGCTGCGAAGCACAAAAGTCTGCCCCACTGAGGTACATTGCTTCAGAGGCTAAGTGGGGGTGGAGCAGTCATGGGGACAGTGTGATCTCAGGTCCCGTAAGGTCACAGAATGATCAGGGCGTCTGAGTATAGCAGAGCTCGCCAGTATCAGAGCAGGGAACCTGGCTATAGAGACAGAGCTGAGAAGTGAGCTCTCAGCTTGGGGTTACCTTAAACCTTGATCCACGGCACAGTCAGGCAAGTGGCAGATCGGAAAGACTCACCTTACTCTTCTGGAGGACATGCTTCAGGAATCTGCTGAATTTGGAGACTCCAAATGGGGCCATGCCCAGAGACAGAAACACTCAGTCATAGGCTAGGTGAGCACTGACGGTGGCTAGAGACAGGGAGATGGGAGGGATTGGCCGCTTTTCTCCAAGGGCGCTCTGGGGGGGTGGAGCCCTGAGCTCTCTGCTCCTCAGGGCCAGAGATTCAGTGCCTGTCATTTTCATTCCCATCCTCCAGAACTCTACACAAAGCCTTCTGGGGAAAAAAAAGCTCCTGAGAACAAACTAGAGCAGATTACTTAGCCCAGAACCTGGCAAGGGCAGTGCAATTCTGCCTCAGGCAAGGGCATTAGAAAATCACTACAACAGGCCCCTTGCCCAGAAGATCAGCAAGACTAAGCTCAGTGAACAAGGAGAAGAGTGGAATTCCAGAGGAGAGGAAAGCAAAGCATGGTATTCATGGCTTTTCTCCCCATGATTTCTTAGTCTGGCAAAGTTAATTACATTTTTTTAATTTTATTTTTTTCTTATTCTAATTTCTTTAACTTTTCCTCTTTCCTCTGTAATCTTGTTTAACTAGTTTATCTTAACAATAACTTTCTTTAAAAAGTCTTTTTTTTTAAGATTTTATTTATTTATTTGACAGAGAGAAATCACAAGTAGTCAGAGAGGCAGGCAGAGAGAGAGAGGGAAGCAGGCTCCCTGCTGAGCAGAGAACCTGATGCAGGACTCGATCCCAGGACCCTGAGATCATGACCTGAGCCGAAGGCAGCGGCTTAACCCACTGAGCCACCCAGGCGCCCCAAAAAAGTCTTTTTAAACCTTCATTATTATAGTCATATTTTATCCTTCATTGTATTTAACTTTATTTTTTGTATACATATAGGGTTTTATGTTCTAAAAAATTTTTGGATACAATTTCTTCCAATAGATCAAAATATACCCTAAGTCTAGCACGGGATTTTGTTCTAGTCTCTAGCCCAAGCACATTCTTTCCAAATTTTTTTTTTCTTTCCTTTTCCAACCAACTTATATTATCAATTCTTTTCTTATAAATTTTTAAAAATTTTCATCTTTACAGTCATATTCCATCCCTTCATCATGTTTACCCTTATTTTTGTGTATATATATTAGTTTTTTGTCCTTTAAAATTTGGGGAGGTAGTATCTTCTAAGAGATCAAAATACACCCAAAATCAAGTGGGTGGCTCTGTTCTATTCACAATCCAATATATATATATTTCTTTTTGCTCCCTTTCTTCTCTTCCCAATTTGGGGTCTCTTCTGACTTGGTTAGTGTACATTTTTCAGGGATCTTTGCCACCCTTTTAATATTTTATTCTCTTGTTCATATATTCTTATCTGGATAAAATGACAAGGTGGAAAAACTCACCACAAAAAAAAAAAAAAAAAGAGAGAGAGAGAGAGAGAGAGAGAAGCAGTACTAAAAGCTAGGGAGCTAATCAACACGGACATTGGTAATATGTCAGATCTAGAGTTCAGAATGATGATTCTCAAGGTGCTACCTGGGCTCAAAAAAGGGATGGAAGATATTAGAGAAACCCTGTCTGGAGAAATAAAATCCCTTTCTGGAGAAATAAAAAAACTAAAATCTAACCAAGCTGAAATTTAAAAAGCTATGAATCAGGTGCAATCAAAAATGGAAGCTCTTACTGCTAGGATAAATGCGGCAGAAGAGAGAATTAGTGATATAGAAGACCAAATGATGTAGAATAAAGAAGCTGAGTCAAAGAGAGATAAACAACTACTGGACCATGAGGGGAGGATTTGAAAGATAAGTGATACCATAAGATGAAACAATATTAGAATAATTGGGATTCCAGAAGAAGAAAGAGAGAGGGGGGAAGAAAGTATATTGGAGCAAATTATAGTAGAGAATTTCCCTAATATAGCAAGCATCAAATCCAGGAGACACAGAGAACCCCACTTAAAATCAATAAGAATAGGTCCACACCCTGTCATCTAATAGTAAAACTTATTAAGTCTTAGTGACAAAGAGAAAATCCTGAAAGCAGCTCAAGACAAGAAGTCTGAAACATACAATGGTATAAATATTAGATTGGCAGCAGACTTATCCACAGAGACCTGGCAAGTCCGAAAGGACTGGAGTGATATATTCAGAGCACTAAATGAGAAAAACATGCAAGCTAGCCAGAGATCAGCTAGATAGCTTATCTAAAGATTGCAAACACCTGCAAATCCATCAGCAGATCGAAGAGAAGAAGAACAGCAATTCTGGAAACAGAAAAGCAACCACTTTCTGAAAGGTAGGACCGGCGGAGAAGTGAATCCAAAGCGACGGGAAGATAGACCCTGGGGGGAGGGGCCGGCTCCCGGCAAGCTGCGGAGCAACCGCGCACAAAATCAGGACTTTTAAAAGTCTGTTCCGCTGAGGGACATCGCTCCAGAGGCTAAACCGGGGCGAAGCCCTCGCGGGGTCAGCGTGGCCTCAGGTCCCGCAGGGTCACAGAAGGATCGGGGGTGTCTGAGTGTCGCAGAGCTTGCGGGTATTGGAACGGGAAAGGCGGCTGCAGAGACAGAGCCGACAGTGAGCTCGCAGCTCGGTGTTACCTTGAACCGGTCGCTCTAAAGCTAGAACTCAACCACAAAAGGAAGTTTGAAAAGAACCAAAATACATGGAGACTAAACAGCATCCTTCTAAAGAATGAATGGGTCAACTGGGAAATTAAAGAAGAATTGAAAAAAATCATGGAAACAAATGATAATGAAAATACAACAGTTCAAAATCTGTGGGACACAACAAAGGCAGTCCTGAGAGGAAAATATATAGCGGTACAAGCCTTTCTCAAGAAACAAGAAAGGTCTCAGGTACACAATCTAACCCTACACCTAAAGGAGCTGGAAAAAGAACAAGAAAGAAACCCTAAGCCTAGCAGGAGAAGAGAAATCATAAAGATCAGAGCAGAAATCAATGAAATAGAAACCAAAAAAACAATAGAACAAATCAACGAAAGTAGGAGCTGGTTCTTTGAAAGAATTAATGAAATTGATAAACCCCTGGCCCGACTTATCAAAAAGAAAAGAGAAAGGACCCAAATAAATAAAATCATGAATGAAAGAGGAGAGATCACAACTAACACCAAAGAAATACAAACTATTATAAGAACATACTATGAGCAACTCTACGGCAATAAATTTGACAATCTGGAAGAAACATATAAACTACCACAACTGAACCAGGAAGAAATAGAAAGCCTGAACAGACCCATAAGCAGTAAGGAGATTGAAACAGTCATTAAAAATCTCCAAACAAACAAAAACCCAGGGCCAGACGGCTTCCCGGGGGAATTCTACCAAACATTTAAAGAAGAACTAATTCCTATTCTCCTGAAACTGTTCCAAAAAATAGAAATGGAAGGAAAACCTCCAAACTCATTTTATGAGGCCAGCATCACCTTGATCCCAAAACCAGGCAAGGATCCCACCAAAAAAGAGAGCTATAGACCAATATCCTTGATGAACACAGATGCGAAAATACTCAACAAAATACTAGCCAATAGGATTCAACAGTACATTAAAAAGACTATTCACCACGACCAAGTGGGATTTATTCCAGGGCTGCAAGGTTGGTTCAACATCCGCAAATCAGTCAATGTGATACAACACATCAATAAAAGAAAGAACAAGAACCATATGATACTCTCAATAGATGCTGAAAAAGCATTTGACAAAGTACAGCATCCCTTCCTGATCAAAACTCTTCAAAGTGTAGGGATAGAGGGCACATACCTCAATATCATCAAAGCCATCTATGAAAAACCCACCGCAAATATCATTCTCAATGGAGAAAAACTGAAAGCTTTTCCGCTAAGGTCAGGAACACGGCAGGGATGTCCATTATCACCACTGCTATTCAACATAGTACTAGAGGTCCTAGCCTCAGCAATCAGACAACAAAAGGAAATTAAAGGCATCCAAATTGGCAAAGAAGAAGTCAAATTATCACTCTTCGCAGATGATATGATACTATATGTGGAAAACCCAAAAGACTCCACTCCAAAACTGCTAGAACTTATACAGGAATTCAGTAAAGTGTCAGGATATAAAATCAATGCACAGAAATCAGTTGCATTTCTCTACACCAACAGCAAGACAGAAGAAAGGGAAATTAAGGAGTCAATCCCATTTACAATTGCACCCAAAACCATAAGATACCTAGGAATAAACCTAACCAGAGAGGCACAGAATCTATACTCAGAAAACTATAAAGTACTCATGAAAGAAATTGAGGAAGACACAAAGAAATGGAAAAATGTTCCATGCTCCTGGATTGGAAGAATAAATATTGTGAAAATGTCTATGTTACCTAAAGCAATCTACACATTTAATGCAATTCCTATCAAAGTACCATCCATCGTTTTCAAAGAAATGGAACAAATAATTCTAAAATTTATATGGAACCAGAAAAGACCTCGAATAGCTAAAGGGATATTGAAAAAGAAAGCCAACGTTGGTGGCATCACAATCCCGGACTTCAAGCTCTATTACAAAGCTGTCATCATCAAGACAGCATGGTACTGGCACAAAAACAGACCCATAGATCAATGGAACAGAATAGAGAGCCCAGAAATAGACTCTCAACTCTATGGTCAACTAATCTTCGACAAAGCAGGAAAGAATGTCCAATGGAAAAAAGACAGCCTCTTCAATAAATGGTGCTGGGAAAATTGGACAGCCACATGCAGAAAAATGAAATTGGACCATTTCCTTACACCACACACAAAAATAGACTCAAAATGGATGAAGGACCTCAATGTGCGAAAGGAATCCATCAAAATCCTTGAGGAGAACACAGGCAGCAACCTCTTCGACCTCAGCCGCAGCAACATCTTCCTAGGAACAACACAAAAGGCAAGGGAAGCAAGGGAAAAAATGAACTATTGGGATTTCATCAAGATCAAAAGCTTTTGCACAGCAAAGGAAACAGTTAACAAAATCAAAAGACAACTGACAGAATGGGAGAAGATATTTGCAAATGACATATCAGATAAAGGACTAGTGTCCAGAATCTATAAAGAACTTAGCAAACTCAACACCCAAAGAACAAATAATCCAATCAAGAAATGGGCAGAGGACATGAACAGACATTTCTGCAAAGAAGACATCCAGATGGCCAACAGACTCATGAAAAAGTGCTCCATATCACTCAGCATCAGGGAAATACAAATCAAAACCACAATGCGATATCACCTCACACCAGTCAGAATGGCTAAAATCAACAAGTCAGGAAATGACAGATGCTGGCGAGGATGCGGAGAAAGGGGAACCCTCCTCCATTGTTGGTGGGAATGCAAGCTGGTGCAACCTCTCTGGAAAACAGCATGGAGGTTCCTCAAAATGTTGAAAATAGAACTGCCCTATGACCCAGCAATTGCACTATTGGGTATTTACCCTAAAGATACAAACGTAGTGATCCAAAGGGGCACGTGTACTCGAATGTTTATAGCAGCAATGTCCACAATATCCAAACTATGGAAAGAACCTAGATGTCCATCAACAGATGAATGGATCAAGAAGATGTGGTATATATACACAATGGAATACTATGCAGCCATCAAAAGAAATGAAATCTTGCCATTTGCGACACCATGGATGGAACTAGAGCATATCATGCTTAGCGAAATAAGTCAAGCGGAGAAAGACAACTATCATATGATCTCCCTGATATGAGGAAGTGGTGATGCAACATGGAGGCTTAAGTGGGTACGAGAAGAATAAATGAAAGAAGATGGGATTGGGAGGGAGACAAACCATAAGTGACTCTTAATCTCACAAAACAAACTGAGGGTTGCTGGGGGGAGGGGGTTTGGGAGAAGGGGGTGGTATTATGGACATTGGGGAGGGTATGTGTTTTGGTGAGTGCTGTGAAGTGTGTAAACCTGGTGATTCGCAGACCTGTACCCCTGGGGATAAAAATATATGTTTAGAGAAAAACATGCAGCCAAGAATACTATATCCAGCTAGGCTATCGCTGAAAATAGAAAGAGAGATAAAAATCTTCCAGGACAAAGAAAAACTACAAGAATTTGTAAACACCAAGCCAACACTTCAGGAAATATTGAAAGGGGTCCTCTAAGCAAAGAGAGAGCCTAAAAGTAGTAGACCAGAAAGGAACAGAGACCATATACAGTAACAGTCACCTTACAAGCAACACAATGGCACTAAATTCATATCTTTGAATAGTTACCTTAAATGTAAATGGGCTAAGTGCCCCAATAAAAAGACAGAGGTGATCAGAATGGATAAAAAAGCAAAACCCATCAAAATGCTGTCTACAAGGAGCTCATTTTAGACCCAAAGGCACCTCCAGATTTAAAGTGAGGGGGTGGAAAAGAATTTACCATGCTAATGGGCATCAAAAGAAAGCTGAGTGGCAAAGCTTCTGTCAGATAAATTAGATTTTAAGCCAAAGACCATAATAGGAGATGAGGAAGGATAATATATCATACTTAAAGGGTATGTCCAACAAGAAGATCTAACAATTTTAAATATCTCTGCCCCTAACATGGAAGCAGCCAACTATATAAACCAATTAATAACAAAATTAAAGAAACACATCAACAATAATACAATAATAATAGGGGACTTTAACACCCCCCTCACTGAAATGGACAGATCATCAAGCAAAAGATCAACGAGGAAATAAAGGCTTTAAATGACACACTGGACAGGATGGACATCACAGATATAATCAGAACATTCCATCCCAAAGCAACAGAATACACATTCTTCTCTAGTGCACATGAAACATTCTCCAGAATGGATCACATCCTGGGTCACAAACCAGGTCTCAACCAATACCAAAAAATCAGGATCATTCCCAGTATATTTTCAGACCACAATGCTCTGAAGCTAAAACTAAATCCCAAGAGGAAAGTTGGAAAAAACTCAAATACATGAAGGCTAAAGAGCATCCTACTAAAGACTGAATGGGTCAACCAAATTAAAGAAGAATTGAAAAAATTTATGGAAACAAATGAAAATGAAAATACAACTGTTCAAAATATGTGGGACACAGCAAAGGCGGTCCTGAGAGGAAAGTATATGTGATGCAGGGCTTTCTCAAGAAACAAGAAAGTTGAGGCGCCTGGGTGGTTCAGTGGGTTAAAGCCTCTGCCTTTGGCTCAGGTCATGATCCCAGGGTCCTGGGATTGAGCCCTGCATTGGGCTCTCTGCTCAGCAGGGAGCCTGCTTCCTCCTCTCTCTCTCTCTCTGCCTGCTTCTCTGCCTACTTGTGATCTCTGTCTTTCAAATAAATAAATAAAATCTTTTAAAAAAACAAATGAAAGAAAGAAACAAGAAAGTACTCAAGTACATAACTGAACCCTACACCTAAAGGAGCTGGAGGAAGAACAGCAAAGAAAGCCTAAACACAGCAGGAGAAGAGAAATAATAAAGATCAGAGCAGAAATCAATGAAATAGAAACCAAAAGAACAGTAGAACAAATCAATGAAACTAGGAGCTGGTTCTTTGAAAGAATTAATAATATTGATAAACCCCTGGCCAGACTGATCAAAAAGAAAAGAAAAAGGACCCAGATAAATAAAATCATGAATGAAAGAGGAGAAATCACAACCAACACCAAAGAAATAAAAACAATTATAAGAAAATCTATGAGCAACTATACACCAGCAAATTTGACAATCTGGAAGAAATGGATGCATTCCTAGAGACATATAAACTACTAAAACTGAATCAGGAAGAAATAGAAAACCTGAACAAGACCCATAACCAGTAAGGAGATCTAAGCAGTCATCAAAAATCTCCCAAAAACAAGAACCCAAGGCCAGACAGCTTCCCAGGAAAATTATACCAAACATTTAAAGAAGAATTAATACCTACTCTCCCGAAACTGCTCCAAAAAATAGAAATGGAAGGAAAACCAAACTCACTTTATGAGGCCAGCATTACCTTGATCCCAAAATCAGACAAAGTTCCCATCAAAAAAGAGAATTAACAGCCCAATATCTTTGATGAACACAGATGGAAAAATTCTCACCAAAATACTGGACAATAGAATCCAACTGTACATTAAAAGGATCATTCACCACAACCAAGTGGGATTTATTCCTGGGCTGCAAGTTTGGTTCAACATCCACAAATCAATCAATGTGATACAATACATTAATAAAAGAAAGAACAAGAATGATATGACACTCTCCATAGATGCTGAAAAAGCATCTGACAAAGTACAGCATCCTTTCTTGATCAAAACCCTTTATAGTGTAGGGATAGAGGGAACATACCTCAATTACATGAAAGCCATCTATGAAAAACCCACAGCGAATATCAATCTCAATGGGGAAAAACTGAGAGCTTTTCCACTAAGGTCAGGAACACGGCAGGGATGTCCATTATCACCACTGCTATTCAACATAGTACTAGAAGTCCTAGCCTTAGCAATCAGACAACAAAAAGAAATTAAAGGCATCCAAATCAGCAAAGAAGAAGTCAACTCTCACTCTTTGCAGATGATATGATACTTCATGTGGAAAACCCAAAAGAATCAACTCCAAAACTGCTAGAACTCACGGGAATTCAGTAAAGTGTCAGGATATAAAATCAATGTACAGAAATCAGTTGCATTTCTATACACCAACAACAAGACAGAAGAAAGAGAAATTAAGGAGTCAATCCCATTTATAATTGCACCCAAAACCATAATATACCTAGAAATAAACCTAACCAAAGAGGCAAAGAATCTGTACTCAGAAAACCATGAAGTACTCATGAAGTACTCATGAAAGAAATTGAGGAAGACACAAAGAAATGGAAAAACTTTCCATGCTCATGGATTGGATGAACAAATATGTGAAAATGTCTATGCTACCTAAGGCAATCTACACATTTCATGCAATACCTATCAAAATACCATCCATTTTTTCAAAGAAATGGAACAAAAAATCCTAAAATTTATATGGAACCAGAAGAGACCTCAAATAGCCAGAGGAATATTGAAAAAGAAAGCCAAAGCTAGTGGCCTCACAATTCTAGACTTCAAGCTCTATTACAAAGCTGTCATCATCAGGACAGTATGGTACTGGCACAAAAACAGACACATAGATCAATGGAACAGAATAGAGAGCCCAGAAATAGATCCTCAACTCTATGGTCAACTAATCTTCGACAAAGCAAGAAAGAATGGCCAACAGAAAAAAAGACAGTCTCTTCAATAAATGTTGTTGGGAAAACTGGACAGTCACATGAAAAATGAAACTGGACCATTTCCCTTACACCACACACAAAAATAGACTCCAAATGGATGAAGGACTTCAGTGTGAGAAAGGAATCCATCAACATCCTTGAGGAGATCACAGGCAGCAACCTCTTCCACCTCAGCCGCAGCAACTTCTTGCTAGGAGCATCACCAAAGGCAACGGAAGCAAGGGCAAAAATGAACTACTGGGACTTCATCAAGATCAAAAGCTTTCGCACAGCAAAGAAAACAGTCAACAAAACCAAAAGACAACTGACAGAATCGGAGAAGATATTCACAAACGACCTATCAGATAAAGAGCTAGTATCCAAAATCTATAAAGAACTTATCAAGCTCAACACCCAAAGAACACATAATCCAATCAAGAAATGGGCAGAGGGGGGCACCTGGGTGGCTCAGTGGGTTAAGCCTCTGCCTTCCACTCAGGTCATGATCTCAGGGTTCTGGGATGGAGTCCCGCATCAGGCTCTCTGCTCGGCAGGTAGCCTGCTTCCTCCTCTTTCTCTCTCTGCTTGCCTCTCTGCCTACTTGTGATCTCTCTCTGTCAAATAAATAAAATCTCTAAAAAAAAAAAAAAGAAAGAAAGAAAGAAATGGGCAGAGGACATGAACAGTCATTTCTGCAAATGGCATCCAAATGGCCAATAGACACATGAAAAAGTGCTCCACATCACTCAGCATCAGGGAAATACAAATCAAAATCACAATGAGATACCACACCACACCAATCAGAATGGCTAAAATTAACGAGTCAGGAATTGACAGATGTTGACGAGGATGCAGAGAAAGGGAACCATCCCACACTATTGGTGGGAATGTAAGCTGGTGCAGCCACCCTGGAAAACAGCATGGAGGTTCCTTAAAAAGTTGAAAATAGAACTACCCTGCAACCCAGCAATTGCACTACTAGGTGTTTACCCTAAAGATACAAATGTAGTGATCTGAAGGGGAATATGCACCTAAACGTTTATATCAGCAATGTCCACAATAGCCAAACTATGGAAAGAACCTAAATGCCCATCATCAGATGAATGGATAAAAAAGATGTGGTATATATATATATATGATGGAATACTACACAGCCATAAAAAGAAATGAAATCTTGCCATTTGCAATGATGTGGCTGGAACTAGAGGCTATTATGCTGGCGAAATAAGTCACTCAGAGAAAAACAAATATCATATGATCTCCCTGATATGAGGAAATTCAGGAGCAGAGTGGGGGATTTGGGGGTAGGGAAGGAAAAAAATAATACAAGATGTGATTGGAAGGGAGACAACCCATAAGAGACTCTTAATCTCACAAAACAAACTGAGGGCTGCTGCGGGGAGGGAGGTTATGGAGAGGGTGGTTGGTTTATGGACATTGGGGAGGGTATGTGTTATGGTGAGTGCTATGAGGTGTGTAAGCCTGACGATTCACAGACCTGTACCCCTGGGGCAAATAATACATTATATGTTAATAAAATTATTAATAAAAAAAGACACTTTAAGGAAGGGACTGTTTACAAGAGGTATGGGCAAGGTCAAGGAAACCACAAGGAATGGTTAAGTGCTCGGGATTGGCAAACAAGCCCTTACCGTGCCTAGATTTGAGGAGGAGGGCTTGGCCCCAGTGTCACCAGAAAAGAGAAACCTCTGCTGGGGAATCAGGTCTGTCCCACACGGGGTTATGGCCTTAAAGCAGTGCCCTTTCAACGTGTGGTCCTTGGACCAGCAGGATCCACAACACCTGGAAATCTATGAGAAATTCAACTTCTCAGACCCTACCCTATCCTACTGAATCAGACATGAACAAGGCCCCCAGGTAATTCTGATGCACTTAAATTTGAGTACCACCAGTTTGGAGGCACAAAGCCACTCATAAAACCATAGCTGAAGGGAGAGAGTGTGGGGTGGAGAGTAACTGTTTCCAAATCTCCCTTCTGCCCTCTCTTCTTCAGTGCCTTTCTTGACTAAACCCAACCAAAAGCAAGAGAACAAGGAAGCCAGGGACATAATCCATAGAGGGCATAGTGTAGGAGAGAGAGTTCTAGTAAGGATTTGGAGAAGTAGAAGAATAACCACCCCAAGCCCTAAATGTAGAACAACTAGATAAAAAATGTAAACATTTTCATACCTATCATGTATATGAGTAAATTGGTTTTTTTATTAAGAATCTGTGGATAAATACTGTTACCAGCAGACTGACAATCTGGTGGGATTCTTATTCACTTTAAATATGAGTTTAAAAAAAAATTCTGTCTGAGTTTTATAAATTAAAAATGGCATCTCAGCTTTGTTTTAATTTGAATTTCCTCATTTAAAACGAGATGGGTTTTTTTTAAATGTATGTTTATTGTCATATGCATTCTTCCTTGGGTATTATCTATTTATGTCCTTTTTTCACTTTTCCATCAGGTTGCTACCTTTTTTTTCCCCCCTAACTTGGAAGAACTCTTTTTCAATGCTAAAATGACTTCCTCTCTCTCTCTCTCTGTCATATTTGTCACAGGTATTTTTCTCAGTTTGTTCTCCATCTTTTATTTTGGATATGTGGACATTTTATAACATTAAATTTATTAATCTTATTCTTTGTGATGTATTCTTTTGCTTCATCAGTTTTGTCCTCTTTAAAATCCATTTCTTTGGACTGTGGGGATGATTGGTAACTTGGCTTCTGTATCAGTTTCCTATCACTGCTATAACAAATTGTTTGATCATACTGGGCCCACCTGGATAATCTGGGGTAATCTCACCATCTCAAGGTCCTTAACTTAATCATATCTACAAAGTCCCTTTCTGCCATATAAGGCAATATATCCATAGGATCTGAGGAGTAGAACATGGACATCTTTGGGGGTCATTACTCTGTCAACCACAGTGCCTACCACACTATCCTAGCCTCCTGTTCAGTACCGTCTAATGTAGAAATCCACCAGGTACATTGTCCTTACTCTTCTTCAAGAGAGTAAGTATTTTCCAGGCATCTTTTAAGGTTGACAATACCTTTTGTTCAAGGACCATTTAATCATTCTCTTTCTTTTATGTTTAAAGGTTTTATTTTTTTATTAATTTATTTAGAGAGAGCCTGAGGGGGGGGGGCGGGGTGGTGGTGTGAGGGCAGAGGGAAAGAATCTCAATGAAAAATAAAATCAGGGAGAAGCAAGATGGCAGAGAAGTAGGAGACCTAAATTTTGTCTAGTCCCAGGATTTCAGCTAGATAATTATCAAACTATTCTGAACACCTACAAACTCAACATGACATCAAAGAGAAGAATAACAGCAATTCTAGGAACAGAAAGCAACCACTTACTGGAAGGTAGGGCATGCGGAGAAGTGAATCCGAGGCGATATATGGGAAGATAGACAGTGGGGAGAGGGAGCCTCCATCAGGCATCTCTGGGCAAGTGATAGAGCAGTGAAGCACAAAATCAGAACTTTTAGAAGTCTGCTGCACTGAGGGCCCTGGTTCCAGTGGCTAAGTGGGAGATGGGGTGTGGGAGTTGAGGGGTGGAATCCTCATGGGGACAGCATGGTCTCAGGTTCCTTGGGGTAACAGGAAGATTGGGGGTGTTTGAGTGTGGCGAAGATGCCAGATATTGGAACAGGGAAGCTAGCTACAGAGACAGAGCCAAGCAGAGGGCTCTCAGCTCAGGGTTACCTTAAAACATGATTTCTGGCACAGTTGGAGCACTGCTCTTTGAACAAGGATCCGGAGAGACCCCCTTCTTCTTCCTCTGGGAGAACGGAGAAGGAGTGCATGGCAGGAATCAGCTGGGACTGGAATCAAACAGGACTATGTGCCAGAGATACAAATGCTCAGTCACTAGTCAGTGGGCTTGGAGTGTGGCCAGAGACCAGGGAGATAGGAGGGATTGACTGCTTTTCTCTGAGGACACATTGAGGAGTGGAGCCCTTAGCTCTCGGCTCCTATGGGGCCAGAGATTAGGAAGTTGCCACTTTCATTCCCAGACTCCAAAGCTGTATGGAAGGCCTACAGGAACTAAAGCTCCTGAGAGCAAACCTGAGAACATTTCTTAGCCTGGCCCCTCACAAGGCTGGTGCAATTCCTCCTCAGTCAAATACATTTGGAATCACAGCAATGAGATCAGTAAGAACATCCAGCCAAGACCTAGTTCACCAAGCAATGAGAACTGTGGAACTCCAGAGCTAGGGGAATGCAGCACATAGAATTCATGACTTTTTCCCCCTTGATTGTTTAGTCTTTCAAAGTTAAATTTTTAAATTTTCTTTCTTTTTTTTCCATTTCCTCTTTTAAAAAAAAAATTTCCTCTTTCCTAGTTTAACCAACATCTTATGAATACATTTTTTTAAAATCTTTTTTAATTTTCATTTTTATAGTCATATTCTATCCCTTCATTGTATTTAACCCCATTTTATGTATATATATAAGTTATTCTTTCTTTAAAACTTTGGGATATAGTTTTTTCTTCTAACAGACCAATACATTCCCTAAATCTAGTCTCCCACCTGATCACATTCTCTCCTTTTAAAAAAATTTTTTTCTTTCTTTTTCCAACCAACTGCTTATCAATTCCTTTTTAAAAGTCTTTTTAAAATTTTCATCTTTATAGTCATATTCCATCCCTTAATTGTATTTACTCTTATCTTTGTATATATTAATGTTTTTCTTTCTTTAAAATTTTGGGAGGCAGTTTCTTCCAACAGACCAAAATACACCCAAAATCCAGTGTGTGGCTCTGTTCTATTAAGCAGCCTGATCATATTCTTTTTTTTTTTTTTTCCCTTTTTTCCCTCCCCACCCCCTGTTGTGGATCTCTTCCAATTCATTTAGTGTATATTTTTATGGGGTTGTTGTTATCCATTTAGCATTTTGTTTTCTCATTCATCTATTCTTCTCTGGAAAAAATGACAAAGCAGAAAAACTCAAAAAAAAAAAGAAAAAAAAAAGAACAAGAGGCAGTACCAATTGCAGAGACCTAATTCATACGGACAATACTAAGATGTCAGATCTAGAGTTCAGAATGATGATTATAAAGATACTAGCTGGGCTTGGAAAACATAGAAGATAATAGAGAATCCCTTTCTGAAGAAATAAAAGAACTAAAATCTAACCAAGTTGAAATAAAAAAGGCTATTAATGAGGTACAATAAATAATGGAGGTTCTTACTGCTAGGATAAATGAGGCAGAAGAGAGAATTAATGATATAGAAGACAAAAGGATGGAGAATAAAAAAAGAAGCTGAGAAAAAGAAAGATAAACAACTACTGGATCATGAGGGGAGAATTTGAGAGTAAGTGATACCATAAGATGAAACAATATTAAATAACTGAGATCCCAGAAGAAGAAGGAGGAGAGAGGAGAGCAGAAGGTATATTAGAGCAAATTATAACAAAGAACTATCCTAATTTGGGGAAAGAAACAGGTATCAAAATATAGGAGGTACAGAGAGCCCTACCGCCCAAATCAACAAAAATATGTTAACACCTTGTCATCTAATAATAAAACTTTCATGGGTCAGAGACAAAGAGTAAATCCTGAAAGCTTGGGGGCAAGAGTTCTGAAACCTACAATAGTAGAAATATTAGACTGGCAGCAGACTTATCCAAAGAGACGTGGCAGGCAGGAAAGGACTGGCATGATATCTTCAGAGCACTAAGGAAGAAAAATATGCATCCAAGAATACTATATCCAGCCAGGCTGTCACTGAAAATAGAAGAAGAGATAAAAAGCTTCCAGGACAAACAAAAACTAAAGAATCTGCAAACCAGCCCTACAGGAAATATTGAAAGGGGTCCTCTAAGCAAAGAAAGAACCTAAAAGTAGTAGACTAGAAAGGAACAGAGACAATATACAGTAACAGTAACCTTACAGGCAACACAGTGGCACTAAATTCATATCTTTCAACAGTTAACCTGAATGTAAATGGCTAAATGCCCCCAATCAAAACACACAGGGCATCAGAATGGATTTAAAAAAAAAAAAAAAAAAGACCCATTAATATGGTGTTTGCAAGAGACTCATTTTAAACCCAAAGACACCTCCAGATTTAAAGTGAGGGGGTGGAAGACCATGCTAATGGACATCAAAAGAAAGCTGGGGTGGCAATCCTTATATCAGACAAATTAGATTTTTAACCAAAGACTATAATAAGAGATGAGGAAGGACACTATATCATACTTAAAGGGTCTGTCCAACAAGAAGATCTAACAATTTTAAATATCTATGCCCCTAACATGGGAGCAGCCAAGTATATAAACCATACATAAAATATATGTATAATATATATATATATATAAAGTACATATATTATATATATATAAACCATATATAAAATTAATGACAAAATCAAAGAAACACATTGACAACAATACAATAATAGTAGGGGATTTTAACACCTCCCTCAATAGTAGGGGATTTATTTAGTAGGGGACAGATCATCTAAGCAAAATATAAACAAGGAAAGAAAGGACCAGATGGACATCATAAATTTCAGAACATTCTATCCCAAAGCAATAGAATACACATTCTTCTCTAGTGCACATGGAACATTCTCCAGAATAGATAACATCCTGGGTCACGAATCAGGTCTCAACTGGTACCAAAAGATTGGGATCATTCTCTGCATATTTTCAGACCACAGTGCTTTGAAACTTGAACTCAATCACAAGGGGGATGTCAGAAAACGCTCAAATACATGGAGGCTAAAGAGCATCCTACTAAAGAATGAATGGGTCAATGAGGAAATTAAAGAAGAATTGAAAAAATTCATGGAAACAAATGAAAATAAAAACACAACTATTCAAAATCTTTGGGATGCAGCAAAGGTGGTCCTAAAAGGGAAGTATATAGCAACACAAGCCTTTCTCAAGAAATAAAAAAGGTCTCAAATACACAACCTTATCCCACACCTAAAAGAGCTGGAGAAAGAACAGCAAATAAAGCCTAAACTGAGCAGGAGAAGAGATAATAAAAATCAGAGCATGAAATAGAGACCAAAAGAACAGTAGAACGGATCAGCAAAACTAGTAGCTGGTTCTTTGAAAGAATTAATACGATTGATAAACCCCTGACCAGTCTTATGAAAAAGAAAAGAACCCAAATTAATAAAATCATGAATGAAAGAGGAGAGAATACAACCAACATGAAGGAAATACATTTATAAGAACATACTATGAGCAACTATATGCCAACAAGTTGACAATCTGGAAGAAATGGATGCATTCCTAGAAACATAAACTTTCAAAACTGACCAGAAAGAAATAGAAAACCTCACAGACCAATAATCAGTAAGGAAATTGAAGCAGTAATCAAAAATCTCCAAACAAACAAGAGCCCAGGGCCAGATGGCTTCCCAGGGGAATTCAACCAAACATTTAAAGAAGAATTAATACCTATTCTCCTGAAACTGTTCCAAAAAATAGAAATGGAAGGAAAACCAAACTCATTTTATGAGACCAGCATTACCTTGATCCCAAAACCAAACAAAGACCCCATCAAAAAAGAGAATTACAAACCCATATCCCTAATGAACATGGATGCAAAAATTCTCACCAAGATACTAGCCAATAGGATCCAATGGTATATTAAAAGGATTATTCGCCATGACCAAGTAGGATTTATTCCCAAGATGCAAGGTTGGTTCAACATCTACAAATAAAACTATCAATGTGATACAATACATTAATAAAAGAAAGAACAAGAATGATATGACACTCTCAATAGAAGCAGAAAAAGGATTTGACAAAGTGCAGCATCCTTTCTTGATCAAAACTCTCTACAGTGTAGGGACAGAGGGTACATACCTCAGTATCATAAAAACCATCTATGAAAAACCAACAGCAAATATCATTCTCAATGGGGAAAAACTGAGAGCTTTCCCCCTAGGGTCAAGAACACAGCAGGGCTGTCCATTATCACCACTGGTATTCAACGTAATACTGGAAGTCCTAGTCTCAGCAATCAGAAAACAAAAAGAAATAAAAGGCATCTGAATCAGCAAAGAAGAAGTCAACTCTCACTCTCTGCAGATGATATGATACTTTATGTGGAAAACCCAAAAGACTCCACCCCAAAATAGCTAGAACCCATACAGAAATTCAATGAAGTGTCAGCGTATCAAATCAATGCACAGAAATCAGTTGCATTTCTATACACCAACAACAAGACAGAAGAAAGAGAAATTAAGGAGTCAATCCCATTTACAATTGCACCCAAAACCATAAGATACCTAGGAATAAACCTAACCAAAGAGGCAAAGAATCTGTACTCAGAAAACCATGAAGCACTCATGAAAGAAATTGAGGAAGACACAAAGAAATGGAATAACTTTCCATGCTCATGGATTGGATGAACAAATATTGTGAAAATGTCTATGCTACCTAAGGCAATCTACACGTTTCATGCAATCCCTATCAAAACACCATCAACTGTCTTCAAAGAAATGGAACAAATAATCTTAAAATTTATATGGAACCAGAAGAGACCCCAAATAGCCAGAGGAATGTTGAAAAAGAACAACAAAGCTGGTGGCCTCACAATTCTGGACTTCAAGCTCTGTTACAAAGCTGGAAGCATCAATTCACTATGGTACTGGCACAAAACAAGCACATAGATCAATGGAAGAGAATAGAGAGCCCAGAAATGGACTTTCAACGCTATGGTCAATTAATCTTCAACCAAGCAGGAAAGAATGTCCAATGGAAAAAAGTCTCTTCAAAAAATGCTGTTGGAAAAATTGGAGAGCCTGACACAGAAGAATGAACACAGCTTGAGGAGAACACAGCTACCTCTTCAACCTCAACTGCAACAACTTCTTCCTAGGAACACCACCAAAGGCAAGGGAAGCAAGGGCAAAAATGAACTATTGGGACTTCATCAAGATAAAAAGCTTTTGCACAGCAAAAAAAAAATAGTCAACAAAACCAAAAGACACTGACAGAATGGGAGAAAATATTCACAAATGACATATCAGATATAGGACTAGTATCCAAAATCTATAAAGAACTTATCAAACTCAACACCCAGAGAACAAATGAAACGAGAAATGGGTAGAAGACATGAACAAATAGTTCTGCAAAGAAGACATCCAAATGACCAACAGACATGTGCAAAAGTCCTCAACATCACTCAGCATCAGGGAGATACAAGTCAAAACCACAGTGAGATACCACCTTACAGCAGTCAGAATGGATAAAATTAATAAGTCAGGAAATGAAAGGTGTTGGTGAGGATGTGGAGAAAGAAGAACCCTCCTACACTGTTGGTGCAATGTGAGCTGGTGCAGCTACTCCAGAAAACAGTATGGAGTGTCTTCAAAAAGCTAAAAATAGAGCTACCCTATGACCCAGCAATTGCACTACTGGGTATTGACCCCAAAGATACAAATGTAGTGATCCGAAGGGGCACGTGCACCCCAATGTTTATAACAGCAATGTCCACAATAGCCAACCTATGGAAAGAGCCTAGATGTCCATCAACAGATGAATGGATAAATAAGAAGTCATATATATATAGATGACATATATATATATATATTATATATATATATATTAAATATATATATATATATAATGGAATCCTTTGCAGCCATCAAAAAAACCCTGAAATCTTGCCATTTACAATGACATGGATGGAACTAGAAGGTATTATGCTAAGTGAAATAAGTCAATCAGAGAAAGACAAGTATCATATGATCTCATTGATATGAGGAATTTGAGAAGCAAGACAGAGGATCATAGGGGAAGGGATAGAAAAATGAAATAAGATGAAACCAGAGAGGAAGACAAACCAAGAGACTCTTAATCTTAGGAAACAAACTGCTGGGTTGCTGGAGGGGGTTCAGAGGGATGGGGTGCCTGGGTGATGAACATTGGGGAGGGTATGTGCTATGGTAAGTGCTGTGACTTGTGTAAGACTTTGAATCACAGACCTGTACCCCTGAAATAAATACTACATTATATGTTAATACATATTACATATTATATTAACATATAATAATACATTATACATTAATTAATTAATTAAAATCAGAAGTTCATGTGTTTGTCCTTTTTCTTACCATATAAGCTAACTGTATTATATATGTATTTATATATGTACAATACATTCTAAAAAAGAATATGGTATAGTGAGTGAGACATGGGTTCAAGTCTTGGCTCGACCACTTATTTGTTCCATGACCTTATATGAGTAATCTAATTTTTATGAGCTTAGGTTTCTATATCTGCAAAATATGAATGAGAGTACACATCTCACCAGGACATTGTAAGGTTTAAATGGGACAACATATGTAAAGCACTTAGAATAGCTCGACATACAGTCAATCCTAAAATGTGTGAGCAAAGTCAGAATGTAGAGTAGGGATGGTTTCCTTATATTGTAAAGTGATTAAAAGTAAGTACTTTGGAGCCAGGCTACTTGGTTGCAATTACTAGCTGTGTGACCTTGACTATAAAGGGGAGATAATAATAATAATTATTATTATTGGGGTCATCACAAAGATTATATGAGTTATGGGCTCTAACATATATAAAATGCATAGAAGAGCGCCTGTCCCTTGTAAATGCCATAGAGTTGTTGGCTGTAATTATAGATCTCCCTAAACTTACAGTTCCTCAAAATAGAATATTGGTTAGATTAGTTATATTAAGTAATTATATACACTAAACTTAACAAGTTTCTCAATATAAGGTATTTAATTTCTATAACAGAAAGACCGGAGTCCTGGACAAATCTGCACACATAAGCAAGGGTGAACAAGGCACCACTCCTGTGAGCTCGTGAAGTGTCTTCCTCTGTGAAATGTCAACACCAATCTCGGCCTAACTGAGGATTCTTATATCATCAACACATTAAGAAACACAGGTATTTCAGATGATCTATGTTTGAATTCTAATGACTAGATATTTTGTCTGGGGCAAATCACTGAACCTCTTTCTTTCACTTCATTGTAAAAAAAAATTTTTTTTTTTTTTTAATAGAGAATCCTGATTTCTATAGCTGGCACCATGGTTGTTCCTACAGTGGGATGAGCTGATTTTGTCTAGGAAATTATCTTAATGAGTTGGAAGTGCAAATAGGAACTAAGAGCACTTATTGAAAGGGGAAATTTTAGCAAAGCTGTGCTTGGAGAAATAAATAAAAACTAAGGATAAGAAAGAATATGGGAAAGAGAAGAGAGGAAAAAGGAATGAGAGAACATGGCAGGAGCCTGGGGCCTATGGAGAAAACTAGCCAGGGGGAAATATAGGGAGAACAAACAAAGAGCTTTTAGGGAAAGGGGTATCCAATATTTAAATCTACCTTTGCATTTCTGTGATGTAAATCTCCTTTCCTTCCCCAAGACTTCTCTGAAGTCTGATATGTCTGTACTCATGAGTAATTGTATAAGTGGGGGACAAAGACCCAGCAATGGAAAAATTGGAGAGCCTGACACAGAAGAATGAACACAGCTTGAGGAGAACACAGCTACCTCTTCAACCTCAACTGCAACAACTTCTTCCTAGGAACAACGCCAAAGGCAAGGGAAGCAAGGGCAAAAATGAACTATTGGGACTTCATCAAGATAAAAAGCTTTTGCACAGCAAAAAAAAATAGTCAACAAAACCAAAAGACACTGACAGAATGGGAGAAAATATTCACAAATGACATATCAGATATAGGGCTAAATTTATAGTCATAAATTTTACTTATAAAATAAAACAAACAAAACTATCTTAGTGTTCATGAAGGTAGCTGGCTTTTATAATAGTTGCCGAATAAACATTAGAGTCTTACCACATGTAAGGTTTTGTGTGGTTTCATAAAAATATAGGATATTAAGATTATAACCAAAAAAATGCTATATGTTTAAGGTGGTATAGTTGGTAAAATTCTGTTTAATATTATATTTCAGTGTCCAATGGAAATTTATTGAATGTTATCTAGTGAATTAGAGAAGAATATGCATAGACATGTTTTTCTGACTTCTAAAGATGAGAATAGTGATGAGATAATATGAATTATCTACAAAACCTTGTGTGAGATAGGAAATAAAACCTATCTGTGATAAACTGTATGAAAGTCTTAAATGGGTGGTAAATAACAGAGAAGATGGAAGTTAAATGACATCATATTTTCCATACTGGGATCATGCCATTTGTAGTCATTCTTTTGTGAAATGTTTTGTTATCATGTAAAATACATGACATTTCAATCCAACAGTTTTCAGATTGCTTCCCTTTTTGAAAAAAAAAAAGAAGAAAGAAAAGAAAAGAAAAATATCCTGTTCATAATGAAAACATTCTTTTTTGTTCTGGAGTATTTGGAAAAACTAGCTATAAATTTGAAGGGCAGTTCAATGTTTCAAATATACAGTAACTCTGGGAACCCTATAAAACTGAAATCCACCCACAGCTTTCCAGAACCTAATATCCACTTTCATCAGGGGAATTATTAACCTTTCATAATACTGCTAGGTATCATTATTCCAAAAATGTAGTGTTATAATCATTATAAGAGAAATTAGAATACTAGAAAAAGAAAAGAGAAGATCTGTTTAGCATGAGGCAAATAATGCAAATTCACAGCAAAAGCTATTTTTGTTTCAAATGGGTAACTGAAATAAATGATGGGTATATTTAATCTACACGGAAAAAATGTTTGTATTAACATATTTCTCCTTTTTCAACTTTTAATGTTTTGTTATAAAAAATGTCAAGCATATACATAAGTAGAGATAATAGTATAATGGACTGTCATATATCTACCACCCAGTTTCAACAGTTTTCTCTCCTAATATTTTTTGTCCTGAAGTCAATTTTCTCTCATATTAATAAAGCCTTTCCATCTTTCTTATGAACAGTGTTTCCTTGGTATGTATTTTTATCCATCTTTTTACTTTTAACCTCCCTGAGTCTTCATATTTAAACTTTTTTGGGAGGGGGGTGTTGGTGGCTTTCCTGAGTCTTCCTTCTTTAAATTCAATCTTATAATCTCTATGTTTTTTTTTTAAGATTTTGTTTATTTATTTGACAGAGAGACAGCAAGACAGGGAACACAAGCAGGGGGAGTGGGTAGGGAGACCTGTGTCTACAGGCTTCCCAGTGAGCATAGAGCCAGATGTGGGGCTTGATCCCAGGACTCGGCGGGGATCATGACCTGAGCCAAAGGCAGATGCCCAACGACTAAACCACCCAGGCACCCCCAATCTCTGCTATTTAAATAAAATATTTAGACACTATTAATTCCAGAATCTCTTTCTCCTCTTTTAGATTACTTTTTAGTATTCTACTTTATCCCAATTATTAGTTTAATAAATATACCTCTTTATTTTATGTTTTAGTGTTTTTTCTAGGTTTTACAACATTCTTCTTCAACTTACCACAGTCTACTTTCAAATAGCATTTTACCAATTTACATATAATGAAGAACCTTTCATACATACTTCTGTTTCCTCCCTCTCATTCTTTATGCTATTTCTGTGATATGTTTTACTTTTACATATTATAATCTTCACCATGCATTGTTATTTTGGCTTTAAAGAGTGAATTGTTTTTAAGGAGAATTTAAAAAGAGATAAGATTATTTTATATTTATCCATATATTTAGTGCTTCTGATTTTCATCTGGTATAATCTTCCTCTCATATTTTCAATTAATTAATTATTTATTTATTTTTAAAGATTTTATTTATTTATTTAACAGACAGAGATCACAAGTAGGCAGAGAGGCAGGCAGAGAGAGAAGGGAAAGCAGGCTCCCCCCTGAGCAGAGAGCCCGATGCGGGACTCAATCCCAGGACCCTGAGATCATGACCTGAGCTGAAGGCAGAGGCTTTTACCACTGAGCCACCCGGGTGCCCCTCTCATATTTTTTTATAATGCACATATTCTAGTGACAAATTATTCAGATTTTGTTTAAGAAGTTTTCATTTCATTTTAAGTTATTGAAAGATGTTTTCAATCAATATAGAATTCTATATTGTAATTTTTTTTCTTTTGGCACTGTAAAATCCATTTTTTCTAGCTTGAATTGCTCCTAAAGAAAAGTCTTAAGCTATTCCTCTGTAAATAATGTATTCTTTACTCTCTGCCTGCTTTAAGGATTTTTCTCTTTATCACCTGTTTTCAGCAATTTGATTGAGATGGTGCTTTGGTGTAGTTTTCTTTGTGTTTATCTTGCCTAAAGCTTGTTGAGGCTCTTGGATCTATGAGTTTATAGTTTTCATCTAATTTGGAAATATTTCAAACATTCTTTTTTCAAATATTGTTTTCTCCTCCTCTTCCTCCCTCTGTTTGGAACTCCAGTTACATATATGTAAGTCTGCTTAATACTGTTCCACAAATCAATGAGGCTATATTTTTTCAGATTTTTTTTTTCTTCTCAATGTTTCAGTTTCTAATTCTGTCTTCAAGTTTACTGATCTTTTCTTCTATAATAAACTATCTGCCCATAAGTCCATTTAGTTAATTTTTTATTTCAGATTCTTCATGTGTGCAAGTGTGCAAGTTTCAATTGTATCCTTTTTATAACTCCCATCTATCTCTTCATTATATTCATGTTTTTCTTTGAATGTTTGAGCATATTTAAAATAGGTGCATGAAAGCTTTTATCCATGATTTCCATCAATTCTGTCATTTCTTGGTCTTTTTCTTTTGACTCATTTGCCTTATAGTTTGTGTATTACCTTTTCTTCCTTCTTCACATGCCTAGTAAATTTTTATTAGATGCTGGACATTATAAATTCTAGGTTTTGAATGCCAGATTTTTATATTTTTCTTTGAAGAGTGTAAGATAGTGTTTTGAAGGGAGTTAACTTACTTATAGATTAGCTTTAGCCTTTTGAATCCTGTTTTTTAGCTTTGTTAGGGTGAATCTAATGTACTCTTTAGAGCTAGTTTAACCCAATCATTAAAGGAATATCATTCTCTACCAAGTGCTTCAGGTGTTCAGTGAGGTCTCTTCATTTTTGTGGTTGGAATTCAAATATCTTCTTACTCTGGGTGAGCTCTGGAAATTTTTCAGCTTATAGCTGAACTCCCTTATAATCAGCCTTATAAAATAATTGTCCCCCATGAAATTTCAGTTTCGTATTCACAACAGATTCCGGGGACTCCTATGAAGATACACATATATCTGAACATTGCAACTGAGTGTGAATTCAAATGATTTAAAAAATTTTTTTTAAATTTATTTTATTGGCTGTAAGCTGAACCATGGAGATGAACGCAAGATGAATGTATTGATGCCCACACTGCACATTCTAACATCTGTGGCCATGGTTAACCTTCAGGTAGTACTTCTAATATATATATATATATATATATATATCTACATATATATATACCTACATATATATATACCTACATATATATACACACACATATATTCTCTCTTCTAAGCCCTTTGCTTCACAAATCCCATCGGCTTCAGTGCCCCCAATATCTGCTTTTTTAGAACTTTCTAGCTTTACTTGGATTTCCTTTTCCTGCTCCATAGTCATGAAAGTGCCTTCATAAAAAACCCAGAGTGATCACTGAGCTTCAGTTAAATTTAACTTCAACTTTAAATTTAAACTTAGCCTTAATTTGTTTCCTTTTTTTTTTTAATTTTTTATTTTTTATAAACATATATTTTTATCCCCAGGGGTACAGGTCTGTGAATCACCAGGTTTACACACTTCACAGCACTCACCAAAGCACATACCCTCCCCAATGTCCATAATCCCACTCCCTTCTCCCAAACCCCCTCCCCCCAGCAACCCTCAGTTTGTTTTGTGAGATTAAGAGTCACTTATGGTTTGTCTTCCTCCCAATCCCATCTTGCGACAACATGGATGGAACTAGAGCATATCATGCTTAGCGAAATAAGTCAAGCAGAGAAAGACAACTATCATATGATCTCCCTGATATGAGGAAGTGGTGATGCAACATGGAGGCTTAAGTGGGTAGGAGAAGAATAAATTTGTTTCCTTTTTTAAGGGTTTTTGTACTTGCACTTCCTGTTGTTCAATATCTTAAAACAGATATTTCTTGATTTTGTCCAGTTTTCTACTTATATGCACTGGGAGGATCAATCCAGTATGAGTTACACCATTGTAGCTTGCAGAGGAAGTTTCTGTTTCAATTCCTATCTACTCACAGCCACTTTTATTTCATCTATTCTTCTACCTCCACTTCCATCCCTCCTAGATATGTTCTAAAAACTACCAACTTTAAACTGATGGTGGAGGACAATAGCCAAACTATGAAAAGAGCTTAGACATCCAACAACAGATGAATGGATAAAAAAGATGTGATATATATAGAGATATCTATATATATATATCAGCCATCAAAAAAACAAATCAAACCCTGAAATCTTGCCATTTGCAATGATGTGGATAGAGCTAGAGGGTATTATGCTAAGCAAAATAAGTCAATCAGAGAAAGACAATTACATGATCTCACTGATATGAGGAATTTGAGAAGCAAGACAGAAGATCATAGGGGAAGGGAGGGAAAAATGAAACAACACAAAACCAGAGAGGGAGACAAACCATAAGAGACTCGCAACCTCAGGAAACTGAGGGTTGCTAGAGTGGAGGGAGGTGGGAGGGATGGGGTGGCTGGGTGATGGGCATTGGGGAGGGTATGTGCTATGATGAATGCTGTGAATTGTGTAAGACTGATGAATCACAGACCTGTACCCTGAAACAAATAAGACAGCATATGTTAATAAATAAATAAATAAATAAATAAATAAACTGATGGTGGGGGGGATAATTGCCATCTAATCATGAGTGAATGAAATGGTAGTATCACTTGAAGGTTGATTACGTGTCACAGATGGTAGCATGTACAGTGTGGACACCAATAACTTTGTCTTGCCTTTAAATCCATGCTTCAGTTTACAGTCGATAAAGTACATTTTTAAAATTTTTGAATCATCTGAATTCACAGTCAATTCCAGTGTTATCATGAATTAAATTTATTAAGTGACAATTATTTGGTTCTTCTTTAAAACAATCATACTGAATTTGAATGACAGAGTCTTAGAAAAGGCATCAATTAATGATTAAATGTTATTATATTCTTGTTACTGATTCATGTAGCTTAATTGGTTGAATAGATGATAGGCAAGAAACTTTTTGAAGAGCTAATAATGCATCATTTTGACACCTATTATTTGGATATAATCCAAATTAAGACATTTATTAGGTAATGTTCCTCCCTTGACCATTTTAATCATTTACAATAAGTGAGCTAAACATTTCTACATGTTAAAATTTCCCCAAGCAGTTTCAGAAGGCTGCAGAATAAATACTATAAATGGCAAAAAAACCTTTAACACCCTAACCAAAACACTGACCTATTGTAAACACCTTATAAAAAACACAAGAGACTTGTATTTTCTGTCAACAGGAGTGACATTACAGTACACTTTTCTTCTAGGAATGTAAATGGTGATGTTATTAAGAAAATAATTTATTTTATTTTTGCTTTCTTAGTAAAGTCAGGTGGTAGTATAATGTAAATACTGATATTTTATTTTACTTTAGAGGTATAATTCTGGCTATGAATGGAAAAGCTTAAGCATTCACAGTATTCTTCCTTTTTAACTTTATGCTACTGAGGCGATGTGGTGTAGTAAATGGTCACCAGAATAAAGTGGCTAGGTTTTTGTTTTGTTTTGTTTTTTAAAGATTTTATTTATTTAGTTGACAGACAGACATCACAAGTAGGCAGAGAGGTAGGCAGAGAGAGTGGAAGGAAGCAGGCTTCCTGCTGATCAGAGAGCCTGATATGGGGCTCGATTGCAGGACCCTGAGATCATGACCTGAGCTGAAGGCAGAGGCTTTAACCCACTGAGCCACCCAAGCACCCTTAATGTGTTTAGGTTTTAATCTTAACTGCCAATAACTTGCAGGCTTTGGTTGAGAGGCAATTTGTGCATTGCCATGAATACTATAAAAAAGAATTTTTTTTCTCTCCACATATCTGAGAATGAGAATGTGAAGGAACAGCTCACTCACAAGAGGTAGGAACTGTACTTTGGAGGCATGAATGTCATCAGGGATTTCTGTGGCTTATTTCAATCATTGTCAACACTGGAAATCAATGTTACCATTTTGATTGTTTTATTTTCTGTGTTTTATTTGTGTTTTCTTCTCCCCCCTCCCCATTTTAAACATTTTACAATTTACATATAGCAAAACTCACTTCTGGGGGCATACATTTCTATAAATTTTGACAAACACAAACAGCCATGTAATCATTACCACAGTCAAGATTCAGGATAGTTGGGATGCCTGGTGGCTCAGTCAGTTAAGCATCTGACTCTTAATTTCAGCTCTCGTCATGATCTCAGCATCCTGAGGTTGAGCCCTGCCTTGGGCTCCACATTGGACATGAATCCTGCTTGAAATTCTCTCTCTCCATCTCCCTCTGCACCTACCTTGCACCAAGGGCTCTAAGAATGTGAGTGGTTCTCTCTCTCTCTTGCTCTCTCTCTCTTGCTCTCAAAAGAAAAAAAAAAAAAAAGATTCTGAACAGTTACCATTGCCCCTCAAAATAAATTCCTTCATGTATCCCCTTTGTCTTTGTCTTTAAGCCTTCCTGGGAACCCCTAGAGTCTGGCAACCATTGACGTGTTCCCTGTTTATAGTGATCTTCTAGAATGTCACATAAACGAGATCACACAGTAGATAGTCTTTATAGACTGACCCAGAGCTGACTTTTTATAATAGATATTCTGTTACTTCCCCCTTATTATCCTCAAATAGAATACAAGATAATATTATCTACTCTGACACATATAATTCCAAATAATAAATATAATGTTCTAACATATATGAACAAAGCAAAAAGATTAATTCTAACATAACATGAATTTAAAATGGAAATAGTTGAGCATAACTATTCTAGACCTAGTGAAGTAATCAGATGCTTGCATCTACTTTATGAAAGAGTTTGGTTTTATGGGAGATAAGAAAATCAGAAGCTATTATGTATACAAAGTACAGGAGAATGAAAAAAGCAGAGGTGTGATGTGATTTTTCCAAAATGTGAATAATTCTTGATAAAGATCCAAACAAAACAAAGCACAATTTTACTTTTCACAGAATGTTACTGTTCCTAATGGTTGCATTTTTGAAAAATTCATTGTGTATTTAAAACTGTGTCTTTATATGTAGGGGTACCTGTGGGGCTCAATTGGTTAAGAGTCTGACTCTTCATATCAACTCAGGTCTCAATGTCAAGGTTGTGAGGTCAAGTCCTGTGTGGAGCCTTCTTAAAAACAAAACAAAACAAAACTGTATGTTTATATGTAAAGTAGAACTAGATTCCTAGCTTTAGATAATTATAAAGGTTTTCATTATATTATATTCATACTTACAAGGTTTTCGTCTACATGAATCTCCAGTGGGGTAATTCAAAGATGTGTAGACTGTGGCACAATTCATATGTGCCCGTCTCCTGCATAACAGAAAATGCACTGTCCCTGGCCTAAACCCACTAGGAGCCCAACGTACCCAATAGTCATTGTAACAACCAGAAATACCCCCACAAATTTCTAAAATGCCTCCTACTGGGTAGCAGTTGAGATTCACTGCCCAAGATAAGGTATCTCTCATACCATCCAGTACTTTCAACATTGACATCAACATTCACCAACCTATTGATTGCCAATAGAGTTTTTCAGGTAGCTTCGTGCTAGGAAAGGGACATCTTAGACCATTAACTTTTGTATTCTAGACTCCAGAAATATATTCCACATACTAGAGGGTAATAAATTACCATTTTGATTAATCCCAGTTCTGAGTGTGTTTAGTTTTGAATAGGCTCTGAGATCCTGGTCAACTGGAAAGTGACAAAATTGAGAATTGTCTACCCAAAAATAACTTTTAGTTTTGTGATAACTATGCCCAGTTTTTATTCCCTGAACAGGGCTTACATTTACAATTAGCTAATCTCCTTTGAAATTTTAGACGTGTCTTTTTAAAAATCCACAAGTGGGCATTTAGACGGCTGCATTAAGTGTCTGCCTTTGGTTCATGTCATGATCCCAGGGTTCTGGGATCGAGTTCTGCGTTGGGCTCCCTGCTCGGCAGGGGAGTCCTCTTTTCCCTCTCCCTCTACCCCTCCTTTTTGCCCTTCCCCCTACTAATGCTTTTTTCTCTTTCTTACTTTCTCTCCTAAATAAATAAAATCTTAAAAAAAAAATAAAAATTCACAAATGAGTATTTTTCAAGGTTAGTACAAATGCTATTTGGTATTTTACCTGAAGGAAGCCAGTCACACAATCTGGCATTGTTTGATTTTAATTATTCCCATGAGTAGAAAGAAAATGTACCATGTTCGGTTGTCCAGGGGAAAGAAAACTCAGGAACCTTGACATAACTATTTAAAATACTTAAAAAAAATACTTTTAAAAATCAAATTTGTATATCTTTTCTTTTATACTTTTCAAGTATCTTGCTTATAAAAAGGTCTTCCCCATTCTAAGCTTATAAACACATTCATCTATGTGTTCTACTAGATCTTTTATGATATTGTTTTTTTATATAGTATAACAATTTTTAATTAATAGCTTATAAAACATAACATACATTAAAAAGTGCAAAATCGTAAGTGTGCAACTTAATGAGTTTTCACCAAATATACATTCCCATGTATCTAACATCTGGATCAAGAAACAAAAATATAATCAGCATCTCAAAGCCCCTTTTATATCCTCTTCCCATCATTACCACCTTCCAAAGGTAATTTTTTCACTATCTTGACTTCTAATATCATGCATTAGTTTTTCCTATTTTTGAATTTTTAGTAGATGGCATCATCTGGTATGTACCCTTTTGGATTATTTAGCACAAGATGATGTCTGCAAGATTCATCCATGCTGTGTGTAATTGTATTTGTATATTCTCACTGTTGTGTAGTATTTCATTTATTAACTCATTCCACTGCCAATTGGTATTTGAGTTATTTCCATTTGGGGACCAAGATAAATAGTGCTGTTACAGTCTTTGGACACATATATACCCCATATATACCCCCTCCTTTATTTTTTTTTATTTTTTCTTTTTGGCTAGGCTTATCTCTAGGAGTGGTATTGCTAAGTTGAGCTTTTGTAGTATTTTCAAATGGTTTTCCAAAATGATTGTATCATTCCAGCGGCCAGAGATCAATCCCCGCATCGGCTCCCTGCTCAGTGGAAAGCCTGCTTCCACTTTTCCCACTCCCCCCGCTTGTATTTCCTCTCACTGTGTCTCCGTCAAATAAATAAAAATCCTAAAAAAAAAAAATAATAAAGTGTTCAAAATGATTGTATCAATTTATACTTTTCCCAGCAATGTGTTTATATCCTCATCAACTTTACATAGTCTTTCTCTTTTCATTTTAAGCATTCTGAGGGGTGTGAATTGGTTTCCCACTGTGGTTTTAATTCACATTTCTCTGATGGCTAGTGATGTTGGGCTGTTTTTCATATGTTAATTGGGCATGTAAGTATGTGCTTTTGTGAAGTACCTGTTCCCCTCTTTTGCCCATTTTCTACTGGATTGTTTTTTCTTTTTCTTATGGATTTGCAGACATTCTGTATGTATTCTGGATAAGAATCCTATACATCCAAGTATCTTCTCTACTCTGTGGCTTGTCTTTTCACTCTCCGTGCTATCTTTTGATAAAAGAAATTCTTAATTTTAATATGGTTCAATTTATCAATTTTTTCTCTTATTGTTGGTGCCTTCTGTATCCTGGTGAAACACCAATTATTTTTATTTATTTAAAAAATTTTAAGCAGATTTAATGAAATTTAGTTAACATAATAAATGGCACATATTTAAAGTGTATGATGTGGTTAAACTTTTAGAGTGATGGATAATGTACGTTATTTTGATTGTGATGGCAGTTTCGTGATTGAATATCTATGTCACAACATCAATTTTAATGCTTCAATAATATTTCATGCTATGAAAGTGTTCTAATTTGTTTCTCATTCCTCTAATATTGGGCAATAAAATTGTTTTCCTCTTTTCCCTGATCACAAACAAAATAATGGCTGTTAAATGTCACAGAGATGAAAGAGCCTATATGAACAGGAAATAATGGATACGGTTTGTGGAAGATGAGATATGCTGGGTTGCTTAGCAATGCTTTTATGTGAGGGAAGAAGAGCAAGAGTGTTGCATGGAACTCTGAGGAATGCTCAGGCTGTGCTGTGCCTCAGTAATGAGCTGTCATGTGTTGTGATGAACAGTTCTGAAGTGATAAAGTATGCGAGCAGCATAGCAAGAAGTGTTGGCCCAGGGTGGTGACAGCTGCCTACTTTAGGAGAAACTGACTGAAGCTAGGAAGAAAAGACCTTTCTCCCTGCTTAAAAATGCTTTTAATCACAAGAGCATTTGCTCATTTTTTTTGAAATCGGGAAATGTGTGCATCAAGTGAAAAATCATGCCCCAGACCCATTTCCAATCCCTATCAACAACCCCTGGGAGTAGTTTAGTATGTAACCTTTTAGACATTTTCTGTGCATCATATTAAAGACATAAAAAGATATAAATATATACATATAAACTTTTTTTTTTTTTTTTAAACAGAACTGCTAATAAAAATAATGCTTGGCCACTTATTCTATTCACTTACTATCTGTGGTTCCCTTTCCATATCAGGGTGCTACAGGTGTGCCTGCTCCCCTCCTCCAAACATAGCTCAAGATGCAGCTGATACGCCCCAGTCTTAGTGCCAACACCTGGAGCTCTGGTTGAGGCAACAGGGCAGAGTGGGCAGCAGAAAGTCCACTTGTCTGGCAAGTGGGTGGCTGGGTACTGACAAGATCCTTCTCTATAGCAGGCTTTGCCCCTGTTCCCACACAACAGCGCTTCTAGGATGAATGCTGATTTCAGACCCCTCAGGCGCCTTCCCCCTCCATCCCATGGCCTCTCCTCTAGTCCAAAAGTAGCAAACTCAGAATCCTATAGAAGCCCAGCAAGTCAAGTAAATGGGTGAAGCAGGTTCAACAGAAGAGTGTTAGAACTGTCAGAAGCGGAGGCCCGTTTGAATGGCAGCCACGACTCAACACCACCACTCACACACGTCCCCTTGTAAGGGAGGAATATTGCCAGATCTCTAAATTTTCCTTGAAGAAGTCATGAGAAGCCTGGAAAAGTCTGGAGAAGCTAGAAATCCAAATTTTATGAGAAATCTTCTGATTTTCAATGTCAGCTAGCCAAATCTTTTGGGATGTACTTAGGTCTTCACCTTTTCTTTTCAAAATAAACTTTTATTTTTTAGAATAGTTTTAGATTTACAGAAAAATGGCAAAGATAGAGAGCTCTTGTCTACCCTCATACCCACATTCCCCTAATACTAGTACAGTAAATTGTTACAATTAAGGAGCCAATATTGATACATTAGTATTAATTTATTCAGATTTCTTTAATTTTATCTGATATCCTTTTTCTGTTCCAGGATCCCATCTGGGATTCCACATTACATTTAGTTTTCATGTGTCCTTAGTCTCCTTTTGACTGGAGTAATTTCACAGATTTTCCTTGTTTTTGATGACCTTGACAGTTTCAAGGATTATCGTTCAGGTATTTTTCAAAATATCCTTGGTTTTTCTGATATTTTTCTCACTATTAAACAGAAGTTATGGGTTTTCAGGAGAAGGCCACAGAGATAAAGTGCCATTCTCAAAACATACCAAGGGTACACATATTATCAGTATGACCTATCCTAGTTGATGTTGACCTTGACCACCTAGATGAGATAATGGGAGGTCTCTCAACTGTAAATTCTACCCACTGAGCCAGCCAATAAATGGTAGAATTTTCATACTGAATGAGGTTGATTTGTAATACCACCTGGCACATTATTTCCAAATTTTTATCATTTGCAAATAAATATTCTTACCTTTAATACAGAAACTGGAAACATGACCGCATTCTAAATGAAAAAGCCACTTTGCTCCTTAACAACAGAGAAACAAGCCTGAATTAGGTCTTCGGTAGCCCTTCCCTCCCAAAAAAGATGCGCCCTCTTACTCTTGGAAATAGCTGACTGGCATATACCGTATGTTCTTTCCTTCCCTTTAAAATCCAAAGAGTTCAAGATTTTTAAAAATAGTATGGTTTTCTAACTATAATTGATCTAACTTTTTGTAAGTGTCCACTGCTAAGGAGAAGTGAATAGAGGGGACCTTACCCAGAGGAAGTTGAATGAGGAGAGAATTTAGCCCCTCTTTTTCTCTATCCCAAAGTGCATTTTAGGAGTTATTTCTTACTTAGTATTTGATTGTAACAGCCTGTAGAGGGCGTCCTTGCACCAAGAGCCATAGGGGTTTGAGCATGGCTAAGAGAAAAAAGTTTCAATAAAGACCACACTTTAGGGAATCAAAGTAAATGTCTATTGTGTTTTGAAATTATCTTTAATTGGGAGACAATTGGCATTGAAATGTTGAAGGGCTCTAAAGGTTGCCTAATGTATGTGAATACACTATATAAAGAATAGTTACTGAGATGAATTCAAAATTAATAAAATGTTTGAAAAGAGGTAAATATATTTATTTTAAAGAAAGAATCTTTGTGAGGCTTGGGACCTAATTATGATTTACTTATCAGTACGAAGTGTAGTGACTAAAAGAATGGACTCTTAAATCAGGGTGCTTGGATTTGAACCCTGATTCTGCCCCCGTGCCAGCTGGGTAACACAAGCAACTTGCTGGGCTTTTGGGAACCGTGCTTCCCAACAGTAAAATGGAAATAATAACAGTACCTATTTAAAAGAGTTGAGGATTAAGAAAGCACTTTAATTTTTATTTTATTTAATTTATTTGACACAGAGAGAGAGATCACAAGTAGGCGGGGTGGGGGGGGGAGCAGGCTCCCCCTGAGCAGAGAGACCTATGCAGGCTCAATCCCAGGACCCTAAGATCATGATCTGAGCCGAAGGCAGAGGCTTAACCCACTGAGCTACCCAGGTGCCCCAAGAAAGCACTTTAAAGTACTTACAAAGTTTGATGCTGTAAGTTCAAATCAGTCATAATTAGACACCTTGTCTAATTACTTGTAAAGATCAACAGTTGTAAAGTTGAAAATACTTCATAATTGGAAATATTCTGTTCTTTTTAGTAACTGCTCATGACCTAACAGGTATTTAACTTAATGCATGCACAAATTCGGCTTTTCTTCTGTTTTTTTGTTTTTTTTTTTGTTTGTTTTTTTTTTTTTTTTTTTCTGTTTGTTTTCCCCTCTTGAGGTGTCCACCACTCTACAAAAGACTGAGTGAAACACCACACTCTGGACACTTGATCCTTGGACATTTGTTGCAGCATCTGGGTGCTAAAGAACAAAGAGAAGTAAACAATCTTTTTCTGAGTCTGAAATCTTTCTAAGTATTGCTTTTGTTTTTGTTTTTTTACCTTTTGCTTCCATTTTCTTTGCATAGCCAAGGGATTAAGCAGGGGGCAAGTTAAGTCCCTTTTGCTGAGGTCGGGTGGCCCTGTTAGTCTACAGCCCACTGCCAGCCAACTACTCTTCCCATAGACAAGGCCAGAACCTTGGTCCTGCCCCCAAACGCCTGTGATTTCAGTTCCACCGCGTGTGCCTCCAAGTTTCTCGAAACCTCAGCAAATATTAAAGGGTCCTACCCCCCCACCCCTTCCCCCCCGACAGCGTCAGATACTCCTGTCATCCAGCGTCCAGGGGAACCCTTCCTGGCGCCGCCGGGTGAGCAGCGAGAAGAGCCTCCTCGAGCTGTGAAAGCACCCTCTTCGCTGTCTGTGCGGAATGGAAGCCCTGCGCGCCGAGCCAAGCCCAGCGCCTGACATCAAGGGTACCCCAGGACCGCAGGTCGGGTTTTACACGGATGGGAATGCGCCAAGTATCAGCGCTGAGCTGCTCAGAGAGAAACGAGAGGCGCGGAAAGGGAGAAGTGAAGGAATACGCGCCTTGCCTCGGCACCGGCATGGGGATGTTAGTCGTTGTCGTCGTCGTCATCAGCATTATCATCACTGTCCTCAGCGCTCATTCACGCCAGGCGTGTCAGTTCTCCGGGTTCCCCCCAGGCCACGCCTCGCTAAGTGGGCGGCAGAGGCGAGGGACGTCCTAGGGGCCCCTCCCCTCGCCGGGCTTAGCAATCGCCTACACCACGCGCCCCCTCCGCGCGCGCTCGCACCCGCGCCCCGCGGCGTGGACGCGGCCTCCGAGGGTCTCGCGCCGCCAGCGCGCGCGCGCCCCCCCTCCACCCAGCGCCCCCCAGCGGCGGCCGACTGAGCCGCGTCACTCCTCGCTCGCACCTCGCTCGCGCCCTCCCTTCCCGCTCTTCCCTCTCCGGCTGTATTTAACCCCGGGGCTGTTGGCGTCGGCGTGCGTGCTGGCATCTCCTGCTTTGCCAGTCCTGCGTCTCCGCCGTCCCCGCTCTCTCCCGCGCCCCCTTCGCCTCCCCGCCGGCGCCTGCTCTCCCCTCCCACCTCCCCTGCAGGCTCTCGCGGGCTCTCTCGCACCGGAGCCAGGGGGCTGCACGCCCGGCCGTCTAAGCGGGCGCAGCTTCGGCTGAGGGAGGACTTCGCGGCCGCAGGCTGGGTAGGTGAGGCAAAGGAGGTCGAGCGGCGAGAGCCACCGGGAGGGAGGTCCGGAGGAGCATGGCCCCGAGAAGCGCCTTCCCCGCCGCCGCGCTCCGGCTGTGGAGCATCCTCCCGTGCCTGCTGGTGCTGCGGGCGGAGGTCGGGCAGCCGCGGGAGGAGAGCCTGTACCTGTGGATCGATGCTCGCCAGGCGAGAGTACTCATAGGTAAGGCTCCCGCGCCCGCTGCCTTCCCTACCTGCGTCTCCGCTCTCTCCAGCGCTTCTGTGAAAGGGGAGATGCATGCATTTAAGTGTGTTTTTAAAACTTAATTTCCAAGGAAGGTTGCTCCCTTCCACCTTTTAGTCAGCTCTTTTCCACCTGAAAGCGTATGAACTTCTGTCTCCAGAGACCTCAGCTGATGTAGTTGTTCTGATCATGCTGTTGCTAGTTTCTACAACCCTGTGTTTTGGGGTGGACCCCGCGTTTAGAGGCACCCGGTGACTGTATGTCCGCTCCGTTTCCTGAAACCATGTGTCTGTTGGCACAGTTCTTATCACATAGCGAGGAAAATTAGTGGGCACCTAGACAGGTGCTTTGTGTATAGACGTGGCCCATACCAACTCTTTAGTGTTCTTTTTGCGTGCGTTTTCTGGTTTGGATTCTTTTAAGTCTGCCCAGTTTGATGGTTTTGTTTTGTTTTGCTTTGTTTTGTTTTAAACCAGGATTTGAAGAAGATATCTTGATTGTTTCCGAAGGGAAAATGGCCCCTTTTACACATGATTTCAGAAAAGCACAACAGAGAATGCCAGCTATTCCTGTCAATATCCATTCCATGAATTTTACTTGGCAAGCTGCGGGGCAGGTAAGTACTGATAACCAGGAAGGGTGCACAAAATTACCTTTTAATATCTCCACTGCCTGATGGAAGGTAGAAATAATACTCTGTAGTGTGTAGACTGATACATTTTTACAACCATTAAGAGTGATTTCTCATGTGATCTACAAAGCAAATAAAGAATTAACTCCCGCTTATTTAAACATGTCACATAAATGGGGCACCTGGGTGGCTCAGTGGGTTAAAGCCTCTGCCTTCGGCTCGGGTCATGATCCCAGGGTCTTGGGATCGAGCCCCGAATCGGGCTCTCTGCTCAGCAGGGAGCCTGCTTCCTCCTCTCTCTCTGCCTGCTTCTCTCCCTACCTGTGATCTCTCTGTCAAATAAATAAATTAAATCTTAAAAAAAAAAACATGTCACATAAAGATTCCCAAAGGAAAAAAGTAAGCAGTGTTCCTAAGCTTGCTATTTTGATATGACTCCATGTCTTCAGTCTGCTAGACACAAATACCAACGTCACTTCTTTCTATGATTATTGACATTAAAATTTAACATAATATCTATGCTAGAATAAAATATGTAAAACATATGGAAAAAACACATAATATCTAAAAGACTCTTTGCTGTAGTATATGCCAATCACTTTTGACATTATTTGTACTTTACGACAAATTTTAAACTCTGTGAATATTTTTGACATTGTGATTTGAAAAAAAATTTTGAATGCTATTCACTGGAACAGTGTAAATGCTACATATTTCTGGTTGAAGTTCACAGCCTCAAAAGTGTCTGTAAGAACATTTGTAAAATATTGCAGGCTATTGATTTTTTAAGTACGATTTAAAATACTTTCGTATGCAAAAAGAAAACTGCAATATATTTTTATGAAGAAATATTTCTTTTATTTCTTAATACATTACCATCCTTTGTATGTTACCTTTTGTACAGTCCCAGTAATGCATAAATGACCTCTAATTTTGGAAAGAAAAGAAGGATAAATATGATGTGAATTTAATTTCTTTTGTGCAGTTGGAGAATTACTCTAGGGGACAAATAGTAAGTAATAACTTCTTTTGCTCATGAGTTGGTAAAATGTGTCCACTATGGAAATCATTGTAATTATAATTAAATTCACATTTTGGGGGCTTTTTTTATTCTAAATTTACTTAAATGGCTATTTTCATGAAGAATGTGATCCAGAAAACACTTTATAAAAAGTAATTATTTTGAATTGAGAAGCCACTTTGGGTCCCTCTAAATATCTGTTATATTTTGGGTGTGACCATGACCATTTTAAATGTGTTTTTCCCCTCAGGTCTGTTCTCTCTCTCTCTTTTTTTCCCCCCAAAATAAACCAAATCTTAGATGAAGCTTCTAGCATCAAAACTCTTTTTCCCCCCCAAAATAAACCAAATAAACCAAACATTTCCATGTTGTAAAAAAAGAAATAGATGTTTTGGATCCACTGAGGTTCATAACAGAAAAGTCATTTATTCTAATACCCCCATTTGGTAGATAAGTTCATTGAGGCTTCTATTGCTCTAACGATTATTCCTTTTCTTCCAATAATTGTCTCTTCATACTTTATGGGCAATTGATTTTGGAATAGTGCGAAATCGGTAATAAAACATGAATGACCTTTTGCCATCTCCTTTCTTTTCACCTGAATCTATCTGTGTTTAATCACTTGGCAGATGAAATCAATATTAATTCTATAGTTTTGAAAAGTATATTTTCTTTACCTACACTTTTATGAATTTATGAGAACCATTAGATGATAGCTTAACTTACACCCTTTCCTGACTGAAAAGTTTTGGTAACTGTAGGAGAAACAGAAAATGTCAACAGTTCTTATTTATTTATTTCTCATATGCATTTGTCTTTTGGTGAATGGAATTTGAAGCAAAGCCTTAAATACCATGTCATCTACCCTGTCGCTTTATAGCATTGTACGTGTTTGCAAGCACTGAAATATTGTTGAGTATGAAATTGATCTCAGGAATGTCCCTTGTAACAGATTAGAGAAGATATTGGAACTGGCTTGGAGATGAAGCTTCTAGCATCTTTTTCTCTCTTGTTTAGGTATTGATTGCCTCTGTGGATTATCTCAATACACAGGGCAATGTTAACTCCTCAGTTATCTTGCTTTTTACGTTCAGTCTGCTCTGGTTAGGTTACCACAGGTTACTAACATGAACTCTGGGGTCTGTTTTAATTAGCTGGGAGGGTAAGTGAGGCGGGCAGGATCTACACGATATTGCCAAATATTGGGACATTTAAAAGTATTATTTAAATTTTATTTATTTTACCCAATAAAGTTATGTAAATCCAGCAGCATAATGTTTGAAATGCATGGAAATTTTGAAGACGAGAAAAATAATCACTTCAATGCCAATTAAGTATTTTGAAAGGCATCTCTGGCTAAAGCCAAACCACATCAAAACAACTACATGGAAAATGAAAAGTTCATTCCATTATCTAGTTATTTCATCCAAATAATATCAAACATTTAGGATTTCAACACAAGCAAAAACACACAACTGATTAACAAAATCTTAAACTTAATATAAAAGTGTTTTGGCAGCACGTGGAGAAAGTTAAACTGACATTAAGTTTGAAGACCTAGAGGCGGTAGGTGTTATCTCTTTCCAATAAATTATTAGTATAAAGTATTCGTGGGGCCATTTGAAAGAACTTTTATGTTCTACTTCAAACAAATGCAAATAAAAATTACAGTGCAATTCATTTCCCCACATCAAGTTGGTCAGTGTTTTAAGAGTGTTTTGAGTGTTTTGAGTCTATATGTTATTGAGAATGGGGCCTGCTTATTATATGTGGCTGATGCCCCCGTTAGGCTTTTTGCAAGGCTATTTGATTCTGATAGCAAAAAGCTTGCTAGACATCTTTTGACTGGAAAATTTTTCTTCCAGAGATTCATCCTAAGGAAATCATTATGGATATTAATAAAAATCTTATGTGTAAGACTCTTCCTCATATTGTGCTATTTATAAAAGTAAAAATAGGTAGAATTTAGAAGTCCAGTGACAGTGGCAGGAGAATACAATGAAGCATTAAGAAGAGTATTCCAGACATTTAAAAAAAAAAAAAACAAAGAATATTCTAGACATCTACTCAATACCATAGAAACATATTCATGACAGATTAGGTTAACAGCCTATCACAGTATCTTCTGCTTGATTCCATTACAAAATACAAAGGTAAACATAGGAATAAACAGCTGATGTGTTAGAGGTTTTTAAATGATAGGGAACTAGGAAGGGTTATGAACACATTAATGTTCCTTACATATTGGTAAATATTGCACTTGATACCCTGTATCTTCAGCCTGTAACCTCTGATTCTCCAAGTTGTCAATATTAGTTACATCTGTGTATATTACATTTTTATTTTTTCCACAATGAGTAGTGTGTATTGATTTATAATTTCAAAAACTATTTTACATTAAATATGTGCAAAAAGCTATACTTTAGAGTTTAAACTTGCATGACGTTCCACATTAAAAATAGTTTACTTGTATTTATTATCTGATATCATTTTTATACCATACATGACTCAACCAAATGGTAAAACAATGATCATGACTGGATCATAACTATGGAGCCCAAATAATTCACTAATGCTTATCTGATTCTCACCAGTTTCTTTCAAGATCCCTATAAATCTGCCTAGGAAGGCTTTCCTATCTGAAACTAGATGACCTGACCTCTTTCACTGAAATCCTTATTTTCCATGGAAAACCCTGTCTCTACTTTATCTCCCATTTAAAATACTCATTTTCTGACATGCCTTTAGATCAGAGAAGAATTTCTATTAAAGAGGTTTAGGCTTAAAAGATTTTTAGTAATTAAGGGAAAATACTCTTTATTGCTGTATATAACTTTTAATAGTTGATATTTTTCAATGAGGCATTCCTTATTCTAATTTTTCTCTAAACTTGGGACAGATAGGGTCCATGAGTGACCATTTTGGTTTTCTAAATGATGCACTAATTAAACATTTTATTTGGAAAATAACCCTTTCTAAAACTAATGACTTTCAAATAAAACTTTAATGAGAAGTTTTGTTAGACAAATCTGAATTCTAATATTAGGACACCGCTGCTGATTTCCATATGAACCAATTTGGTTCAAGGCCCAAAATTTTTGTTCCTATAGATCATATGTATATATGTTTATTTAAAAGATCATTTAGACTTGATTTTAGCAACTGTAATATATTCTATCACCTGCATATAGATGCTAAGATACTATGAATCTAGTACCCAGTTAATTGGGCATCTTTTTATGTTGGCTTTTTTTTTTTTTTTTAAGCCATGGTGATGGATTTCTGCTGAGCCATTTGTACCAGTTTTCCAACCTCCTTGTGACCAAATGCCTGGATTTCTGAGATGGTTGGCAAGGGTTGGGGTGAAGTTGGGGGTGTATGGAATAGAAATTCTCTGGGTGAAGATAGCCAGCCAGTATTAACTTCCAGCCTACCACATGGGTTACCAAGCAAGCTCTAACCACCTGTAACAACAGGTCCAAATCTTAAAGTAAGCTTTAAGATTAACATGTTATCATGTATGATGGTCACAAGTCTTACAACCACTAGAAGTCAGTGATAGAGCCTCATTTTTCTCAATTGCAGGATGTTTAAAAACAAAACTGTAAAGTGTTATTGTGGATACAGGAAGGGAAGAGGAGAATTTTGTCTGCTGTCCTGGGAAGTAGGGGGTCACATGTATATCTTAGAAGAATTGATTATTGAGTTAAGCTGTAGAAATGTGTTATGTATCACCATAGAAAACAAAATACTGCAAATGCTGAAGATAAAGCACAGTGAGTGCAATATTTATCAATATATAAGGAGTAGAAATGTGTTCATAACCCTTCGTAGCTCCCTATCAATTAAAAAACTTCTCAAATTATTTCAAACTGCCAGAAGCAAGAACAATAATAACACAAGATCAAGTATAAGGAAAACTCAAGAACTTTACCTGGATAGTGGTGTCTTTGTGAATGATTCCAACCGGCAGCATCCAAATTTAGCTTTAAACAGAGGAAGGTACTGTTGGCAAAAGAAAAGTCAAAAACAAATCATTTTCCTGAGAATTAACTCATATTTTTGCGATTTTTTTAAAAAAAAAGTGGAATCCTTCTCCTGACATCTTTCCGTAATGTGAACTAGATAATCTAATTCTGTCATTTAAATGCCCTTGAAGCTCTAGATAGCTTGTTTTTGCAATATAGTGTTTGATACAGTGTCACACTGGTCCCATTAAACTAGCCATAGTTTGTGGTCTCAAATTTCCCATTGGACTGGTTGAGGAAGGGAGACTTGTATGAACATGTTTCTTTCCTTTTCTCCCCTTGACAAAAATGAAAGAAAGGCAACAGAGAAGTGAATTTTAACTCAAACACTTCCTCTCCCTCTTCAAAGGACTGCCAAATACCTTAACTATCCTCTTCTAATTCCTTAAGTTATGGTAACACTGATTATTAGTATAAATTCCCTTAATATGTACTGTCCACATTTTTTTCCCTAATGGAGTTATGATCGTTTTGGTAGTTACAATCCAAGTGGTTGGATACTTTCCTGCTCCTGGGGTTTGCCATCATACCTTTGTGGTGGTGTTTTTTGTCACCCAGTGGAGGAAATGCCTCAGTTTTTGACCCCGGTCCATGGTTTCAAAGTGGGAATGTGAATATGTTTACATACTGTGAGCATGATTTTTTTCAGAAGGTACTCATATCAAAAACACAGCTTTAAACTTTTAATGTTTAGATTCTGCTAGGCTGTGGTATTTTGCATTGTGGTGTTGTGGACATGCCACTAGGGATCAAAGAGTAATTCTGCAGAGAGCCCATTTCATTTAGCAAAGCAGGCATGTGCCAGCCATCTGTTGTATGTGCTGATAGAAAACAGCAGTAAGTTTCTCAAACTTTTGCCAGAAAAAAAAAAAAAGCCTTTATTGCTTAGAGGAGATGAGTTACAAGGTACCTTGTAAGCCACATCTGGTTCTATAGCGATTTACATGGCACAAATGTAAACTCTGCTAGGTCTTCCTTACACGGTGGTATAAAGGCATATAAACAAGAACTTCATCACTATCCTCTGCATTTATTCTAGACTTTAGAATCCTTGCAGAAACAAAAATCTTTTAAATTGTCGTGGTGAAGTGGAAAGGAATGATATTCAGTAAAGCATTTTGCTTTGGATTAAACTCATTTCCCTTCAATGTCCCTGATGTGTTGTGAGAGGAAAAGTTTGGGGATTAAGAGTTTAGTGAAAATGTTCTTCATCCTGTAGCTGGATCTCTGGAGGAGACATTGGCAATTCAGGACTTCTTTTGCTGCAATAAGTTAACCAATTTGTCCCATTTGCCAGCCTGGGAGTAACTTGGTTCCGTTGCTGTGAACCCTTCCTGCAGTGTTTCTCTGCCTCAAGCTCTTGGTCAATCAACAATCATAGACACTGACATGCAAAGAAGAATACATGATCCCAGCCCTCAGGAAGCTGATAGTCTAGGAAGCAAATACCTATCATGCTCATCCAAATGAGGTTAGAAAGTATAGGATTGGTTGAGAACACAAAGAAGGCCACTCTTTTCCCTGCCTGGAGGAAAGAAGGGCAGGAGCTCTTCACTGAGCTTACGGAGCAGGCGATGTCTGAATTGATTCCTGAAGGATGAGGAAGCTTTCATCAGACCAACAGGAAAGGCAAAACACCTTCCAAGTGGAGAGTTCAGGATGTTCAAGTGCATGGAGCACTTAAAGGAGAAGGCATGTTCTAGGTGATCATGAGGGGTCTCGGATCCCCCCTGAGAGGTAATGGAAATTCAGTGAAGGGGACATCAAGGTCAAATAATGGAGAATGATTATGGGGGAGGAGAAGAAGGTAAAAACAATTCAGGGAGATTTCTTTCTTCTCTGTTGTGAAAACAATAGACAACATTTTGCGGGTTTGTCCCAGGGATATACTAAGTAAATCTTTGGTTTATGTGTTGGGTGGACAGTGGCTTTTCTACAATCATCAGTTAGCTCTTTTTTCTTATTAAACTTTTGGAAAATTTTGTGATGATTAGTCTCAGCTCCAGGTTAAATTATTTTTGGCAAATAAAGCACAGAACTATAAAAAAATGGCATTTTGCAAGTGCATAGAACTTTTTAGAAAATCAATTTAATTTTCTAATAGAACTAGAACTTTGAATTTAATGTAAAAAGAAGCTTTAAAAGGACAATAATATGTTGATTTGTGAAAGAATTGATTTAGCATCTGTATTCTACTCCCATACCTTTCTAAGTATCAAGAAAAGTATAATAACGGTATAGAAATTATATCTGGCAGGCGATGCTTCCATTTAAATGATGAGAAGTGGACACTGGACATAGATTTATTTAAAATAAGCCTGCTTCTTCAACTATTTGACTTTCTTTTAAAACTTATAGTTAAAACTCTAAAGTCTGTTGCCCTCAGCCTGCAAGAACGACAATCAGCCTGGTATGGTGTTAATGCTTCATCCGTTTATTTCGTCAACTTCCTTAGCTTATATGCGGCAGGGTGACCAATAAGGGGCCAAGCAATGGGGAGAGCCAATGAAAGTCCTGTTACTATGCTGATTAAATTTGAAACAGCCAATGACTATGTCCTCCTTTAGGCGGGCTTCACCAGAACGTTCGTTGTTTACGTGCATCGTATTTTGCTGGCAGTGAGCCAAGCGCCATCTTGTAATGGTGGGGACTTTCCCGGCGGGAGGTGGTCCCTGACAAAAGTCAGGGGCTCCCGGGTGGCTCAGTCTGTTAGGCATCCAACTCTTGATATCATCTCAGGTCATGATCTCAGGATCGCGGAATTGAGCCCTGTGTGTGGCTCCATGCTAAGTGGGAAGCCTGCTTGAGAGCCTCTCTCTGCCCTTGCTCTCCCCTCCAGCAAATGTGTGCATGTGCACACGCACACACACATACATGCACACACACACATACACACACACACACACGATGCACACACTTTCTCTCAAATAAACAAATAAAATAAATCTTTTTAAAAGTCATAGGACAATTTCTGCTCTTTTTTCTCAGACAAACATGTGGATTTTGTCTTCTTTTTGAGTTTTATAGATGAGTGTGATTAAAGAATCTTGAAAATTGTCAGCATCCTTTGCAATGCATTTACCTTTTCAGTCTCATAGAGCAGCTACATCTGTGTGAGCCTGAAATGGGACAGATTCAGGATTGACTTCTTAGCTGATAATATGAGGAAGGGCATGAACACAGTTCTTGCTCTGAGGCTCTCGGACAGAACACAACTCACATCCTGGGGAAGCAAAATATGATTAAGGACCAATTCTTTGCCCTTGAGAAAACTAGAAGCTAACCAGAGAGGCAGACATAGACAAACAGACCATCCTAATAATTGCTGGGAAGTGGTACTATAGCAACACTAGGACATTCCCAAGATATAGTGAGAGCACAGAGGAGAAGTAACTCCAGAGCTGAGTCTGACTATTGAGTTAGCCAAGAAAAAATATGGAAGAGTGGATGGGTTTTTAGGGAAAGGAAACAGGTTAAGGCAAGTATAGAGACCAGAAAGTCATTATCTGGGAGCCAATACTTTGGTGTGACTTGTGTGTATATGCAAGTAGGAAGTAAAGAGGTGGGCAGGGACTAAGTCCTAGAGGACTTTGTTCAGCATGGCAATGCATCTGGGATTTACTCTACAGACAATGTGGAGTCAGTTCATGAAAAAGTATTAAGCAGAGGACAGTAGCATCAGATTACGTATTTAGATCATTGTGTCATGGGATAGAAAATAACTTTGAGGGTGCTTGACTGCAAGGAGAGAAATCAAAGATAAAAGGATACAAGATCAGGGATGAAGGAAAAGGAAAATAGATTGGGGCAATATTTAGGAGATAAAAATCCAAAAATCTTGGTGCTAGGAATAAAGAGCATCACGTTTCCTCCACTATCTGCTTCATTAACTTGGCAGTAGCCCTGTTAGCCTTTACCCCCTAACCCCAAACTCATCCTTCCTGCCCCAGGGCCTTTGCACATGAAGTTGTCTCAGCCTAGAATTCACTGCTGCTAGATATCTGTGTGGCTTGCTCACTCATTTCCCCCATGTGCAATCAAATTTCACCTCCTCTAACATACTTTCCCCTGCCTCTCCTCTGTAAAACAAACACCACCACCCTCATTACTCTTGAGTCTACTTCTCTACTGTATATTTTTATGGTCCTTAGAATAATGATTGAACCTAATTATATTTGATTATAATTGTTCAACCCTCCCATTCAATGTAAGCTCATGAGAACAAAGACTTCGTCTTATTCACCATGTAAGTACTCCAGGTCCTACAACAGTTCCTGACACGTGATAAGCAGTTGATAACTATTAGTTGAATAAATTAATATATAAGGTAGATCCCATTATTATTCCCATTCAATAGATAAAACAACTGAGACAGAGAGGAGCAAGAGAAACATAGGTAGTAAGTGGCAGAGCTGGAATTCAAACCTGGACAGCTGGGATTCAGAGCCCTTGCTCTGATAAGTGCTAAACAGAGGTATGAACAGAATGGGAACACAGAAGGAGGCAACAGCTAACTTTGGCTGAGGAAGGAGGCGAAGACTTTGCCAGAGAAGATACAACAATTGAACTGGGACTTGAAGCTGTGTAATCAGCTGAGACAGAGGAGTCAGGTGTAGGGAGGAGGGCTATTCCAGACAGAGGCAAAGGAGCTGTGAAAGCACATTCTAGGAGAGGCTAATGGTGCCCTAGACAGGCGCTGAATGTATGCAACCGAAAATATTGGGGGCTGGGGCTGGGGACACCATGTGTGTGTTTGTGAGGAGAAGAGGCTGGATGTTTGGGAAGAGCCAGAGGGAGAAATAGTAGAACCGATGGAAAGGTCAGTTAACCCAGTTCTTTTATCTATAAGAGAAGCAGTTTGGATTACCTCTAAGTGCCTTCCAAATTCTAAAATATTATGATTCTATCTCTTAAGTAAAATATCTTCAATCCTTTAACATTAATGGTAATACCTTCATTCAAATTGTGGTAACTGTCTCTGTGTTTTTTTTTTTTTTTTTTAGAACAGATTTAGAAAGATTCTTCCTCCAAATTTATCTTATTTATTGTCAAATTTAAAGAGGTTCATCTCAGAATACTCTTTTATTTATTCAACATTGATGATAATTGTCAATACTTGTGTAACACATACTCTTGGCCCATCACTTTGCCAGTAGTCTCCCATCAGATGTTCACAGAAGGCATGAGTGAAGCACTAGTATGATCCCCAGTTTATAAAATGAGGAAACTAGGGCACAAGGAAGTCAAATTTTTTGCCCAAGACCATGCAGTATATATGGCTTTATACTTCAGAGACCTCTCTGTGACAAACTTCTAGAATGTCTTCTCACTCAGAAAACAACAATTCAAAGAACATTTATCAAAGCTTACTCTGTGTTAGGTTCTGAGAATACAAATTCTAATTGATCTAACCGCTTTCTAGGAATCTGCCAGCTGGTGGTAAAGACTGGCATAGAAGGCAATAATTGGGTTGAGTTCTCAGGGCCTACATGTATGGTTGGATGGGGTTTTTTGTTGTTGCATAAGGTAACCCAACCAAAGTGGCAAGTTCAACCTGCCCGAGCTGAAATCCAGCTCACTTCACTTGTCAAGTCTGATAGTGTGCCACAGAGCTACCTCTGTCCAGAGGGGACATTTCTACCTAATTTGCACAGAACCTTCATGTGGGCTAGGTGACCCTCATGAAATGCCCTAAGAGAAGTACTGTGGAAGCATAAAGCCAGAGGGTTTTGCCATTGATCAGGTAAATTTACAATTACTTACATTCCAAAGAAGGTATCACAGAAGAGGTAACATCTAACCTGGGTCATGAAAAGTGTTCAGTAGGCAGAGAGTGACCTCGGCAGGTGGGGCTGGACGAGGCGTCCTATGTATACTGAATGACCCAGAGGAAAGTACACAAGATTACAAATCAGTGTGTATTTGGAGAAGGATTATCAGTCCCCAAAGCTTGGGAAGATTATGATTTCTGTATGCCATAGTTGACTTGTCTTACAGAAAATAGGGAGCATAATAACGTAGATGGTAATGTCATGTCTGCATGAAAGCAGACTTTGGTGGAAAGATAATTTTGGTAGCAGAGGAATGGCAGATGCTGGGGTTCCTGGCTGAGGACTAGGACCCAATTAGGAAGTTATTTAAGACATTCCTAGGTGACAAGAGTGTGAAAGAAAGTGAGCAGTGAGGAGAGGGGGTAAGGAGCAGATTCCAGAGCTATCTGTCAGTATGACTGCAACGAAGGTGTTTTGGAAATGAGGGACTAGAGGATGACTCTTGGGATAGATGGACAGATGCTTGGATAGTTATGTCTTAACTGAGAAAGTAATTACAGGAGCAAGAGCAGAACTGTTTGAGGTACAAAAGCAGTGCAGCCCACTTGGAAATTCTTGAACACGAATTTTCTGCTGAACATCCAGATGGCAGAGTCTGGTATGAATTTGAAAACTTGAGTCTAGAACAAAGATATGAGATGTAGAATAGAAAGACTGATTTTGGAGATCTGGGGGACTTCTTCTGGACCTCCATTCCTTCCTTCCTTATTTTGACCTGAACTCAGTAAATAGCTGAGGACTTAGCTAATGCCAAAGCTCATGCTGGGTGCTAAACATATATATATATGATCTCCTCAAGGAGATCAAGCTTGGCCTCAGCCTAGTGTCACAACAGAGATGAACAAAACAACAACAGTGCAATATTAAACGTGTTATAATTATAGAATGAAAAAGGTGCATAACTCTGATGGGAGAGGTATGAATTAACCCACATAGGGTTCCTGGTGTTCTTCAGGGTATTGCCTGAAACCTATAAAACTAATATATGCACACTTGCTATATATGCTTACCTTCATGGCTTTCATGTACTTGAGATAGTTTGACCTCATGTATTCTGCCTCCTTCTTGCCACTATTATTACTATTGTTTTGGAAATGAACAGGACAAATGTCACTATACCACTAGGTGACAGAGAACATCATCCCTCCAGAATTAAGCATCTAGAACTACTCTTGAGGAAATGGTCCATGTGGGCTGAAGATAGTCCTGAATAAACCCATGCCATAGGGTTTGTTTGTATGTCTTGTTTACAAGGGCTGTTCAGTATTAGTCATGGGTGTATTCCCCAGGGGGGTGATTCACATCTGAAGTCAAGTCCACATAGATTATCTCCTACTTAAGGCAATACCCAGATGGATCCCCAATAAACTTGTAAAATTACTCTGATATCTACCTTTTGAGGACTCAGTGAAACTGTTTGATTCCTGTCACTTGTAACTTCAACCAATATTCCTGTTTCCAGTTGGAACTTGATTAAGACTTTGAAATTGTATTTATATTGCTGTCACTTACAGCAGTAGCCAGCAGGTGGCAATGTAAAAGTGATTTCTATGTGGAATTTTACCCCTCAACAGTTCTTAAGCCTGTGGGGGTGCTGTCTGTCTAACAGAGACCAATTTGTGGGATACTATGCTCTGACACAAGTCATTTCAATGGACCATTTATATATTGAGTTAGTTAGGAAAAAAACCTGTTTCAAATTCCATGTCACTGAAAGCATTAAGACTCAGCATAGATTTGAGAACTCATCCTAAATAACTTCAAATGTGAATGATTTCATTTTACATATATATTCTATTTCCTCCTTTTAAACAATTGCTCGATTTCAGGCTGGAGTCAAGCTTTGAATATCTCTCCATATTCATACAGTGTTTTCTTTGCCTTCGCTGGCTGTATCTTTAGGTGTCAGCAGAATAACAGTGTGAGAAGAGATCTCAGAGCTCCTCTACCCCATCAAGCCCAACTTTTTCTGAAGCATCCCTGAATCATGGTCTCTCAACCCCTAGTTGAACATGCTTGGTGGCATGGAACTTAATAGGGCAGATGTTCCTGAATACTTTTAATTGTTTTTATCAATGAAAGTTTTCTTCATAATGGTTTACAACCTACCTTCCCACTGTAACTTGAATATCCTGAAACTCTAAGTCTATGAGCTCCCATTTGGGGAGTTCTGCCTTGCATTTATACAAGTTTGTTGACTTGTCCTCTCCATTGGGAATGTAGGGTCTCTGGTTCATTTACCCCTGCTTCTTCCCTAGTGAAGATCAGCTATTTCAATGAGTTCTTAGAAGGAATCTGCACATTCCCTCCTAGAGGGAGATATCTTGACCCCTGCTGCTACAGTGTGGCTCAGGTGAGACCCACCTGTCAGTTCTAGATTCAGCCTTTCCATGTTCCCTGAGCTATAAAGACTCAAGGGGCCACAGAGGACTGTAATCTCCATAGGCCTCACATTCTCAGAGTAACTTGATGTCCTGTGCCAAAATAGGGAAACTACCCCCTTCTTCAATTTGACATTAAACATTGCCACCTGGCACTGAAAAGAGCATGAATTAAGGCCCTTGACCTCCACTAGACACCAACATTAATTTCCTGCAACCCATGTGCCCACACACCCCAATTTCTCAGCCCCCCCCCCATGAGCCACTTTGCATTTCTTCAACCTTGATTCCTAAATATGTAGCAAAAGTATGAAAGTATCACAGACGGCATTTTCTGGTACTCTGCTCTTTATATTCTGATGAGAAGAGAGTTCATTGCTAGAATAAGAGATTACTTCTAGAATTGTGAAATCATCTTTTAGTGTATAAAACTGTGTGATAAACTAGAGAAGAAGAAAAGGGAAGAGGGGAAGAGAAAAAGGAAAATAACCAACACTTAATATGGTATTCTATGTGCCAGCCATTGTGCTAATGATCACTTTTCCTCACTATCTAGTTTAACTCAACAACCTACGAGATAAGCGCTACAAATATTCCCACTTTACAGAAATGGCAACTGGGTCACAAAAAGGTAATGTAACTTGCCTACGGTCACACAACTAGTGGGTAGTGGGGCCAGGATTTAAACTCAGGTAATCTGACTCCAGAATCCATGAGGAAACTGCAACCTGAGCTCTTTAAAACAAATATTTTTTCCTGAATCAGATCTTTATTCTTTAGAGAGTCTATGGCACACACACCATGTGCTGTGGAACATGAGCTAGATAAGATGCTGACCGATAAGAGCTGACACTCTTAAAGGAGGCTGAAATAGCATGGTTTTTGTAAATATTAAGTGCACTCACTTGGCAGTGTCATGTGTACTAGGTTAAAATGGTTAAATATCATGTGATTTAACCTAATAACAAGAACTGTCATTGATGAGCTATTTACCATGAGCCAGCTCCTATTCTAAGTAATTTATATGGATTACCTAATTTCATTCTTGGACCAAGTCTGTGACTTGAAGATACTATTTTTATCTCCATCGAAACACATGAGAAGGGGCGCCTGGGTGGCTCAGTCAGTTAAGTGTCTGCCTTTGGCTCAGGTCATGGTCCCACGGTCCTGGGATCGAGCCCCGTATCGGTATCAGCGGGAAGCCTGCTTCTCCCTCTCCCATTGCCCCTGCTTGTGTTCCCTCTCTCACTGTCTCTTTCTCTCTCTCTCTCTGGCAAATAAATAAATAAATAAATAAATAAATAAATAAATAAAATCTTTAAAAAATAAAGCATATGAGAAGGCTGAGGTGCTGAGAAATTAGGTAACTTTTCCAGGATCATACCTTAGTCATCTGTAGAGCCTGGGTGTGAACCGTGGCTGTTGGATGCCAAAGTAGGGATATGGAAATATATATTGTTTCACTTCTGTGTCACACAAGAGTAGGCTGATCTGTTGATCCAAATTAATTTTTTTCAAATATTTTATTTTTATTTAATTTATTTGACACAGAGAGAGAGAGAGAGATCATAGGTAGGCAGAGAGGCAGGTAGAGAGAGAGGAGGAAGCAGGCTCCCTGCTGAGCAGAGAGCCCGATGTGGGGCTCGATCTCAGGACCCTGAGATCATGGCCCGAGCCGAAGGCAGAGGCTTTAACCCACTGAGCTACCCAGGCACCCCCCAAATTAATTTTTAATGAAGCAGCTTCATTTAGAGTGTTCTACCTTGCCAGGCAGATACCAGATTAACCAAGTCAAGATCTCGCTTAGAAGCTAAATGGAACGAATACAAAGTCCATTTGACTCCAGACTGGCTGATTGTCTCTGGTTCCCAATGTTTGGTCATTAAATGTATCTGATTTCTTGGGTATCAGCAGGCTTGAATTTGGAGAGTTATCATTGCCTGTCCTATGTTGTCTAGGGTTTAAGGGAACATTTACTCAGTGAGGGAGACTATGCAAATTGGTACAGCTCTCTTGAATTAAGGTAAGAGATTTCTATCATTCTGCTAATAACAGTGACACCTTTCTGTATTGCACTTAAAGTCTGAAACATGCTTTCATTTGTCTCATTGAGTTCATCAGTCCTTATAACTGAGAAGTTATGCATTGCTGACTGGGTAGATAATTAAATATGAGGAATAACTGTGATAATTTGCAATGAATGGCCTTTAGCCCAAAGTAAAATAACTCAAACCTGATCTTTAATAGCTGTGCATTCTTCTATAATGCATGAAAAGATTTGCATTTGTGATTTTATAGAAATACTTTTACCTTTTGATAAAAATAAATAAAGGCCCATTTGATAAATACTATTTTAATTATATGGAACCATTCTGAGTGGAGAATATAAGTGGATTACCATTCCATGCCATGGTAAATGTAGAAATAATAGCCCTTTGTCTGTTTTCATACTTGGTATTTCAGATATTTGTTGCCATCAATTCCTTGAGAAACTCTGCATAGCCAAGACTTTACTAGACTGGTATTTACATGATTGTAGAAAGTTTCCCCCTTAATATAAAACCCTTCAAGTTAAGGGAGGTGATTGAAACTGCCCTTTTGAGAGGGGCATGGGGCCAGCACTAGGGTGAGTGAGACAAGCAACACACTCCGGGTGCCTGTGTAAACCTAGGAGTGAGCACCTCCATAAATTTGCACTCTGTGTACCTTGACCACCACTCCCTAGTCCAGGCCCTGACTGCACCAGAGAACAGGATATAAGATGGTTAATGTTACGTGTCCACTTGACTGGGCCACCAGATGTCCAGACCTTTGGTCAGACATTATTCTGGATACATCTGTGAGGGTGTTGTTTGGATGAGATTAACATTTGAATTGGTAAAGTGAAGGTATGTGGTACATCCCAGTGTGGATGGGCCTCCTCTGATCAGGTGAAGTCCTGAAGGGAACAAAAAGGCTGACCTTCCCATGAGCAAGAGTGAACTCCTTCTGCCTGACTGCCTGCAAGCTAAACGCTGGCTCTCCTGGGGTCTTGAGCCTGCCTGCTTTCAGACTGGAACTTATCCCACTACCTCTTCTTGGTCTTTAATTTGCCAGCTGCAGATCTCAGGCTTCCCAACATAATCACATGAACCAATTCCTTATTATGTATCTATCTACCTCCTTTATCTCTCTCTCTGTCTATCTGTCCATTTATTATTAGTCTGTCTCTCTACATCTATCTTATTGATTCTTTCTGGAGATCTTTAATACACTGATTTCTCTGTCTTAGCTGCCTAACAGGAGGAGAAGTGACTATCAAAAAGAAGTGAACAGCAACACGGGCCAAATCTTGACCAACTTAAATGCTTGGGGCCTTGGTTTCTTCAAGTGCTAAAAGGAAATCATTAATTTTCTTCTTACACTGGCAGCAAAACGCAGTGGCATAATAGGTACAAAGTACTTGACACATAGTCGACACTAAAAAAGTGGGGTCTTTTCTTCCTTTTGTATTAATGAGCTGTTAGTGCTAAGAGGGAGCCATGAAGCCAAAGAAAGGTAATCAGCCGGATCCCAGGCTAGGGAGTGTGCTGGCCAGGTGCCCAAATTCCACCATTAAGTGATGGCGTCCCAGCCTCTGAACTCAGAGCATCACACTGAGCTGGCCTCAGGAGACCCGGCTCCTGGCTCGGCTGCCACACCATCATGTGGGACCTCAGAAAAGTGGTTCATTTTCTTTCTCATCTGTAAAATAAAGGGTTCCTTTCAGTTCTAAAATGTCTGTGATTTATTAGTCATTATCATCACAGCCTTGTTCTTGGTTCTGTGTTTGAATTCAAATCACAGAAGGAAAATAACTTGGACAGTACCATTCATTGTAACAAAAAATAAAACAAACTTTGAGCAGAATTAACTTTTCAGAATACTTTTGGCCTGAATAATGCCAGTCAAATCTACCAAAATCTATTTTAGGCAACTTTTATCAGGTTTCCTATTAGCTTGATTTCAATTTGACTAATAAACTGATTTTAGAAGTTTAGCTCTGAGGCAGGTAGACCAGACAGCTGTATTAATATGACTGATACATATTACTCATATTTACCTTTTAAGATCTTTTTACTAATGATTATTACTTTTTACTAATGATTATTACTAATGATTAATACTAGGTAGTATTTACCTTTTAAGACCTTCTTCAAATAGTAGTTCCTTTCTAGATATTGATAATGTTTATTCTTTGCTTGGCTCTTTACAAAGAACTGAGGAACCCAGTCGGAGATTTTGTCTTGCTCTTACAAATTGAGGGTAACTGCGAACTGTCTTTGTAGTAATTATAACTTGCAAAACCCATTACTCAGTTACATAAACTGGACTTCATTAGAGTTTGCAGTACTTAATTTCCTGGGTATAACTATTTCTTTTTATGAATCCTCATAGAGTTTTATTTTAAGTTCATTACTTTTTTCCATCATAAACTAGTACACCCTCTAAAAGTCTTTGGAAAATACAGAAACAGAGAAGGAAGATTGGGAGAGGGGAAGTCATGTACAGTTAACTCACATAAGAAAACGCTAACATTTTGGTGTTTTTCCATCTAGTGTTTTTCCATTCAAGCAATGGTTTTTGTGCCCTTTTTTGTTTTTTGTTTGCTTAAGGATAGTGGAGCAGTTTCCCATGTTATTCCATATTCTCTAGACATGATTTTTTTTTTAATCGGCTACACAATATTCTGCGGATTATTTAAATATTCTCCTACTTAGATTGTCTCTAGGTAATTTTTCACTGTTATAAAAAACACGGTGAAGAGCAACCCGACGCATAAAACTTTTTCCATATTAGGATTACTTCCTTAGGACTGAGTTCCACAAGTGGAATTTCTGAGTCAAAGCACCTGATCATTGTACCACACGTGGCATATCCATGAGTGCTGAATGGCTTGTAATGGTTAGTACATACTTTCAACAGAATTATACAAGGATATCCTTTTTAGTATTCTTCTGTGGCTTATTTCTAAACCTCTAAATGAAGCTTTCCAAATGGTACTGGTGGCTGTTGATTTGTGCCTGCATTTTTCAAGTTGTGACGAGTTTATCTCAGTAGGAATTTCATACTGTAGGGGGCAGTGAGGGATCAGTAAGTGGCTCTCCTTTTTCAGAGAGAGAGAGAGTTGTTAAGGTTAGTCAAGGTAAAAAACGACAAAGGGTGATTTTTAATTGTGAACACAGAACTCTTCAGGTATATATTAATTTCAAATTATAAGTACAAATACAAAACTAGTGGGTGATTCCCAAAGATTAAAATAAGTCACTCCTTTTTAACATAGCAAGGAAACCCATTTCCTATCAGTTTTAAACGAATATGAATACATATATGAGTTTTTCTGAGTGCTTCATGTACATATATAGATATATATTTATTCAGAAGTGTTTTGAAATAATAGTGATTGGAACATTTATTTCTGCACATATACTCTTGAAACAAATTTCTTACATATGAAGGAATTTATTCTCCCAACACTCTGCGATATAATTTTCTCAATTTTCAAAGGGACAGAATAGGGAAGGATCGGCAAGTAGATCACCTTTAAAACCTAAAGAGCTATCGTCATCAGCAGCTAGAAGATAGCACTTTCTAAGAGAATGGATGGCATGTTTACCACATTTATCGAAATAAAGGAACTCTGAGCAAATAAATATGCTTAAGGTGTTCCATAAAAGAGAAAACAAATTAAGTTGCTGGTCCGAGCTCCCAGAGCTGTATATCCAAGTGGAAAAAGGAGCAAGAGTTGATATAGAGAATTCTTTAAAGAAAAGTACTCAGACATCCAAAGAGCTGGTTTCATCTGAACCAGAAGTCTGACATGAGTAAATATTCTGCGTTTTAGACTTTGAAGTGTCTGTTAACTTGTTTTAAATTTACTCTCCGTGGAATAAAGTGGTTCAGGGAAGGAAAAAAGTCCTGGTAGGTAGACAGAAATTATTGTTTATAAACTGCTGGCTTCTGTGCTGCAGAGATCTTCTGTAGCCACTTCAAAGACTGGAGCCCTCGTGTACTTCTTTGAGAAAAATCTCCTGCCGCGAGCCCATGGCACACAAAAGGGAAATGGACAGGTCTGATGGAGGGAAAGCATTCTTACTCTAAGCCGCCTCATGTATTGGTCATCAAAATAGTACCTCTGCATTTTGAAAACATCAGAAATTGATAAAGGCAAAAGTGTGCCTTCAAGGATCTCTGAGCAGCATATTTCCAGGTTTGCACGTTTCTGGGAAGATGAGTCATCAGATGCTAGGTCATAAGATCACAGAACTAATATCCCGAGACTTCAACATTAAGAGCTGACTTTTTAAAAGATTTATTTATTTATTTTAGAAAGAGAAGGAGAGATAGGTGAGAGGCTGAGAGGGGGAGAGAGAGAATCTGAAACAGACACGCCTCCCCCCATTTAGTGCAGAGCCCGACATGGAGTTCAATTCTCCACAACTTAGAGATCACGACCCTGAAATCACCACCTAAGCCCAAACCAAAGGTCCTTAACCCACTGCACCATCCAGGTGCCCCAAGAGCTAACTCTTTAATTGAGCCCAGTTCTCTATCAGTTATGTATGCAGAATGAACTCTGTTCATTGCCAGTGCTCAGGAGGCACTCTGGAAGGATTTGTGCTAAACCCTGGAAAAGACTTGCCAAGTGTTGCCTCCACTCAGAATCACAGACTCTTAGAGGGGAAGGGAATCTTAAAGGTTCCTTCAACCTCCATAGTTTTCAGATTAGAAAACCGAGGACCAGAGGTGGTAACGGACTTTCCGAGGACCAGAGTTAGCAACAGAGCTGGCAAAAGAATGTGTATCTTCTGACAGCCAGATCAGAGCTTTCCACTTTGTTTCAGTCTTCAACTTAATCCCGTGAGAAGGTAACATCACCACATCACAATGCAACAGTCCCACAAAATGTGTAAGGAAAGAATTGCTCATAACTTTTCTCCTGGAATAAAGAATAAGGAAGTCTATTGATCTGTTTTTAGGTTGGACAGTCCAGTAAACACACACACACACACACACAAGCACATGCACATTGATGTGAAATTTTGAGGCAGAGCTGGATGAGCTGGTCACTGCTCTGAATAGCAGGATGAGGCAATAGGGATAGGGACACTGAGTGGTTCTGCCCATGACACATTCCACCAAGCCCCAGGGCCTGGGATGTGTAGGTATTTAACAATAGTAGTGCCCCAGAACTCAGACTAATATCACTGTTGGGTTCTTTTTCTCTTTAATTGGAACAGTGTAACAGAGACAGTGGTAGGGAAGTATCATGGCAAGGACAGGCCTTGGAAATATAATTTAACCTCTCTGGCCTTCAGTTTCCCCAAATGATCTCCTAGACTTTCTCCAACTCTAAAGTGTCAATTTCCCCATTAGAGGGACTTTGTGAAAAGACTGACCTGTTCACAAACCTCTCTGAGGTCCCTTATTACAGAAATTCCAACAGTATCAAATATATACACAAATTTTTTTTATGAGATTTGCAAAGCGTTTATTGTCAGATAATGTATATCTTTTAAAAAAGCATTGTTTTTACATGACTCTGAAAATTTGACCTGACCCTATGCTAACCTGTTTCTAAAAACCTGGGCTTGTAGGTTAGCTTTTGTCTTCCATCCACTGCCTATGGAGGAAGAACAACATGATATTAGCCCAAAGGGTGTTGACTCTTTTGTTCTGTTGTCCTTCTCTTAATTCATTGGCTCTTTCTTGGAGATGAGTTCTTTCCCCTTTTCCAATACTATCATTACAACCCCTCTTCCTCTTCTTTCTTCTTCCATTTAAGAAACATGATTTTTCTCCATGGTACTAGAACTTCTGTTATCTCAATTTCCTCGAAGATCACCCAAAGAAATATGGCAAACTGAAAAAAATTGGAGGAAATTGGGGAAAAGCACTAAAGATGGAAAGAAAAAAATGTCAAGATGATACTTGAAAAAAGTCTGATGGAAAGAGTAGTATGGAAATATTTATTTTCTGGGAGGAAGATAATTTAGAAATAAATGTAAGGAAGGATTTGATTTTCTGGAACAAAGAAATTTTGGAACGATCAAGAAGAGTAGTACAGAGTAGCGTGAACAAATGATAAAGCTCAGCAGGGGAAAAAGTAGAAAAGAAGTAGACAATGTCCCAGCCCAGAGCAGGAGGATTGAGGAGTGAAAGCTGCCAGGGAAACTGCTAGTGAATACAAGAGTCTCTTAAGATCAACAGATTAGCAGAGCAGGAAGAGATCTCAGGCCTTCACAGGAAATATATGGGTCAGATCTCTAACTACCTTCTGTAAGAACTCTATCATCTTTAGCTATCCAGGGCTTCATCATTTTGATGGCCCACACTTTTTCTCCATCCATATCTCCCTTGCTACAATGAAATCTAGTAGTTTCTTTTTGTTATACTTTTTAGGACTTGAGAACAAGAACCAAAAATTCATTTACATCAAAGTAGGAGTAGTTTTCCAGAATGATATGCAAATAACAACAACAAACAGGAAGAACTATAGACAACAATGAACTTGGAAAAGTAATCAATCTGAATACTTTTTAAATTTTTTTCTTTTTATTGTGTTATGTTAGTCACCATACAGTATATCATTAGTTTTTTTCTTTTTCTTTTTTTCCCATTTTTAAAATTTTTTTATTTTTTTTATTTTTTATAAACTGTATAATATATTTTTATCCCCCAGGGTACAGGTATGTGAATCGCCAGGTTTACATACTTCACAGCACTCACCATAGCACATACCCTCCCCAATGTCCATAACCCCACCCCCCTTCTCTCAACCCCCCCACCCCCCAGCAACCCTCAATTTGTTTTATGAGATTAAAAGTCACTTATGGTTTGTCTCCCTCCCAATCCCATCTTGTTTCATCTATTCTTCTCCTACGCCCTTAACTCCCCATGTTGCATCTCCACTTCCTCATATCAGGGAGATCTTACATCATTAGTTTTTGATGTAGTGTTCCATGATTCATTGTTTTTATATCACACCCAGTGCTCCATGCAATCTGTGCCCTTCTTAATACCCATCACCAGGCTCACCCATCCCTCCCCACACCCCCTCCCATCTAAAACCCTCAGTTTGTTTCCTGGAGTCCACAGTTTCTCACGGTTTTTCTTTCACTCTGATTTCTCCACCTTCATTTTTCCCTTCTCCTGATGTCCTCCATGCTATTCCTTATGTTCCATAAATAAGTGACACCATATGATAATTGACTTTCTCTGTTTGACTTAATCTCCTCCAGTACCATCCTTGTTGAAGCAAAAGTTGGGTATTCATCCTTTCTGATGGCTGAGTAATATTCCATTGTGTATATGGACCATATCTTCTTTATCCATTCATCTGTTAAAGGGCATCTTGTCTCTTTCCACAGTTTGGCTATTGTGGACATTGCTACTGTGAACATTGGGGTGCATATGGCCCTTCTTTTAACTACATCTGTATCTCTGGGGTGAATACCCAGTAGTAAAATTGCTGGCTCATAAGTTAGCTCTATTTTTAATTTCTTTTTAAAGATTTTATTTATTTATTTGACAGAGATCACAGGTAGGCAGAGAGGCAGGCAGAGAGAGTGAGAGGGAAGCAGGCTCCCTGCCGAGCAGAGAGCCCGATGTGGGACTCGATCCCAGGACCCTGAGATCATGACCTGAACGGAAGGCAGCGGCTTAAACCACTGAGCCACCCAGGTGCCCCTCTATTTTTAATTTTTTGAGGAACCTCCAAACTGTTTTACAAAGTGGCTGCATTCCTACCAACAGTGTAAGTGGGTTCCCCTTTCTCCACAACTTCTCCAACATTTGCTGTTTCTTACCTTGTCGATTTTTGCCATTCTAACTGATGTAAGGTGGTATCTCAATGTGCTTTTGATTTGAATTTCCCTAATGGCTAATGAGGATGAACACTTTTTCATGTGTCTGTTAGCCACTTGTATGTCTTTGGAGAAGTGTCTGCTCATGTCTTCTGCCCATTTTTTGACTTATGTTTTTTGGGTGTTGAGTTTGAGAAGTTCTTTATAGATCTTGGAATACTTAATTTTCACAACACTCTTTCATAAGACTTTTTAAATGGTTTCAATAAACTTTTAAAAAATTTTATTTAAATTCAATTAATTAACATATAATGCATTATTATTTCAGAGGTAGAGGTCAGTGATTCTTCAGTCGTATATAATACCCAGTGTTAATTACCTCCATGCCCTCCTTAATGCCCATCAGCCAGTGACCCCATCCCCCAACCAGCCTCCCCTCCAGCAACCCTCAGTTGGTCTCCTATAGTTAGACTTGTTTCTTATAGTTCAATAAACTTCTGATGTTTTTCTAAATCCTTCTGATTCATTCATATCATTTAAAATAGATACCAGTATTTTTTTAATTCCCAATTCTTTTTTTTTAAATTGAAGGATAATTAACATACAATGTTATTTTCATTTTGAGTGTATGACAAAGTGATAAGACAATTCTCTACATTACTCAGCGCTCACCACAGTAAGTAGAGTCACCATCTGTCACCACACAACATTATTATAATCTCACTGGCCATATTCCCTCTAGTGTGCTTTTCGTTTTCATGACTTACTTATTTTATAACTGGAGGTTTGTGCTTCTTAATCCCCTTCACCTGTTTCACCTGTGGAACCACCCCCATCCTGTCCAGCAGCCACCAGTTTGTTCTGTAAATAGATACTAGCAGTACGGCTAATGCCTGACATGAAGGAAGAATTTTACACACAGTAAGTTTCATAATCAAGTTGACCTTTTCCATATGGCAGAAAATTGCTAACTCATCTTCAGTTTGTGGTAAACTATGATTTCCAGATCTGGTTTCCCTAGTCTCAATTGTTCCATTATGCCTCAGTGGTTGACCTTTTGTCCCTGCAAATTTAATTCTGGTTTTAGTGTTGTCATATTTTAATTAAGAATACTTAGATTCTTCTGTCTTCCAGAGTACTAAGGCCCACTTAATTTAAGTAACTCTACAACTTTTGTGAGCACCTTCACATTTTGTTTATAAAAGTCATGAAGGTGAAAAAAAAAAAAAAGTCATGAAGGTGAATATTGGATAGATTGGTTTTCAAGACGAATTTGAATGAAACACCACCCAATATGTATACCTAATATGTACCAGGCTGATGTAGGTTATGTTTTGGGTGTAACATACACTCTTAAACTCTTAAATCAATTGTTTAGCTATCTCATAGAAGAGTAAAGGCTGGATTTCCCGATTGTGGGAAGCAATCAATAGTGATTTTGACATAGAGGTAGACTCTCTGTTGCTTCCTGTCCTCTCTTTTGAGGAAGAACATAAATTTAGTTGTTGATTTCTTATGACTATGTTGGTATCTAGGTTACTCTTCTAGTTGCGAGAACCATGAAAACAGATACTGATGCTGAAAGGTCAATCATTTCCAGAGCCATCCTTTCCTCTTTCTTGGGGGGGGGGGGGACAGAAAAAAATGAATACAGGAAACTTATTTCTCAATATATTTTAGTTTCCACAAATTCACACAAATTATGATTTAGGTCATATTTGGCCTTGCTGATTTGTGTACATCTGGTTTTCCTATTGATCTATTTCTTTTCCTCTTTGTGTAGCCTGTTGTCTTTTGTCACAATTGGACAGAAAGTGGACAAAAACCAGCTTAGTGGTATTTTCTTAAAAAAACGTCAAACCAAATATTTTAAAAGCTTGATCCTTCTCCCCTTTGGTGTACTGGTCTTCTTTGATCATCCATGTGTGTATACGTGTGTGTGTGTGTGTGCGCATGCACACACGCAAGACTTTGAAAATACTTGTATAAATAAAGTTGGGCAATTGAAAATGGATTGGCAGAGGCACCTGGGTGGCTCAGTGGGTTAAGTCTCTGCGTTCAGCTTGGGTCATGATCTCAGGGTCCTGGGATTGAGCCCTGCATAGGACTCTCTGCTCAGCAGGGAGCCTGCTTCCCCCTTTCTCTCTGCCTACTTGCAATCTCTCTCTGTGTCAAGTAAATAAAATCTTTAAAAAAAAGAAAAAAGAAAAGAAAATGGAATGGCAAATAGTTACAGTCTCTGCATTTAGGAATTACAAATAATCAAATAGAGGAGAAATGGAGCCAAATATCATTTTTAATGAATGTGTTGTGAGTCAGTAATTCAAATTTTAATTGGAAAGCTGGTAACATATTTACAGGTAGAGAAGTATATATAGTGACAGTAGAGTCACAAAGATTACTTTAATGGTGCTATTTTGGACTGAGGAATCTGAAAGTGTATAAATCTGCTAGAAATTAGCTTTGGCAACACGCAGTGTAACATTAGTTTCAGGTAAGCAACATAGTGATTCAACCAGTGTGTATGTTACACTGTGTTCCCCAGAAGTGTAGCTACTATCTGTCACCATAGAACACCAATAAAATGCTATCGATTATGTTTCTTTATGCTGTACCCTTTATTCCTGTGACTTATCCATTCCATTACTGGAAGCCTGTATTTCCCAATTACCTTGGGCCATTTTGCACACACCCCACACCCGCAACTCTGCTTCGGCAATTTTCAAATATGTTCCAAAAGAAAAACGAGTTCATGGTAACAGGTAACAAAACCGAATAAAGTAACACTCAGGGGGCTAATAGTAGTTGGGAAGGAGAGGGCTAAGATGCAAAAATAACCCTTTTGATGCCTCTTCCCCCACCTGTAATTATTGGTTTGGGCTTTATATACTCCTCTCTCTTTAAAGATCTGATGTTTGGTCTAAAAGGATAGGATTCATCTTTCCTTGGATGTCTTTCAGTCTGTCACTAAATGTTCCTTCAACTCAAACCTCTTCTTTGTCCCCTTCAATCTATCGGAAAACTCTGTTGGTTTTTTTTTGTTTGTTTGTTTTTTATTTTGTTTTTAACTACTGTGACCATGGGTTGGGTTAGGTACTTTTCTTCCCAAATCCCTTCTTGCATGTTTAGTGCCCTTCCTCCCAAAGTGAAGCCAGTTAAGCTAAACATGTACATTTTAAATTTAGTAATGTGTAATATAGCTTAATGAGAGAGAGAAGTAAATATCAGTCTTAAATAATGTAGATAACAGCCTAATGGTTTCCTAGCCAGGTCCTAGTTATTTGAGAACATTACGTGAGAACATGACTTTGCTAAGTGAACACATTTTCTACTTATGTTTTTAACCATCATTTGCTGGAGGTCTTTTTCCCCCTGAAATATTTTTTAAAGCACACAAACTGTCCAATTAAGTAAAAAGTTACTGGCTCTGATTAAATTGCTTTGCACAAATGAGTGTCTATTGGATTTGGGAGAAATACTTATTTATCCTTTTAAGCTTTCCAAAAATCCTGCCTGTTATGTACCCACAACCGAGCTCGGGGGCCTGAAGAGTTCAAGGCTGACAGTAGCTGTGAAAAGTTTCATAGCCTTTTAAGAAAATTCAACAGCTTTGTTTGGGGAAGAAATATATGTATTATGCAAGACTGCTAGCTAATGCAGAGTTTGTAACATATGGAATTCATAAAGGTCCAATTACAAGACCATCACTGTTTGCCATGGTTTTAACTTATGTAAGTTATTGATTATACTTTCATGAGATCATAATCAAAAGGTTATTCTTTGGTAATGGTGTGTTAGAAGAACTTTATCCTGAACTTCAAAGCCATCTTCTGAGCCCTAAGAACAAAGGCTGAGAAGTTTGAACCGGGGCCAGAATCAGTCTGTATGAGTTAACGATGTTCCAGACCATCCAGGAGCCAAATCAACCCATCTATGTGCATGAACTTTCTTTCATCACATCAGATCAACAGTCGTCACTGAAAGATGACAGTTGATTCAGCTTTAATGTGTCTTTTTTTTTTTTCTTTAGTGAATCAGCTTGACTAACTATGGTGTCTGTCTCATACCCGTTTATTTTAACTGCAAAGTACTGTCATTCACTGTGCTCTTGGGAGAGAATCATGATCATCAACTAGGTTTACATCCAGGAAGGGGAATTGAAAGCACTGAAGAATTTATACAGGAAATAATTCTTAAATATGAGAAAGCTAATATGTAACATAATAATTAAAAAGAAATAAAGGATAGTTCATTTTTGTGCTAATATTCTGGCATGTTTTAAATGGGCAAGATATAAAAGACCATGAGGTTACAAATGGAAATATGCTGCCAGCTCTTTGCCTCCTAAGATCCTTATGTAAGGACCCAAAGGCTTATTATACCAAATAAGTAAGATGCTGCCCTGTGTCATGACATAGGGCCAACTTTCCTATTTCTCACATCAGCCCCTGCAAACCTGTGGTGTAGGTTACTTTCTCCCTGGGCCTTTGGATGACTCCTCAGACAGATCCTGGACTTTCTCTCATTAGCCAAAGATAATAAAATGTCCTCGGATTACTTTTGTGCTAAGATTATTCTCATTTCAGTAATTAAAATATCCGCTCTCCTGTAGTAGTTAAAATTTCAATCCTCACTCACAGTTAAAATTCCTCCCCTCCCTTAGCAGCATCCTGGAAGGTTCGGTGGTTGACTCTTCTCATAGACTCCTCCAGCTCCTCTAAGTCTGGAAGGCTGGGCTGCAGGTGGGGGCCAGGGAAACCAGAGACAAGAGGTAAGAGGGCGTTGGTGTCACCTACAGTGTTTCCTCTGGCACCAGAGGATGTTTAGAGCTGATCTTGTCATTATGAGCACTTTCCTGCATTCCTCCACTGGACGCACCTGACCCTTTTACCTGTGACGGGGTGATGTTGAACGCTGGTCACCACAGTGCCCTGCCCGCTCTGGGCCTGCCACCACTGGTCTCCTAGCTCTTTACCAAATGTGCCAGGTACCTTCCCACCTGAGAGACTTGGGACCACTGTTCTTTCTGCTGGTGTGCTCTTCCTTCACACATTTGTTCAGTTATCTACAAGTTTTCTAACACTCATATTTACTTACTTGTATTGACATAAAAACTTTTCTGATAAAGACAACAATGGAGAGTAGGTGTTTTTTGAAAAAAGTACTGGTTTAAGTCAGTAGGCTTTATTACCTGTATTGTCTAGTACAGTGTTAGGCCAGGTGGGGATAGCGGAAGAAGTCATAGTCTCTGGTTTTGAGAAACTCTGATAATAATACTATTTGTCTAAACTTATGAAAGGAAATAAAATTTAAAATATAAAAAATAAATAACATGATAATAAAATTTTAAAAAATGATTAAAAAATAAGTTCAGTGTTTAATCTCACACCACCAATTTCTTGTATTAACATGTGAATAGAAAGAAATCATGTGATCAGAAAAATTGTGATTAAATTAACTGTGCTAAAAAAAAAAAAGGCAAGGGGACTCAGTCAGTTAAGTGTCTAACTCCTGGTTTCAGGTCAGGTCAAGAGCTCAAGGTCCTGAGATTGAGTCCCACTTTGGGCTCCACACTGCGGCGTACAGACTGCTTGAGATTCTCTCTCTTTTCCCCCCTCTCTCTCTGCTCCTTTCCCAGCCCATATCCCCAACCCTGGCACACATACACACCTATTCTCTAAACAACAACAACAACAAAAATTATACTGTGCTTATGTTTCCAAAAGCATGTTTGATTCTCTTAGATCTTGCCTTTTATGCTACAGATCAATTTCAGCCAACAGCTCTGATCATGGCAAGGTTTTGAAGTCAATTAACTCTAATTAATTCATAACAAAAACTTTTCCAAAATTAAAACATAAACAAGGATAAAGAAAGGATACCATTAGGTTAGCTGACCTTTCCTTATTCATTCCTTCTTTGACCCATCCAATAAATAGTTACTGAGCACTTTTTTTTTTTTAAGATTTTATTTGACAGAGACATAGCTAGAGAGGGAACACAAGCAGGGGAAGTTGGAGAGGGAGAAGCAGGCTTCCTGCTGAGCAGGGAGACCAATGTGGAGCTCAATCCCAAGACCCTGAGATCACGACCTTAGCTGATGGCAGAGGCTTAACTCAATGAGCCACCCAGGTGCTCCTTGAGCACTTTCAATGTGCTGGCACTACTCTAGGTACTGGAGCCCAGCAAAGAATGTAGAGTGATGGCCCTTGTGGAGCTTACTTTCCCTGTGGTGCAGAAGAGAGACACAGAAGTTTTTAAATATTTAAATGAACGTATGTCAAGGGGTGATAAGTGCTAGTGGAAAAATAAAGCAGAAAATAAAAATATACATGGTGAGGGGTGCTGTTTCAGAGAAGACAGCCAGGAGATGCTACTGTACTAGAGAGGAATAAAATTAATAAGGGGATAAGCTATGTGGTTATCTTGGGGAAAAGCACCCCAGCAGAAGGCATAGTTCATGCCAGGTCCCTCCAATGGGAGTGTACCTAGCACGTTAGGGAAGCAGCAAGGAAGTGGGTGTAGTAGGACCAGAGTGAGTAGGGAGCTGCCGTTAATGAGACTCCAGCCCAAGGGGGAAGCATTACCCTATCACTTGTGATGCATTATTCTCCATGAATCAAACCTCATTCATTCAACACAGATGCCCATATGAAGCTTTTTTTTTTCTTTTTTGTAAAGACTTTTCTTATGGAAAATTTCAAACATGTACAAATATCGACAGAACAGAAAAATAAACATCCATTTATCTATCACCTAGATCTAAGAATCATTAATTCATGGCCAGCCATGTCTTATCTACACTCCCTACCCATGGCTCCCTCCCATACTATTTTGAAATAATCTCAGGTAACATGTCATTTCATCTACAGATATTTTAGTATTTATCTATGAAAGATTTTAAAAACCTTTTTAAAAAAAGAACCTCAAGGGCGCCTGGGTGGCTCAGTGGGTTAAGCCGCTGCCTTCAGCTCAGGTCATGATCTCAGGGTCCTGGGATCGGGCTCTCTGCTCAGCATGGAGCCTGCTTCCCTCTCTCTCTCTCTGCCTGCCTCTCTGTCTGCTTGTGATCTCTGCCTGTCAAATAAATAAATAAAATCTTAAAAAAAAAAAGAACCTCAAAACCATTAAAAATAGTTTTCTAACATAATCAAATGTCTAGTTACTGTTTAAATTTCCAACTATGGCTCATAAAGGTCAACCATTTTTAAAGTTTGTTTATTTGAGTGAGAATTCAAGGTAGGTGCACACATGATGGCGAGTTGATAAACCTTAGTTCTCTTTTAACCTCTAGGTTTCCCTCCCATCTCTCTCTTTTTTTCCACTTCCTTCAGATTTTTGTTGAGGAGACTGGGTGTTTGGCCCATAGTTTCCCATATCCTGGATTTCACTGATTATTTGTTTGCGGTATAGTCTTACTCGTCCTTCTATCCTCTAAATTCCCTCTAAAATAATAGTTCAAAAAGACATTTCTAATTTGTTTTAAAGCTAAACAAATAAGACAATTTCAGTAAGATGTGATTTACCCCTTTGTTTTAGGGTATGACTAATTTGACTCAGAACTTGTATTTATTTTTTATAAACAGCTTTTGTGCCATAAAAACTGTCAGTCACTGGGGATTCAAATAAGAATAGGCAAAGTTCCTTCCATAGAGGAGAGTTTAATGGGGAAGACAAATAAATAGACTGTTACTGGAAGTACAATAATACAGATATGGGGGAAAGTACAGGAAAGAAGGATCTGGGTTGGGAAAGTTTTATGTCTGTGCCTAGACAGGTAAGTCAAAGTCTCCTTAGTGGACAAGAGCAGGGAGTAGAGTTCAATCCAGGCATAGAGTCAGGAGCAAGGTTCATGAGAAAGCATGGTAGTTCAACGGACTCAAAGCTTGGTAGACCTGGAGCGAAGATGTGAGGGAAGACATGAAAGGAGCCCCGTGGGCAGAACCAGCTGTAAAGCTGTATCTAAACTCTTCCCCGTGATTAGAAACAGTTAAGACTTTTAAGTGGGAGCAGTGGTATAGTCCAGGTGGCATTTAGGAAGAAAACTGAATGATATTTAGCCTTGAAGTTATAAATCTGGACCGCAGGAATTACTAGGGAGACAGGTTAGGGGACAATTACAGGAGTATGTGTGAGAAATATCTGAATTTTGGTAATAACAGTGGGAAGGAAAAGAAAGGGAATAGATTTGAGAAATCAGTGAGAGTTTGTGGGAGGTGGCTGGTGAGAGAAAAGTTGGGGGTCTAGAAGGACTGCCGAGTTTATATCTTGAGTAATCAGGATCATAGTGCTATGTAAAGAAATCTAAGTGAATAGGTTTATCAGGAAGGTAATGAGTTTGGTCCAAACATATTAAGTCCAAGGAGAGATGTCTGATAGACAGCTGCCAATATGAATCTAAAGCTCAGAAGAAACGTGAAAACTGGAGATAAAAATTTGGAGGTCTTTGAAATGTTGGTATAAATTGAAGTCACAGAAATGGATAAAATCCCTCAAGAAAACAGAGAAGCAAGAAGAGGAGAGCAGCAGTTGTTTCCTGGAAACATCAGTATTGAAGGCAGTGGCTCTTACCATTATGTTTTGAGCCCTGGGTTCTTTTAAGAATGTGATGAAATCTAGGGTCTGCTCTCCCCAGAAAAATAGTCACATATATATGGACACAAAAGTTATGGATTCTTTAAGGGTACATGGGCCCACATTCAGAACTCTTTTTAAGGTGCCATCATAGAAAGAGAAGCATGAGAAGTTCATTAGGGAAAGACTGATGGGAGAAGGAGAAGAGGAACTCACAAAGACTGTTGCTATAGACAGAGCAAAAAAAATTTTTTTATTATAATAAAAAATTTTTATTATAATAAAAAATTTTGGAGAATATGGATGGATGGAAGGTGCTCATTGGATTTTACAATTTGGAGGCTATTTGTGACTTTTTATGAAGATTTTATAGTGATAAGTACAGGGGTGCCTGCATGGCCCAGTCAGTCAAAAGTCTGCCTTCGGTTCACGTCATGATCCCAGGGTTCTGGGACCAAGCCCCACGTCGGGCTCGCTACTCAACAGGAGTCTTCTTCTCCCTCTCCCTCTGCCCTTTCCTCCATCATGCGTTCGCTCTCTCTCTCTTTTTCAAATAAATAAATAAAATCTTTTTTAAAATGATGAGGGCAAAAGCCTTACTAGTGAGCTGAAGACTGATGAGCAAGAACACTGAACCCATGAGTATAGACCTTCTGGAAGCACTGTAATGACAGGTAAGAAGAAAGGTAGCCAGGTAGAGACAGGGTTTGGTTTTAACCTTTTAATCATATTAATATACATGAGGGAGATGACATTACTGTTAGAGCCAATCTCAGAGGATATGGGAAGGAAGCAGATTGAATGTGAATGTGGGCTATTTGTAGGTGGATGGAGGGAAAGTTCAAAGAAATTCATACCTAGCAATCTCTGTTTTGTTTGTGAATAGGGTATTGTCATCAGTCGAGTGACGATACCAGGGCTAGAGCAGAGGACTTTGAGGAAACTATGGAATTGTGTGTAGGAGAAGGGAGAGAGTAGGGATGTTTAAAAGAATTGCTCAGGGAGGTGTCTGAGTGGATCAGTCAGTTAAGCACCCAACTCTTGATTTCAGCTCATGTCATGATCTCAGGGTTGTGAGACTGTGCTTGAGATTCTCTCTCTCTCTTTGTTCCTCCCCCAACACTTCTCCCTCTCAAACAAACAAACAAATAAATAAATAAAATCAAATAAAAAAAATAATTGCTCAGGGGTACTAGAGGGCAATTCAAGTTGGGCAGTAGATTTAGCCAGTCCTCAGATTTTGGATTTTCATCTTCAGTGTCCTCCAGGGAAATTGCTTCAGTTCTGCCTCAGTTTCTTGTTGTCTTAAAGAGGATGAATAATGCGTGTATGAATAACAGTTTTAAAATAGCAAATACCTAGAGGAATTTACAAGAGTAAAAGGGCTGATGACACTGTATGTTCTAGGTAATCACTTTTTCTGAAGTAAAAGCAAATTTATACTGATGACTGCTACTTGAATCTTCTGCTAGTAACACTAGTTCCCTAAATTTTTAGACTTCGAAAATCTGTAACTATGAAATCACAGACTTTTCTGTTTGACTCTTAGATAGGAAAAGAACAACTGGTCATTGGATGATATCTTGTAACATAGTATTTTGATACATGAAATTGTGATTATATGAATAAAGAAGGCAAATTAAGACATATTTCATATTTACCAAATAGCTTAATGTATTTTTTTTTTCAAAACACAAAGTCAAGAAGGACAGTGGTTTTTTTCCCTGTTGGTTTTTTTTTTTTTATCAAGAAGTAAGTTAATACTGTCCATGTGGATTCAATAAAAATATATTAAAGAATGTTAGAAAACTATCTGAAGCTAAGCCTAGGAAAAACATGACCTAATGTTAAATATTTTGAAAGCCATCATTGAGAATCTACTGATAATTCTAAGTTAGTTAAAAATTTTCAAACTTTTTTTAAATCAATGGAAAGGAGACTATGCATTATAAAGAACTCTGAAAGAAATGGGACATTAGTCTTGCCTCTTTGGAGCTACTTATATGTGCTACACAGATTTATTTGGACATTTTATAAAGGTCATTTTGTCCTAAAAAATGTGATGTGCTGAAATACACCACCATGTGAACTGCATGAAAGGGAGATGAAGGGAATGAGATACTGATGAGGAATAAATGCACAGGAAATAAATACAGGAGGTGTGAGGGTAATTGCTCAGTTGTGAAATTGCTCAGGGGTACTAGAGGGGTACTGTATTATCCAAGACAGAGCTCTTAGCCCATTCACTTCTCCCCCACCCGGTGTACAGGAATACCCAATGACTGCTGCTGAAGCTTTAAGAAAAGTTAGCCCAGTGATGGGTATTGAGGAGGGCACATATTGCATGGAGCACCAGGTGTTATATGCAAACAATGAATCTTGGAACACTACATCAAAAACAAATGATGTAGTACTGTATGGTGAATAACACATTTTAAAAAGAAAAAAAGAGCAATATTCAAATATAAATCTTGAGATAAGAAGAAAAAAAAACAGAGAAAGTATTCCTTTTCCTTTTTCGAGAGCTGAAATCTGCTCTCATCGCCTCTAGAACACCTGCATTCATACCACTGCCTTCTTAGCCCTTCTGCGTTCTCCAATTAATACCATCCTACTCTCTAAGAGAAAGGTGTGGCTGTGCTCCTGAGGTTTCTTTTCCCACGCCTCCCATTTGGACTTTTCCTGGTGCACAGAGTGCTAGCTATGCCCGTTAGAACAAAGTTTTCTTTCCTCAAAACGTTTCCTTACAACTCCTCCGTATTGCCCAATACTGTCTTTCTTCGTGCCCAGTTTTGGGGTTGCCATTGACCCATAACTTTGCAGATGCTTGAATTAGGGCAGGATTACTGTACGGAGGAGGCCCTTGCCCCAGAAGCCTCAAGGAATAAGCAGGAATGAAGTTTTCAAAAGCCTCTCTCCTGCCTATCTTGCCCTTCCCATGGAAAATTTTGGCAGTCTGGTGAAAGCAGTATGCTGAAGGGGGGCCTCTATTTTTAAAGCCTACTTTACCTCCATTCTGATACCCTTTTCCTCCCATCTTTAAAAGTAATAAAAAAGAAAAACCTCTTTTCCATTCCCCAGTGTTTGGCTTTTCTACTTCCTTGTTACTCGCCCTCAAAAAAAAATAAAAAACCCTGGCTTTTGGTTTTATCTAACACAAAACAGCAATATAGTGCTCTATTACATTGCTTTTCTATCTTTAGGAATCTTAAAAGAGAATGACTAGCCAGTGATTTGTCAGATAGCCAGGTCTGTTTCTGGTTTGCATGAGCAATGGTGATTCCAAACCGTAGGAGGAAAAAGATGGAAAATGTCTTAGATATTTCAGATGCATGTGAAGCCAAACTGTGTGATCTCCTGCCAGTTTTAGTTTACAAAACTTTCATGGTCCCGGATGTGTTTACTTGGACTTGAAGTTTTAATATTACCACTATATTCCAATAGCTTTACTCCCTCAACCCAGCCCGCTAACTGTGGTCAGTGGCAGTGTGGATAAAACCAATTACTGGAACAGAAGGATGAGGCCGATCGAGATTCTCTCTTTAAGAAGTGTTCTCTCTTTAAGTAGTGTTCATTTCATCATCCATTAAACCAAGGCCAGTTTCACAATTAAATAACTACTCTTCATGAAAAGGAGCTTTTTAATTTTGTTTCTGAAACAAGTTCTCCTTAGAGCCAGTTTCAAAAGAAGTCATGAAAGAAGTCTTTGTTGATATTTCACCTTTCCCAGTGACACTGTAATTTCATATTGTAATTTGCAGAAGACAAGATTTATATAAATTTACATATAGTTTTACAAAATTTATAAACTTGAAATTATAGAAATTATATGTAATTTAAATTATATATATGTTACTTAGAGAAGGAATCACGTCTCTTCTGGAACTATGAACCAGAAGAGCATTAGACAACATCATGTTTCAGAACTGGACCTTATCTACATTATCTGCTTATATTTATTCTTGGAGCCTCACTGCCAAGGTTTTGTCCCTAAATAAGCATAAAACAGTAACAAACTACACAAAGATCAACTGGATATCAAATGTCAGTGTTTGTTTCCTTGCTCTTTTTCCAAAAATATTCTCTATTCTCTATACATGCTATGGTTACTGGCTACCCAGCAAAGTAAAAGAGAACCTTTTGACCCATAAAAGTAATTAAGCAATTGCCAAAACAGATAAGCTAATGCCCAGTCAGTAAAACCAGAGGCTAGTGCCATTTCACCATAACAATGTGAATAGAATATTCTGGAATGCACTGGTCTTACGCCTCTGGATGCTTCTCAATCGGTCATTCATTCATTCAGTGAATATTTATTAAATACCTGGCTGTACCCAATGCTGAGTGAATCTCCAGTAGCATAGTTGTGGGGGGATGGGGATAAATATAATCCCATCTTTAACCATAGAAGTTCCAATCTGTACATGACAATACATGATCTACACATGGGAAAAGTTTAATAATAATATGGGACAGTATTTGTCTAAGGGCCACACTGGTTTGAGTCCTGTTGCCAGCCAGTGTAGGTGAAAACACTGGAATATAGGTACGGTTATGGGGTGTTCAGAGCAGGCCAGGTGAGCTCCGGAAGAGGATCCCTGTTGGGTAGCAGTCTGAAATAAAGGAAATTTGGAACCAGACTGTGGAGGACACTTATCAGGCTAAGGGCCTTTTCCTAGAGAAAGGGGCTGACAGAAAAGCATTGGGAAATGGCAAAACTGATGTTTCCACTAGATATATTGGCTCACCTCATGGCAGAGATTTTAAAGAGGAAGGCTAGAAAGATATTTCAGAAAATGTTATGATAATACCAGTATGAGGAAATAAGGGCTGGCTTAGGGTGGAAGCAGTGGGAATGAAAGGCAGAGAAGAATCAAAAGATTATACAAGGAGAGGGGAGAAAATTCTTGGTGTCTGTCCAGCTATCAGGAGACGAAGTAGAGGCAGGAAACAACAATGACTCAGAGGTTCAGTACTTTTGTTATTGGAAAAATGATAATACTGTTGACAGATACAAAGACATCAAGTGCAGCATCTGGTTTGGAAAGGTAATGAAGGAAGCTCTGTGCACATGAGCTTATTCATGAAGCAGTGGGAATGGTTCTTGTTGAGTGAGCATTATTGACCCAAAAGGAAACAGTTTCATCTGTGTAAGTGCCTGAGTTTTATGATAGAATACAGAGGGAAGAGTTGAGGCCTGAATCTTAGCGATTTTTAACAATCAGGAACTGAGAGGAGGAGGGTTAACAAGGAAGTGCAGGAAAATCAAAACATGGGGGAACAATCAGCAGAGTGTCCCAGCATCCAAGGATAATGAGTTGTGAGTTTGAAGGATGAAATTTTGCAGGGAGGTGACAAGATGAATGCCCTTCATCTTGTGATGTGAGATGTGAGAAGAATGTGAAATCTGGCAATTTTTGGTCTAGACATTCAGGCGTCAGATTATTTTAAGCATTGGGTGTGCTGATTCATTTTGTTTGGGACTTTAGCATTGAACTCTATTCCTTTCTTGCTTCAGTGAATTTCTTTCTGCTCTTCACATACAGTGTAGGAGCTATTTCAGATACCACTAATAATGCTCGTACTGAGTGCCCAGCTAATCTGAACACAACATGCATGCTATAATACTAGGTTCTTGTGAGAATGATGATGAAGAGTGGCTGGAGTGTTTAGTAAACACTCAACAAAAATTCTTTGTAAATTTTTCAGCTTTATGGCATCTGTATGCTTTGTATCTGTGAATCGCCTGAAATTTTCTTCAGAACACATCAAATACCTTTATTGTTCCAGTTCTCTTCATGAACACTTAGGTCAGCATCATGATACATGAAGTTAAAAGAGGTTTGAGAGCTGTGGTTTTATGAAGAACCTTTATTTCTTAACTCAGAGGCTCTTGTAATTATCATGCTAATATATTAGATTAAGTATGCACCACAAACCCAGAACTTCAAAGATAGAAAAGAAATACTGGATTCTTTCTGTTCCTCCCCATGGTTATGCAGTTCTCTGCTTCCTTTCTCTGCGTCTACCCAAGAAATAGTGCCAGAGTTAAGGCCTTCTGGGTTGTCCCATTTTGCTGTTTAAATGATGTCTTCATCTTTTCTGGAAAGAACAACCTTAACATTCAGCCAAGTTGCTTGGAAGCAAGTTAAATGGCCTCCAGCACTCATTCCTCTCTTGATAATATTTGGGTGTCTTTTATTCTTCTCCATGAAAAGAAAATTTACTGCATGGCGAGCCAGGCCAGCAAGGTTTTTCAACAACTTAATTTAGAAGTGAATTATTCTCCTGAATAGACCCATTCTTTGTTTGAATACAAGGCAGTCTTTTCATGTGCTTCTCAAATAAGCACACTACTTACCTCTACCTGAGTTTCCACTAGTGTCATTTAATAAAACTAAATGTACTTTTCCTAATAGAGGTTTCAGACTCTCCAATATGCCACCTCCCTATTACAGTTCATGCTCTGAGTTCCTTTTATCTAAGTAATAAATCTACAACCTGTGAAGTTTGTTCCCAAACTTTAAAGCAAGCTTGTTGTTCTCTTTGGCATAGAATTTAGGTTTTATTTGCCCCTACATAAGTATTTCCAGTGGAGAGGTTTGAGACTAGGACTGTTTATGATATTACAAATAAACTAAAAACAGAAAGTCCTGTCTAGAACTTAAACTATGACATTATAAATCTATCATTTATTTTATCAGCCATTTTTCTTTGACTTTGAGGGACTTATTTAAGCCACAGAAGTTAATACTTAGGTTAAATGAAGAACATAGGTCATCTCTACTACATGGTGATCTAACTGATGTGTAGAAATATTTATATGGCATGGGTGGTTTTGGTAGATCTGTTGATAATGACAAAATGAAACAATGAAAGAGGTCAGTGTCAAGATCAGAGATAAAGTGTTGGCCAATTTCTTTTTTTTTTTTTTTATTAACATATACTGTATTATTTGTTTCAAGGGTACAGGTGTCTGGCTGATCAGTGTTACACAATTCACAGCGCTCACCAAAGTACATACCCTCCCCAATGTCCATCAGAGTTGGTCAGTTTCTAAGTAGTTTTCAAATTGGAATTTTTAAGAAGGCAATGAAAACAGTAGATGGACAAACCCCCTTAAAATATATATATACCAAGTATAAAGGAAAGAATGAAATAATTTCAGAAATTACAACATCATTATCATCTTCAAAAAGAACAAAACCTTCAAAGGTTTTCTCTGGAAACTGTCTATTGCTGATAAAATCAAGCAAGAAACTGTTTTGACCAGTTCCTGTCTTAGAATACAGTATTAGAATTGCGGTAGAAAAACTGATATTTACTGATTCTCAGAGAAATCAAATGCACACCCTAAAACCTCTACTGTGAAATTTGTTATTGATAAGAATACTGGCTGTCTGGACAAATCCATTAAGCCTAGCTGCATCATGCTATGCAGTCATGCCAATGCTAATTACAAACTCTAACATCAAATATAATGGATTCTGACCTTGCCAGCCTACTTCATATGGCCATAGTCAAAAGCAACAACAGGAGACCCAGAGGCTCTATGGCGTTGTTTCTGGACCCTGAGTGAAATTCTTTCAGTTCCACATTCCTGGAACATTATCAAAAGTTCTTGAGAGACACAATCAGAAGCTACTTTATTAGTACATGTTATTTTCTTAAAGCACACTTTCAAGGAGAGCCACATGAATGGCTCAGTTGGTTGAGTGACTGACTGTTGATTTTGGTTCAGGTCATGATCGCAGGGTCTTGGATCAAGCCCCATGTCAGGTTTGCGCTCAGCACAGAGTTTTCTCGAATTCTCTCTCTCCTTCTGCCCCTCCCTGCCACTCACAATGTCTCTCTAAATAAATAAAATCTTCAAAAAAAGAAAAAAAGCACACTTTCAAGAAGACAAAGAGATTTAAATCAAATTGTTATGTGAGCAGAGTCTCACCAAATAGAGGTCCAAGAAGAATATTTCATCTATGTCCAGATCAGAGAATTATACAAATAGAGCCAGTGATTTTCATCAGCCACACAGAACTGAAGCAAGGTATATAATTAATGTCTGTTTTTAAATAAATGCATTTATTTCACTATAAAAGAAAGGAAAAATCAGTTAGCAACAACCCTACACAATCACTGCTTTAATATGGGTGGCAACACACAAAAAAATTTTAACTTATATTTAATGGTATTTTTTTATTAATGCCCTTTTTAATTATATCATCCATATAAATTTCACTTATAATGTGACAAAGTTTGAAGATATAATTATGGAACAGCAAATGACAACTTGTGGTATTTGAAGCAATCTAGCCACTGAAATGTATTTTCGGCATGCTTATGCTCTATTCACTCAGCTCTTTTCCATCATTATATGCACTGTTAATACAAGTGTTCAAAATAAGTCTTGGGACAGGGTATGCATTACACAGGTGTTTGTTGTGTTATTGTTTGCTAGTTATTACTGTACTTAGTAATACAAATTACCCGAAGTTATTAATTGTAAGGGCATACAACACTGAAGCCTTTCATAATGCCAACTAAAATATGTTTTAGAATAAAATGTTAAGTGATAAGCATGATCTAGTGAGGCACAGAGGTAAGTGCAGCTGGTGGAGGTCATTTAAAACACCCAGATTCACAGAACACTAAGGAGCCTACTTTTAATAGTTGTTGACTTTATTGCGGGGTCAGAAATAATGTTAAAGGATTCCATTCCAAATTGAAATACTGTTCCTGATGACACTACTTTCTTTCATCAAACTTCTTGTAATTCTCTGCCTTCCCTCAAACAGGGTAGGAAATGACAGTCTTAAAACTCTTTATCCTCAGGGCCTTTCTAATGATGAATTTAGTAAAATTAATTGATGACATTTTGTTGCTCATCTACATGATGGTCATCTAGAACACTGCCACAGCCCAAAGAGCCAGTGTCCCCACAGCGGCTGAGATCACCCCTTTGCATTATCATCCTCCTATGGAGTCCTTAATCCCTAACACATTGACACTATGATGTAAGGCCAAAAAATGGTGTGAATGTCTACCAGGTATCTCTTAATATCCTCCATACTGGGAAATAAATTTGATACTGACTATAGGAAAGGTCATATTCCTTTTTAAAATGTCACTTTAGTCCATGTTTATGTAATTCATAATTTAGTTAATGAACCCATCCAAATTCTGCATATCTCTACAGATAACTGCAGAGCCACTCAGCTCACCTCTCATTTTGGCATCTGCACTATTTATTGATTGCTCTTTATTCCCAAGAAAGAACATGTTTCCATCACAAATCCTTTGAATAACCCAGTTGAGAATCACTTAAGCATCAGAGCTCTCCAGGGAGATTATACTTCACCATTTTCAGTATTTTGTGGCTATTCAAATAACAGGTACCATTTTCTCTATTAGACTTAGTGGGAAAATGAAAAATGTTTACAATGTAAAATTTTACAGGATGTTATATTGCAATGGTGGTTTTTACACTTTTAGGCTTTTCTCTCCATAATTAAATTGAGACCTTAAATGTAAACGTGCCAAAGGGAAGGATACTGAAAAATAAATATTCACAACAAAGTCATTAGTTTTGGACTTTCATATCTTCTTTTGCCAATAGCTTACTGCTTTCATTATCTCTTATGTATTACAGCTTTCCAAATTCTGATCAAAAGACTCACCTCAACTTTGAATTAAAGAATGAATTAAAGAATTAAAGAATGGGGGTGCCTGGGTGGCCCAGTGGGTTAAGCCGCTGCCTTCAGCTCAGGTCATGATCCCACTGTTTGTCCTGGGATCGAGCCCTGCATCGGGCTCTCTGCTCAGCGGGGAGCCTGCTTCCTCCTCTCTCTCTCTGCCTGCCTCTCTGCCTGCTTGTCATCTCTGTCTGTCAAATAAATAAATAAAATCTTAAAAAAAAAAAAAAAAGAATTAAAGAATGACCCAAGAAGCTGAGATGGATTTTCTAAGGACTAGCTGCTGATTGTTTTGACACCAATTGTTTCCTTAAGAGTTTTTTTCCTAAATCCTTTTAAGAGACAGTAACTAAATAATATTGTTTAAGCTAAAAAGCCACCTTATGGATATACTGGATAGATGTCATTAATGTTTTTAAAGCATCCTTCTCTCCAGAGTCTAATTCTAGAGTCCTAAAATCCAGAAGAGTGAGTTATGCCTACACAGACTTTCAGAGGTCATGTATTCCAGATTTCCTGTAGTGAAAAATGTCACTCTCCTATCAGAGGAGTGACCAGTTAAGAAATGCCTTCTCACACTCCATGGTCCCCATGGTACTGATTGTCAATGCCTTTTGTTGTAGGCAGAATACTTCTATGAATTCCTGTCCTTACGCTCCCTGGATAAAGGCATCATGGCAGACCCAACCATCAATGTCCCTCTGCTGGGAACAGTGCCCCACAAGGCATCAGGTGGGTGGTCTTTGCCTTGTGAGGGGGTGGAGTCTACACTTGTAATGGTGATGGAAATAATTTCAAGACCTGGAAGTCACCCGTCAGAGGAATCATGGAATGTTTTCCTGAAGAGATCCGATGATTTTAGGGCAGCTCAATTATTATGTCCCTACCTCCTTTGGACAGAAAGTAAGAATGGGAGTAACAAAATGGCTGTTTCCTAATTTGCTGAAGACTTGACATAGTCCTGGTTCATAAGCAATTCCAGATTAAAAAAAGAAAGTCATTACATGAGATATATCCAGCCAGTAATTATTATGAATTAATGTAGTGCACATAAATGTGGCAAAGATGCAAAGCAAGTGATTGGGGGGAAATGGGATACATTGAGAAAAACTTTACCCAAATGAGTATTGTATTAAATAAGAATTTGAAGGAGCAAAGAGACAATGGAAAAGTGGGAGAAATGTGTTAACATATCAGAGCTAATCTACCTTCTCTGCTGATAAAACACAGTATAGGGTATTTGTTTAGAGATGTTCAGCATGTAGTGCTCGCTTCGGCAGCACATATACTAAAAAATTGGAGATGTTCAGCATGTAAAACAGCAGCTCAGGCCTTCTCCAATTTGAGTTCTGGGAGGGTGTCAAGGCCAGAATTACCACCCTATTGTACAAATTAGAAAACTAAGCCTTCTGAGGCTTCACTGACTTCCCAAAGTCATATATGAGTAATAAGCAGTGAAGCTGAGACCAGATTTCATGACTTTCAGAGAAGTACAGAGATCACTTATGTTAACATGGTCAAATACATGTGTGTTTCTTTTTCATCTAGAAATATAAATTTTTCCATAGTTGTGATAATAGAATATATATTTGATTTTGCACTATAGTTGGGTTTTTTTTTGGGGGGGGGCTTTTAACACTTCAACAAAAGCACTTTCCAGTGCCATTTTAGATTTTTCCAAAAGTTGTTTTTGATGTCCTTATTATCCATTTTATGAACATACTCATAATTAGTTTACTCATTCCCTCATTGTGTGTTACTTGGATTGTTTTCAGGGTTTTCATACTAGGAATATCACAATAAACATCGTTTTTAAAGTAATAGATGGTCAGTGAGTAGAAGGCCCATTATTCATCATGACTGCCAGCACAGAGCCCAACACAGAACAGGACTTCATAAAATACTTACTGGATTAATGTTTGTATCAAAGTCTTAGAGCTCATCTCATTATTTTATTAAAGTAGATTCTTAGAAGTACAATTATTGTGTCAAAGGACATGAACTATGAGCATTTCCAAAGGCTTTTAGAAAAAATTGCCAAAATGCCAAATTACTTTCCACAAAGGTTGTGCCCATTTGTACCCTGGCTAGCAGTGTGGGAGAGGGCCTAGCTCACCATAACATCATCAACGTGGGTTATTAATCATGGGAACTCTTTTGCTGACTTAGAAAGTGGAAAGAGGTTTCTTAGTGTTCTTTTTTTTTTTTAAAGAATTTATTTATTTATTTGACAGAGAGAGATCACAAGTAGGCAGAGAGAAAGAGGAGGAAGCAGGCTCCCTGCTGAGCAGAGAGCCAGATGCGGGACTCAATCCCAGGACCCTGGGATCATGACCTGAGCCGAAGGCAGTGGCTTAACCCACTGAGCCACCCAGGCGCCCCTCTTAGTGTTCTTTTAATTTGATTTTTTTTTGTTACAACCGAGGTAGAAGACATTTTCCTGTATCTATATAATGTAAAATGTCAGTTAGCCATGCTTATTTTTATATTGAAGATATAAAATAATTTATTGACTTGTAATAAATTATATTTTTTTATTATTACATATTATTATTTTTATATTACTGTTTATACTTTCTGGTATATTTTTCAGTTTATTATTTTTTTGAAGGCAGGGATATGCAGAGTCTAAGTCCTATGTGATCAAAACTATCTTTCCCTTTGTCATTTTTTCCTGACTACTTTTTAAAAAAATTTTATTTATTTGACAGAGAGAGATCACAAGTAGGCAGAGAGAGAGAGGAGGAAGCAGGTTCCCCGCTGAGCGGAGAGCCCGACTGGGGAGGGGGCCCTCCATCCCACACTGGGATCATGACCTGAGCCAAAGGCCCAGGCTTAACCCACTGAGTTACCCAGGCACTCCATTCCTGACTACTTTTATGCTTAGAAATTAATTCTTCTTCAGAGAGCAATTATGTGATAATTATGTAATAACTAGAACATGCTTCTAGCATTTTATCAAATTTATTTTGACAATAGTAGGAGGTAGGGCTCTCATCTGAATTATTTTCCTGAGTATTCAGCTTTTCCTGTATAAGAGGTTGAATTGATTCAAGATATACCTTTTATTTCACATTAAGTTCTTCCATATATAGAGTTTTATAGCTTACTATTTGTCCTAATACTGTAATATTTTTAGTTTTATAAAATTTTTAAATAACTGATACCATAACCCTGTCCTTTCTAAAAAAAATTAGTCTTATTCTTCCAGAGGAATGTTAGAATAACTTTGATGTCTAATGAAAATGTCAATAAGCACTCCTATAAATCTATGCAATAATCAAGAAATCAGTCTTGTAAAGTCCATTTTCAGGTTTTGGTCATCTACTACTGCCTGTGGATCTTTATTTTTACATCCCAGAATAGAAAGAGCTGGGGACTAAATAAGCAGAGTTTTTTCAGTTTCTTGGCATAGGTCCCCATGTGGGTGTAGACAAGCAAGAGTGTGAATTTGGGTTTCCCTTCAGTCATCCCTGGGCTGCAGGGATGACCCAAGAGTCAGCCCTTCCAGAGTATTTGCTTCCAATCCTGTGGGTTTGGGGTTCTAGAAAGGTCCTATGAAGGAATGAGGCCTTGGATTCTGGAGATAAACTCACCTGAGATTTATAGCCCCAAGGCTATGGATGCCCCTTGCAGATCCGTGGGCATCACTGATCTACACAGAGGGCATTGCTACTGCAATCACATACTGCTACATCACAGAGACAAGAACATTCCTGGAGTGTGGCCATTACTCAGTCTCATGCCATGTCACACAGTGTTTTTTTGTAGTGGAAGACAATTTTCTCGATCATATTTTTTGCTCTTTCTTTTTAGATGCAGTCAGGAGTAAAACAAATACATAATAGATCTCTCAATTTCCATTTTATATTCTTAAGTTTTTCCTTTGCTGTTTCCTGGTTATTTAAGGAAAACAAGTTCATTGTAGCCCATTAAATAATTAAATCAATTATACAGTTACACCTGCTGAACTTCCAATAAATCTTGCATCTTTGAGTTTCCAATTTAATGCTTGTAACCTAAATCTTCCCAGCCTAATTCACCTTAGTTTAAAAAAAAAAAAAAAAAAGCTTACTGAAATTCTATTTCTTCAGATACTGAAAAAATCCAATTTTGAATATATGATGTGCCAATATTTTAACACACCATACTGAGGTAAAATTTCAATTTCTAATCATCTAGAATCTTAACAAATCACAAAATTTAGGGGGAAATGACTGATGTTTTGGACAAGGTAGGAATAAAAAGAGTAAGCCTTCTGGGCTGAGGTGACTTGCTCATGTGCGTGTGCAGTGCGCGAGCGCATACACACACACACACTGCATATACGACCCCCCCCACCCCCGTACCCCAGAACATAGGGTTTTGAAGGCAGATGTGGGATTTGTTTGCAGAAATGCAGGTGCAAGAAGTTTATGGGAATTTTAGCTCGTTGCAGGGCAGTTATTCATTAGTCTTATTAGCTCAGTCCCCACAGTAGGAGCAGTAAGGGTACCTTGAATTATTAAAAAGTAACCAAATCAGTGTGTCTTTGGCCCTAAACATACAGGTAGTATTCATTATTCTACTGGTCTGTTTTATACCCTCATGCTGCTAAGCCGTTCTTTCATCCCCCCAGACTCCTCGATGCCTAAACATTGCACGAACAAGAACATTCTTGCTCTTTAACAGTTACAAAGGGCCTGCCTTCTGGCATCTGAAGAAAATAAAAACAGGAAATACAAACTGCAGGCTGCTTCAGTAAAACTGGAGAACAAAAAACAGTTTCCATCAAGCCAAGGCTTTACCTCGTTGAACACAGCTTCTGTCATACCATGAACCCAAGACAGCCGGCTTCTTTCTCAACCAAAGATTTCAGGAATTCCATGTCTAGACATTTTTCAGTAGGTGCTAATGCTGCAGGGAACCCACACCTCAGCAGGGAGGGTGCTCAGTATTGGCTGAGAGAACGAATGGCGGTGAGCACAGCTTGGGGGAACCGATGAGCATATGACGGTCGTCCAGCGATTTGTGGTCACGTGATGCCGCGCCTGCGCTCTCGCTCTCATCCTGTCCTTCCTCAGGGCAGTGGCTCTCGTGCCTGGAGACCCTCCTCTCTGTGTGGAATAGGAATACATTGGCTGTGTACGAGTCAGTTAGTTGCAGTCAGCTTCACATCCGTGTGCACTTGAATGCCACGTGAGTTACATTCAATCTGCTTCCGTTTTTCTGAGTTGTTTTAATTTACCTCAGCTTCAGTTATACAATCGAGACTGTCCTGGAATTCACGACATCTGGACTAATTTCATCTGGCTCTCGGTGAAAGCGGCCCTCTCCTCAGATGCTTATTGTTGCAAAAACACAACGTAACTATCACGTGTCTGTTATTCCCTGAAAGTAGGACGACTGTGCTTTTTCTTCGAGATCTTTTTCTTTGTGGGTGTGTTTTTCGGCATGCACACTCTTCATGTCTTACTCTCTGTATCCCCCACCCCTCCGGTCTATGGGGAATTTGTCTACTTAATGGGGATGTGTGCTGGTGTGTATGAGGGTATGTGGGTGTGTCTCCCACAAGGTGTGTCTGTCAATGCCTAGTCTGTGACGGGTGATAGGTTAGGTGCTGAAATGACAAAAAAGAACAAGGTATGGTCTTTGCTGTTGAAAATCCCATCCTTAGCAAAGGATACAGAATCATAATTAAATCATTATAAGAAATCATGTATAGAGTATTGGTGAAATACATAAGTGAAATGATTTAGGCAGGGGGTGTTAGGGTAGACTACAGAGAAAGTGACAGAAATGTTTCATTTTGATCTTGAAAGATGAGTAGGAGGGCACTGGACAAAAAGGAAGAGAAAGAATATTCCAAGCAGCAGGGTGGGTGTGCGGTCAGGACAGTGCGGCCATATACCACATGCTGAGGAACAGAAAGAAATCTAGTTTGGGTAGAGAACAAGTTGCACAAAAGTCAATTACAACTAAAAGTCAGGTGTGGGTTTTGTTGTTGTTGTTGTGTTTTTATTTGAGGGGGGAGTGGCACAGGGAGAGGGAAAGACAATCTCAAGCAAACTCCCTGATAAGCAAAGAACCCAGTGTTGGGCCTGATCTCACAACCCCAAGACCATGACCCAAGCTGAAATCAAGAGTCAGGCACTCAACTGATTGAGCCACCCAGGCACCTCAGGTGTTTTGGTGTTTTTCTTTTTTAAGCAAATTTTTTGGAAACATTTTAAAAACTATAATTATAATTTGTATTACTTGAATAGTCTTATAAATAAAATATATAAGCAGAAAGGAGGACGGGTAGAATTTACACACACACACACAAAAATAAAATTTCTATTTCAAGTTTTAAAACGGAAAAATAAGCAAATGTAATTAGTGTTATTTACATATCTTTTATTAATTTCTACTTTTATCATAAAAGTTAATTCATTGAAACTCATAAACTATGTGCCTCCTAACTTTTAAACTTTATTTCCTAGTTCCTTTCAAATCATTCTGTATTGAGATTCAGACCATAATTATGCTGACATACCTCTTGTTTCTAAAGAAATAGGTATTTGTTGGTAAAACTTTTCCACCTGGGCTGAGGGTAATTGTGATGTTTTCATTTTTAATTGAAGTTGAATTTGCTAAGTTGTGATTATAAATATGTAAGGAAAATGAGCACAGTTTTAAACCTAGATTGTTAGATCTTTAAAAGATGAAGAAGGAAAATATCTCATATGAATATTAATATGAATTGAACATAATTTTAGATTAGTACAATAACTCTTAGAGATAGCTTACCTATGGTTTACTAAGAAAATAATGATGCTACATCTTTAGTTATCTGCCAAGATTGTCTAAAGTTTTTCATTCAAAAATACAAAAGACTTTTCTTTTGCATTTGACAGAATTAGGCATAAATATGCTATATGAGTGAATGCTTTGATAAATTATTTTTGTTTTTGTTTTAGAGAGGGAGAGAGAGAGAGAGGGAAAGGTAAAAGAGTGGGGCAGAGGGAGAGGGAGGGAGAGAATCTTAAGCAGGCTTTATACCAAGTGCAGAGCCAGACATGGGGCTTGATCCCACAATCCTGAGACTATGACTTAATCAGAAACCAAGAGCTGGATGCTCAACCGACTATGACACCCACGCACCCCATGAAGTGCCTTTTTTAAAGAATTAAGTGGGCTGTGAAGTTCAGGCTAAGTAAGGTCCAGAAAAATAGATGCACCTGGAAAACAATAGTTCGAAAATTTTATAACTGAACCAAGTGAAAATGCATTGGAAGAGAAATTTGTCAACTCTTGCTTCTTTTTGAAATGGAAATCCCTACAATGGATTTTTGTGTTTTGTAAATTGGCATTTTTGTGTCTAAGATTTCATTAAAGCAAGGCTTTCAGCAGGGACAATTTTACTTTGAAACTTCAGGCACAATTTTGGTTTTCTCTCTCTTTTTATTTCTGTTAAAATGTATTTCCTTTTTACTGTTTAATTGATTAGTTGCAATGCTTGGATCTCAAGATTCAGGAGAACTGGAAAGACCTATTATTTTGAGAATGGCACAGTAATAAACACTGACAATGTCAAAGCTTTGAGAGGGGTTTTTGGTTGTTAAGCGCATTGAAAAGATTGTATGACCAGCTTGCGTGCAACACCTTATGGAAGAGCAAACCAATTTCCAAATCATTCCTTCTTATGAGCTTAGGGGAAAGGTTTATGGAAACTCTAAAGGGAAAGGATTTTTCTTGGCTTGGTACGACTTCCCCAAGCTTGGTAAGAATAACCTGCTATATACAAACAAAATGAAGCAAAATTTCAAATATCTACTTATTAGCAAAATTTCTTCCTATTTATAAGAAAGAACTAGAGCCTATTGGATCAGTTAGATCAGTATTCCCCAGTGGATATGTTAACGATAATCTGGTGGATTTTAGAAATTTACGTAATCAAGGACTAAGTTGGCTAGGCATCTTGACTCTTGATCTCAGCTCAGGTCTTGAACTCAGGTCCACATGAACATGGAGCCTACTTTAAAAAACAGAAGAAGAATAAATTTGCATAATCTCTCTCTTAGCCAATGCTTTGATCCATTTTCCACCCACTAACTTGTGGGCATTCCAGAGTTGGTGGCCTTCTTGCTCTCCCAGTACACCATCATCATTAGTTGTCACTCTTTGCTAAGTCAACATCTACATACCCCGAGTGATCATTACACTCACACACACATAAAAATAGCTTGTTTTTAGGAACCTAAACGGTTAGATATAAGCTTATTTTATCATACCAAACTCCCTTCTAGATCTCCAAGATATGAACACTCCTTAATAGTAACAAATAGCTGAGAAAATATTAGCTTCACAAACTCATTCCAACAAGTAGAGTCTAGTCTGAGTTGTAGAATATTTCCAAAGAAAATATTGTGTCACTTTCAGGCACACAAAGTAAAAATAAACTAGTGTCTATGGGTCTTTATTTAATAGATTCTGGAATACTGTTTTTTAGCTGTTTTTGGATTATATGGAGGCTGGTGAAGGTACCCAAAAGGTTTCTTTCCCTAATTAATCAATCTGTGTTGCCTATTTGCACCTTTAATTTTTAAAGAAAATCTTTTTTTTTTTTTTTCAAGATAGTACAAGCCCAGACTAGGAAAAAAAAATCCCAGATTCCATATTAGCAGAGCACAAACTAATGAGTCATTCATTCTTTCTCTGCCCAGCATGATATGTAAGTTCTGTGGAAAACACCCATATGGTCAAAATACAGTCTCTACTCTGGTGGAGATATAAGACTATCAAAAAATGCAATGTGACCATTTTTGCTTTGCTTTGTCTCTCTTACCAAGATTTCTATGCAACTGGAATCAACTAGATAAACTCTTTCTCTATACTTATTTTTTCCTTAGTTGTTCAAGTTGGTTTCCCATGTCTTGGAAAACAAGATGGAGTGGCAGCATTTGAAGTGAATGTGATTGTAATGAATTCTGAAGGCAACACCATCCTGCAGACGCCTCAAAATGCTATCTTCTTTAAAACATGTCAACAAGGTAATCAGTAATCCCCATCAAGAGAAGGCTCAGAAGGCTTTTGGGTGTGATATGGGTAAAAAGATAGATAATAGACAGACAGATAATTTTTTGGTATAATTATAACCACACCAATGTGTAGAGGGGCTGGTTACTGCGGAGTCCAGTATGGTATTAAGAGCTTTTCTCTGCTATGACACCACTCACAATTTTAACTACCAATACCTCTTCAAAAGCCATCTCTTCTACCTCTCTCCTTCCCCTCCTCCAACACAATCTTTGGGAGTCCCCAACTTCATAGCAAGGTTGCCAGGCATTACCAGCAACTACCACCTGTTAAGGCAATACCACTCACACCCCCACCACAAGCTTGGTGCTGCCGACCTCCCCAGAGAACAGGGTACCATCGTCACAACAACAATGTCTGCCAGGCAAAGGCATCTCACCCTGATGCCCATTTAAGCATGAAGGCCTAGATTTTTCCCCCCATCTTGATGCAAGGTTTTCCAGCACAGAATTTAAGCTCTAGAGGCCTTCAGTGCTCTAAAGATGAACCAAAAGGCCATTCCACCCTCTGAAAGTAAACGTTGTGGGCCATATCATTTATTTCAGTGTGAATTTAAGAAAGTCCAGTAGATTGATAGGTGGGGGTGAAGGCAGAATAAAGCTTGCTTTGCGTTCTTCCTTGAGCCCCCCTACTGCTGGAAGTAGATTTGAGAGATGCAAAATCTGGCTTTGTTGAGGATTTAGTGAAGCACAAGAGGTACAGAGAGAGAATATAGGTAGAACTTACCAGTATTCAGTAAATTAGGATAATCAGGGCACTGCAGGTAAAGGTCACCGCTAACCTCTTCATGCTTGCTGTAATTCACCCAACACAATTTCAGAGGTGTCCATATAACCATGTTTCTCTTTGGTGAAGCTGAATGCCCAGGAGGGTGCCGAAATGGAGGTTTTTGCAATGAAAGACGCATCTGCCAGTGTCCTGATGGATTCTATGGCCCTCACTGTGAGAAAGGTAAAGAACAGAGAGAGCCAGCTACGCTCCCTTGCTTCCTAATGAAACTGATGTCACACAAGAGCCCCACATCAGCTTTCTTAACACCATCTTTGAAATTATTTTGCTGGTCCTACCATAAAATTGGTAAAATCTTAAAGAGCCGCAGAAGAGCAGTTGGAGAGTACTTCTAAGAGTGGTTTTCTGTTAAATCCAATATATGGCGACGGGACAGAGAATGTTAGCACAATGTCTGCATTCTTCACGGCCACGACCCACCCCCATCCCTAATTCACTATTATACACACTATGCCTTGGTATAATCTTATGAAAGTTTTGAAGTTTTTCTCCTCCACTTAAATTGGATTTTAAAAGCTAATTATTATGATTGATTTGACAGTAGCTACTCCAATTCAAAGTAACTTGATTCACAACTAAGTCTACACCTGAGTTATGTAGTTACTATGAGGCCAAAAAAAAAAAAAAGGTAAAAATTATTTGTATTGTAAGTATATCTATCTCAGTGAAATTACTATTATATGAAAGAGTTAAGAGGAAAATGTGGACAAATCACAGAATGCTTAAATACCAACAGCTTATTTGATGAGAGTAAAACTAAGACATAAGAATTTTTCCCATTTGCCTATATTTTGGAATTAGAAGGTGTAGGAAATAGGGCACAGAAAAATATTTAAAATCTTAAGAAACCCATGTCTTAATCAAAGTAATGATTCTAGGCAAATTTTCATCAGCCACCAAATAGAACAATTCTAAAATTCTCACCTATGAAATTAGTTTAAAAACACCTCATTAAAAAAAAAAAACACCTCATTTACAATTCATAAATAATAAAAGCACACCTGTATCTCTAAAGACCTTAGAGTCAACCACAAAGATCAAAAAATGTAGAGCTATTGTATTATCGATGTTTCCGAAATGGTCCTTCCCCAAAACCCTACTTGGCCTTAATCAGAGCACTCTCTCTCTCTCTTTCTCTCTCTCTCTCTCTCTCTCTCTCTCTCTCAGCCCTTTGCACACCACGGTGTATGAATGGCGGGCTTTGTGTCACTCCTGGGTTCTGCATCTGCCCACCTGGTTTCTATGGAGTCAATTGTGATAAAGGTAACAGTTTCTTTCTAAGAACAAGGTTCTTTTTACTTTATAAATGTTTAGTTAAAAGAAGTATATTTGATATACCATCACTCTCCATAATAGCTCTATTATTAGGGTGTAAAACTTTGTTGGCTGCTATAATAACTTTAACCCCAAATTTTGGTGTAGTTCAACACACTAGAAGTTTGCTTGTACTCACAGAATGCTCCAGTGCAGGAATCCCTACAGTGAGTGGGGCTGCCCTCCATGCTGTGATTCGAGGATCCTGGCACCTTCCACCTAGAGATCTGGAACTTTCAGGAACCAGTCAGTGAGCAGAGAAGGAGACTGGAGTAGACACTGATTTAAAAAAAAAAAAAATCCCAAGAAGTGATTTCCAAAACTTCCACACCTATTCTGTTCCATGGACAGGAATGTGCCTCATGGTCCTACCTAGGTGACTGTCCCAGGTGCAGACTGGGCAGCTGTCTCCCACTGACAACTTGACGGGAGGGGAACATGGAGTTTTGTGCACCACGTGGGGTTTGGGTATGTCTTCATTCTGTTTTATGGGTGAGCTTCTAAGACTGAAATGAAACAATCTGCTCTACCTTTCCCGACTGACTGCCAATTCAATGATCTGCTCACAGAGGACAGCCGGGAGAGATGGTCTTCCGCCTTCCTTTCGCCAGGCTTACTCTCAGAAAGTGGGTTCAAACTTGCCTCTAAAATATTGAACTGTCTATAGGCTTTACAAGATACCAATTTGTTTTGCCTGATTCACATCTTTCATGGGGGTAAAAACTTAAATAATATCATGCAAAGTGTATTTATTTATTGACATTATCCTTGTGTCAAAAACTCTCATTGCGTGAGTAGAGCCTTGTTTTTTTTTAAATAAATACATGCTATGAAATGAAAAGCTATGTTAGTTTTGAGAAGTGTCTCTTCAGTGATCATGCAGTCAACACCAATTAAGATTGAAATGAACCACTTTTTTAAAAAGAAGGAAGAGCTCCTGGAAGAATCCCTCAGCATGAGTCAGAGAATAATTCACAGGGGTCTGCTCTTCCATGATACATAAAGTACTTCACAACTTTTTCTGATTTTACACTCAACAGCCTTTTGAGATATGTAAAGTTGTATCTGCTTCATTCTCAGAGAAGCGAAATGAAGTTTACAGAACTCCAGTAGCTTGGCCCAAACTCACACCCTCTGGGGTACTCTGTTGTCATTCAGGCTACCTGCTGGGGTTCCCATTCCTCCTCAAGTGACTCTGCATCTGGGCTGATGACTTTATCTCCTTGTGGGTCACACTTTTCCCGTCTCTAAACTTTTTTTTTTTTTTTAAGATTTTTATTTATTTGAGAGAGAGAGACAGAGCATGAATGGAGGGAGAGGGAGAAGCAGACTCCCTGCTGAGCAGGGAGCTCAATGCAGGGCTCCATCCTGGGACCATGGGATCATGACCTGAGCCACCTAGGTGCCCCTCTGATCTCTAGATTAGGAATTAAGCCACTGCCCCTGGCTCCCCAGCCCCAAGCTGGGGAGATAATCTTTGTGACCATCTCTACCATTTATTTTTAAGTGATATAAAACTAGAGTATTGGATTTAACTTAAGTTTGGATTCATAAAGGTTAAGCACTAAGGACAAGATAAGAAGAGCCAGTGAGTAAAAAAAGTTTCTTTTTATTTGTCAAAATTTAGCACTCAACATCTCCGCTCTTCCAAAATTGGGCGATTCGTAACGTAGAATTAAGCTCAGATTATCACAAAACTTGTTAGGAAACAGCAAATCCCTCAGAGGTTTGGATGAAAAACTCAGGTATGAAGAGGTTCAAAGAGATTGTTTGTGAGGGCTGCTTACTGAGATGTGACCGTCATTGGTGTCGTCTGAACAATGGAGTGCCAACTGCAATGTTTTTCTAATGCTATGGAGTCACAAACACTGTGTGGTCACTGTTGAAGGAAAATATGTGGATTCCAGTATGTTTTACACTTTGTAATATTTTACATTTCAGATGAAAACTTTTCCCTACTTCTTAGACTCCAGTAACTTTTTATTATTATTCTTTTGGAAAGTCTGTTGACATTCCACTTGGTCTCATTGGAGATCTGGGAATATTAAAAAATAATGGCTTTTATTACCTCAACAAAAAGATGCATTTATCATCCAGGAGGGAGTATAGAGCTTCTGAAAAATGGCTTAATTACTGGCACAGAACTAGAGCTGAGCATAACATATTTGAAGCAACATTAAAGACTAACTTTTGGTGGCTCTTGGGACTTCTGTTGCCAGCTTTAGGAAATGAAAAGTTAAGCCCTGGCTCGGCATGCCCTCAGCCCCAGTGAAAGTTACCTGGTGCCTCTGTGCATTTTCCTAGTCCAGAATCATTGCACAACAGAAATGTAGAGAAGCTTGTAAAGAATTGTACCAATACTAAGAGCATGGCCACATTCTTTAAATAGCTTTGTCATCATTCTGAGACTTACAGTTCAGCTCCCAGGTTCATCCCATTCTATTCTTTAGAAGGGGTAGTGCCCAGAAGGCTCTGGCCAAGCAGACCCTGATCCTGATGTTTTCTTGTCTCTTCTTCATTCCCCAGGAGACACAGAGACAGGTGGGGAGATAGAATCACACTTGCAAAAACAACTGTCCTGCCGTAGCAATACTAGGAGCAGTTAGCAAGGAGGAAGCCCAAAGAGCTGGTTCTCCTAAATCCTAAATTCTATACCCAAATGCTGCTGTTCCCTTCTGCATTGGGAGGCTATGTTTGCCAAAGCAAGTACAGCATTGCCTTAAGAGGGCAGATCCTTGTGGTTTAAACAAAAAGCTCTATCATTTAAGAAGCACGATACTTGCAGAACATGCAGGTTGGACTGCTTTTCCACAAAGAAAGCATACATATAAATTTTGGATCTCCTCTCTGATTTTCCTACTGGAAGCTTACTTCAGCATTTGTTCATCTGTAGCCAACTTTGGCCCATTTTATATAGAACAAGAACAAATAGGCCCTATAACTGGAATTGCTGAGAATCCAAGCTCTCATTTTCATCTCTTTTCTAGAAGGAGCCAACCCGTCTATTTTTAGATACTTACTCTACCCTTGTCCCCATTTTTGTCCTCCCTTTATTTTAGGTGTAAGCAGTGAAATTCCAGAAGTTGACACAAAGACAGGGTTTAGGATGAATTACAAACAGTATGATTATTGCCTGGAAAATCTAGTTAATTGGACCACCACAATAATCTGTCCAAGTAGCTGCTGCAACTCCCATTCCTGTGGGATCTGAGGAGGATTGACAGTCTGTCCTTTCCCAAACACCAGGACTCCTTCCTCCAAATGTCATAAAAGTCTATTTTTTAAAATCCCTATTACATAAGATGAATCTCTGTTCTTGTTCTGGGGAAAAAAAAGTTGCTTTCTCCTTTGCCAGCTCCTAGTATTTATGGCCTTTCTCCCTTTTATCTATTCTAAAATAAGTCTTCTCCTTTTTACTCTTCTTTTAACATCAAAAAATATTTTAGGGTGTTTATAGTGTTCCTTTCTTAAGGGCATAGTTACAAGAAAATAAAAACATAACTTTTTTTTATACATCTTGCCTTTTTTTTTCTCTAAAATAGAAGCCTCCAGGGAGAGAATAGTATATAATGTATGTGCTATTCTATTATGTTGTTGAAATCTGTCAATGATCAAGCAGTTGGTTACAATTTTTGCATTTGCAAAGTGGCTTACTTGACTAAGTAAATGGGCAGGAGGCAGATGTCTTAGAAATATCACCTCACTTTAAGTGAAGTTGGATTTTTTTTTTTTTTAAGGTTTAACCTACTCTCTAATGCAATTACCCATGTTATCCATTCTAATAGCAAACTGCTCAACCACCTGCTTTAACGGAGGGACCTGTTTCTACCCTGGAAAGTGTATTTGCCCTCCAGGACTAGAGGGAGAACAGTGTGAAATAAGTGAGTATTGACTTTCTGCATTCTCTTTGTTTCTGGGGGGTGGAGGGGAGCCTCAGTACTCCACCTAACCCCATCATTTTTTCAGTGAGGAAACTGAAGCCCAGAGACAATGAATAGCTTATCCAGGGTCTCAGGTCAGTGGTTTCTTTTCACTAGATATACCATCTTCATTTTTCCTAAAGGTGGGGCAGTGGGTGCCAGGTGACTCTGAGCCCACACTCTGACTCAGTCATATCTGGATTTGTATTATTTGGCATGTTGTGTTGTTTCTTATTAGTGAGTTTGTCCCCTTCTCATTGTGCAGAGCCCCTCGCTTCAGCCTAGAAATGTAGACCAGAGTTTTGGGACAGGTGGATTTTTTACCTACCTGCAGGCATAGAATTTCTTCCCTAAATTAGAGCCAGTAACCCATCTAAGAGGAAAGGATAGATTCAAGGAAAGGGGAGAAAGGGTGCACAACAATTTTAAAAAAATAGAACAAACTAACAGTACACAGTACAAAAATGAACCACACAGATGTTAAGTAAAGGGAAAAGTGCATACTGCACGATTCTATTTTTATGAAGTTGAAGAACAGGCAAAATTAATGGATGATAGTAGAAACCAGGTTGGTGTTGGGGGCACAGAGGAACTTTATGGGGTACGAAAAATGCTCTATATCTTGATTGATGAAGTGTCACATGAATGTTTATTCAGGTAAAAAAATAATTGAGCTGTGAACTTCAAATCAATGCAGTTAGGTCTTCATTGTGCCTTCATGATATTTTGGTCATGCTTCCATAGAAAGAAAGAAAAACTTAAGGCTGGAATGTAGTAGATAGTCATTGTTTTCAGAATCAGGATCTCAAACTGCTTATCCTGGCTCTGCCTCCTACCAGCCATGTAACCCTCAGCAGATCGCTGAATCTTCCTATTAAATTCAGCAATGAGTCAACCGCATCCTAGATTGCTTTATGATCCAGAAAATGGATAACACCAGTGCTTCATTCAGGAAGGAGAAAAAACGTGAGCATGTCTCCTAAGGGTGCCCTGTTGCTGCCTTTTTGGAAGTTCTGGAATATAGCATTTTCATTTCCAGCCATATTTTATCTGTAAAATACTGCTGTGTTTAGTACCACCATACTTTCTGAAGTGGGTTGCAGTGGGCTCAAAATTAAGTAATATTGACAACAATTTTATCTTTTAACCTCTAATTTATTTGTACTTTAATGAGTAGTAGATGAAGTAACCATTTTTGATAGAGTTCAAGTGAAATACCTCTGAAATTTCCATAGAACATGTAATTAATTGTCAGGATATGGTTTCTGTTCTTATTAATTACCCTGATAAAGATATCTCTGAACTAATTCCCCTCAATTTTCTCCCCACACTTACTCTCAGACTTCACTTACTTAGCTAAATCATATTTATGAATCTTTTTTCTTGGATTCATTTCTCTACATGTAAGTATGTCCTTGGGTTTACAACTTTCCATTGGCAGAGACAATGATTTCTATTCCTTTTTTCCCTTACTACACTAAAAATGTAGGCCTTTGAAGGCTCCTGATTATCCCTATCACAAGTTATTCTCAAATCTCTCTAGGAAATGTCTTGTTTCTATTACAAGAACCACAGTACCAAGAAAATACGGAAATGGATCTTGAGTTGAAAAGTGCCTCTAGTATAGTAGAGACAAAAAATTGAATTATGAATTCTTATTTTAAAATTGAGATGTAATTCACATACCAAAAATTCACCATTTTAAAATGTGCAATTCAGTATATATTCATGAAGAACAGTACCATTTCTGTCTCATTCCAGAACATGGCATTAGACATGTCAAAGGATGTCAGAAGACACCCTGTACCCATGAGCAGGCACTCCCTATTCCCCTTTCCCCAAAGTACTAGAAACTTCTAGTCTACATTCTATCTTTTCAGATTTGCCTATTCTGAAAATTTCATATAAATAGAATCATATAACATTTTCCCTTTGTGTCTGACTTCTTTCACTTAGCATGATGTTTTTGAGATTTATCCATGTTGTGGCATGTATGATTACTTCCCTTTAATTGCTGAATAATATTCCATTGTGTGGATATACAAACCATCTTTTGTTTATCCATTCATCAGTTTACAGACATTTGGTTGTTTCCATGTTGGGGTGATTGTGAATAAAGCTGCTGTGAACATTCATGTACAAGTTTTTGTGTGGATATATGTTTTCAGTGCTCTCGGGTATATTCCTAGGGGTGGAATTGCTAGGCCACATGTGAACTCCATGTTCAATTTTATGAGGAACTGCCAAACTGTTTTCAAAGCCACTGTACTATTTTACATTCCTACCAGCAATGTATGAAGGTTCCAGTTTCTCCACATCCTTGCCAGTACTTGTTATTGTCTATTTTTTTCATGAGGTATATATTCTGATGTTACTTATATTTTCATTTCCCCTGGCATCTATTAGGACTGATACCTTCCCAAACTTCAATTTGACTTAATTTAAGAACTCTTGCCAGTTAACAAATAACATCAAGGTTAGAAATACCTGGAAGTAGGGAGTATACATTTATCCCGTTACTTAAGGTTCATAGCTAGCTATCCCAAGGATCTTCAGTGAACTTTCAGTTAAAAAGTTTACATGGGTTATTTATGCTGTATTATAAATGAAGTTTTAAAATAACATAATGAGTTCTTATTTTTACAAAAGTCCTCTCTAACATAGTGAAAAGAAGGGGAACATGCATCCCAATGTTTATAGCAGCAGTGTCCACAAGAGCCAAACTATGGGAGGAGTTGAGATGTCCTTCAACAGATGACTGGATAAAGATGTGGTTCATCTATACCATGGAATATTACTTAGCCATCAGAAAGGATGAATACCCCCCATTTGCATTGACATGTATGAAACTGGAGGGGATTATGCTAAGTGAAATAAGTCAAGCAGAGAAAGACAATTAACATATGGTTTCAGTCATATGGGGGACATAAGAATAGTATGGAGGACCACAGGGAAAGGGAGGGAAAAATGAAGGGGAAGAAATCAGAGAAGGAGACAAACCGTGAGAGACTCTGGAATTCAGGAAACAAACTGAGGGTTACAGAAGGGAGGAGGGTGGGGTGATGGGGTAGCCTGCTGAAGAGTATTAAGGAAGGCACCTGTTGTGATGTGCGGTGGGTGTTATACACAACTAATAAATTGTTGAACACAACATGAAAAACTAATGATGTACTATATGCTGGCTAACTGAATATAATAAAAAAAAATAAAATGAAATCTATGGGACTAAAAAAAAATAGTCCTCCGTATAAAGTATTCTTTATAAAAATATTTAGAATACCGAATAAAACAATTAAAAATCACCTATAATCCTAAGACCCAGAGATGATAGTTGTTGGCACTGTTATAAATCATTTTTGTTGGTTTTCTATGTGAAGCAGAGTCACACATTTAAGTTATCCTACAATCCAATGGGCAGAGGAAGTTTAATGTCCTTATTTTGTCAATCCCTAACTCATTGTTCTCCCCGGACCCCCCCCCCCCCACTCACTGGTTATAGTAAAATGCTAACATATAAACTTAGTAAAATTTATTTGTCTTCAGGCAATGTTTAGTCTGTTCTGGGTAAAAATGTGTAATGTTTCAAGTTGGCTTACTTTTCCACTGTCCAGTGGATAAAATTTATTGCAAAATATTTTCAGGAAAAGGGAGTCAACATTAAAGACACTTAGAGGATTCTGATTTTTAAAGCAGTCACACCTTCATGAGGCTTTGGCTCTGTAAGATTTGATTTGGAATGGCCTTGGGACAGTCGCCTGTAGTCACATTTCTGCTGTGTGATAACCAAGAGAGAACGTCCTTATTCCTGGCAGTGGTGAACCCAAACACTCTCACTTCCCTCTGATAAAGAAAAAAAAAGACCCATGGAAGCAATGAAAAGGTTCTCTCTACCAGTCATTCTCTGTGATATCCCTGGCTACCAAGTTCACCTCTCATTGAATGTGGGGAAATTGGTGTCACCAAGTATTTCACAATAAGTACTATCTTTTCTGACATAGGGTTATTGTTCCGCATCTTGTTGACTTGAAAAACCCAAGTGCATGGCAGAATACTATGATAGGATCCAATTTGGTACATATGGTGGGGTCAGATATTTCATTGATACAAATGGAAATTGAGTTAGGCATTCCTTTGCTTTAGATAAGACTTGGGATCTTGACCAAATAGTAAATACTATTCTAGCATTGTCTTAGCAAAAAAGGACACTTTTGAATTTTTAATAGTCAGTGAAAAGGTAGTATTCTATTATTAAGGTCATTTGATACCTGTTTCTAGAACATCCCTGCATCAGAAAAACTTAAAGGTATAATGGCATTCCAGGTTTTTTAGAGACTCTAACATCTCAATATTATGTCTCTTTAGCCATTGTCTGCACAATGGCTAAATGTTGCTTTGCTGAATTTATACATTGGAGAAGGTCCTTTTGAATAAGTGAAAAGAGAAGTAAAGTGTTTCAGCAAAATAATTTGCATATGGAATTTATGTTTATCAAACATAGCGCTTGCTCGTAAAACATAGGGTAGCTCACTTCATTTGAAGGCTCTTTTGACCATAAAAAGAAGAGCTTAGAGAATAAAAGTGTGTTTTATGATAAAGATTTCATTTCTTCCCCTTATGTATTGAGACCTTTGTAATGAGTATTCTGCTGAAATGTAAAAAAAAAGAAAAAGAACAACAATAAAAAAAAATCCAAATCCCTTCACTCCCAAAACCTAATGGGTATTTGCTCTCTCTGGAATGCCATCATGCTAGTCACAGGATGCAGTCAGCTCTGGGTGACCCACCCTTTTTCTTCTACTTCTTCAAATCACCCAGCCTTGAATGGCAAATTCTAGATTGCAGAGGGAGAATAAATAGCTTCTGGAATAAAAGACTATCATTTTATCATTTTTACATCTAAGGCCCTACTGCAGCTCTAAAATCCTGTAACCCAAAGAGCTGTGAAAACATTAGCAATTCTCATTTGGCACCGACATAAAAGAAAGAGTGATGTATTTTGAGGCTCTAAGACATTCTAGAAAAAAAAGCATTGGTGTGGTATGGGGCCCCTTTGGTGCCCTACTTCATATCTCCTCTCAACCCGCTTTTCACTCCAGTCACTGCTGTGCAAACCTGTTTTGGGTGGCATAACCTCATGGTACCCCATCTTAGTTGCTCCACACTTCTTCTGCTTTCTACCCAGAGACTCCTATGAGTCCTACAAAATCAGTCAGCACTCACATAGGGGCATACTGGAGGTGTGAGGAAGTCATTCCATAGGGTGACCCTCAACCAGTGGAAGACAGGTGCCAATGAACAAATCCTCCACTCTCTCTTCTTAAGAGTGACTTGAAGGTGCAGTGTCCACGGCCTCTCAGAAGAATCGCACAGGATAGAGCCTGGTTGCCTATAGTGATGACCAGCCCCCACACACACTTTTGTGTTGGCTTTCCTTCCTTCCATTCTTTCCTCTCCCTGTCCCCCCATTCTGGTTTCCTAGGATCACTTTAACAAAGAAACTCTCTGCATGCAAGCCCTGCTCTCTGGAGAATCCTCGGCTAGGAAAGACACCACTGGGCACAGGTGTAGGTCTGCTTTTAGAAAGAGTGACATTTAAAGTCAGAACTCAGAGAGAAGATCACTTGGTGGTGGTTTATTCACATCTTAACCTGTACTGTATCTTAAATTACAAGTGTTTGCGAAACAGAATTTTATTCTGCTTACCAAAAAAGTTATATACACATAGCATGTGGGCAACACATTTATCGTAACAGATATCCATTAGAAATCACAAGTGAAAATACTAACCCGTTTGTTCTAAGAATGAAACTCCAACGGTATCAAAGCCAGAGCAGGTCTGAAATAAATGGGAATCGGTGCCATCTAAAAGTATTTATCCTCTCAAAGCCCTGCAATTCCCTTGAAAAACGTGAATATCTCTGAATGAAGCACTGAGTTCCTGGCTTATCTGCATCCTTCTCTGTTTCAGGCAAATGCCCGCAGCCTTGTCGAAATGGAGGTAAATGCATTGGTAAAAGCAAATGTAAGTGCTCCAAAGGTTACCAAGGAGACCTCTGTTCCAAGCGTAAGTACCCAGAATCAGTAAGTACCGCAGAATCAGCTCGAGCTCGGGGATCTCCTCCTACACAACTTCTGGGCCTCTTGCATGTTGCCTAAGCATCACCGTGAACCTGTCTCAAGGACATCTATGTTCCCTTTCTCTAGAACAAAGACACTGTATGAAATCCATGCATGTGAAAACACGGACACATTCACACAGGAGCAACTCAGCTTTTTAACTATTGGGGGTTTTCTTAAGGAAAATGAGCTTCCATTCCAGCAGTTTCCGAGTCCTACTGAGCATCTTTTGTGACTCAGAAGCATCAAGCTTAGTTTACCATCAAGCTTAGTTTACCTTTTTTCAGAAAGTCCCCAACTGACTTAGAGCTGGAGATTGGCTTAGAAAAATCACCACCAACAACAAAACAACAAAAGGGGATGAAGCCCAAACTAATCCATTCTAAAGAACTGCAGGAAAGGCAACTAATTCTCTTGAACAGTGAAAGCTCAGGAAACACTTTCTATCTCCTCCGGTTCTAGCGGTCTGTGAGCCTGGCTGCGGTACCCACGGAACCTGTCATGAGCCCAGCAAGTGCCAATGTCAGGAAGGCTGGCACGGAAGACACTGCAATAAAAGTGAGTGGGAGGGTGCGCCTCGAGCCTATCTTGGCTCCCACAGCTGATAGATGACCCGTAGCTCAGCCCTGCTTCCCATGTTTGCCTCCTGTCCCCAGGGCTCATCCCAGGCCCCCTCAACTCTCTAACCCTTTGAGCCTAAGTTTTAGAGTCTAAGGGCAATGCAGCTGTGCAAATTATCACCACATCTGTAAAATAGCTCCACTTTTCTAAGTTAAAGCAGTAATTCAGGTTGCTTTGGTAATAGAGTGTGGTAACTATGAAAGAGATAACAAGTATGAGAGTCTAAACCAAATATATACATCTATTTGGCTCTGATTTTATCTTTAAGATCTACCCATGAGCATATAAAACATGAAGAATTTTGCTCTTGAAGATTACTAAATGGTATTGGTTGTGATATGTTTCAAATAAGTTCTTTTGAGGCAGAAAAACAAAAGAAAGAAAAAAGAAGGAAAGAAAGGAAAGGTCTAGGGAGTATGGAGATGTATATTTTAAAATTTACTGACTACCAAAAATGAGCTAGCTGTAGAGATGATAAACCACTGGTCTGTTTTCGGCACAAAACGACACTGATTCAATTCAACCATTTCATTTTGATTGAGATCTTCTCTGTTCCAAGCAAGAATCCAGGCACTGGAGACCTGTCAGTGAGACGACAGAAAATGCCCCACCTGGTGGGGCTAGCGTTCCGTCTCCTAAGCTTGGGCCCACAGTCCACCTTGCCTTTGAAGGAAGGCAGGCTTCAGTCATCCAATAACCTTCAAACGCAGAAGTTCAGCTTGTGCCTATCACAGTCAGTTTCCAAAATAATGGACACAAATTGCACAGATCACCTTCACAGCAGATATTTTTCTAGAGCCACAGTTTCCAAAGGGTGGTCTATGCAGCCCAGGGAGTATGGAAGTTATCAGCTAGGTGGATGGAAAAGACGGGTTTGACAATAGTTTTATATTTTTTGTTATTTTATTATATTTATATATAAGTTTATATATAAATATATATCTCAATCTCAAATCTCTAATTTTTGTGTGTATTTTATAATGTTCACATTATATTATTATGGTGTATATCTAATACATTTATATGTAGGTATACATGCTTTTTTGTTTGTTGGTTTTAAGTCAAGTTGGTGTCTGGTCTGTGCTACACTAAGCCATTGACTTGAGTCTTGTCACGTGCTACATTGACTGGATGGTAGATTGAATTGGCTTCAGGTGGGTGTAGCTTAACCAGAAGTTCGGCTCTTCTGGAAAAGGGTTCTTTCCACAGGTAGTAATGGCTAAATGTATCCCTACAGGGACACACTTGGGGGAAGCTTTTTTTGGACTAAAAGAACTGCAGAAAACTAACCATTTCAAGAGATACTTGGGGAAAGAGTAAACCAAATCTTTTATGCCACCTTTAACTCGGGATGCAAGTAACTTTTGAGACATCCTCCAGCCTAGGGATGGGCTGAGGTCACACTATACATCCCAGGCATCAGTTGCAAAGCTCCTCTAGGACCCACATTTGGGACCTGGTGACCAAGAGTGATGACAAGAGAGTAGTTCCTGCTGATAAACCAGTCACATCACCAAAAAGAAGGCAAGTCAGGGGCCCTCGAGTAGCATCGATGAGCAATTCGGACAGGACTGCCAGCCCCCATGCACCCCCACTCCTCGACCTGCTGCTGAGAGTTTTGTCATCCATGTACCCTCAACTCACGGCATTGCCTCAAGATGATGCCCCAGCGCCTGATTAAAATGCAAATGTGGTGTCCAGGAGAGGCCACCCAGCCATTTTGTACATGAGCTTAGAGAATCAGGCAGAAAGAAAGAGATTTATTTTGACCATGGGGAGGTGACAAGGAAGGTCGGAGGCATTGAGTGCTGGAGAGAACAGACTCCCAGAGAGGTGACACTTTGGGAGGTCTCAGGCACCCAGACGTGTTAGTGGGGAGGAAGACATTGGAGACAGACTTCCTGGCTGAGGCTCACCCTTGCCAGCAGGGAGGTTCGGGCTTCATGGGTGGCGGGGAGAACAGCAGGGTAAGGATTTACTCCAGTGCATTGTTGGCTCATGTTCTGGCTGTTCCTTGAGCTACCAGCCTACATACTGACAATTCAGAGAAACACATTCGGGAACAAAGTATTCTGTTCTCAGTAGTTACTTAATGGCATGCTTGCATTTAAAAACCACAGGGAACAAATGGAATGCCAAACTCTTACTTTAATGCACAGGAAGATGGAGGCAGATTTTTAAAAATGTGATTGCCCCCTTGGATCCCTTTTAGGAAATCAGGAGAAAGGAGTCAGTGCCTCAAGCACCTCTAGAAGTTGGCAAGTAGGAGAAAGGGAGGTCTGAAGCTATGGAACTTAGTATTACGGTCCACTTACAACTAAGCTGGAAATGGATAGATGCCCACCATGACTGAAACTGACAAATCCCCATGGATAAGGAGTCTGTTCAAATCATAACCCTTCTCTAAAATGCAGGGTGGAGGTCCTTAGTTCTTGCAAAATTCCCATTTTGTGTAAGTGCAGTCGCCACACTTGATTGTGCGATCACTATGAAGAGATGAAGAGTGGGGAGTGTTCCAGAGCAATATAATCAAGGCTGGATTTGCAATGCAGTGAAAATGATCAGATCCTCTGCAGGAACATCCCTGCTTTGGGGACCTCAGTGCCAGATCCTTACCAGACCTTGGGTGGAGAAAATCCTTCATTCGACCCCATCCATCCAAACTTTGCATCAAGAGTTTCTGCATAGCCAAAATCTATAGGGAGTCAGAGCTTTGATGGAAGCCAGATTTGATGGCATTCCTAAAATAGGTTCCTTAAATAGGTTCCTTTTTTAGCAGAGACCTTGAACCTGTAACATCTCTTCATTCAGGTGGCTTTTTGTGGTGGCTGTGGTCTACTCTGGGTTGAAAAGGGAAAATGGATTTCATTTGAATGGTTAGTAATGAATCTGAAGAGCCTGTTTTTGTAGTTTCTTTTCTTTTAAGCTGTGAATAATTTTACAGGGTACGGAGCCCGCCTCATGCATGCCCTGAGGCCAGCAGGCACCCGGCTGGGGCAGCACACGCCTTCACTTAAAAAGGCTGAGGAGCGGCAGGATCCACCTGAATCCAATTACATCTGGTGAACTCCGACATCTGAAACGTTTTAAGTTACACTAAGTTCATAGCCTTTGTTAACCTTTCATGTGTTGAATGTTCAAATAATGTTCATTACAGTTAAGAATACTGGCCTGAATTTTATTAGCTTCATTATAAATCACTGAGCTGATATTTACTCTTCCTTTTAAGTTTTCTAAGTATGTCTGTAGCGGGATGGTATAGATTTCTTGTTTCAGTGCTTTGGGACAGATTAGATGTTATGTCAGTTGATCAGGTTAAAATTGTGTCTTTTCAGTTGTGTAGCTGGCGAATAATTTCCAAAATTACAATGTACTCATGGTGTCGAGGGCCTGGGGAACACTGGACATGGAACAGAAATGCATAAATCAAGGGTTTGGATGGAGCAGTTAACCGTGTTGAAGTTACAACATTTCTAATTTTACTGTCATGGGTTTAGACATTTGTCACATTTTTAAAGTTCCTCTTGTTCTTAAACTCTCAATACACCATATTTTGACCAAATTTTGACCTTACTATGATTCCAGAGAATTCAGTATTGAAAGAAAGAGAAAGAAAGAAAGAAAGAAAGAAAGAGAGAGAGAGAGAAAGAACATGGTGGCAGTGGCATTTAACAATATAATATATTGTAAACAAAATAAAATAGGGACTATAACGTATGGACTTTTGGCATTGGCTTGAAGCAATATAATATATTGTAAAAATACAGCTCTTACATAACGAATATTTTATACTGTTTGTATAAAATAAAGGTGCTGCTTTAGTTTTCTGAGGGTTGTATGGAGTGGTCTGTGCATGTGCAATCTTATGGAAATAAAGTCCGTGTCAATGAGTTGCAGTGAGTGGAAATAAAGTTGGTTACGAAGGAAACTCTGCAGAATCATAAAAAACAGAAGAGATTCTATTCTCTGACCCAGTCGGGCTCCCCAGGCCCACCTGTCCCTCCCAGCCCTCTCCCCCAGCTACACTCTGAGCCCTGCCCGAGACCTTCCCATGTTTGTCAGCTCTCATTTAGTTGGCATTGGTTTTTAGACGTTGTCTCTTCACTAGAATGTGTTAAATATCCCTTCAGAGGGAGACTTTCTAAGACTTTCTTAAAGTGTCAGAATGTTGCAAATGACAAGAGCTACCATTTATGAAAAACCTATTGGTTCCCAAGAACATGATAGTGTGTTATCTTACAATCAGTTGAGGCAGGTATCATTTTGTCCTTTTACATATAAGAAAACTGAGGTAGGAAGATACATAGCAATTTATCCAAGATCACACTCAAGTGGGATGGGTTTGAATTCATGTCACCTGATTCTGGAGAATTCGCACAAGGTGGTTCCCCCTCCTTTTTTCTCAGCAAATGCAGTAGAACACAAAACTCTACAAATCCCAAGCAGGTACTGTCCAATATATTTTAGTCTCCTCATCCTGCCAAGGAAATGTGGACTTTATGTTATAGACAATCCAAAGCCTATATGTTCTTCTTTTGCTGGGCAGTGGCCTAACGACTTGTGTGGTCCAGGAATGTGACGTGTCATGGGAAGTGATCAAGGGAAAAGCTGGACGCAGAGTGAACATGTCTTTTCATGGTGCAGGGCCACGGCAGTCTTCCTCCTCTAACTAGCCAGAGCCTAGAGGGCCAGCTTCTGTTCACACAGACTTGGAGGAGCAGGCCAAGAGCCAAGAAGCTCACCATGGGAATCCCAGTATGAAAAACAACTGATTTAAGACTTTGAAGTAAAAATCCAGATGCTTGATAATGAGGGTTTAAGACGGTGACAGAAAGTTAAGTTTGGGGATAGGATGCTACTACTAATAGCTAATACTTACACAGTACTTAGTTTATTCCAAGCACTTTTTACCTCGTGGATGAGTAATAAAATGGCGGGGAAGTTAGACTGAAGGCAGTGTGACAAACCACGATAGTCTACATGGGTCATCTCCAAACCATTCTGACTCCAAACCAATCGTATTTCATTAGAAATTTCTGAGCACATACTCCTACATGTGACTATTATTTATTTACATACTTAACTGGTATGCTTTTAAAAAACCAGATATGTTGAAGAGATAAAAATATAAGTAGAAGCTCTAGCATTTTCTCCATTTATCCAGAAGATAGTTTTATGCACACCTGGGGGTACACACCCATAGGAGAACTTAGGCTAAGAGGAGTGAGAGGAAGCTGAAATGGCTTTAGAATCAGAGTCTGCAGTCAAGAAGGATTTCAATCATAAGCAAGGGACTGGGTCACTGGGTGAATGCAGGGTTCTAGAGAGGCATCCAAATGGTGATGTAAGTGACTAAGGAGGAAGAAGTATGGGCAGTGGTGAGGGTTTCCAGAGATGCTGAGTTTGGTACTGAATATATTGAGCTTAATGTGCCTTTGGGACACCTTGGTGGAAATGTCTGATAGGCACTAGAAGTACTGTTATTAGGATGTTAGTCTGATAATTTGTTGATTATTAGTTTTACTATAAGTGAATAGTACTAATTCTATATTGAATTGCTTTTAATATAAATATACATAATGGCTTTATCTGGTGAAGTGCAATACAATTCACTTGTGTTTTATTGTGTCTTTATTTTGTTTTAAAGATTTTATTGACTTATTTGAAAGAGAGAGAGAGAGAGAGAATGCATGAGCAAGGGTTGGGAGGGCAGAGGGAGAGGGAGAAGGAGTCTCCCTCCAGAGTAGAGAGCCTGATGCAGTGGCTCCAAGCAGGGCCTGATCCCAGGACCCTGACATCATGACCTAAGCTGAATGTATACACTTAATGACTGAGCACCCATTTGCTGCTTTTCTGTGTCTATGTTTATTTGTTATAACAGGGTATAGCCTTTAGTTTATTTATTTACTTATTTATTTGGCAAATTGATCTCCTTCCCCTGTGTGCATTATGAATCTTCATCCAAAATACGCCCTTTGGTTACTTTATCAGGTTGTGTAGAATCACAACAAATACCAATGATATGGGATATGAAATAATTGCTGTTACTCTTCTGAAGTAACCACAAAAGAGAAGAAGGGAGAGGAAGAAGAAGAGAAGGAAGAGAAAGAGGAGGAGGGGTGCCTGGGTGGCTCAGTTGAGCCTCCAACTCTTGATTTCAGCTCAGGTCATGATCTCAGGGTCATGAGACTGAGCCCTGCATTGGACTCTGGGCTGAGCCTGGAGCCTGCTTGGGATTTTCTCTCCCTCTCCCTCGCTCCTCCCCCCACCTCCTCTGAAAGACAGGAGACTATTTATATAAAATACCTCTAAACAATACTTTAAAAGTTAAAAGAGTGAGGAGTTAAGGTGGTCTGAGAAGATGTACACAGTCTGGCAAGATAAAATTGGGCCCTGCTCCAGCCGCCTCCAGGAGGAAATTGGGGCTGGTTATGAGTCCCAAAACCGTAAACACAAAAACTAACTAGTTGCTCAGGATAAGTTAAACTACATAAGACACTTATATTAGGGCTGGATTAAGATAGGAAGGTCTGTAGGAAAACTGCTTTAAAGCCAATGGTCTTTAAAATATCTCTTCCATATGTGGGGTGCCTGGGTGGCTCAGTTGGTTAAGCAGCTGCCTTCAGCTCCGGTCATGATCCCAGAGTCCTGGGATCAAGCCCTGCTCAGTGGGGAACCTGCTTCTCCCTCTTCCACTCCCCTGCTTGTATTCCCTCTCTCATTGTCTCTCTCTCTGTCAAATATAAAAATAAAATTAAAAATAAAAAAAGAAAATATCTTTTAAAAGAAAAACCTCTACCACATTTATTTACAAGAAGCTGCTTAAAGAGGTTTAAAAAAAAAAAAAAAGGGTTCCTGACAGGGTTCAGCTTCTCATCCAGTATCCCAGGCAGTTTGTCTCCGGTCCTAAAATTCCATGCCCCACCCAGCAAACAAAACTCTCCAGTTCAATCCAGCCAGGATGCTCAGAGGGAAATTTACAGAGTGTACTGTTTACTTGATCATGCTCCTGGAAATTCTTAGCTCCTCCCCAAGTGGCTTCTCAGAGTATTCCCTGCAACCATATATAGTACCCCTCCTAAAAGAAACTTTGGTAACAAGATTTTTTTTTCCCATCTCATTCCCTGTCCAGTGACCCTTAGAATACAATTCTAGCTTGCTGGGCTTGGCATCGCCCCCAGAAGAGCTAGCCCTTCCACCAACTCTAACCGAAAGTGGGGAGCAAGGTCTCCTGTGGGTTCTTACAAAGAGGTCAGAGGGTCACGCATGACACATGACTCAGTCATATAGACTGAGTAGCCACAGGTAGAACTATTTCTTTCCATGCTCTTCAAGAAGGCACAAATCATCACAGTAAAGTGCAGTTTCATAACAGCATTTCTACCAAAGTAAGGGAAGAAGAGAGAACACAGTGAGGTGAGCAATTTTTAAATTAGTTAAATGAGAAACATGGCCATTTCAGAAGAATTTCCTGAGGCAATAAAAAGGAAAGAAAAGGAGAGAAAACAAAGGACTATCCAAAGACAGGGGTTTCATCATCATAATTTTTAGGCAGTTTATGCAAGTGGTGCAAATATAACAGTTTCATAAGCCTATTGAATAAATGTCCTCCAGATGGCTCAACATAAAAAAAATAGAAACAATCTACAGGAAACGGACATCATAAAACAGTATTCAGGTGTTCAGTAAGACTTTTTTAAAAATTCTAATATAAACTCCAGTGGAAATTGATTTTGCACCTATTTACTGGTTTATTGTTAATAAGAATCTAGAAATTACACATGAAAAATAGTTTTTATTAAGCTTTGGTATTACAAAGCTTTTCCTAGGTAACACAATTCCCTTTCTGATCATGTTTGGCTGGCACAGCTGTTGGAATTACCTGGCATTTCTCCAAAGTCCAGACCAAGAGAAGGCCACTCTGAGATGACAAATAATCCATATGATGCACAGGAGGACCACTGAAAGTTGACTCACAACAGAGTGAGTATCAGCTTCCCACTCCATTGACCATGACACTGAGCATGGTCTTGAGGCTGAGTCAGGGGCTATAGGCGGGAGAGAGAAGAGCAAGAGGAAAGTGGAGAGCCTTTGTCATCAATAATCCACACAGAGACTAGCTGTCTCATTAGAGGGGCCCAATGCAAGATGAAAATATGGGGCCCCTTGTTCAAAAAGCATTAAGAATATCACCATGATGACCACAGGGCATTAAGCCTGGGATCTTTCTCCAAGCAAGGGCCCTGTGCAACAGCACAGTTCACACATCCATGAAGCTGGCCCTGACCAGGTGCAAGTTCTTAGGTCCGTGGACAAGGAAGTCTAGCTAAAATGCAAAACATCTTCCTCTCCTAAGGCACTGGCCAGATAAGCTCTTCCGTGCCTGTCCCTCTCTCAACTTCAAAACCCAAGCCTTGGGAGTGGAAGACTCATTCACCATCAGACCAGTTAAATCAGTAACCATTTACTGCCTCACTACTGCATTCATACCACAAACACAAAAATAGGGAAGAAAATATGGGGCAAATTAAGGGAGAAAAAATGTATTGCTTTATACTTCAGTCTAGTCGAGTTCTTTGAACCTCATTTCCCAGTTAGGAAAGATTTGTAGCTTGCAGTTAGAGCTCACAAGGGAAAGATATTTTTCAGAATTTTGTGAACAATCTCCTTTAACCAAAACGATAATCTTGGGTTTTTCCAAGTTATAACTGCTGTTCTTTATTAGAAGACCGAAGGCAGAAATCTGGCTGGAATTGGGATCGAAAGCTTTGTTTTAGAAATGAAGTTCATCTCCTCCCAGGGAGGCTTGATTTGGTGAAGAGCCTTCTGACACTCTCCAGAAACCCCAAAGACAAATATCCCGAAAAGCCCTCACTTCAAGGAAACACCCAAAACTAATTTGTGATGATTTTCTACTTTGTAAAGATGGGTATTTGCTCCTCTTTAAGCCTAAAACACTCTGGGAAGGAGCCGAAGCGAAGTTCTGGGCCCCTAGTCCATTGGGTGTCATGTTGATTAATGAATCCTCGGCTTGTGTCACAAGAGCTAAACTCCCAAGTAACCTACTGGAGTTTTAAAGCTACTCTGCTCTTCAGTCATGTGGACATTCTGCCCTGGCTTGTTTTAGATTACGTACTACCTGGTTTCTAAACTGAACCCAGACTGGAAAGGCAGCAGAGGAATAAACCGAGATGAGCCTTAAGGCTCCAGTCATCCTGGCTTCACATTTAAGTCAGCCTTGAAACGATAATGTGGACATAGGTAATTCCATGACAACTTGTCTCTGTGTAAGTGGCTACAAATGAGCTAAAGGAAATTACTAGCAGTTGTGCCTTCAGAAGAAGAAAAAAGCAGGACCTTTGAAACAAAGCATCAGGTTGAAATTCAAGCAAGTTCTAGCTTCCCTGGCCTCTCACCCAGCGTCCGCGTCTATGTGGGCATCCTGTGGAAGTGCTTTACTGAGAGTTGTTACAGAATGGAGTTCTCAAAGGAGAACCAAGAAGGTGGCTTTCTGGTGATGAACCTTGGCCAAACACAGAAGCAGCATTCCAAAGTTTTTAGAGAAGCTTTCTGGGGAAATTTTGGTTCACGGCGTCTCTGTCAGCGGGTTATGAGTTCAAAGGAGAAACTGAGGCCAGGGTTTCCTGAAGATCACAAACCAATTTATTAATGCTAACAATAACCCAGTGTGGGGGTTCCAAAATTGTTCCCAGTTGTTCAAGAAGTTAACGTGACATATGTGAAAACAAGATTCTGAGGCCAGGTAAGTCTCTGAGATGGGGGAGTTCCAGGAAATCAGGGTGTTGTCTTTCTAGTATCACTGCTCAGAGCCTTTTCCACATTAGCCTGCCTCGTGCATTTCCAAGAGCGGATGAATATGTAGCCTTCCCCAAACTTACTTGATCAGAGAGAGCTTTCTTCCCTAAAGCATTTCCTAGGGAATAAAATTTTACACAGCACACTTTGTGGTGCACAGTCCCAGAATAGATAGTATTGAGTCTGAAGTTGAGCACTTACTATGTTCTTTTTTTTTCTTCAGAATTTTTAATGTTATTCTATTTGGAGCTAATTCAAGGAAAACTAAAACTTAAAACTTACAATGCAAAGAACTTCCAGGTTAACTTGTAAATCAGCTGGTTTTATGTAATTTGTGTATTTTTACCCTGTGTATTCCAGAATAAATTGATCTGTTAGATTCCAGTTTCACTCATTTAAAGGAGTATTAGAAAAATATTTCGGTTATGGTTAAAAGTCCTTTAAAACTTCAGATAAAAGTTTACAACTCTGGGGCACCTGGGTGGCTCAGTGGGTTAAAGCCTCTGCCTTCGGCTTAGGTCATGATCCCAGGGTCTTGGGATCAAGCCACGCATCAGGCTCTCTGCTCGGCAAGAAGCCTGCCTCCCCCTTTCTCTGTGCCTGCCTTCTGCCTACTTGTGATTTCTGTCTGTCAAATAAATAAATAAAATCTTTAAAAAAATTAAAAAATAAAAATAAATTTAAGAAAAAGTATACAACTTCATGGGATTAGTTTCACCAACAAAGGATAAAGGGATCATTATAATAAATTAATTTTCTAGTTAATTGAGCAACATCCCACACAAGGGGAGCCCGTGTGAACTACCTAGCTAAAGCACTTCTTCAACTCACATGCTTTTGGGCTGTGTTTATGGTGATTCATAAATTCTTGATCTCCATGTCTTCTTAAATATTACTCAACTTTAAATCAGAGGTAGAGATGTCAGGCAGAGAACAAAAGGTCACTGTCTAAAGACTAACAGGGAGCAAGGCGCACCAGGAAGGATAGCAGGCTGTAACGGAGAGACCCAAGCTTCAACTCTGCCACTGGCTGACTGGTATCTCTTACCCAAGATCCCTAAAATGGTGCGAAAGCTAGATGTTGCCCTCCTCATCCCCCTCTGGGCCTTTCCTTTACTCCTACCACTTGGCTCCCGAGCCCAAACTGCTTTGAATGCATCTGACATTCTGATAAAGAGATGGAGAAACCATCATGTCCTCCGTTTTGCTACCAATTCAGTGCTGTTCTTGGGTGCCCAGGCTCTTAAATTTGGGTCTCTTCTAACAATAATTAGTCATCCCTGGGGATAGGAGAGGATCCTGGGTCAGTGCTAGGGCTTTTGTAGGGTAATGAAGAAAAATGCCTAATTTCAGCATGTATAGAGCTCAAGTAGTCAAAATAATAGCGGGAGCAGTAGAAATCGGCTAACACTTATATACTATCTGCTGTGTGCCGGGCAGTGTCCCAAGTTCCTTATATACATTAATTTAAATAAGCTGTAGTCAGTTTATACCAGCTCATGAGAAGGTGTTGGTTGTTAAATTTTTGGAAATTTATGAGCCAGGTGTTAAACACAGTCATGATTAAATAATTAAATAAATTATTTTTAAAAACAAGGTTAACAAATGTTTAAAATTAATCTCTTCCTGATTATTTTACTACATTTTACTATTATATACATTTTTGAGGTTATTTCAAGCCCTCGTACCTGTGTTAGAGGAAATATTATGTCCTGGTACGTTACTGTGCATCTCTTTCCAACCCCATATTCAGTGATGCTACTTTGATGGCTTCAAGTTGTCCCTGGAAGGAGCATTTACAACAGAGATTAGCAAATGTTACACATCAAGAGAGGTGGTTGTCGGGGCACCTGGGTGGCTCAGTCATTAAGTGTCTGCCTTGGGCTCAGGTCATGATCCCAGAGTGCTGGGATCAAGACCCGCATGGCGCTCCCTACTCACTGAGAAGTCTGCTTCCCCCTCTCCTACTCTCCCTCCTTGTGTTCGCTCTCTCATTTTCTCTATCTCTCTGTGTCAAATAAATAAATAAAATCTTAACAAAGAGAGAAATGTTGTTAAACCTTTACTGTTTAATCCTTACAAAAAGGTTACAAGGTTTGTACAATTATTATTTCCATTATTTGGATAAGGGATCCATGCACAAAAAAGGCTAAGGGACATGCCCAGAGCCACACAACTGACTAGCGGCCAAGCCAGTACTTGAACACAGGCAATCTGGTTCCAAAATCTACTCTGTGATTATGGGCAGTAACATTGGTTTGGGTACAAGGGAAAATAAAATACATCCAAAAATGGCTGATATGTAATTCCTTCCCAGATGGAAAAAAAAACATGGTCACATAGAATAAGGGCGGTCAAGCAGAGCTCCTAAAACGTCAGTGGTTGAAAATGAACGACTGAATGAGTCTGTGAATGCACTTTATTCATGAAAAGGTTTACTCAAAAGGAATTGGAAACCTCTCTACCTTCTGGATCCGGGCGTATGTTTATGACCCCCCCAATATGCCGTGTTTGGGCTTCTACTCTTGCTCTATTTAGCCACCATTTTAAGCAATCGTATTAGTTTCCTGTGGCTGCTGTAACAAATTATCATAAATTTCACGGCTTAATAGAAATTTATTCTCATAGCTCCAGAGGCCAGAAGTCCAAACTCAGTGTCACCAAGTGGAAATGAGGTGTTGTCAGGCCAGGTCTGTTGTCAGACACTTTATGGAAGCTCTCGGGAAGAGTTTCTTTTTTTGCCTCTTCCAGATTTTGGTAGCTGTCAGCATCCCTCGGCTTGTGGCCACTTCTCTCTCTTCTGTGCATTCGCATAGTCTTCTCCTCTGGGTATCTGCATGCAATCTCCCTCTCTACTTTTAATGGTACTTGTGACACCATTTAGGACCCACCTGCTTATTCCAGGATGAGCTCCTCCTCTCAAGAGGAGCTCCTCCTAACCTCTTTTGCCATATAAGGCCATATTCACAGGTTCCAGAGATTATGACATGGATAATATCTTCAGAGCCACCATTCAGCCCACTACCACCATTATCATTAATGACCACAACCCTATTCTATGCTGACAGTTGGAGTTACAAGGGGCTACAAGCAGGATTGTTGTCTGCAAAAAGTCTACAGTTTACAGAGAAAGAACTCATACAAAGAAGTCAATCGCATGGAATGTAAAATCAGGCACTAATGCAGAAACACTTTGGCAGTTTCTTAAATAGCTAGGTATTCTTACCATAGGATGCAGCAATTCCGTTCCTCTGTATATACCCAAGAGAAATTAAAGCCTATGTCCACACAAAGACTTACACATGAATTTCAGAGCAGCACTATTCTTAATAGCCAAAAGGTAGAAACAGCCAAAGTCCACCAACTAGTGAATGACAAATACAGGATGGTATAACCAAAGAATGGAAAACTATCCAACCATAAAAAGGAATGAAATACTGATACACACTACAACACAGAGGAAGTTCATGCTAAGTGAAAGAAGCCAGATTCAAAAGATCACATTTTATATGACTCCATTTACACAAAATATCCAGGAAAGGAAAATCTATAGAGGTAGAAAGCAGACTAGTAGTTGTCTGAGCCTGGCGGTGGGGTGGGGGAAGCAAAGATTCCCTGCTGATAAACATGAGGGGTCTCACTGGATAATGCAACTGTTTCAAAACCAGATTTTGGTGATGGTTGCACAACTCAGCAAACTCACTAAAAATCATTGAATTATATGCTTAAAATCGGTGACTTTCAAACTATGCATATTATACTTCAGTAAAATTATTTTTTAAGTAAATAATAGCACAAGACTACATATGCTAAAGGTAAAGTGAATGATGGAAAGGTTGAGAATTCTACTGATAGAGCAAATCATCAGACAAAGCATGATCTCGGGCTCGCAGATCATGGAGAAGACCTGCCCAGGATTGCCATGGGAAAGGTTGGGTTTGAGTCCAGCCTCTGAAGTCCACAGTGCCATCCTCTTCTCTACCTCTTTCATGGACCTCCTGCTCACCCTGCCTTGGCCTGGTGCCTTTAGGCACCAGGGTCTTGTGGCCCAATGGACTTCCTGAGCCTTAGTTTGGCCCAAGATGGGTAGCCTCAAAACATGTCAAACTCCCCCCCCCCACTCCTTCCACACACATAGTTCTGAGCTAAGCTTGCTGGGACCTCCTCCCTCAGAAGAAAGGTGTTCTGGGAGACAATCACACTGGAACCTCCCAAAACAGAATGATGATCCATGTCCCTTTGGGTCCATCCCATAATATTTCCTATGGGCTTTCTCTCAAAAAGGTTGACAGGAAGCTCCAGGCTTCTGATGAACCATTCACATTGCTGCAAACATTCCTTAAAAATGGTGATTTTCCATATATTTGGAAATCAACCAGGCACTTAACTGAGAAAGAAATTTTTCTTTCACAAAACTGGTGATTGGTGATTATTGGTGATTTTATATCTATATCTCTATCTATATTATATCTATATCTATATCTGAAAGACCTTAGGACAGACTTCAGAAATTAGATATCTACTGTCAAACTGCAATATGACAGGATTTTACAGATTAGTCTTGGTTCTCAAGTCCCATGTTATAAATGTGTGATGGCTATCACTTGGGGAAATACAGTTTGTAACATATACTCTGATGATAATATCTCCAGGACCCCAAAGATGACAGTTAACTACTTCATCAGGTGGATGAGGGGATAGCATCCAGTGTCCAAGGACCCACATAAACAAGATAGAACCCAAGAAATGATGATCATGGGTATTATCACTCTTTAAATAAAAAGAAAAAAAAAAAGAGGAAAAGGACATATGCAATAATCATTTGAAAGGTAAATGAAATTTTACCCAAAATATCATCATTCAATCAATCCAATACAATGGAAGTGTTGGAAAAAATGTGAAGCCACAAAATCCACAGGAATGACCATCCACTGTTGGTGGGAATATACACTGACACTACCAAGTTGGAAAGGGATTTCACATTATCTTGAAAAGTTGAACCTACCCAGCCTCTAAGACGCAGCAATTCCATTCCCTAGGGAGACTTTGTATAATGCTTCAGGAATCATGAGCAAGAATGTTTGTAGCAACGAAAAGAAATTAAAGGCATCCAAATCAGCAGAGAAGTCAAATTATCACTCTTTGCAGATGATATGATACTTTATGTGGAAAACCCAAAAGACTCCACTCCAGATCTGCTAGAATTTGTACAGGAATTCAGTAAAGTGTCAGGATAGCAAACCAATGCACAGAAATCAGTTGCATTTCTATACACCAACAACAAGACAGAAGAAAGAGAAATTAAGGATTCAATCCCATTTACAATTGCACCCAAAACCAGAAGATACCTAGGAATAAACCTAACCAAAGAGACAAAAAACCTGTACTCAGAAAACTATAAAGTACTCATGAAAGAAATTGAGGAAGACACAAAGAAATGGAAAAATGTTCCATGCTCCTGGATTGGAAGAATAAATATTGTGAAAATGTCTATGCTACCTAAAGCAATCTACACGTTTTATGCAATCCCTTTCAAAATCTCATCCATTTTTTTCAAAGAAATGGAACAAATAATCCTAAAATTTATATGGAACCAGAAAAGACCTCAAATAGCCAGAGGAATGTTGAAAAAGGAAGCCAAAGTGGGTGGCAACACAAATCCAGACTTCAAGCTCTATTATAAAGCTGTCATCATCAAGACAGTATGGTACTGGCACAAAAAAAAGACAAGATCAGTGGAACAGAATAGAGAGCCCAGAAATAGACCCTCAACTCTATGGTCAACTAATCTTTGACAAAGCAGGAAAGAATGTCCAGTGGAAAAAAGACAGTCTCTTCAATAAATGGTGTTGGGAAAATTGGACATCCACATGCAGAAAAATGACACTGGACCATTTCCTTACACCACACACAAAAATAGACTCCAATTGGATGAAGGACCTCAATGTGAGAAAGGAATCCATCAAAATCCTTGAGGAGAACACAGGCAACAACCTCTTCAACCTCAGCCGCAACAACTTCTTCCTAGGAACATCACCAAAGGCAAGGGAAGCAAGGACAAAAATAAACTATTGGTATTTCATCAAGATAAAAAGCTTTTGCACAGCAAAGGAAACAGTCAACAAAACCTAAAGACAGCTGACAGAATGGGAGAAGATATTCACAAACGACATATCAGATAAAGGGCTAGTATCCAAAATCTATAAAGAACTTTCAAGCTCAATACCCAAAGAACAAATAATCCAATCAAGAAATGGGCAGAGGACATGAACAGACATATCTGCAAAGAAGACATCCAGATGGCCAACAGACACATGAAAAAGTGCTCCACATCACTCAGCATCAGGGAAATACAAATCAAAACCACAATAAGATACCACCACACACCAGTAAGAAGGGCTAAAATTAACAAGTCAGGAAATGACAGATGCTGGCGAGGATTCAGAGAAAGCGGAACCCTCCTACACTGTTGGTGGGAATGCAAACTGGTGCAACCACTCTGGAAAACAGCATGGAGGTTCCTCAAAAAGTTGAAAATAGAGCTACCCTATGACCCCAGCAATCGCACTACTGGGTATTTACCCTAAAGATACAAATGTAGTGATTGGAAGGGGCACGTGCACCTGAATGTTTATAGCAGCAATGTCCACAATAACCAAACTATGGAAAGAACCTAGATGTCCATCGACAGATGACTGGATAAAGATGTGGTATATATACACAATGGAATACTACACAGTCATCAAAAGAAATGAAATCTTGCCATTTGCAATGACATGGATGGAACTAGAGGGTATTATGCTGAGTGAAATAAGTCAATCAGAGAAAGACAATTATCCTATGATCTCCCTGATATGAGGAAGCTGAGAGGCAATGTGGGGGGCTTGGAGGGGAGGAAAGGAATAATTGAAACAAGATGGGATTGGGAGGGAGACAAACCATAAAAGACTCTTAATATCACAAAACAAATTGAGGGTTGCTGGGGGAATGGAGGGGTAGGGAGAGGATCATTGGGTGATGGACTTTGGGGAAGGTATGTGCTATGGTGAGTGCTGTGAAGTGTGTAAGCCCGGCGATTCACAGACCTGTATCCCTGGGACTAATAATACATTATATGTTAATTAAAAAAAAATAAAAAATTATAAAAAAAAATTTTTTAAACTTAAGAAAAAAAAAAAAAAGAATGTAGCAATGTTGCTTATAATACCAAAGAGTTAGAAACAATCCCACTGCCGATTGACAGGACACTGGATAAATAAATGGTATATACGCAAAAGGGAATACTATTCATCAATAAAAACAAATGAACCATAGCTGCAGAAATCAAACATCAGTAAATTTAAAACACAATGTGAAAGTACAGAAGACAACATACAGTATGACTCCATTTTCAAAAGAGACAAAATTAAATAATATGCCATTTGGGGACACATAAAAAACACTGGTTTCTTTGTGAAGGTGGCGAGCAAGGGGATCAGGGAGGTGCTCATTAGGCTTTCAAAAGAATCCAGGATGCATTATTTCTTGAGCTGGGTGGTAGGTTCAAGACTGTTTATTTTATTTTTCTAAGTATATTATCTTGCTATGCACAGATTATTCCTAATAAAAATAAATCCTAATATTCACAACAGAAAAATCAATAAGAAATGTGATCAGGTGATCCCCAAAAGAAGTGATGTCCATGACTAGTAAACCAATTTTTAAATCTTCAAATTTAGTAGCAAATAGTTGTAAATTCTTTTATTGTAAATTTTTTTAAATGAGTAGTATTTATCATCAATCCGTTTGGTGAGGATAATTTTAAATATTTGGTGCGTATGTTAATGCAACGAGATGGACAGCTATACTGTGCTGCTCAAAGTGTAAACCAGAACAACTTTAGGGCACCTAGGTTGCTCAGTCCATTAAACGTCCAATTCTTGGTCTCAACTCAGGTCATGATCTCAGGGTCATGAGATAGAGCCACATGTCAGGCTTGTGCTAGCTGTGGAGCCTGCTTAAGATTCGCTCTTTCCGTGTCTGTCCCTTCCCTTGCTCTCACTCTCTCTCTCCCTCAAAAAAAAAGAAAGAAAGAAAGATAGAAAAAAAAAAAGAACTTCTCTAAGAAGTTACTAAACGATACCTATCACGAAGACTTACCATTTGTTTCTTTGACTCAGTATCAGAAGATCACAAGAGATTCAGGCAAAGATTTAGATTCAATACAGCACTGTTCACAGTAGCCAAAAAGGCAAGATACTTATCCATCCATTTGACAAACATTTATTGAACACAGACTGTGTGCCAAGTATTGTTTGGAGCACCTGCAATACTTTAGTGAAGGAAATTGACAAAAATCTTTACCCTCCTGGAATTAACATTCTAGTGAGAAGAACCAGTACTAAACAGAAAACTTAGTAAACAACTGTAGTAAAATAGTACATGAGAGAATAGATGGTTGACGAAAAAGAAGAAGAGCAAAATAAGAGGGATCAAGAGTGGCTGGAAATAAGATGAAGAGGAACATTTTGCTTCACTAATAAGATGACATTTTTTAAAAAATTTTATTTATTTATTTGACAGAGAGAGATCACAAGTAGGCAGAGAGGCAGGCAGAGAGAGAGAGAGGAGGAAGCAGGCTCCCTGCTGAGCAGAGAGCCTGATGTGGGACTCGATCCCAGGACCCTGAGATCATGAACTGAGCCGAAGGCAGTGGCTTAACCCACTGAGCCACCCAGGCACCCAAGAAGATGACATTTGAGCCAAATTTCAAAAAAGGTGAGATATCTAGACAGTGGTCCTTGGGCATTGGAAGCAAAGGGACCAGCAGGTGCAAAGGTACTGGGACATAAGCCTGTCTGGCAATTAAAGAAATAGTAGGGAGTCTAATGTGTCTGGGGTAGCCTGAGAAGGCAGAGGAGTAGGAGAGGAAGCTGGAGACCAAAGAGAAAAGTGTGCAGGGGCAGTTATGAAGGCTTCAAAGGACTTGAAAAATCAGGACACTTTGGTGGGTTTGGAGCAGAGAGCCATGCTGTAACATATTTTTCAAGGATCCAAGTGTTTAAATAAGGAAATAACTAAATAAGTTACAGTAAATTTTGTGTTTGTTTATAGTAGGAGCTCAGAAGATATTTAAAGGATAAACAAATACAACGAAATATTATACAACCATTAAAACCGTAATTTCAAAGAATATTCAGTGACCTCAGGGTGCCTGGGTGGCTCAGTCGGTTAAGCGTCTGCCTTTGGCTCAAGTCATGATCCCAGGGTCCTGGGATTGAGTCCTGCATCAGGCTCCCTGCTCAATGGGAGAATCTGCTTCTCTCCTCCCTCTGCTTCTTACCCAGCTCATGCTCTCTCACTCATTCACTCTTTCTCTCAAATAAATAAATAAAATCTTAAAAAATATATATTCAGTGACCTGGGGAAATGCTTATCACAAATATTAAATGAAAAAAAATCTGATTAAAAAGTTGTATGTATGTTACGGCTCCAATTTTGGAGATAGATAACAGAAACAAAAGTAGATAAAAATTATAAGGAAATACCATCAAATATGAAATGGTTTTAAGTAATTGGTGAGATAATAGATGTTTTTATGGCATTTGTATTTTCATGTATTTCTGAATTTTCTGTACAAAAACGTATTAGTCTTACAATCAGAACAAAAAAAAATACCATTTTTGAAAAATCTACCACAACTATATGGTATTCCTTATGACTTCTATGATGAACATCTGGAAATATGTCCATTGATCAAAATCATTAGATTAGTTCCGGGCTCACGGGGAAATGGAAGGTGTCTGATACTCATTGGTCGACTTTAGCAGCAGCAGGCAGCCTGTAGTTCATCAGTGTGGCTGTCACCAGTAGTTCAATAAATCCACTGGAATCACTACAGAAGAATTTCTAATGGGATCATGGAAACAATTTGGCTGGTAAAAAAACACATGATTAAAAAGTCATTACACTATCTACCAGGCAGGAAGAATTGCCTAATTTAACCACTAAAGTCACTACAAAAGACCAAAATAATTACAGTGTAAATGGATACCCAAAATAAGGGATCATTTGATTTTAATGATACCTTGAAAGAAAATTATGGGTGCGGGGTGAGTTCCCCAGAATCATGTAAAACAGCTCATTAGCACCCTTATTGGACTCAATTGACTGCTCTTTTGAATCTGAGGCAGCACCCGTTTTCCTACCCCCTCCCTCCAGCTCCTTCTTGTTAATTTCATTTTGGAGTCTGGGTCTGCTGTTTTCAAATGCCTGTGTCTCACTTAAGGTATGCTGGAGGACAGGTTTCCCCTGAGATGCATCTCCTTTTAAGTTCCTACAAGGCTCAATTTGTAGCAGGATTTCATCCTTCTGTAGCCAAGAACATGTTGAGCCATCAGAAGAAATGTGGTAATTTGGTCTATGAGGCATATGGAGTGATGAACAAGAAAAGAATCCTTAAGAGAACTCGAAGTGGGATTCCCACAAAACAGGCTTTCCCTTCCGAAAAGGAAGAGTCCATGGTCACCCTTTCCTGCAGATCTGGAGCACATCCTTATACAAGGGCATTTTCAAATCCAAACAGTCTTACCGAGCAAAGGCAGCTGCAGAGCTAAGCTGTTGCTCATTAATTAATCAGGTGCTAAGTTCAAAGGTGAGTCAGTTCCCTGTATTAACAAGTGAATCGAGGGCACCTGGGTGGCTCAGTCTGTAAAGTGTCAGCCTTTTGGCTCAGGTCATGATCCTGCAATCAAGCCCCAGGACAGGCTCCCTGCTCAGTGGGGAGTCTGCTTCTCCCTCTCCCCCTGCTCCTGCTCTGTCTGTCTCTCAAATAAATAATCTTAAAAAGAAAAGAAGAAGAAGAAGAAGTATTGCAGAAGAAAAGTGGGTCATTTGTTACCCTTCTACGGAACAGAGAGTGCTATGAAAATACAACGAAGAGACCAGAGCTAGGGAGGGGAGAGGTGGTTATGCTTCCTTGGACAAGAAATGGCCTCAAGTTAATTCCAAACAAGTTAGGTGGACAAGATGACAATGGGATCGTTCTTATGGTACTGCCACACTCTGAAAATCAACCCAGTGTTGTGGGTTTTACTGTCATTGCTATTGTTTTGTTTTTATGAAACCAGCCTTTCCCTCTAGTTACAATCCACGCTCAGCATGAAGTTCTTGTATTTCACTGGTTTGAGATAGCAGGTCTTACACTCCCAAGGTTGTGTTTTAAAAAAAAAGAAGAGAGAAAGAAAACTCAACTGAGTAAATTTGAAGATCAAATTGGCTTTACCCAATGATTCATGAATTGGCAGCATCCCATCTAGCAAGCAGAAAAGAGATCCCAGGAGCTCTACAAAATGGAAGACTTTTCTAGGCAGAAGGAGGCAAGGCGAGGAAGTTGTTCTAGTAAAAGAATGAGTAGCTTCGAGCAGGGCCACTTGTGGAAGAAATGTTGATAAGAGCATTGCAACTGATGTTTTGTGCTAGAATCCCTGATGAAGCAACTCAAATAAGAAAAGAGGCCCCAAACCTGGCCCCCAAACTCCTGAGGACTGCCTTCAGGTAGGTAGGATCTTTCTGAGGTAGGAAAAAATGAAGGACTCTGGAAAAAGCAGGAGTGCTGTGGGAGTGTGATGGGAAGGCAGTGCCACTGGAAGGCCTGCCAGGCCAACCCCTCTGGGGTTGGATGAAATTGAATGAATCCTGCCCCTTCCTCATCCCAACCCTCTCCACAGCAACAGTGTAGCCCAGTTCTTGGGTATGACCAGGGTCCTTCTGAAAGAAGGAGGAGTGGCAGCTTGGGTTTTCCAGTGATTCTCCTGAGAACTACAAATTAAAGGTAGAGTCCTGTCCTTACTGAAGCCGTTACCAGCATCTTCGATCCTCCTCAACCAAGATGGATTGGCTACGGTTACTGGAATCAGTAATAAGACTTAGGGTAAATACTTTCCTGAAAGCTATGATAAAAAGAATCCGCTATTTCTCCTTACTGGTCTGAAAGGATATCTCTTTCTCAGAAGTCAAAAGATGGAAGTGAACCATCTAAATAGTAGAATATGATAAGTGTTTAAAACAACTATGCCGAATGCATTTTTCTGGGCCAAAAGGTGGGGGAAAGCTCTTCTGCTTTCGCCCCTCCCCCTCCTTTCTCTTTACTTTCTTTCCTGAAGAATTCACTCACAAGCCATTAGGTGGGGCAGACCACATGGGCTTTCCACACTGGCGGTGGGAGAAGGTCAGAAGCTGCAGGGCCAGGAGCAGAGTGTCAGGGTTCAGGCGGGAGGAGAAGGGAGCCACCCCCCCCACCACACACACACACATGCTCTCGCGCGCGGCCACATGGGGGTGTCAGGTAAGGAGGGTATTCACATGTGGGGGCAGGCCAGCTCCGAGTGTCTGAGCCCACAGGAAGTGGGGGGCAGCATCGATGGTTAGAGACAAAGCAGATGAGGAGGGTGCCCAATGCAAGGTGTTTGGTGAGGATATCAGAACCCAAGCTGGGTGAGGGGAAGCCACACAGACAAGTGACCCAGCAGAGGGTGCAGAGCCCCAGCCAAGTGTGAGGCCACACAGAGGACATAGAGGCAGAGAAGAGATATCAGTTATGTTCAGGGAGCAAGATCAAACAAGCAACCGTATTAAGGAAAATGGGAGCCAAGTCTCTCATCATCAGAGAAGGAATCTACAAATGCAAACCCCATGATGCTGGTGTTGAATGAGAATCAGAGGCATGGAGGTGAACTCCTGGTTTTCCACATGAAGCTAACTGTGGAGATAAAGATTGCACATGTGAGTGCGGTGGGCATGTGTGTATGTATGTCTGTTACTCCTTGGAAAAATGGTTCATTCCCCAGCTGGAGCAGGAAAGAATAACACAAGCCTGGAGCATCTTACACTGGGAAACACAGCACTTGAAGAATGATGGAGACATGGGAAAGGACACAGATTCCCAACTTGAAGGGCGTCTGCTGACCAAATTGAGAAACAATTAAATTAGAGCATCTAATGCAGCATTGCTGGCTAAATACTTAGGAAGGAAACCATGAGTCCTTAGAGTCTTCATAAATGAATAAATTGAAAGTTTGATGATGAAAGGGGTATTTACATAGTTTCAGATAACCGCCCCCAGAAAATCTATGAGTAACTACGTGGTGGGGAAACCAAGCGCACATCACCTGAATCACGTCATCAAAGTGAACATTACCAGTCATCGGGCACATTAAAGTCCCGTGCATCTGAGAGGATGCCATGAGAGGACACAGCCTCACTTCTACGATTTCTCTGCCAAAAAGAAATAACCAAAATCTAACCATAACAAAATAGCCAACAGGGACAGTCAACTAAACAACCAACCTATAATCTTCTAATGTGTGAAAGTCATGAAAGTCATGAAAATCAACGTAAAGACTGAAAATTTGCTGCTGGATAAGGAAACCAAAGAGGCATGATAACGAAATGGTGTGCATCCTTCTGAACCGGATCTCTTTGCCATGAAGATTATTTATTGAGGCAGTTGGTGAAACTGTAGGGGAGACTGAAATGGAGACAGTAGTGACATATGTCTGTTCATTTCCTGGCGACATGATTGTACGGTGGCCACAGAGGGCAAAGTTCTTGTTGGTTGTGTGTAATATGCACTCAAACATTTAGAGAGCATGTGTATCTGGTTGGAAGCTTACTCTCAACCAGTTCAGAAAACACGTTTTTATACCATTGTTGCAAACTTTCTGTAAGTTTGTGATTGCTTTAAAGAAATTTTAAGCATTTTTTAAATATCAGGATAAATATGTCCTGTGATGACAACGAGATACCTGACAGCAAGGCTCTCCAGCAAATATCAAGGTTACTGGCTTTTCTGCCCACAGTGGGTAAGACAGAACCTTCTGGGGCAGTTCTGCGGGTTCTTCCAAGAGCAACTGGATCTAGACCTGTGAAGTCTGGCTTTCATTCCACCATGGAGTTCTTGTCCCAGATGATTCACATTTATGATAAGCATGGCTTTTCCAGGCTTAAAAATCCATCCTATGCTGAAAAGAACTTAAAATACAAAAGGCCAGGCACCTTTTCGTTGAGTTCCCTTGCCCAGTAGCACAGAACTGTTGCTGCCATCTGAGCACATGACCTGCCATCTGTAAGCTGTGTGTATACAGTGGCTCACTGGTCAGAAGTCAGAACTTCTGAAGAACGGTCAATGGTTGGTGCTGGGACACCAGGAGAAAGCCATTCTTTTTTTTTTTTTTTTTTTTTTTCATTGAACAAATATATATCAAGTAATTCATTTGAGCCAGACATTGTGCTCAAAGAAGGGGGCAGAGCTGAGAATAAAAACCCAATCTTTCTCTTCAAGGAGAGTACAACTTAGGGGACTTTCTAAAGACCACATTTTCTAAATTGAACAATAACATATACACACAAAGCACGCAAATAATAATTGTACTGCTCCATGAATTTTCATGAACCAAACACATCTGCGTAATGAGCACCCAAATCAAGAAAGAGAACATTTCCAGCACCTAAAAGCCTTGTTGCTCTTTCCAAACACTACCACTCCTCCCTGACCTCCTGACTTTTAGCAAGCCAGTTTTGGTGTCAGATCCTCACTTTTAAAGGAGATTTCAAGGAGGACACCTAAGTCCTGGTTCTTCCAGAATGGATTTCTCCTCCTGGGGACCAGGATGATCCAGTGCTAACATTATCCCCTTGCACAGCAACTTGATTCTGCTTCTCCATAGTGCTGGGAGTTGCTGATTAATGGTGACAACTTGAGTCTTGCCTGGTATGGACCTGGATGATAGTTCCCATATGAAAGAGGTTGAGCAGAACTGCTGAATTTGGTTGCCAGCAGGGGGTCCCTTTTCTTAGACCAGATGCAACATGGCAGGATATATCAAGCATCCATCTCATGCAATCCTGAATGTATGAGTAGTTTGGATTGGCAAAATAAGTGGAGAAACACAGTGAGCTTTATCCATGGCAATTCGATTCATGGGCTTGCACTATGCTCAGGCATCCCCAAAAGAACCCAGCTCTTGCTTCTTTAATAGGAGGCCTTAAAGAATACCTCCCTAATTTCCCTTGGTGGTGCTGCCCCCTTGGGGCTGCTCACTTCTATGTCAGAAGATCCCATCTCTTCCCAGGGGCTGTTAAATTCAAGTGCTCTTTTATTGGTTTAACAGAAAACCCCATAGAGCTCAAGAGGAAGGAGATGTATATTCTCAGCTAAGCCAGTTAAAGTATCTCTAGTTTTTAAAGAAATCTTAAGCAATTACAGGGCTGTTAAACCCCTCTCATTCTGAGGGCCTCCCAGAGACAGTGACCATTCCTCATGGAGGCCCAATTTTCCTTCCTCACCAATCCCTTCCTCACATCCTTTTCTTTTTCCTCTCACTCTGACCTGTTCTTTCTTTTCACTTTTCTCTTCCTTTCCTTCCTGTCTTTTCCTCACCCCATTATTGTTTTAAGGCTTCTATCTGGTCTCATCATTTGCAATCATATGAAGAACAGAGAGAAAGGAAGACAACTCTTCCCCCAGAAGAGTGGTAAGAAGGAGGAGAACGCTCCTATAGGTGGCAGTGTTCGTCACATGCACTTAGCAAGTAAAAACTAGAGAAACTACTTCCGTTGTAGGGAAAGAAAAATTTCTCCTCTACATTTGGGTCTCCAGCTGGCCCTAAGAATTAAACTGACATGAGAGAGATTAACAGGAGGAAAAGCATACAAGTTCTGGTTATTTTTTTTTTTTTTTAATACTTGTTCATTGGAGTTCTCACACACAAAAAAATAAGGAGCAAAGAAGCAGCTGGAGTCAAACACTTCCACATGAAGCTGGATAAGGAGTACTAAATTGTGAGCACATGACTAGGCAAAGGGGCTTAGGCTTGGGGAGTTAATTATGGAGAGGCAACTAGGAAGGAAAGATTAGTTTAATAGGTTTGTGCGCACAAATTTCTCCTGGCCTCGACTCCTCACCCCTGATGATAAGAATGTTTCTTTTCTTCTTATGTAGGTGAGACAGCTTCCGTATGGGCACCTCATCTCCTGCTTTCAAGAGAGAAAAGAAAGAATGTCCTCCATGCATCTGTTCTTTCTCAAGTGTCTTTAACTCAAAATAATCAATATGCCGGAACAACATATTTTGGGGTTGTGTCTTCTATACTCTCACTATATAGGAAATGTTTTACATGAAGTTTTCCTTCTAAAGGGAATTTTGAGGAAGTTGCCAGAAGGGATGGTGAAGAATCCTGTCCACAGGGAGAAGTAAGATAAACTTAAATCTATAGAATATTCAATTTGAGGGTGTTTCCAGAACTGAGAGTGCCCTGAAAAGTCACCCAACCCAAAGCCTTCATTTTATAGATTAGAAGGCAGCCCCAGGGGTTGGGGGGATGGGTGAGCCTGGTGATGGGTATGAAGGAGGGCCAGGATTGCATGGAGCACTGGGTGTTATGCACGCAAACAATGAGTCATGGAACACTACATCAAAAACTAAAGGTGTACTATATGGTGACTAATATAACATAATAAAAAAAAAGGGGGGGGGGAATAGAAGGCAGTCCCAGAGATGTTGATCTGCTTAAGGTTGCACAGGTAGCCAGTGGCAGGAAAGTAGGAACCCACATGTGAAATGTTCCAATACAGTGATCTTTCCGTTGAGATTGTTCTTGTAAATTGGAAAAACACACAAACCAACTTCCTCCTAGGTGTCCTGCTTAAGTGGCAAGCTCCAAGTTAAAAAGTTAAAAATTATAGTATCATTTAACAAAAATGAAACTTATTCCAGCCTTCAAAAGCACCATATAAAGGAATCCTCTTGCTTACTACCTTAAACTATGGGCAGCACATTTAGTGATCTTTCCCTAACTTGTTTAGGAAGTGTTGAAGTTTTTCTGAGGAGTCTTCTATCTTTTGGTCTTCATGTGGCTTGTTTGAAATTCATTACCCTCTTTCATCCCCCGTGATCCTTTTCTTACCCTCCTCTTTCTTTGCTCTCCCACCTCACCCAGCCCAGGTCAGATCTGAAGGATCTGCTAGGAGAATATCACAGTCACTAAGGACTTACCATCATCATCAAGATTGATCCCATATGGTGTCTACAAAGCTGAGGGGCGAGGCCACGGTGCTTAGGAACTCCACAGGGATGATGTGGGAACACAACCCCTTTTGTCTTCATTCCCAACCCCTGAGATGAGCTCAGCCTGCTAGAACCAAGAATTTTTACTCCCCTGGCTTCATTAGAGCTTCCAGCCATGCTTTTTCCATTTCTTCAACTGCGTTTCAAGAGCAATGGGATTCAGAAGTTTGAAAAGCTTTTAAAAATACATTTCATGTGATCTTGTGCCTACAGAATTCATGCTCCAATTTACCTTTGAGCTCTTGCCTATTCTTACTAATTCAATTGTTCCTTTTGTGTCTATAAATTATATTTGGATTTTTTTTTTCCTTTCCTCCAGTTTGTTTAGTTTCCAGGATAGAAGAATTCTCATCTCAGGCTCTAATTACAGCCCCAGAACTAATCTATCATTTGTTTCCAAGATGTTTAAAGAGGTGTCTCACTGAGTTCTTCCCCTTCGGGCTGGCTTCTCAGAATGTTAATGGAGATTTCCAGAAGCTTCTTGCATTAACCATGTGTTGATTTGAAATCTACATGTTTTTCCCCTAGTTATGTGCTACAGTGGAGGCAGGGAGTGACAGAAGACTAACACACGCCAACATTATCCTTATAGCATTGGTGCCTGAAGCTTCTTGTCTTCAACTACAAAATGACAACTACTAATAAGATTTTGAGTTTATTTCTTTTAAAGAAAGAAGTGACTTACTGTCTGGTTTCTTCTTATGGTCTTTGTCTGGCCAGCTGTGTTTAAAGAAACCAGGAAAGACTTGCCGAAGAAGGAAGATCTGTCCGATTCGACTAATTGCTTGCCCAGTTACCCAAGCATGCTTATGCCAATGGCCACAATATTGAAGAGTCAGCCAGAAATGGATGTGAAAGAGAAAGGAAACATAAAAGCAACTCTACTTTAGTGAACTTCATGGCATTCATGGAGGGAAGAGACAAACAACTCAAAACACAACCTTAAAATGTGCTCAGCAAGAAACAAACTGCCTATTGGGGGCCTCTGGGACTTCCTTCTGATGCATGAAGTTCAATTATATACTGAAGTACTGAGTTACTGAAGGCCAGACCATGGTGAAGGAGAGCAGGCTCTCTCACCTTACAGAATGCAGCTTTGAAAAAGATTTATCACGTATCTGATGGACTTGCCACATGTCGAAGACTAACCTTTATTTTATGAATTCTTTCCCTTTCTTCACCTCCTCCCTCGGCAGAAAAAAATCGTAATAGTGGTGAGAGGAAAATGTCTGTAATAATTTTAACATATGTGAGATTACCCAAGAGGTGTGTCATATGTAAGTGGTTTCAGAATTTCATTAATCCACAATCTAGGAATGTGATATTTTACAGACTGTACTTATATACATACAGTACAAAGACAGACAGTAACTTCTTAACCCACACTGAAGGGCAGTCTCTCTTTTTCCAACATGCTCCTTGCATTTCTTCAGCTGAGCTGTTCAAATGCAGAACAGTAGCTTGTTGGATGCTCAGCTACCAGCTTCCTATGCAGATCCCCTTCAGAAAACAAGTAAATTTTGTTTGCATGAAGTTCACAAAAAATAGGCTTAGGAGCCAGACATCATATTAAATTAACTGACTGGGCAGGAATAGTGCTTGTTAATTTCCCTTTATTAGATTTGCTCTACAAACTTTAATTTCAAAGACGTGAAACGTGTGTGTATGTGTGTGTGTGTGTGTGTGTAAATATACATATCACTGAGTTGAACCATCTCAGCAAGGTAGGCCATGCAAATCCCTCAATGAATTTCCTGGAATGACCATTTACAGCTGTCTCCTATATGTAAATATAAAGTAAGAATGCCCCTCTTTTCTAGGAAGAAGCATCTGCTGCCCATAAGCCCTTGAGCTTTTGAGCTGAGTGCCACTGTTAACCTGCTATCACCTTTAACCTTCTTCTCTCCTGGAATGTGATTTCTCAGTGTCTTGTTGAATCAGGGCTCAATATTAAATGAGTAACTTCTCGCTCCAACCTAACTCATTGAGGCTCTGCCGACAGAACAAGCATAAATCTGAATGCCAACTAGAAACATTTCACCATAATTCAGACAAAGTGCAACCCTTGTCCAGAATTTAGAGCTATGTAGAACTATAGAATGGAATTTAGCTCATCACCTTTGTCACCATAGACCCTTACTCAAATAATCCCCAAAAGTTTTCTAAATTTTTAAAAATGAATCAGTAGTTACTGAGTGCCTCCAATGCCAGCAAAAAAAAAAAAAAAAAAAAAAAGCATTAAACATCTCTTTGCAAAAGTAGTTAAGAATATAATGGCAAAATGAGCTATATAAATAATTACAGATAATTGCATGATCCTGCCCCACTTTCATGAGCTTCCCTAATGTAGTCACTATTATTCCTTGCCCTGTCTCAATTGGCTCTAGATCTCCACACTATGTGCAGACAAACCGCCCACCTTAGGACAGTTGCTCTTGGCTCTGCTTAGAGCCCTCATACCCCAGATGTTCAAAGGGCCAACTCAGACATTTCTGTCAAACCTTGGCTCAATACTTCTTTTTGACTGGGGTCAACCCTGACCATTCATTCTATTTAAGATTGCACCCTGCCCTCCGGCCCTACACTCTCCATCCTACTTGCCCTTCTTTCTCTTTTTCAGTAACATTTATGATCTTCTAATATACTATATAATTGTTTTTTCTATGTCTATTAGTTCTCTCCTCCCCTCCTCACACTATGTATGGGGAGAATATAAACTTCATAAAGACAGGAGCCTTTGTTTTGATCATGGACATATCCTGAATATATACATCAGTACCTGGTGTTTTAGAGGTGTCCCATAAATATGTCATGAATGTATAAGTAAATGGCTCAAGGAAGAAGAAGACCATATCAAAAACAATCATAGAGGCATCCAACAAGAAGTAGAGGCTCCTCCTTTACTGGGAACATTTTGAGGGAAAGAAAGGGAATAACAGAAAGAGGTCAGGCTATAGGGTCCCAGCTCTTTCTTGGGGCTGAAACTGTGTGGCTGTAGGAACTCCCTTGAGGCACTGGCAAAGAGATTCTAGTACAGCTCTCCATGTATAGGTCAGGAGAGTGCCCAGGGAAAGAGAAAAAGAAGGTGTGAAAACCTTTGGGGAAAAAAAATACAAGTACCCAAAAGTACTGGAGTCTGATCAGTCTTTGAAAAGATAGTTCCTTGGTGGCGCCTGGGTGGCTCAGGGGGTTAAAGCCTCTGCCTTCGGCTCGGGTCATGATCCCAGGGTCCTGGGATCAAGCCCCGCATCGGGCTCTCTGCTCAGCAGGGAGCCTGCTTTCTCCTCTCTCTCTGCCTGCCTCTCTGCCTACTTGTGATCTCTGTCTGTCAAATAAATAAATAAAATCTTTAAAAAAAATTGTAAATCTCTTTAAAAAAAAAAAAAAAGAAAGAAAAGATAGTTCCTGTCTCCTCCCAATCTTTTAAAACATTGTACTGGAAATTCTAGCTATTGCAATAAGATCAGAAAAGAATATAAAAGAAATACTGATTGAGAAGAAAGAAATAAAACTGCCTTTTTTCACAGATGATATGATCATCTATGTAGAAATTCCAAAAGAATCAACAAAAGACACTGAATTAGACCAAAATTGGCTATTTTGAACTTTTTTAATGAATTACTTTTATGAATTGATAATTTTAAATATTTTCCCCCACCACCAATGGGAATGAGGCCCATCATAAAAGAATAAAGAAAACTACTTTAATTTTTGGCACATCTGAGTTGTAAGGCATAAACCCAACCCTGCTGCATTTGCTTATGCCTCTCATGAAGCGTCATGAAGAAAGGCCCATATCTATTTTGTTCAAAGCTGTATTCCAGCATAGTGCCTTCAGTGTGGTAGATGATAAATACCATTGGTTGACTGGATCAGTGGTTTTCTTAAGAATGAAGCGATAAATTCATTCCGTATGTGTTCTGGGGTCAAACTGTCTGAGTTCAAAGCCCTTGCTTTGCCAGTAATAATGTAGACAGTGAAATGATCATATCTTCATCCTGTTGTGGCAGAATCATTTACTGAGATTCTAATTTGTATTTTATTGTCTTCATATTTTTCCTACCCATTCAAAGCACATGGACAGATCTTTACAACTCTGAGCCACAAGGGAAGTTTATGTTGAAAGAAAAGTTAAAAGGTAAGCCAGCTGGCCTGACTAGTGATAAGAATGATCTCCCACCTTGGTGATTTCAAGGAAATAGCAAGTCCAGAAAGAATGGACTATGTGGCCGAGGAACCACCCATTTCTCAAGGGACCATGAGGATCTGGATGGTGAAGGTTATCAGTAGCAGTGACAGGCTGAATATTAGGAGCACATTTTCTATTTTCTAAGAACCACATGAGAATTTTTTACAACCCTGGGTAAGATATGTGGGCCCTCTTCACTGAGCATAAATTTCTTGCTGTCAAGCATGGGTGTGGGGATTACCTCTGAGTTAGATTTGATTTGACACAAAGAAAACCTAGACAAGTGGGGCCTTCTGGGTGGATCAGTCAGTGGGCATCTGCCTTTGGCTCAGGTCATGATCCCAGGATCCTGGGACTGAGTCCTGTGTCAGGCTCGCTGCTTGGTGGGGAGTCTGCCTCTCCCTCTCCCACTCCCCCTGCTTGTATTCCTTCCCTTGCTGTCTCTCTCTGTCAAATAAACAAATAAAATCTTCAAAGAAAAAGAAAAGAAAAAAGAAAAAGAAAACATAGACAAGTGACTTCTTTTCATATTCACATTTATGGAGAAGTGTTCACATCATTACACTATTACTTTTAATACTTAAACAATTCTAGAAACACAGTGACCCCAAAATTCCTCCAAGAAACTTTTCCATGAAAAACTCTAAATGTCTGTTGGAAGTTGGATAAAAGAGGCACTGAATTCAACTTAACCTCTTTCTAAAGTCATCACAACATACTCCTGGGAGAAATCTGCCCAGAACTCAGTGTTGGGAGTGCTCCTCCAGGCCCCTCTGGTCAGTGTTTAGGAGCTTGATGGGCTGTGGCTTGGGTTCCTGGGGTGGAGACTCTGGTTGGTAACATGAATGCTTCTCAAATAGTTCTGTTCTCCAAAGAGCTTGGGAAGACATTTTCCAATCTTTACAGTTTCTTTCATATTTATTTGTTTTTCAGACTTTAAGCCTAAATCCTATAATGATACCCCCATAAAGCTAAGGTTTAAAGTTTAACTGAAAATTGCATTAAGTTTTTTAAAAAGTTATTCTCTACGTAGAAATGAATTTTCCCTCTTCCCAGGGCTCAAATGGGCATGAAGAATTTCTTTAATTTAATAAGTGCTTTATACTTAGCTTAAGAGGAAACTTCAAAAATATGTTTCTTTTCCCTTCCATTAATAATTACTAGAGTCTGATCGGTCTTTGAAAAGATACTTCCTGTCTCCTCCCACCAATCTTTTCAACATTGTACTGGGAGTTCTAGCTACTGCAATTAGATCAGAAACGGACATGAAAGAAATACTGACTGAGAAGGAAGAAATAAAGCTGCCTTTGTTCACAGATGATATGACCATCTATGTAGAAATTATAAAAGGATCAACAAAAAATCCTACTGGAACTAATAAGTATTATAGCAGGTTTGCAGGAAAAAGGTAAACATACAAAAGTCAATTATTTTCCTAAATACCAGAAATGAACAAGTGTAATTGAAATTAAAAATTTCATTTACATTAGCACACCCCCAAAATGAAATACTTAAGTATAAATCTAACAAAATATGTACTTATCTATATAAGGAAAACTACAAAACCCTGATGAACAAAGTCAGAGAACTAAATAAAGGAAGAGATACTTCATGTTCATGGATAGAAAGACTCAATATTGTCAAATGTCAATTCTTCCTAACTTGAACTATAGATTCAATTCAACTTCGATAAAAATCACAGCAAATGATTTTTATGGATATTGACAAACTGATTCTAAAGTTTATATGGAGAGACAAAAGATCCAGAATAGCCAACACAATATTGAAGGAGAATGAAGTTGAAGGACTGACACTACCTGACATCAAGACTTACTGTAAAGCTATAGTAATCAAGACAGTGTAGTATTGGTGGGAAAATAAACACATAGGTCAAAGGAACACAATAGAAAGCCTAGAACTAGACGCATATAAATATGGACAAATGGTCTTAGACAAATGAGCAAAGGCAATACAATGGAGCAGTCTTTTTTTTTTTTTAAACGATCTTTTCAACAGTGGCATTGAAACAACTAGATATCTACATTCCAAAAAAACCCAAACAAACAAAAGAATCTAGACATGGATCCTATACCCTTCACAAAATATGATCTCAAAATGGATCATAGACCTAAATGTAAGCCATAAAACTCCCAAAAGATAACATAGGAGAAAACCTAAATGATCTCGAGTATGTTGCTGACTTTTTAGATACAACACCCAAAACATAATCCATGAAAGGAATAATTGGTAAACTGGATAAAATTAAAAACTTGTGCCCTGTGAAACATAACATTAAGATGAGAAAATGAACCATAGAACAAGAGAAAATATTTGCAAAAGACACACCTGATAAAGGACTATTATCCAAAATACACAAAGAACTCTTAAAACTGAACAGTAAGAAAACAAACAAGCCAGTTTAAAATGGGACGAAACAGACACTTCACTAAAAAAGAAAAACAGATAGCAAGCAAATAAGCATGTTCCACATCACATACCATCAAGGAAATGAAAATTAAAACCACAATGAGATACCACTACATATCTATTAGAAAGGACAAAATCGTATGTCTGGGTGGCTAAGTCGTTAAGCATCTGCTTTCGGCTCAGATCATGATCCCAGGGTCCTGGGATCCAGGCCCACATCGGGCTCCCTGCTCGGTGGGAAGCCTGCTTCTCCCTCTTCCACTCCCCCGGCTTGTGTTCCTTCTCTCTGTGTGTCTCTCTCTGTGAAATAAATAAAGTCCTAAAAAAAAAAAAAAAAAAAAAAAGACAAGAAAGGACAAAATCTGGAATACTGACAACACTAAATCCTGGCAAGCAAGTGGAGAAACAGAAAATTTCATTCATTGCTAGTAGGAATGCAAAAGGGTACAGCCACTTTGGAAGACAGGCTGTTGGTTTCTTACAAAACTGAACATACTCTTATTACATAAGCCAGTAATTGCACTCTTTTTGGTATTTAACCAAAGGAGTCCAAAATTTACGCCCCATAAAACCTACACACAGATGTTTATGGTAGTTTTATTCTAACTGCCAAAATTTAAAAGCAATTAAGATATCGTTCAGTAGATGAATGGATCAATAAACTGTGGTACACCAGACAATGTAATATTATTCAGCACTACACAGAAATAAACTATCAAGCCATGAAAAGATATGGAAAAAACTTAAAGTGTATATTACTAAGTGAAAGAAGCCAATCTAAAAAGGTTACATACTGTGTAACTCCAACTACATGACATTCTGGAAAGGCAAAACTACAGAGACAGTGAAAAGATCAGTGGTTTCTAGGGATTGACAGGGCGAGATTAGAGGGTAGAGATGTATAGACAGAGCACAGAGGATTTCTAGGCAATTAAAATACTTTCTATGATACTAAAATCATAGATATATGTCATTATACATTTGACCGAACCTATAGAATATACAACACCAACAATGAACCTTCATGTAAACTCTGGAATTTGGGGGATTGTGATGTATTGAGGTAGGTTCACTGATTGTAACAGATGTACCATTCAAATGGGGAATGTTGTTGATGGGGAAGGCTCTGTATGTGTACAGGCAGGCATTTATAGAGAATTTCTGCCTTTTCCTCAATTTTGCTGTGAACCTAAAACTGCTCTAGAAAATAAAGTTTTGATTAAAAAAAAATTAAATGTGGCCATCAAAAAATACTTCCTTTCCAAAAATCCCTCCTTACAGATACCTTTTCTTTACTTTTCCTCACTGCATGTGTGTTTGCATATGAAATGCCACCAAACATGAGAACAACTCCTTCACCTATATAAGTGTCATGAAAGTAATGATTTCCTTTTCAATGCATGTGAACTTTTCTTTTGGAACTTGTCTGGGAACAGGGCTTGAGAGGGTCATCAGAAGACCATCCAAAAAATTAGGGCTCTCAAAAGAAAAACTGGGGAATGGAAAGGGTGACATGGCATCTACTTCCCACCCACCCTCTTGGATTGAGTTGGAGACCCAGTGGTTAGGGAGAGAAAAGAGCCAGGAAGTAATGGGACAGTTCAAGAAAAACCTTGTGTGACTGTCCATAGCAGAGTTGTATGAGGGCTCCTAGAACTGGAAGGTGGCTGAAACTGGGACCTCCTGAGGCCTGAGAGGATTGGAAGCATGGAGTATTGGAGTCAGCCCTTTGGCAAAAATATTGTCACCTCATGAAGGGGCAAGTGAGCCCAAGGATTCTCCAGTGACTTTTTGAGCAGAAGATAATCATCCCTTTGGAAATCCCAAAAAGTAAATGGTTTGGGGGAGATGTGAGTGGGAGCTATTAAGCCAGAAGTCATGTGTATTATACATATAATACTCGTATGTGTCTGTATAATACACAAGCAGCATTTCATCCAGTGAACTTTAAAGGATGTATTGTAGAAATAATGAGGAGTTTTTTTTTTAAAGATTTTATTTATTTATCAGAGAGAGAGAGGGGGAGAGAGCGAGCATAGGCAGACAGAATGGCAGGCAGAGGCAGAGGGAGAAGCAGGCTCCCTGCTGAGCAAGGAGCCCGATGTGGGACTCGATCCCAGGACGCTGGGATCATGACCTGAACCGAAGGCAGCTGCTTAACCAACTGAGCCACCCAGGCGTCCCAATGAGGAGTTATTTTAATGACAAGGAAAGCATTAATAATTCTATTTCAAGGAAGGGGATGAAATCATAGAGGTTTTCCCAACACACAACAAATCCAGAAGACACTTAGAATCCACTTGAGATCTTGTACCCCTCTGTTCCCCATCTGGGTCACTATTCCCCAATTTCGGACACATCTTGTTGGACACATCCCCCCCCCCCCCATATCTAATAGGGTTTTTCTCTTTACAAACCCCAGTGGGAATGCTTGAAAAATAAATAAACTCAAAACATGACAATACATCCAAGGACATTTACTGCAGCTTTTTTTCAAAAACAGAAAACTAGTAAATTTGAATATTCATGGATAGGATGAACTTTCAAAACATTGGGTTATACAATTCACTCTGTAGTCATTAATCCGGGGAAAATACAGGACACATTATACAATCATATATGCCAGTTGCAGAGTAATGAATGTAGTTTCAATAAAAACATTAAACAACACAAAAAGTACTCAGGTCATGGTCTCAGGGTCATGGGATTGAGTCCTGCATTGGGCTCCATGCTCAGTCTAGTCTGCTTGAGTTTTTTTTTTTTTTTTCTCTCTCCCTCTGCCCCCACCCCTGCTCACTCTAAATAAATAAATAAATAAATTCTTTTTAAAAATTGCAGCCATGCCGTTAACTCCTCTAGTGCTTAATTGACACGCAAGGCATTCCAAAAAATTCAAGTACCACTTTAGAATGTTAACTGTTATCACACTGCAAATGCACTACAATGCTACTTGCTTGGGATGAGAACTGAACATGATGAAAGCCTTCTGTTAAAAAATGTCCTTTGGAAAGTTGCCATTACTAATGAAAGAGCTTGAAATACAGCAGGAGAAATATGATTAATCAGAGTCTTGCTGTGTCTGTGCCTTTGCTTCCTGGGTGTGTTGAGATTTGGTGTTTCAATTAAGATAAGAACAGGGTTTTGTTTTTATCTCTTCTAATAGCTTTTATAGGGAACAAGTAATGGTAGATCTAGGGCAAGCTGGTATTTTAAGGGAAAAGGAAAAATCAAAGTCAAAGCTATGGGTAAAATAAAAATGACTGGCAGCCATGTTTTTGGCAAAAATTCCTCGAGAACTTCCAGAATGTCAGGCACTGGGCTTGATACTGATAATATAGAGGAATAGTTACAGCGTTCATCTTCAAGAAGATCAGAACTGAGTGGAAGAAATAGATAGGTCTTTTATTTGTCCTTGCTCAGCTCCCTTTCTCTTCTTATTGGCAACTATTCCAAATTCCCACCAACCCTACCCTCTCAATTCTTTTTTTCCAACCCTACCTTCCTCCCTCTCCACAAATAGCCTTACCTCATACTTAACCAAAGAAAAGGAGTGATCAGAGATATAATTCCCTCAACATCTCACTGCACAATCTATAAGCATCCCCTCCCTTACTCATCTTTATTTCTTTTCATCCACTCTCAAAGAAGAAATCTCTCTCCTTGTGGTTAAGGCCAGCCGGCTTCTGGCTCTTGATCCTTCATTGACCTGCCACTCTGTGTCCTCTATATTCAATTGACCCTTCTCCATTAGTTCCTTCTCTTTACCCTGTAAGTAGCTTCAAGTTTCTTCCGTCCTAAAATTATCCACCAAAATCAATTTTCTTCTAACTTTTGACTTATTTTTTTCTTCCCTCCATATTAGTTAATATAGGATAGGTTTTGTTGCAGTAACAAATAGCCCCTCACATTCAGTGACCTAATATAAAAATACAAAAAGCTAACTTCTTACTAATGCTACACAGGCTTCTTTTGCAGCTGTCCATCCTCACTGGGGGTCGCAGATGGATAGAGGCTCTTTCATCTGGAACATCAACAGTCTCTTTAGCAGATGATTGGAGAATAATGCACCACCTCCTAACTGCTTTCCTTTTATTCGTATTTCACTAAGCCAGAGGAAGTCACAACCCAAACTTAAAGAACAGGAATCTAAATTTCAAAAATTTAAATGACTTGCCCACAGTCACATGTCCAGTACAGGTCAGAACCATTTCTCAAACCAGATGGCCCAAATGCAGTGTGCTTTCTACAATTCAGGGTGAAAAAAAAAATTCAATTAACTGTCTGTCTTATTATCTAAATCACAAATTTGAGTATTGAAAATGATTTAACAGGGGCACCTGGGTGGCTCAGCCAGTTAAGCGGCTGCCTTCTGCTCAGATCATGATCCCAGAGTCCGGGGCTCAAGCCCCACATTAAGGCTCCCTGCTCAGTGGGGAGCCTGCTTCTCTGTCACCCTCTGCCTGCTGCTCCCCTACTTGTGTTCTCTATCTTTCTGTCAAATAAATAAAAATAAAATCTTTTTTAAAATAAATTAATTAAATTAAATAATTTAATAGTTTTGCTTTAGCCTGAGTAAACCAGGTATGAAAACAGGTGTTCCTTCTTTATCATGGCTTCACACATGTGCTTCAGTTTTGATCTAAAGAGATACTATGAAATGAGGATAAAGCTATTCTAATCTTAGGCTCTACTTTTGATTTAACCCGCCTCTTATTACATCTTAGCAGCTCTAAGGACAATAGGAGTGATACTGGAAGTCTACTTAATAAAGTGTTCTTTGTTATAAATGTCTGGAGAAGAAAAGAAGGAAGTGAAAAAATGGAGGGAGGGGTAGAGAGGGAAAGAAAGTTTTTATCTAAGTCCTTGAGACTAAGAGGACAAATTGTCATCACTTATAAACAACCAAAACCTCTTGAATTAAGAAATTCATAAGTATAACAATTAACCTGTACTATCTTATCTTTTAAAGATTAATTTATTTTAGAGAGAGCAGGGGAAGGGGCAGAGGGAGAGAGAAACTCCAGGAGACTCCCCACTGAGCAGGGACACAACCCTGAGATCAGGGGCCTGAGATCAGGGCCTGAGCCAAAACCAAGAGACAGCTGCTTAACAGACCTTGCTACCCAGGCACCCCATAACTTACACTATTTTAAAAGAGTTGTAAGATGAAAGAAAAAGTAGCCTATTCATTCAATAGTAAGTAGAGACAGGAATATGTATGTAGCGTTTGGCAACATAGAAATCAATGACGATCTTGATAAGAGTATCTTTGGCAAAATGGTGGGAAAGGAAACCAGACTGAAGTAATCTGAAAGAATGTTCAAAAGCAAAGTACAAAGTCTCAACCAAGTCGTGTGTTCAGGAGCAAGAATAGTTTGATGATGTTGGCGATATTTCATTGCGGAGATCATTATTTGCTTTGTGTTGTGTGTGAGTTGTTTGTAGATTTTTTTTTCTTTCTGTGTGTGTGTGTGTGTGTGTGTGTGTATGCCTTAAAGCCACCATCTGGTCTAACAGTGACAGGAAGTTAAGTTCAAGTTTGTCCACTAAACAACTCAGTATAGCCCCTTATGCAATCTGTTTCCTGTCCTATCATCCCTGGAAATTTTCCTAGAGAAAGCCAGCATGGTGGAAATCTGTTTTAGAGCTCAAAAATGAGAACCAATGTGGAATTTGCAGAGCAATTATTCTCTGTATCTGGGAACCACTAATAAAAGCCACCTTATCCCTGAGCGTTCAATGTTCTCATCTGGACAAAGCCATCAATATTGGCCCTTTCAGTTCTACCCCTTATTAAATTTACTTGGCTAAAAGTTTCTGGTTGGTTAATGTTACAGAGGCCGCATCTTTCATTTCTACTTTTTCTGGGTTTTGTCTGACTTTTCCCCAAATGAAATTAAATACCTGGAAATGCAAGGAGGCTCTTTCTCTTCTTAAGTTACTTTTTCCTTTTGCCTAACTAAGGCCAGTCAGAGCGCAATCACTTTCATGTGAACTGGTACTTCTGACGTGAATATACTAAGAGAAGAAGAGAAGAGAAGTCCAAAACATGCCCTTTCTAGAGAAATCCAAAATAAACAATCAGCCATGATGAAATTAAACAAGATGGATATCACAGACCTTTTTTCTAAGGAATACTGGGGTTTCTCTGAACTCTCATTTGAGTTCTTGATCTATAGAACAAAGCAGAATGAACCAAGACAATTCAGGATTTTATATGATGATAATTTGCTTAATCCTATTGGGAAATAAGAGTAAAGAATTGTCAATTCCCATATGTATTGTTGAGACAGTAGGAACCCATTACTAGACAGACTGAGACAAGGATGATTGATTTTAAGAAAAAGTCTCAAACAATTATTCTTATATTCTGGCATTATAAATTGAAACAATCTTTCTGGTTAGCAATACATATCAAAAGGCTTTAATATGTTTATATTTTAATCAAGTAATTTCATTCTGTAATTTTATCCCCAGGAAATAATCATGGCAGAAACCAAAATTTAGCTTCAAAGATGTTCACTGCAAGAACTGTTAATTGCTGCAAAAACCGGAAACAGTTTTAATAGTAAGGCATGAATCTGCTGATTAAGTAAGTTTTGATGCTATGGAATGCTATTTTAAGCCTTTGGATTTCTCTTATAAATACTGCCCCCCCCCCCCCCATTGCCTCATCTCTTTGTCTTTTTCTCTGCTTTTGGGAAGATTTCCTCAACTTCATCTTCTTTTTTTTTTTTAAGATTTTATTTATTTATTTGACAGACAGAGATCACAAGTAGGCAGAGAGGCAGGCAGAGAAAGAGAGATAGAGGGAAGCAGGCTCCCTGCTGAGCAGAGAGCCTGATGTGGGGCTCGATCCCAGGACCCTGAGATCATGACCTGAGCTGAAGGCAGCGGCTTAACCCACTGAGCCACCCAGGCGCCCCGCCTCAACTTCATCTTCTAACTCTCCTGTTAAATTTTTTATTTCTCCTATCAAACATTTTATTTCCATAAGTATATTCTTACTCTCTGCTTATTCTTTTTAAATAGTGTCCTTGTCTTGTATCAGGGGTGCAGTATCTTCTTATCTCCCTGAGATATTTTGTTTTTGTTTTTAAGTTTCCTTCTGCTACCTTCATTGTCTCTCTTTTGTCTGTGCTCCTGTTTTCCATTTATTTGTTTTGGTCTCTGATTTCACACGAAAGACATCCTCACATAACTGATGACCCTTGACTGAAAATTTGTATTTAAATGCTGATTAGAAGCCCTCTGCATGGCTCAAATCATGATCACATGGATAATGAGATCAAGCTTTGCATCCACTCCCTCTCAACAGAGAGTCTGCTTGAGATTCTCTCCCTCTGCCCCTACCCCTATCCCCCGTGTGCATGCACATGCACTCTCTCTCTCTCTCTCTCTCCAAAATAAATAAATCTTTAAGAAAAAAGAAGAAGCCCTCTCTGTGTGCAGACAGAGGTTGTCCACTTATAGATTTTTTGAAGTGTCATTGGGTAGCACCTGGTTATATGTATGAATTCTTTTCCATGGACAGGTCAGATCTTCCTCCAATATTCTGTTTAGAGTTTTAAGCCTTCCTGTTATCATCCTCAGAACCTAGTTGGGGGCTCAGAATTTTACCATTAACCTTGATGACTTTTCATTTTCCCTACTTTTAGAATGATTCCTCACCACCCCCTGGTGAGGTACCTTGTGTGCCTAAGTCCAAAGACCACTCCAGAAAGTAGACTTCCCACCTCTTGCCAAGATGGGAGAGGAATAGTTATTTGGATGCATGGGGTAGAGAAGATCTAGGTTCTAAATATTCTTTTTGAAGACTTTGAACCATGCACCTACCTTCAATGGAACACAACAGCTCTGACTCTACGGGGGAATTTGGCAGGAAGAAATCCCATTGCTTTTAACTGGCTTCCCCATTGCGGGCTTAGTTTTCAGCTTTTTTCTGGTTTTCTAATGGAGTTACTGTGTTAGTTAGCTATTGTTATGTAACAAACCACCCCCCAAATTCAGTGGCTTAAAGCAATAATATTTATAGTTACTCACAAGTCTTTAAACCAGCCGCGTGATTCTTCTGCTTGCAGCTGGGCTTCTTCAGGCCTGTGCAGTCCAATGCAAGCCTGAAAAGGCGGTTTTGTCGATCTTGGCTGAGTTTACTCATAACACTTGCAGTCTTGATGAGGACAACTGCACTGACTCAGTTCTAACCATATTCTCTCATCCTTCATCAGATCAGCCTGGAATTGTTCATGGCAGAAGCAAAGGTTCCTAGATTTAGGACAGAAACAGACCCTTCGATGGCTTCGAGGCTAGGCTGGGACTGGCAAAATTTTACTGTTTCTTTCTGTTGGTCAAAGCAAATGAAAAGGGGCACCTGGATGCCTCAGTGGGTTAAGCCTTGTAGATAGCCTTGCACTCAGGGTCCTGGGATGGAGCCCCGCATCCGGCTCTCTGTTCAGCGGGGAGCCTGCTTTCCCCTCTCTCTCTGCCTGCCTCTCTGCCTACTTGTGATCCTTCTCTGTCAAATAAATAAAATCTTTAAAAAAAAAAAAAGGCAAATGAAAAGACCACTTCCCATTCAAGAAACAGGGAATAGATTCTACCTATTGATGGAATGGGCTGTAAAGTCACATTGCAATGCGCATATAGAAGGGGAACTAAGAAAGAATGGGGTTATTTTTGCAAATCATCTATCACAGTTACCTCTGATGGGTCAGTTTTTCTGAACCTAAGATGTTGACCTTTCTTGCCTGTATTTGTTTCTGATCTCATCTCATCTCCATTGTTGCGCCTTGTGCCTCTTTATTTCTTGATTCATTTATCCACTTATACAAGCAATGTTTAAGGACTCACTAGGATGTCAGGCACTATGCTACATACTGAGAACACAAACATTAATAAGATAGTCAAAATCCCTGCCCTCCCCTTGTAGGGTTTATATTCTAGCAAAAAGAGACAGACAGTAAACAAAATACATAAGTATATTTTATGGTTTGCCTAAGTATAAATCCTATGGAGAAAAAAAGAGCAGAGAAGTGGAATAGGGGGTGCTGGGCATGTGCATTCTTAAATTGGATCATAACAGTCATTTTGTGAGACTTGAGGAGGAAACAGAAGGAAATATATGTGTTCAGTCTGCTAAGTTTAATCTGAAATTGCTCCCAATGAAATATCATGGATCCATTAAAAATTATGTTACAGGGTTGCCTGGGTGGCTCAGAGGGTTAAAGCCTCTGCCTTCGGCTCAGGTCACGATCCCAGGGTCCTGGGATCGAGCCCCACATCGGGCTCTCTGCTCAGCAGGGAGCCTGCTTCCTCCTCTCTCTCTGCCTGCCTCTCTGCCTACTTGTGATCTCTGTCTGTCAAATAAAAAAAAAAAAAAATTATGTTACAGGAGACTACTTGACTTCCAGTTGAGATATATTAGAAATCTATGCTTTCGGGCACCTTCTCTACTGTAATAACATAGCAATAATAGATGAAACATAAAAAGAAAAAAACAGGTTGTCTAGTCACATTCAAATTGAAGATCAGCAGATCTTTATAAACCACAGACAGAACAGAAACACAAACCAGAAAGCAGGGTGAAGTTGTAGATAGTCTGGGACCTAAGCCAGGTTCAATTGCTCAAATCCAGAGACTGGAGTATGTTTTCCTGCCCTTAAAAAAAGACTGAAAATGCTTCAGTTAACTACGTCCTGAGGCTCTGCCTTACTTATGCCCCCTTATTTATGATAGTAGGAGAATGCAGATACAGCCCCAAATCCAGAACCAAGTTACCCACATGCTTGGTGATAGGATTCTCTTTTTAGATCACCACAGGGCTGGAGCCCAAACCCCAACATAAGGCTTGCTTCTTTCTGCACTAAGGATCCCTGAAGTACTGGATGGAGGCAACCACAGAATGACTACTGAGGGTGGAGTGAACCCAAAGAGAGTGAGAGCAAAACCAAGGAATAAAAAGAAATAGGACACTCCAATTCAACATAAGCCTATATACCAAAATTCCAAAACATATGCAGAAACTAGGAGAAACAGCCAATAAAATCTGCAGTTAAGAGATGATTAAAATCAATGCAAGCAACATAAAACTGAACTATATAAAAATAACTTTAATAGGTACAGACAGTCTCCCTGTACAATGGTTCAACTTATATGATTTTTCAACTTTAAGATGGTGCAAAACATACATACTCAGTAGAATCATACTTCAGACTTTGAAATGATATGTCATATGATACTCTTCTGATGCTGGGCGGCAACCATGAGCCACAGCTCCCCAGCAGACATGTGATCACAAGGGTAAATAACTGATATACTCATAACCATCCTGCATCCATACAACCATTTTGCTTTTCACATTCAGTACAGTATTCAATAAAGTACATGAGATATTCAACACTTTTTACAAGATAGGCTTTGTGTTTGACCATCTTACCTAACCGTAGGCTAATGTAAGTGTTCTGAGCACATTTACGGTGGGCTAGGCTAAGTTATGATGTTCAATGAGTTAGGTGTATTAAATGCATTTTTTACTTTTGATATTTTCAATTTGCCATACCTTTATCCAGGCATAACCCCACCATAGGTCAAGGAAAATTTCTATGTTTATGGTCCTCAAAAAGATCAAAGTAGTTATAATAACTATAAAAAGAACAAAAGCACTTGGTTACATCAGTGAACAAAACGCGGGCAGGGGGAACCCCTTGGGCAGGGGGAACCCCTTCCCTCACGGAGCTTCATTCTAGGAGGGGGAAAACACACATGGCATATCAGGATCCCTCCATGAAATCCATCACACACTCAAAGAGGGTGAATGTACATAGTTCAGTAACTCCTTATAGTTTATGATAAAGCACCCAAGGATAGCAACAGGAGGAAGTCATTACCAGAGGCTTGCAAAGAACAAAGCACAGCATTGCAGAGAGGCGAGAATCCAGAAGTCCCCATAAACTTAGAAAAAGACTGATTGTTAGAGCCATGGCAATAAGTATCCATAAAAACCATTTTAAACCAGTTCAAATGATTATCAAAAACTCAATTCAGGGTCACCTGGATGGCTCAGTCAGTTAAGTGTCTGTCTTCGGCTCACGTCATGATTCCCGAGTCCCACGTCCGGCTCCCTGCTCAGCGGAAAGTCTGCTTCACCCTCTCCCTTCACCCCTCCCCATGCTTATGCTCTGTCTCTCTCTCTCAAATAAATAAATAAACAAAATCTTTAAAAACAAACAAACAAACAAAAACTCAGTTTTGTGAACATGCTTTTGCAAGGCAATGACTCTCAGGACACCCAGTATGAAAGCCAACCAAACAGCAACAGACACTCTAGTGAACACACCTCTGAGAATGAACCAATCAACAACAGTCTTGCTGATTAACAATACAGTTGAAGACAACCCACTAGGGCCTCTGAAAGTCCAATCCCTCAACTCCTTGCTTCTTCGAAACCCTAGTAAGATCAGTAGTTTGCTTGGCTTGAGGACATTGTGCTGACCAGTCTAGTCTTCTTTGACAGAGGAATTAGGAAATAGGCACCCTGAACTCTCTCTTCCCCATACCCCATCTTTTTTTTTTTTTTTTTTAATGTCTCAGTTTTAATTTCTTTTTTTAAAATTATTTTTATTTATTTTTTTTTAATTTTTTATTTTTTATAAACATATGTTTTTATCCCCAGGGGTACAGGTCTGTGAATCACCAGGTTTACACACTTCACAGCACTCACCAAAGCACATCTTTTGATAGTGCCTTGTTGGCTAAACTCAGCTAAAAGCCAGAGAGCAAGAAAGATTTGTTGAAACTGCCCATAGATAGCAGCTTCTCAGGGCACAGAGCAAGGTGGATAAGGGTGAAGAATGGACCTCAAGGAGAAAAGGAAATCACAAGCCTAATAACAAACATAACAGATAAGTAAATTATATAATCAGAAGGAAACAGAACAAGAAAGTGAGGCTGTAAATATTGGGCAAAGGAGGGAGAAAAGATTGACTTTCAAACAGGGTCTTCAGAGTAGACATCACCAAGAGTCCCATCTGAACAAAGACTTGAGAGAGGTGAGGGAATTAGCCATTCATATTTGGGGAAAAAATAGTCCAGGAAGCAGGAACAGCTTGGGCAAAGGCCCTATAGCAAGAGTATGCCTGACAAGCTCAAAAACAGTGTGGCTGGAGTAGCATGAGAGAGAAGGAACAGAGTAAGAAATAACCTAAGAGATGGAATGGGGAACAAAATCATGCAGGTCATCAGAGGCCACTGAAAAGATTTGGGCTTTGTATTAGTTGGGTAGCACTGCCATATCGAAGTACCACACACTGGTTGGTTTCATCAATGGAAGTGTATGTTCTCACAGTTCCGGAGGCTAGAAGTCCAAGATCACCGTGTCAGCAGAGTTGGTTTCTTCTAAAACCCTCTCCTTGGCCTGCAGAGGGTTGCCTTCTCTGCGTGTTTACACAGTCATTGTTCAGCTTTGGCTCTGTGTTATCTGTGTCCTAATCTCCTCTTCTTATAAGAAACCAATCAAATTAGATTAGGACCCAGCCATATCACCTGATTTTACTTTACTACTTTAAAAGCCCTAACTTCGAAGAGAGAAACACTCTGGGATACTTCAAGGATACTTCTGGGATACTTGTAGATCTGACTTCGATCTAGTCGGATACTTCAAATATGAATTTGGAAGGACATAATTCAACCTGTAACAGGTTTTACTCTGAATATGGGGAGCTGCTGGGTAGTTTTGAACAGATGAGTGGCATAATTTGATTTATATTGTAAATTTCCCCTCTGATCGCTGTTTGGAGCTTAGGCTGAAGTGAAATGAAGATAAGACTGAGAGCACAGAGGCTGATTAAAAGGCTAGTTCAATAATTCAAGTAGAATGTAATGGTGACTTGGTTCAGAGTAATAACAGTAGAGGTGATAAGAAGAGTCAGATTCAGGATACATTTCTAAGGTAGTAAATGGGATTTCCTGGTGATTGGGATATGGAATTCGAGAGAAAGTGTGGCATCAAGCATGATGCCAAGACTTTTGGCCCAAGAAGCTGGAAGAATGGAACTGCTACCACTGACATTGGGTAGATACAAAAAGAATGGCCTTGTGGAGGAAGACATAAGAGTTTGTTTTAGAGACATATAAAGTCTGAGATGACTGCTAGACATTCAAGAGGAGATAGCAATAGCTGTTGAATATATAGGTCTGGAGTCCAGGAAGGAGGTCTGGATTGGAGAAATAAATGTAAGTCATCAGAACATACATGATATTTAAAGCCGTGAGACTAGATGAGGTCAACAATGGAGGGACTGCAGAAGAGAGGAGACCAACAGTTGGGCCCTAGATCACGCCAACATTAAGGGTTAAAAGGAAAGGAGGAACATGCAAAGGAAACTGAGAAGCAGCAGTCAGTGAAGTACACAGAAGATGAAGAGAGTACCAGGTCCTTGAAAACTAATGAGGACAGTTTGTCAAGGGGAAGAAGAAGCTACTGTGTGAAATGCTACTGAAAGTCAATGTTCAGATTATTATTAATATGAGCAAGACCCTTTGATTTAGTCCTGTAGCTCTTGCATGTCTGTTCTATTTATTCACTTTTTTCTCTTTCTGTTCCAGTTTGAGTAATTTCTATCAGCCTATCTTTAAAGTTCACAAATTTTTTCCTTAACTGTTTTGAGTTTATGGACAAGCCCACCAAAGGAGTTCTTCATCTCTGTTACTATTTTCTGTGTATGTATTTCCACCAATTCTTTTCCTATTGTTTCCTTCTCTAACCTGGATTTAGCCATCTTTTGATGCATGCTGTCCACCTTTTTCATTATAGCCCTTAACCTATTACTCACAGCTATTTCAAATTTCCTATCTCATAGTCCCAACCTCTGTTCTCTGTGTCATATGTGAATCTGGTTCTGTTAAACACTTTGACTCCTGTGTGTGTGTGTGTGTGTGTGTGTGTGTTCTTGTTTCTTTGCCTTGTTATTTTTTGTTGAAAGCCGGACATCTTCTGTAGGTCAGTAGACTCTAAGGCTACTAGTTGTATTGTCCACATAGAGGTGCACATTTTGTTGAAAGCCAGACATCTTCTGTAGGTCAGTAGACTCTAAGGCTACTAGTTGTATTGTCCACATAGAAGTGCACATTTCCTTCTCCGAAGTGTTTAATGTGATCAGTCTAGTCAGGGCTTGAGCTGAATTTGGGATTTCTTGTTGTTACAGTTACCTTCAGTGCACCATGATCTTTAAATTCCTCTCATATTATCTGGTGTTTCAGTGGGTGCTGAATTGTAAAAGGTTTGTTCCTAAATGTGTCTGTTCCACACAGCTTAACATCTTCCCTTTTCACTGCACCTTGGTACTTTACTTGTTAATTGCACAAACACGGTCTTATTTAATAGTACAGTTGGCTTTTTTCAGCCTGGTTTGGGAGCCAGAGGAAGAATATCCCAGTTGTCCTGCTCAATCTTCAGTCTTATGCAGGCACCATGTCCCCTGGATTTCCAGGACAAAGCCATTTCAGTGATCCTGTCCGACCCTCAGTTGTGGAGAGGACAGTGTAATGACTTACGGCTTTGTTCCACGTGAGATACAGGGGAGAAGGACGTTGTGCCTTTCTTACAGGGGTACCTGTTCCCCTACCCTGGTCTGCACCATGCTGGAGGTTTTCTTGGGATTCTCATCCTACCCTCAATTCTTTTTATGAGCACCATGAGGTCCGTGAAGAAGAGCCCTGAAGTTAATTCCTCTTGTGCCTGTGGCCCCTGAGGCTATATATTCTGTAACCAGACCACAATTCAGCCTTTAGCAATTTGTTAAAAATCTTAACCAGATTTTACATACCAGTGGCTCTGCCCCTATAAACAAGTTTGACTTGTTTGACTTTCACTGCTTTTGGGAAGCACTGTCTTTCTTTAGATTTATGGTTGGTTGATTGCTCTGTGATTTTATTGCTCTGATGGGTTCAAGAAAAGCCGTGAATTTTTATATTGGTATTTCTGTGGTTGTTAGAATAAGAATGATGTTTTTTCCAGCTTCCTATATCCTACACAGAATCCAGAAGTCCTGTGTCATTAGTCTTTTTTTTTTAAAGATTTTATTTATTTATTTGACAGATAGAAATCACAAGTAGGCAGAGAGAGAGGAGGAAGCAGGCTCCCTGCTGAGCAGAGAGCCTGATATGGGGCTTGATCCCAGGACCCTGAGATCATGACCCGAGCTGAAGGCAGAGGCTTTAACCCACTGAGCCACCCAGGCGCCCCAGTCATTAGTCTTTAACTGTGTGACTTCAGGCAAGTTTTTTATTCTCTCTGGACCCTCAGTTGTGGAGAGGACAGTGTAATGACTTACGGCTTTGTGTCAGTGTTAGAAAATCTCTAAAGTCCCTTCCAACACTCATATCCATGGCTTTTTTAAAAAAGATTTTATTTATGTATTTGACAGACAGAGATCACAAGCAGGCAGAGAGGCAGGCAGGGGGTGGGGGGAAGCAAACTCCCTTCTGAGCAGAGAGCCCGATGTGGGGCTCAATCCCAGGACCCTGAGATCATGACCTGAGCTGAAGGCAGAGACTTAACCCACTGAGTCACCCCAGCACCCCAATTCATGGCTTTAATAAACAAGACAACTTCTAGAGAAATGACAGTTAAATACTTACCTCATTGTTCCCTATCAGAGCTGCATCAGCTAACTGTATAGAAAGTAATAAAATATAAGACAATTCAAACTCAGATTCTACATAATAATTTCTATCAGCAGTAGACCTAAAATTATAATATGGCCTGACTTCCTAGATCACCCTCCATTCATTAGCTCCAAGACAGCAAACCAGTTTCAATTCAATGCGTAGCACAGGGATTCTGGAACTCATTTTCCCCTTAGTTAATTGTCATCTCTAATAATTATTTTCTTTAATGCTGAACTCTGTGGTTCCTTTAACACATTCTTGGATGGTTCCACTAATCTCTCCTGTTCCCTTCTTCCCATGATCTTTGGCAACTCCGAAAAAGCCTAGAAGTTATTCCTACCAGAAAGTATTTGTGTCTCCCTGATTTTACTGCTTAGATTGTGGAGTACTTTGTCTTGAGGGTAACTGTTGGAAAGGCATGAAGGGTAAAAGTCCCATGTACCAAATCCACTAATTGCACAGCCTGAGTCCAACATCACTAGGGGAAGTCTAAAAGGTGGTCTTTTTCTCCTCAGATATTGCAGCTTGAACAAAAAAGAATTTTTAAATCCACAAACTGGTCCAGCCAGAAAACAGCTTCCCAAACCGTTCCCAAACCGTTGACTATTGCGTGGCAATATACACATGGCATTGATGAATCCTTGGCCTGGCCTTGCCTCCAAGTCTCATACAATTGATTACTGGATTTTACAGACCAGAGTTGGCTACTACATAGAAGCCATCATCTTGGGCTCTGGAGAGCTTTGCCTCATGCCTGTCCAGCTGCTCCTTTTCTATTTATTCTTATGTCTTACTCAAACCCCTTCTCTTTTGTAATTGATGACTTTCCAGCCTTAATGTTTAGCCAGAGGAATTAACAGATAACCCAAGGCAATGATTTCACTGCTAAGGACTCAAAACACTACCATTACAGAATTTTATGGTTTCTCCTTTCTAGATTCCATTCCAATGGAGTGTGAAATCCAATGGTTGTTAGATGGCAGGAAACTGAACTGGGCTCAGGACTCTGGACAGAGTGACAGTTTGTTGGCACCACTTTGCTACCTAGAGAATAAGGGAGCCACACACTTCCCCTTTAGAGAGGCCTCAGTGAAGACAAGTTTTATAAAATGCCTTGACATTCAATTGGTTTGGCTTTTTCCCTCAAACAGGCCATTATGTGCCGAAACAATGTTTCCTTTCTTTTGATTTATAGAACTTGTTTAAGATTTATAAATTTCCTGGACCAAAATTCTGTGACCTATTTAAGCTTTTTATATCTTTCCTTTACTGTCTCCACCCCTTGGCTTTCAGTCTTCTCTTCTCCCAAATTTACATCTGACAAGCTAAAGATGGTAGCTCTCCCATGGTAGAAGTCTCTCCACCAAAGAAAGTAGACCAGTGAAACACTGAGATACCAATGAACTTTATTTCAACTTAGGATAGACATAGTAAATATTTAGTTAGTCTGATCCGTAATGTAGACTCCAGGATATACTCTTTCATGTGACACCCCCCCACCATGACCCCTAGAACATTCTCTCAAGATACAGCCAGAGTGAATGAGAGGAAGAGGATCAGATCTCACACACATTTCCCAACAGAAGTATAGGAAGGGGTGTTTCCTGAACACTTAATCTTGAAAGATGCAGAGCAGTGCCCTTGCTAGGATGAGACTAGAAATACAAAGAAGAGAGAAAAGGAACAGGAAGGAGCAAAAGAAAAAGAAAAAAAAAGTATTTTTGAATACCTCCTATGTGCCTGATAGTGCAATGCACTGACCTTCACCATCAAGAGACAGAGCAAAACTTAGAAGTCAGGCATATTGCTTCAAACCTTGGCTCTGCCTTCCATCAGCTGTGACAACTTGGGCAAGCTACCCAATGAGTTTGTGTCTCAGTTTCCTCACCTTAGAGAGTTGATGTAAGGATTCAATGAAGTAGTATCAGTTAAGACCATAGAACAGTGTCTGATAGAGTAAACAACCAACATATGCTGGCTATTATTGCCAATCATCACATTTAGTCAAATAATTTATCACAGAATCAAGACAGAACATGGGCTGCTCATTCACACACTTATTCAATAAATATTTATTGGACATACTTTTTATTACACAGTCTCTCTTCTAAGTGTTGGGTTTACAGCAGTGATCCAAACAGACGAAGCCCCTGGTTATAAGCAGCTTTTGATCTCGCGCCCTTGGAAGCTGACTCCTTGGAAGAGAAATGCTTATATATTCTTTTGTGAGAGAGTTTTGTGTGAAAGAGAGGGGAAACTGAAGATAGGTTTGAGAATCAACGTAAGATTAAAGCATTCGGTCATTTATGAAATACAGTAGTTAACACACAGTTAGTAGGTTACTTTTTCAATTACAGCCCCTGATTTACAAACTCTTGGTTTACTGAGATATCTGAAAGGCCAACTTACCTTGTCAAGACTACAGAGTGATTTCTGTCCTGTTGCTCTATCTGATTCTGCCTTCACTTTTGTCCTTTGAGACCTGATTCTTTTCCTTCTTATTGATGGTGTGAGTCACCCCATATCCTTTCAGTCTTCCCCCTACCCTTCTAGGTTAACAAGAATTAGTTCTATTACTTATGGTCAAAAATCTCAGCTGATAAATCTTCAACAACTAAAAAAAGTGTTGAGGTCTCCCCATGCCTTACAGGAGTGAGGGGGAGACCAGAGATGAAACTAGAGGCAGAAATATGAAGTCTTTATAGGTATTAAAATGAATCCTAAGATTTATCTGAAGAAAAACAGAAAACCACTAAATAGTTTTAAATTTTTTTTTAATTTTTTTTTAAGATTTTATTTATTTATTTGACAGAGAGAAATCACAAGTAGACAGAGAGGCAGGCAGAGAGAGAGGAAGGGAAGTAGGCTCCCTGCTGAGCAGAGAGCCCGATGCAGGACTCGATCCCAGGACCCTGAGATCATGATCTGAGCTTCCGACTCAGATTGGAGTTATACATGAACTTCTTGGGTCTCTAGCTTGCAGAGGACAGATTGCCAGATTTGGGGGTTTCTCAGCCTCCTCTCAGTGGTAGTGGTTTTCTACCACTAAATAGTTTTAAACATGAGTGAATTAGGATTCTCCAGCAAAACAGAACCAATAGGCGGTAGATAAATGATAGATAGATGGATGATAGGTAGATAGGTAGATAGATAGAGAGATAGATAGGAACTTATTATGAGGAATTGGCTCATGAAATGAAGGAGGCTGAGAAACCCCAAAATCTGGCAATCTGTCCTCTGCAAGCTAGAGACCCAAGAAGTTCATGTATAACTCCAATCTGAGTCTGAAGGCCTCAGAACCAGGAGCACCAATGGTCTGAGTCCTAGTCCAGGGGCAGGAAAAGACTGATATCCCAGCTCAACACTTAAGCAAAGAGAGCAAATTAATTCTTACTCAGACTTCTATTCATGTTCTTGTTGGATTGGATGAGGCCTACCCACATTTGGGAGGGCACTCCACTTTACTCAGTCTACCAACACAAATGTTAATATCATCCAAAACATTCATACAGATACACTCAGAATATAATATTTTACCAAATATCTGGGCACCCTGTCAAGTTGATATGTTAAATGAATCATCACGATAAGGGAGACATCAAAGATGGACTCAGAATTTCTCTTTGGAAGTACTTAGTGATGACAACCTGATTCAAAGAGAACAATCAGAGAGCAAGCACTCTGCTTATTAAGATGTGTGTGTGTGTGTGTGTGTGTGTGAGAGAGAGAGAGAGAGAGAGAGAGAGAGCGCGTTCTAGTTCTGGGGATGATATTCAGAAAAAGCTAGAGGTTTCTAGAATATACCCATGGAGGCAGTTGTGAACATGTGACTCTTGACTGCCTGCTGTGGGAGGGTAATTGACACCTAGCCCCAAGTGTTGTGTTCTGAATCTATTAATCTGTTACCATGTTCAAACTAAGGCCATGCTTCCCATGATCACTCTCCATCAATAACAGAGTAAAGCAAGGACACTAATGCAGACCCATTCTGGCAAGACATGGGACAGGATAGCAGCTTTGACTTACAGACCCCTCATCACCTGACAGAAACTTTCTTAGAACTACAGACTGAGACTCTTTCTAGACAACCTTTCTCCCTTCCCTTTCCTTCAGAGGGATCAGACCAGTATGTCTGCCTGAAGGTTCTCCTCATCTCCTTCAGCTCCTTCTCCTTTCCCAGTAAATTCCTTTCACATCTCACCTGTGTCTCGGCATATGCCTCTCAGAGGATGCAAACTAATACAACTCAGAGACATATCAGAGTACCATTTTGGAAAGATTACTGTGGAGGCAATGAGAGAATGGATTGGAGGAGTATCGGAGGATCTGGGAAGACCAGAGAAGAGGTAATATCAAAAAACCAGGCAAAAGTTAGTGCTGCCTGTACCAGGTTCACATTAAGCAAACAGATACCAGATTTTATGAGGGGTTTCAAGTTTCAGTTCATACCTGCCTATTTCTGGAGATAGGACTCCTTACATCCTACCAGAGTATGTCAAAGAAGGAGAAAGTGTATTTAGAGGGCTTCTGTACCTGCAGCTAAACCAGATTAGTGAAAACAGCCACCAGTCCATGGAATCTAGGATGGTTTCCCTCCACCAGTTTTAGAATATTCAACAATTCAGGTCATGTTCAAGTTTCCAGCATTATGAGATTTTTTTCAATGATAGGGATAATAGCACTGATATCTGGGCCACTATAACCAGAAAGGGGTCAGCATTTCTTCTGCTAACACTGTATTTCCAGAGCCATAAAATTTACAACTTGCTGTAACATGGCATGCAAAATCAGCCACAAAAATTTTCTAAATTTCCCGCAAAGACTCCATCACTCCATTCTTAAAAAGCAAAAATCAAACATGTAAGAAAAAGTTCGTTTAGAACTCACTTAATTTAAAATGGTGACTTTTATTATACAATCAAACTTGGTGGATGAAAATCTTCATGTGAAGAAGCAGGAGTTTTCTAGAGGTATCCAATCAGAGAGTCACTTAAAAATGTGCATTTGGGGCGCCTGGGTGGCTCAGTGGGTTAAGGCATCTGCCTTGGGCTCAGGTCATGATCCCAGAGTCCTGGGATCAAGTCCCCCTCCAGGCTCCTTGTTCAGCAGGGACTCTGCCTCTGCCTGCTGTTTGCTCTCCTTGCTTGTGCTCACTCTCTTGTGCTCTCTCTCTGACAAATAAATAAAATCTTAAATAAATAAATAAATAAATAAAAGATTCTCTCCTCCTCCTCCCTCCACCCCTCCCCTCATATTCTCTCTCTCTCTCTCTGAGAAAAAAAAAAAAGTTCACTTTCCTGATGAATGGGAAGCCATCCAACTAAAGGTTTCAGTAGCACCTTGATGACACAACAAGGGAAACCTCTCACACTGAGCATTGGAGCAAGGACCCTGGAGGAAGCTGGAGGGGGGGGTCTGGGGGGGTTGCTTCCACAGGGAGGTAGAATAGGTGTTGCCATTCCCTCAAGTTCCTTGAGACCACCGACAGGCATGAAGTATGGTGAACAAAGCCCGAGGAATGGAGACTACCTTCAAAAGTGCTTCCTGGGAGATTTAAGGGACAATAAGAAAATAATTTGCTGGTTTCTAAATCAGCTGACCGCGCTTTTGATCATTCAGATGGGACAGTACTGCCTGGAAAGGATCAATCCTTTTTTGTTTGTTTGTTTGTTTGTTCTAAAGACTGACACAGATCCCAATCAAAGGAGGTGTTCTTTCAATAAAGGAAATTCCAGAGAGGATGCCTAGGCTTAATTAAAATATAACGTTGTTTCAAGGGCTCTTCTTTCCCTTGCAAAAGGAAATGCACTCTCTGAAGAGGCATGTGCCAGCACTGGTGAGATAGGATTCTTCAACAAGTAAGGATCTGTCTACATTCAGGACAGCAGCTTAGGGAAGCCTTCAAGGGAATCGTGCCTGGAGTCCCATCTGACTTAACTCCTCATCACAGTCCTTCATCACAACATAATGAGTGTTATTACTTCCTCATGTGGCCTGTGGGCTTCGTTAATTAAAGAATGGAAAGGTAAGCCGTTCCAACCATTTGCTTTTAATTAATCAAAAGATGTGTTTTCCATCTTCAAGTTGCTGGGCAGCAAGTAAAGTATTTAGTCTGCCTTCCAATACCCAGAAGAGTTCAGTGAAAAAACTCAGCTGCTGGTTTGAGATTATGTAGACAACATAGTAGGTGACTGGCTGTCTTTTTCTTTGTAAAATTTTAATCAACTGTACTGGCCAGACGACTGCCTATAATATGTAGTATCTGAAGAAAAATTAAAGGTTGTCCCATATCATCTCATCAGTATAAATAGAACCTCCCTAAAGGAAAGATCCATATCTTAAACTTTGTGGGTACTAGGTAATCAGGAGTCATTTAACGCAAGAAAATTACTGGAACATTCATTGGGTGCCTGTTATGCCAAAAACTCAGGCTCTTTTTGTTAAACTATGCTGCCTTCCTGTTCACTTGATTTACTGAAACTTCTAGCAGTAGGGTCCTTCTTCCACATTAAAACATCCTCTACGCTTTAAGGGAAATATATTACCTGGAAGGAAAGCACGTCGACATTAACGAGCATCACACGTTAGCAAAGGCAGCACTTCAGACCATGAGCAGAGCACTAGTGTGTTTCCTTTTGGAAGAAACTTAGGAAAAGGCTGGAACGTGGTGGCAAGTAGGTTTTAGCCAGTGTGCCAGCCCTCCACAATTAATGTTGGCTGCTGCCCAGAGCTCTGTTTTGAGAAGGAGTCTGGAGGCAGAGAGTCTAAGCTTTGTAGGAAAAAGAACTGCAGTTGCTCAGTGAGGTCTCTTTTGCTGGAGGCTTGATAGTGAAGAGCTGCAGAGTTCAGCTAAGAAAGCCTAGAAACAAGTAGAGGCATCAAGTGAAAATTGTCCCATCTCTTATTCAAAACCCCCATTTTTTTTTTTAAAGATTTTATTTATTGATTTGACAGAGAGACAGCACAGGGCAGGGGAGAGGAAGGCAGAGGGAGAGGGAGAAGCAGGCTCCCTGCTGAGCAGAGGGCCCAACGTGAGGCCTCAATCCCAGGACTCTGGCATCATGACCTGAGCCAAAGGCAGATGCTTATGAGTCACCCAGGTGCCCCCCCAAACCCAAATCTTATAAGTTTACCTCTGTAAGAGAATGTCTCAAAAGGGAGGGAGGGAACAGAAGACCAGAAAACCTCTACCATTCACTCTTTACAGATTCACTTTTCCATTAGAGATATCTTCATACCACAGTGGCCCATGAGAAGTCAGGTCATGCTCCTATCCACTTAATACTTTGGCTCCTGTGTAGACATGTGGGCCTTCCCTCAATAGCCCATAGCATTACTGAAATAGTTGGTTTATTCAAAGAAGTCATCCCTGAGAGTTCCTGGATGCTAATAAATATATAGAACAGAGACTTCTTAAACCTTCTGATGTCCTGGCAGCTGGGTTTTTGCCAGGGTCTTGGGTTTCTGCCCATGGGTCTTGTCCCCGTGCTTTAACTAAACCACCATTTTGCACCAAAGACATCTCGAGAATTCTTTCTTGGCTGTCAGCTTCAAAGTCTCACATCATCTCATTTGACACCCAAATGTGAGTCTTTACATCTGGACTCTGGTGCAAACTTGGACACCATTGGAAACACTGGTCATTTTACCAAGGTTTTGACTGGAATGTCATATTTGAGAGACATGCATAGACTCAGATATGACCAAACAGCTTTAAGGAACTAAGGTTAACTTTAGGAAACCTGGAGTCATAAACCCCTTGGCAATGTTGCCCTGATACCTTGGTTACAGAGTTCCCAGCAGCCTCACCAGCGCCAAGATTCCTTCACTGCCATAACTTCCAGCTAATGGATGATCCTTTCTAATCAAGGAGGTTCATAGGTTGACAGTGTTGGATTTAGCTGCCTTCCGCTTTTGTAACTCCCCTATACATTCCCCAACTGACCAGTATTGACCCATAGGTAGGGACATCTCTACGCCCTTGTTCAGCAGGAAGACGTTACTGAAGATAAGACCTTCCACCTTCAAGATTTAAGGGTCAAAATTGTTCAGTGGGGAAACGAGTGAACAGAAGGCTGGCAGAAGGCAAAGCAGAAGCTGACACCCTGCACCCTGCCCGCCCCCCACACACCCCCACTCCTGTGACATTCTTCCAGGAACCTCCCAGCTATATTAATGTTAATATCTTGCTGGAGGGGAAAAACCACCTTGACAATGGCAAAGCCTCAGGTATCTTGTACGTACTCTTTAGCATATGAAAGTTTTCTTAAAACCTCCCTTTTCCCTTACCTCACCCAACCCCACAGAATATAATCAGCTACCCTGTATAATCAGCAGCTGTTTCTGCACACAGGTCCGGTGCCCCGTGCTTTAATAGACAACCATTTTCCACCAAGGCGGGGGAAAAAACCTCTTTATGGCCTGGAAACCTTTGGCACTTTGGTGAAGTCTGCAGAACCCCCCCCCCCAACCACCACCAACGAATAACATTTTTGCTTTGGGTTTTGTTTTGTTTTATTTTTAATTAATTAACTTTTGAGTACAGTTGACACACAATGTTACATTAGTTTCAGGTGTACAACATAGTGATTCAACCTCTGTGTATGTTATGCTATGCTCACCACAAGCGCAGCTACCATCTGTCACCACACAATGCTATTACAATACCACTGATTGTATCCCCTGTGCTGCACCTTTCATTCCCATGACTTACTCATTCCATACCTGGCAGCCTGTATCTCCTATACCCCTTCATTCATTTCACCCACCCACCCCCACCCTCACTCCCTTTCCTTCCGGCAACCATCAATTTGTTTGTATTTATAGGTCTGATTCCGCTTTTTATTTCTTTGTTTATTCATTTGTTTTGCTTTTTAGATTCCACATATGAGTGAAATCATATGGTATTTGTCTTTCTCAATCTGACTTATTTCACTCACCATAATACCCTCTAGGTCCATCCAGGTTCAGACCAATGTTTTTAAATGGGTAAAATAAAAGATTAGAAAGGAAACTTGTAATATTTAAACAGAGCAAAATATTAAAATAAAATATAATCTAATAAAATATGGGCTTCTCTATTAATATATTAAAAAACAAGACAATGCATTTAAAGTACAGGCAAGTTAAAGTTAAATTTTATTTTTTAATGACATTGCAGTGTGAAGCCTGTAGATCTTAATTTGACTTGGAACGTTAAACTTTGAGGCGGTCCTTATCTTATCTCCTTCCACATATTCATAAGAAATAAGAGAAAGCAGCACCGATGTCCAGATCAGCAGGATCAGTACACCATCCTCTGTGTTTGGTGGTTGAATGATCACTAGCTGCCCCGTTGTTGGCCAGATATATCAACTGACTGTTCACAGATCCTATGCAATCTACCAATAAATGTAATAAAAATCACTATTTCAAAGTGGTGACGAGCATAAAAATTATTTAGAGATGTCTGAAACTATAAGGGATATCAAAATACCTGTGATTTTTATTGGTGAAAAAGCCATTGACAGAGTCTAAACTTCTGAGGTTTGTTGTAGACCTGACTTTTCATCCTTTCTGCCTTAACATTTTTCTTTGTGACCTTGCAATTACTCTCGCAAAATGCAGAATGTTCTTTCTCACCCTAGGCTTTGGACTCGGCCATGTGACTTACTTGGGCCAAAGCGATATAGGCAGAAGGGTGTGACTGTATGCCAGTTCTGAGTCTAAGCCTTAAGAAGCCTCATGTGTTTTCATTGCTTAATGCATTCTCCAAAACCATGGGAAGGTCCAGGCTAACCCACTGTCTAAGAAGAATAAAAGACACTTGGCATAGAACTGCCTAGCCAACCTACAAAACTTCAGCAAAAAGCAGAATCAACCCACTGAGCCCACTCTAAATTAGACAACCCATTAATACATCAGGAAGATCTAACTTAAGATCAGAAGAGCTAATCCAGATGACCTATCAATGCATGAAAAGTAAGTGTTTGTTAATGTATGTCATTGAGATGTTTTATGATTGTTGTGAAGCAATAACTGATAAACTATATTCATAATTTAAAGAAATGTGAAATTTTAGTTAGATCTTGTGTGATTTAGTTAGAAGTTAATAAACATTAATATGTAGTGTTTTCTTTCCTTTTTTAAAAAAGATTTTATTTATTTATTTATTTATTTGAGAGGGAGAGAGAGACAGAGCATGAGAGGAGGGGGAGGGGCAGCGAGTGAGGGAGAAACCAATTCCTCAGCGAGCAAGGAACACCTCATATGGGGCTTGACCCCAGGACCCCAGGATCATGACCTGAGCCAAAGGCAGACACTTAACCAATTGAGCCACCCAGGCATTTCAATGTGTAGTATTTTCTAATTCAAGTTCACAAATCCTTCTAAAGCAGACAGGGCACCCACAGCACAATTTTCAGGTTCTGCTAAGATAACTGAGATTCCAGAACTGTGCCAAAATAGTAATGCTGAAGCCTAAGGAAGATATAAAAATAAGTATAACAATAATCCTAAGAAAGATGAAAAATAGTATGACAGCAACAACAAAAAAATTAATTAAAACTACATTGTTAATGTTTTGTAGTAGATTTAAATTTATTTATAAAAGTTTTAAAATTATTGTTTACGTTTTTACATTTATGTTAGACATGTAAGTTAAATTGAGCATTAAACAGAGTCTAATTTTATGGCTACTACTGTCTACATTAAAAAGAGAAGCAAACACAAAAACTCTGAGCATTAAAAATCTATCACTACTTTTCTCTGTGTTTAAGCCCAATTATTCTCAGTCCTCCTTTTTCTGAATACTGATGGGGTAGAGTTGAGGGAGACCCTCTCCCTTCAATTCAAACATTCACCTCTATCTCTGGTCTAGGAGCAATGAACAGGTGTAATCATTACTGTTAGTTAAATTCTTACCCTCAAAACACAAGGATATCACCTCATTCTCATGTCTCATGGTACAGTTTTAAAGTCTGGGCTATCTGTTTTAAAAATCACTATGTGGGGTGCCTGGGTGGCTCAGTTGGTTAAGCGACTGCCTTCAGCTCAGGTCATGATCCCGGAGTCCCGGGATCAAGTTCCACATCAGGCTCCCAGCTCCATGGGGAGTCTGCTTCTCCCTCTGACCTTCTCCCCTCTCATGCTCTCTCTCTCAAATAAATAAATAAATAATCTTTTGAAAAAAAAAAGTAAAAAATAAAAATCACTATGTGTGATGATTAATTGTATGTGTCACCTTGGCTGGCCAGAGGGTGCCCAAATTAAATATTATCTTGGGGTGTATCTGTGAGGGTGTTTCCAAAAAGTTTAGCATTTGAATCAGTAGACTCAGTAAGACAGATTGCCCTCCACAAGGGTGAGCATTATCCAACCCATGAGGGCCTGAGTATAACAAACTGTGTGTGGAAGAAGGAGGAATTTACTTCATTTGCCCCTTTTTTCCTGCCTTGCTGATTGAGTTGGGTTATCTCATTACATCTTCTCTATCAGACTAGACACTACACTATAGACTACCCTGTTTTAAGCCTTCAGACTGAATTACACCACTGGCTTTCCTGGGTATCCAGCTCATGGGACTTCTTGGCCTCCATAATTGTGTGAGCCAATTTCTCACAATATATACATATATACATATCCTACTCTTTCTCTAGAGAACCTTGATTAATACACTATGTATAGAGCACCAACAGAAAGGCACAGTCAGTTCTATACTAAGATCAGTTTATATTATATCATTTCTATCAGCTTAATTTGATGCAAAGATCAGGCGTCTATGAGAGCATATATGCTGGAACCAAAAGACATGCATGTCCTAAGTGTAATCAGTAATTTTCAGGAATAAGACAGCTTAAATCCAAGTTTAGGGATAAATTATCTAACTTTTCTGGATCCCTCTACAAGCACATGCAAATAATATTACCAACAGAAATTTTAACATCTTTGCCCAAACTTCCATTGCTCTTTGTCAAATAAGAACTGGGAAAAGATTGAAACATCTGGTTAGAAGTATCCATGAACTAACAAGAAAATAAGTCATAGTTAGGCCAAAACAAAGTGAAAGTAGGAATACAAAAAGTTAAGGAGAGCACAATAAACATCTTTTACCTTGAAAACATTTACCAGATCAACTGATCTGAGCATTAGCTGTCAAAAACTCACAGGACTTAGAAGACAGGAAACATGCCCTAGAGCTTTCCCAATGTAGGTCATATAATGGAAGACCTTATTTACAAAGTGAAGATACCCAAGGGCCTGCTCTCTCAGTGTAAGGATAAAATATAAACAAGAAGCCCCATTTCAAAGCACTGAAGAGAAAATACCTTCCAACATTGGTGCTAAATAGAGGGATGGGGAGAAGAAAAAAAATTCGCCTTGAGAACTCCTCCCCATAAACCAGCCCTTGTATATAATTGAGCCTAAATTTATATCAACTGAATGGTCTAAAGAACCTTAAAGTAAGAATTTAGTTGACAGGGGACCAGGGTCTTAGTGCCCTCAAGTATATGGTAGAAACAAATGCAAATTTACATGAAAGAGCCTCAGAGAATTCCAGTCTAGAAAAAATGAGAAACTCTCAAGCAAAACAAAACAAAACCCAAACAAAACAAAGCACACAAAAGGAATTATTAGCAAGAGCCAAAAGAAAGCACAAAGAGCAGAATCAGATTCCCAGTGACTGCAGATACTGGAATCATAAAAATCACAATATGAAATAAATATGTTTGATCATTTCATTTAATAGAGGAGAGTCTGGATAATGGGGTTAAGAAGTAAGTAGATTTTTAAAAGAATAAAATAGAACTTCTGGAGGTGAAAAATGCACTAATTGAAATTAGAAAGACAATAGATGGTTTCAACAACATATAAGACATAGCTACAGAAGGAATTAATACATTGGAAAATGCAACTAAGGAAATCATCTAAAATTTAACCTCAGAGAAAAGAGCTAGAAAAGATGAAAAAACAGATTAAAGTACATAGATGATATAATGAAAAACCAATTTTTTTAATATTGAAAGAAAGCTCATAGCACTTATTGTTATTCAGATATGTGGAAAGATAAAAAAATATCCCGGGCCATTCAAGGTCTAGAAGAATGGTCACACTATGACTCACATAGAGGGAAGGTTATCAATAAAATACTCAAAAAGAAAAAACATTCAAGAGATGTTGTATTAAGATATATGCAGTAAAGTTATTTTAAAGTCTTAGTTGAGAAAAAAAATATTCTACTGAGAAGTTCAACGGCTACACACTTTATTTGAATTCCATAAATTTTTAAAGGAATTTAAAGTGTGCAATGAAACAACCATCAATACACCCACAAATTTTAATATTCTAGAGACCAACATTAGGCACTAATCAGGCCACTGATTGACTTCAGAATAGGTAAATACTATGAATTTTAACTATGAGATAAATTTATAGTAAGATGAATAAATATCTTACTAGAGTTTTATTATTTAAAACAGTTACATTTGAAGAAAAATATATATATATATATGCTTAATGACCCCTAATTAAATTTTTAGATAATATCAAAATGATGACATCAGGGTAGAGAAAGTCAGGAAGAGAGTTTTAAGAGCATAAGCATACACAGACTTTTCATATTGCAAGACTTACGCATATTGCAAGACTTAAGTAAAAGGCATTAAAAAGAAACAGAAAAAGTGGAGCAAATGAAAATGACAAGCAAAGCAATAAAGACAGACCCAATATATCAATAATTGCAGTAAGTGTAAATGGACTAAAATTGCCAGCTCAAAGTTTGAAATTGTCAGAATGGAGTATGTGTGTGTATGTGCACACACATGCATTGTGTGTGTGTGTGTGTGTGTGTGTGTGTACAAGGGAAGCAAGTGCAAAAATGAACTATTGGGACTTCATCAAGATAAAATCTTCTGCACAGCAAAGGAAACAATCAACAAAACTAAAAGGCAATCTTCAGAATGGGAGAATATATTTGCAAATATCATATCTGAAAAAGGGTTAGTATCCAAAACCTATAAAGAATTTATCAAACTCAATACCCAAGAAACCATAATCCAATTAAGAAATGGGCAGAAGGGACGCCTGGGTGGCTCAGTTGGTTAAGCAGCTGCCTTCGGCTCAGGTCATGATCCCAGGGTCCTGGGATTGAGCCCCACATCAGGCTCCTTGCTCAGCAGAGAGCCTGCTTTCCCTCTGCCTCTGCCTGCCTCTCTGTCTGCCTGAGCTCACTCTCTCTCTCTCCCTCTGTCTCTGACAAATAAATAAAAAATCTTTAAAAAAAAAAAAAAAAAGAAAGAAAGAAATGGGCAGAAGACATGAACCGCCATTTTTCCAAAGAAGACATCCAGATGGCCAAGAGATACATGGAAAGATACTTTAAAAAAAAATTTTTTTAAGATTTTATTTATTTATTTGAGAGAGAGACAGTGAGAGAGAGCATGAGCGAGGAGAAGGTCAGAGGGAGAAGCAGACTCCCCATGGAGCTGGGAGCCTGATATGGGACTCAATCCTGGAACTCCAGGATCATGACCTGAGCCGAAGGCAGTCGTCCAACCAACTGAGCCACCCAGGCGTCCCACATGGAAAGATACTTAACACCATTCATCGTTAGGGAAATACAAATCAAAATTGCAGTGAGATATCACCTCATACTTGTCAGAATGGCTAAAATTAACAATACAGGAAACAACAGATGTTGGCAGGGATGTGGAGAAAGGGGAACCTTCTTACACTTTTGGTGGGAATGCAAACTGGTGCAGCCACTCTGGAAAACAATATGGAGGTTCCTCAAAAGGTTAAAATTAGAACTACCCTATAGTCCAGCAATGGCATTTCTAGTATTTACCCAAAGGATACAAAAATACTGATTTGAAGAGACACATGCACATACCCTGATAATTATAGCAGCACTATCAACAATAGCCAAATTATCGAAAGAGCCCAAATGTCCATTGACTGATGAATGGATGAAAAAGATGTGGTGTATATATACATAAAATGAAAATACTCAGCCATAAAAAGAATGAAATCTTACCATCTGCAATTACATGGATGGAGCTAGAGTATATGATGCTAAACAAAGTAAGTCAGTCCGAGAAAGACAAATAGCACATGATTTCATCCATATGTGGAATTTAAGAAAGAAAAACAGATGAATACGACGGGGAAAAGAGAGCAAGGCAGACCATAAAACAGACTCTTAACTATAGAGAACAAACTTAGGGTTGCAGGAGGGGAGGTAGGAAGGGGACAAGCTAAACGGGTGATGAGTATTAAGGAGGACACTTGTGATGAGCACCGTGTGTATTTAAGTGATGAATCACTAAATTCTATTCCTGAAACTAATGTCTTACTGTATGTTAACTACCTGGAATTTAATAAAAACTTGAAATAAACAAACAAGTAATAGAATTGTCTACAGTTAACTCCAACCGCAAAGAGGATTTAATGATGAGAATGTTTGTAATCATGCACAAAAGTCCAAACAGGAGGCACATCAGCATGTCTGCTTTGCCCCCAAGTTGCTTCCCTCATCACCGCAAGATAGTGCTACACTTTCAGTCCCTTGCAGACATAACTACATCCCGCTGCAGAAGCAGCTTCCACTTCCCCTCTGGGACCACTTTAAAAGAATAAAAAATTATTCCCAGAATCTTCCCAGAAGCCTCTCATCACCTTTCATTGACTAGAATTTTATCTCTTGTACATGTCTAAACAATCTCTATCAAGAATAACAGGGTGAAAATGACTTATTAGGATTACCCCAGTTGCTGAGAGATAGGGACAAGTGAAGGACCTCCATCGTAGGCGCAAGGTAAACAATCAAAGAGAGACTGAAACTCTATTGAAGCAAGAAAGGAGACAGAAATAGTTCAACTAATGACATCTGTTACATCTTTCCCATAAGACTGATGCAAGAATAGTATCTGAAAGTCCCTAGAAAGTGACCCAAAGAAGGAATTTCATGAATATTATTCTTCCTTCCCTTTTCCCTTTTCCTTCATTTCCTCCAGTTACGGTCTTGGCTTCTTTTCTCTCCCCCATGTAGTGGTTTAGGGTATTAGAACTAGAGTATGTTAACCAGCAGCCTGGGAAAAGTCCCATGGTGCTCACTTCACCCCTGTGCTGACAAACTGTAGGTTACCCTCAAAAGCCACAAGGCTGATCTCCAGCTGCCTTCTGGGCATTGCAGCTGAGAGAACATTGAAATAGTGTGGAAGATCCAATTAGCAGTAGTGAGGTCCTCAGGAGCATCTACTCACTACTGTCCAATTATCATCTTGTACAGTCAATTTATGTGCAGGTTTCGGTAACTGCAGATTTTCTGTTTAGTCATCATGATAATTTACACTTAAACATTTTGTAGGTTTGTTGTACAATTAAAGTGTCTACACATGCAGTTAGAGTTTCAAATTAGAGCCCTGTAATTCATATGCACACACATAATTTTATGGAGAGAACAGCATAGTTAACACTGTGAATATAATGACTGAAAATAAATGTATCAACTACAGCAAAGTAAAGAATCATTATTTCCTTTTGCCTGATGGATTTCTGTAGACTGACTTTATAGGTTTGGGAGTTTGTTTTTACCAACATAATAATAATAAATAATAGTTAACCACTTATTGAAAGCTTGCCAGAAGCTAAGCACTCTTCTGTGTGCTTTTTACATTTATTAAATTTAATTTAAATGGATTTATTTCATTGAAGTGAAGACACTGAAACACCAGGATTAAGTAATTTACTCAAGATCTCAAGTATTAAAGCCATAATTCAAACCCAACCAGTCTTCCTCCAAAACCAGCTCTCTTAATCATGTTCTAATGAAAACATGTTTCTTAACATGTTCTTAAGAAAACTTGAGTTAAAAAAAAAAATACTTGAGTTACATTTGCTTATACTTGCAACACTGAGTGAACTAAGTGATGGCAATCAACTAATTTCATACCCAACCTCCCTTTCTCTTCTCCGCTCAGCACACCTGGAAAATTATTTGGTATCTATTACCTCTGTCATAACCTGCTTTCTCCACTCTTCTTTCTCTTTCATTGATTTCAGTTCATTCACCATTTTTTAATTTACACACACACACCAAGTACTGTCCCACTTTGACCCAATAGCTCCTACTCAAACTTGCTTCCCATCTCTTGTACCACTTGGTCTGACTGTTCTTTCTTAGCATGCAGCCTGGAGAGGATGAAGCCTCAGAGGTGACTGCTGGGTCAGATGTATGAAAGGAGATTCATCTTTCAAGAGATAGCTGCTAAGAAGCCAAGGCACATTCATCCTACCATTCCTAACTGGAAATGAGCCAGATTAACCTTTAGTTATCTTAACTTCAGGGAACTGGAAGCATGGTATGAGATGAAGACATACTGGATTCTGTTCCCCCCTCCACCATCACCCCAATATGTCTCAACATTACCTTTGCCATTTTTCCAATCTGGAATGTTTTCCTGCCTCCTCTTCGTTCATGCCCTTCATCTACTTACAATTTATGTATTTAATTTCTCTGGGAAAATTGAAAAAAATGAACCTAAAAATGCATTGCATTAAGGAATAGGGTATAAATAGCATTTTAAGAGTCCCTTCGGAGGCTTATATCACCCAGACTCACTGACCTATACAAGTGTAAGTGATCACAACTAACAAAATCATTAAAATGAGCCGCCTTATTAGAATGCCTGGATGGCTCAGTCAGTTAAGCATCTGCCCTCTGCTCAGGTCATGATCCCAGGGTCCTGGGATTGAGCCCTGCATCAGGCTCCTTGCTCAGTGGGAAGTCTGCTTCTCCCTCTACCTCTGCCTCTCCCCCAGCTCATGTTCTCTCTCTCTCATTCTCTCTCTCAAATAAATAAAATCTTTTTTTTTAAATGTGCCACCTTATCACCCAACCCTACTCCCCCATCACTGTGTTACTATCTTGCTTCACTTGCCTAACTAAAGCAAGTGAAATTCTAAAGAGTTCTGGGTGTAGCCATAAATTTTTTTAAATTAATCATCTTAGGGGCACCTGGGTGGATCAATCAGGTTAAATGTCCAACTCTTGATCTCAGGGTCCTGGGTTTGAGCCCCATGTTGGGGCTCCACCCAGTGTGGAGCCTTCTTAAAAAAAAAAACAACTATAAAAATTAATCATCTTCATACAATGTGGAAGTATGGCCTTTTCTATGCTTAAAGAACACTATTGCACTGTGCACATAGGTGAACCAGTCTGTAGTTCCTGGGTAGAACTAAGTTACTCTGCAGAAGGAAGTACAGTTGAGGGGCAGGGCAGGGAGGCTCTAGATTCTAGCGTAAGGGAAACCAGAGCAGAAGCAAGATGATGCCAGAAGGAGAACAGAGAAAAAACCCTATTTGACCTCAGCATTGCAGAGACCATTAAAGAGAAAGGTCTAAAGGGACTTGTTGAAGTAAAATAATATTAAAGTGAAATACTTTGAAGTGAAATAACATTAAACTGCGCAATGTGAATTACGCTCATCTCTTACAAAATATTCAGGAAAATTAATATTGCTAGCTTGTGTTCTGATAGTATAAAAAATCCTTTAAGCTGATTGCAAAGAAGTGTCAATACCAGCTTCCAAGGCAAAAAAAAAAAGTGTGAAAAGAGAGACTCAACTCGAGGACAGATGACTTATTGGTTATATGTACAATCATAAAAGCAATAACTTCCTGTCTTTGAAGATTAATCTTCCATTCCTTACTTGACATTCATTCCCTTCTTTCTTTTTTCTATACCCATGACACCTTTATTCTCTCTTTATTTTGGCAACAATAACACTTAAAGATAATGTATTTACTGTGCCATTCTCCTTCCCACATACATACATATATGTGAATGTGTATACATATTCTCTTCCCCACATACATACATATGCATGAACACCCACACTTATATGTGATCCTGAGCCTCTTGAGGGTAAGAAAACTGGCTTATTAATTTTGATGTACTCAGTCCTCTGCTTGCCTAAATAGAGTAAACATTCAATGTATGTTAACTCAAAAATATGAAAAAACAGAACTTAAATGAAACTTTTAATTCAGTACAAAGGACTTCCACAACCAGTTGGATTTGACCTTGAGTGTGCTTTTGTCGTTCATGTTAAATGTAATTACCTGCATTTGTAGGGTCTTCCCATTTAGCAATCTGGGGGCAAGAAAAGCATCTTCTGTATGCTTCTGTATAGGTACTGCTGATGTCACAATGCTTTTCTAGCCCGCAAACACAGTGGTCAGTCTGAAAAATCTTGTAGACCAATTCTTGTGAAAATGTCTATAAGGTGACTTGAAGTTTTTAGGAAAGACAGTATAGACACTCCAGATATGCTTATTATTGTGCTTGACCCAACTCCCCACCCAGATTAAGAGATATTATATGTTTTACTAAAGCACTAATGAAACAGATTTCAGAATCCCAGCAGAATTATGTGGGAGTGTTGGGGACCCTCAGCTGTCATCCTACATGTATACTCCTCTTTCTTCCCTGGCTAGTGCACCCACCATCACCACCACATTTAGCAGGGCTCTTGGTCCCAGTTAGAGACTACAATTTCAGCATTTCTTGCAGCTAGATGTGATCATTTGACTATATTATCACTAGCATAGCATCAGCAGAAGGGTTGTTTACAACTTCTAGGTCATCGTCTTGAAAGAAAACACTCCCCACTTCCTCTTTCTCCCTTCCTTCTAGCTAGAATGGAATGATGTGGAGCGAAAAAGCAAGATTCTACCATGAGGTCTAGGGAAACATCTCAGAATAGAGACGTTAGCCTCTTTTGTATCATAGACCTCCGAGGAAGTCTGGTAAATCTATGCAGCCCTTCTAAGAATTGTGTTATAAATGCATAAAATAAAATACACGAAATTAAAAAGGAAAATATACTAAAATATACATTTTGAAAAATTATGTTTACAAGTTTTAATATAATGTCATATGTTTATTAATCCATCAAATAGCAAGCTCTAGAGGTAGGTCTATTGTTAACAGTGGTACAGTATGATATTAGTATAAGATACTTACAACAAATGAATATGATATAAAATTATCTGTAATTTCTGGTGGCAAAGGCATAGGTACTGCTGATGTCACTGTTCCTTGTTACTTGCTTTCAAAAGTGAAAGAAAAAATTTAATCCATGGCCTCCCAGCAGTCCATGGACCTAAGGTCAAGACCCTTGTTCTGGGAAATAGTGGAGAGGTAAGATAAAGGATGACCTCATGGAGTAGAGCCACCCACCTCTTGACTGTTACAGGAAAGGAAAATCAACTTCTATCTCATTAAAGCTACTGTATTTTAGAGTCTCTCTGCTACAGTAGCTTGGCCTATACTCTAACATAGAGAAATATCATAGTCCATCAGAAAACTGTCCTTTGCTGAGGCCAGGTATGCTGAGCTCTAATACATGTAGTTTTCTGCTGCTGAGAAAGATGAGTAAAGAAACCAGGGTAGTGGGGAGAAGAGGTATCCTGAGTGCAGGGCCCTCATCCCTTAGTTAGCTATGAATGCTCAGTCACTCAGGAACTCTCACCATGACTTCTCTTTAGTTCATATTACCAGGTTCCCAAGACCTCTGAAAAATGCAACCTCAGTCATTTCAACCCAGAGAAGTCTGGATGCCTCCTGTGTTTGATGTGGCTGGAACTACATCAAACAATAGTGAAAAAGAATGCTTCTGAAGGATTTAGTCTAACTGGCCCTTAGTATCTCTTAGGAAGGATAGGAAAAAAGGAAAGCTTCCCCCAGCCATTACTGCAATTGCCCACAACTTTTCCATTTGCTGTACAAATTTTAACCTTAGCCTGTAACATGAAACCAAATTAAGGCAAGAAACACTTCATCTGAACAATTCTTTGTCACTCCTCCAGAAAGGGCTTATACAAAACAATTGAAGAAACAAGTAAACAAAGCTTTAGTGTTATTAAAAGGTCACCAAAAACCAGGTGTGATAGCATCCTGAAAAATTCTTGATCATACTGCTTGGCAGACCTTCTTCTCAAGTCCCAGAGGAACAACTGGTTTTGTATAAAAGGTTAAAAACTACTTAGGTCAGAGACAATAGCAATACACAGTGTTTTTGCAAACACCACATACCATTCTGGGTCAAATGAACACAGCTAAGAGAGGAAGGATGTACAAAGTAACCTACCAAGGGCACCTGGGTGACTCAGACAGAGTGTCTGCCTTTTGCTGGGGTCATGATCCCAGGGTCCTGGAATCGAGCCCCCGTCAGGCTCCATGCTCAGCATGAAATCTGCTTTTCTCTCTCTCTCTTTCTCCCTCCCCCCGATCATTCTCTCTCTCTCAAATAAATAAATAACCTTAAAAAAAAGAAAACACAAAGTAAACTCCCATGAATTAACTGTTTTTAGAAGACTATGAAAAGTTCTGTCTTCTTCATTTTAAGATACATGAGACTTATAAAAACTATACAGATGGTAATCATAACAACAGCTAATGTTGATCATGTTTGTGTAAAGTCAGCATTATTTCTTCCTTCAGTGTTTGAGAGAATTCACCAGTGAGGTCATTTGGGCCTGGGATTTTCTTTGTAGGGGGTTTTTTGTTTTGAATATAATTTCCTTAACATATATAGGGCTGAGAAATGTTCTCTCTCTCTTTTTTATCAGATTTTTTATTTATTTTTTTTTTATTTTATTTTATTTTTAAGATTTTATTTATTTATTTGACAGAGAGAAATCACAAGCAGACTGAGAGGCAGGCAGAGAGAGAGAGAGGGAAGCAGGCCCCCTGCTGAGCAGAGAGCCCAATGCGGGACTTGATCCCAGGACCCTGAGATCATGACCTGAGCCGAAGGCAGCGGCTTAATCCACTGAGCCACCCAGGCGCCCCTTATCAGATTTTTTAATGCATCTTTTTCCCGGAGTTTATTCCCTTCATCTAAGTCCCTGAATTTATTGACCTATGCATTGACATTTAATGTCTGTAGGATCTCTAATAATGCCCCCTTTTCTCTCCTAACACTGATAATTTATGTGTTCTCTCTTTTTTTTTTTTATCTGTATTGTTAAAGGTTTATAAATTTTATCAATTGTTTCACTGAACCACCTTTTGGCTTTACTGACACTCTTTTTTTTTTTTTAATTTTTTATTTTTTATAAACATACATTTTTATCCCCAGGGGTACAGGTCTGTGAATCACCAGGTTTACACACTTCACAGCACTCACCAAAACACATACCCTCCCCAATGTCCATAATCCCACCCCTGTCTCCGAACCCCCCTCCCCCCAGCAACCCTCAGTTTGTTTTGTGAGATTAAGAGTCACTTATGGTTTGTCTCCCTCCCAAATCCATCTTGTTTCATTGATTCTTCTTCTACCCACTTAAGCCCCCTTGTTGCATCACCACTTCCTCATATCAGGGAGATCATATGATAGTTGTCTTTCTCTGCTTGACTTATTTCGCTAAGCATGATATGCTCTAGTTCCATCCATGTTGTCACAAATGGCAAGATTTCATTTCTTTTGATGGCTGCATAGTATTCCCTTGTATATATATATACCACATCTTCTTGATCCATTCATCTGTTGATGGACATCTAGGTTCTTTCCATAGTTTGGCTATTGTGGACATTGCTGCTATAAACATTCGGGTGCACGTGCCTCTTTGGATCACTACGTTTGTATCTTTAGGGTAAATACCCAGTAGTGCAATTGCTGGGTCATAGGGCAGTTCTATTTTCAACATTTTGAGGAACCTCCATACTGTTTTCCAGAGTGGCTGCACCAGCTTGCATTCCCACCAGCAGTGGAGGAGGGTTCCCCTTTCTCTGCATCCTCGCCAGCATCTGTCATTTCCTGACTTGTTGATTTTAGCCATTCTGACTGGTGTGAGGTTATATCTCATTGGGGTTTTGATTTGTATTTCCCTGATGCCAAGTGATATGGAGCACTTTTTCATGTGTCTGTTGGCCATCTGGATGTCTTCTTTGCAGAAATGTCTGTTCATGTCCTCTGCCCATTTCTTGATTGGATTATTTGTTCTTTGGGTGTTGAGTTTGCTAAGTTCTTTATAGATTTTGGACACTAGTCCTTTATCTGATATGTCGTTTGCAAATATCTTCTCCCATTCGGTCAGTTGTCTTTTGGTTTTGTTAACTGTTTCCTTTGCTGTGCAAAAGCTTTTGATCTTGATGAAATCCCAATAGTTCATTTTTGCCCTTGCTTCCTTTACTGACACTCTTCATTTTTCTATTTCATAGATCATGTGATAGTCACGTGATCGGATGTGTTTTTATAGGATTCACTCCAGCTGCTCTTTGGGAAATACCTGGAGGAAGCAAGGGCAGAAGCCCAGAGGCCAGTTAGGAAGCTAGCGCAGTGATCCAGACAGGTAGCTTGCATCAGGGTGGTAGCAGGAGAGATAGTGAGGATGAGTCATATTGGGACATCTCTTGAAAGGAGAATCAACAGGATTCAATGGCATTTTGGATGTACCATATGAGAGGGGAAGGGTTGCAGGTGACTCCAAAGATTTGGGACCAAGCAAATGGAAGAATTCAGTGGCCAGTAACTTAGATAGAGAAGTTCTTGTTGCTGTTATAATTAACGAATATGCTATTCACTAGTAGAGAAGGAAATAATAATATGAAGGAAAAAATAATTCTAATTCATACAAAGTATTAGTGACTAAGTTTTTTCTTCTGTTTCTTTTTTTTTATGTACTTTATTTATTTGAGAGAGAGAGAGAACAAGGTGGGGGTGGACAGAAAGAGAGACACACAAACTCCATACTGAGCAGGGAGCATAACGTGGGGCTGGATCCCAGGACCCTGAGATCATGAACTGAGCTGAAGGCAGATGCTTAACTGACTAAGCCACCCAGACACACCTTTTCCTCTATTTCTTGACAAGTACTTATTGTGTGTATGATGTGCTAGGCTTTACACAGGTATATGGACTCTAAAGATGTAGTGACTTGACCCAAGACATCTAAAGACACAAAATAAAACCCGAACAGGGATTTGTTGGCATCAGAATAAGACTGCTTTTGGGGAGATTTGCTGTGAGTTAAGGAATCCTGCTCAAATTTTCTAAAACTAATTAAGTAACCACTCTTTTACTAGCTGTGTGGTCTTGAGCACATTCTGAATGATAGTTTTGTAATTAATCTATCAAGGATAATGGATACTCAGTAATTATTAATTTATTCCCTCCCTAATACTTGTAAATTGCAAATTGCCCCAAGTATAAAATTGAGGGATAATCTTGCCTTGTCTGTCAATGAAGGAAATAATGATTAAAACATTCATTTTGACTTCCTAGATACTCTATATGGATTTGATACTTTCTGAGAAGTTTCTTCTGAGATGAGGACTCAGTTCCCGTCACTCAACGTGGTCTCCAACCTGGGTCCTGCTTAAGGGTCATACATCAAGTCCACCGAAAAGCAAAGGCTCCAACAGCTGTGGGACTCAAGACTGTGTGCAGCTCTGGCTTTCCACATTCACATACAGAAAGAGTATTTGCTGCCAGATCCCCTGTGCTGAGATACAGTGATGAGCTAAAGGCGGGGTGGGAGGTACTCACCGTGTGGGGCAGCAGGTAGATACTTTTCCTAAGTGCCAAGTTCCCATGAAAGCCTGACGGGGGGCTCCAGGGTTTAGCCAGAGTTTCCTCATTCCTCCTTTGCTCCCCAGTCAGGAAAGGCAGCCAGGTCCTTATAAGCCTTAGAAGACCAGTGTCTCCTGCAGCCCACACACAGCCAGCGGACACCTTCTTGGCACCTTGAGACTGGCCTGTAAGCCCCCAGGTGGAAGCTCAGTGGAGAACATGATGGTCTTTTTAAATAACACACTTCTCCTGGGCCTGAGAACAGTGGTTGCCTCTAGGGAGGGGAATTGCCAGCAGATGGGCAAGTGTGGGATTCTTTCCTCTACTTTAACTGTATTGAGCATCTACCTGGTGCCAGGAGCTGTTTTAGGTCCTGAACATGCCGTAGTGAATAACGCAAAACCTCTACTCTCATGGAGTTTGTTTTCTACTAGAGGACATAGACATCAGATGACACATGTCTTTAAATGCCGGAAGGGTTAGGCCCTTGTAAACGCTAAGTGACAAATGTTTGTCACACAATATCCTTATTGCCAGATCACTTATCTGCCCCTTTCACTAGAATGGGAGTAACTTGAGGGCAGGATTCAAGTTTATCCCTGGGCCTTTGTCAGGGCCTTTGCACTTACAGGCCATCAGCCAGAACATCTGCTCCCAGGCTTCACATAGCCCTCTCCCACACTTCATCCAACCTTCTGCTAAAATGAAGCTTCCACACACCGGCCTTCTCTGAGCCATATAGCTAAAGGCACCTTCAAGCTCAGCTCCCTGCCCCTTCCTCAGCCTTATTTGTCTCTATGGCACTTATCACTACACTGCTTTGTAGTATGGATGTATTTGCTTACTGTCTATCCCCGCAATCTGCTCAGTCTGGACAGTCTGCTCCAAGAGGGAAGGGACCTTTGCTACCTGGTTCCGTGTGTGCCCAAGCACCTAGAGTAATGCCTGACACTAAGCGGAGGGCAGTTTGCTGGCTGGCTGAATGCATGCGTGCTCGGCCTGACCACGTGCTGATGGAGAACCGATAAACGTCCCAGGGAGCACATGCGTACTTGTGCATGTGTGTGCCCGACAAATGAAATGATCACCTGGGGGAACACGGTTGCAGCATATCCCCAGAGTGATCACAGGGGGGGGGGGGGAAAGAGGCAGCAGGAAGGGTCTGGACAGCAAGGGGAGGAGGTGGAAGAACAGAGCGTGAGGAGGCTTCTGCCCCATGAAAGGGGGAGAATGTGAAGAAAGGGCACAGCCTTTCTTGCTGGCTCTGCTCCCCGTGCCAGTGCTTAGGAAGTAATGAGGGGTGACAGAGGACACCCAGAGTGAGCAAGGACTATTAAGGGGAGACACGGGGGTCTGAAACAAGTTGAACACCTGCAGGCAAGGCAGCAATGGGGCTCACCAAACATCAGTTGCTGTGGATCTTGATTTCCCCTCGTTTAAACCTGGTGTTGACTCGTAATCACAACGAGGTTGATCATGCTCTTTTCCTTCCCTGCTCTTGTTCTGAATGTGGGCTGCAGGGTCCCCTACAAGCCTGTCCAAGTAGAAAGTCTCAGAGCACAAGACTCGGGCTGGGAACGCCGGACAGCAGAGGTCTACAAAGACTTTGTAGAAAGGACTACCTTCCATTTCCTTGGTCATTTAAAAAATAACACAGGCTCGGGACGCCTGGGTGGCTCAGTTGGTTAAGCAGCTGCCTTCGGCTCAGGTCATGATCCCAGCGTGCTGGAATCGAGTCCCACATCAGGCTCCTTGCTCGGCAGGGAGCCTGCTTCTCCCTCTGCCTCTGCCTGTCATTCTGTCTGCCTGTGCTCACTCTCTCCCCCTTTCTCTCTCTGATAAATAAATAAAATCTTTAAAAAAAAAAATAACACAGGCTCTTTTGTACACATTTTCAAAAACCAGAAAACAGAATTTTTTTAAAAATCACTCAATTCTCTACCCAGGGACCCCAGTGTTATCATTTTGGTGTATTTTCTTCATGTCTGTTTTTAGGCATTTGGGATTATCTTGAATATATAATTTTCAATGCTGCCTTTCTCACTTAATAGTCTCTCACAAGCTTTTCTCACACCATCATAAATTCTTTGAAGTCTTCCTCATACCTGCTGCAGAGGAGTCTGTCCTGTATGCATTCATAATCTTGTTGGATGATGACTTCCCTTGAGGTTTTGAGTGGTCTTGGGTTTCACACTGACCAGGTTGAGGGCCTGGGGGGAGGGGCAGACATGGGGGCTGGGCAGGACCACCCTCCTGCCTGAGAGTCCTGCCAACCATGGAAAGGGCCGAGTTGGGAAGGTCACAGGGACATGGAGAAGGCATCTTGGATCCTGCCATGTGGAGCTTCAAGATGCTCTAGTTGGTCTTGATCTATATTTGGAGACTCCAGTCAGATCTAGCAGTGAACCAGGTCCCAAGAGTGGTGGAAAAAGTGCCATAGGCTGACGAAGCAAGACCATGCTAGGGGGAAGCCACAACATAATTGTATCCTGATGAATTCCAATAAGAGTTATAAGATTTTAACTTTTCTAGTAGTTTGATGTCCTACACCAACTTCAACTCTGGAGGCATTATCTGCATTTAAGAGAACAAATCTGGAATTTGTGTGCCTTGGGAACCATGGGTGCCACAACAGGAAAGTCACCTGCAGCTGTCCTCACGGTGCAGTGGTGAGCCCAGGTGGCCCAACGGTCTGGTCTAGTCTTCATGGTCTGCTGGTTGATACTAGCAATTTCTCATGCACCATTTACACTGGTTTGTTGTGTGGGTTTGTTGTTGTTGTTTGCTTTGTAGTAAAAGGTTGTATTGGTTAAGCCTGCAGTTGCTTTGTATAGCCAGTGAACTAAAATGATTTTTATATCTTTTAAAAATTGCAAAAAAATTGCAAATCATCATGTTGTACTCCTTAAATATTTTATAATTTTATTTTTCAATTATACCTCAATAAAGCTGGAAAAAAAAAAACATTTTGGGGAGGAAAAAAAAAAAAAGGAGACATGAGGTAGAACCATAGGTGTCCCACAAAGCCTAAAATATTTACTACCGGAATCTTTTTTTTTTTTTTTTTTTTTTTTAATTTTATTTATTTGAGAGAGAGAGTGAGAGAGCATGAGAAGGGAGGTCAGAGGGAGAAGCAGACTCCCCATGGAGCTGGGAGCCTGATGTGGGACTCGATCCAAGGACTCCGGGATCATGACCTGAGCTGAAGGCAGTCGCTTAACCAACTGAGCCACCCAGGCGCCCCTTACTACCGGAATCTTTACAGAAAAACTTTCCTGACCCTTCAGTTTGGGAATAAATAAACTGCAACGTCAGTGTCTTTGCACAAGACAAGTTTTTTCCTTGCTATGTAATAGTCCAATGTAGGTGCCCATGGTTGACAGGAAGCTTCTCTGCACATGGTGACTCAGGAAACCAGGCTTCTTCTGGCTCCACCGGCCCCTGAAACTTTAGTGTACTCTGCATTCAGTGGAATCCTCGAGAAAGGCACACCTGCTTCTTAAAACTCCAGTCCAGAAGTGATATATACTGGCTCACTTGGGGGTTTTTTTGGGGGGGATATCAATTTTTTATTGACTTACTTATTTTATTGTAGTTGACATACCATATTACATTCATTTCAGGTGTACAACAGTGATTTGACAACTCTACATTATGCTATGCTTACCACAAGTGTAGCTACCATCTGTCACCACACTATGCTATGACTATACCATTGACTATATCTCCTATCCTGTATCTTTCATCCCATGACATTCATTCAATGATTGGAATACTGGCTCATTTTTATTTGCAAGAAGCAGTCACATGGTCACACATGGGGGGAAGAGGGTGGGGAAGGTGACTTCTATCCAGGAGCCACCTCACTGAACACTTTCCCTTCCATGTTGCATATCAGAGAACAGGCCTTCCGTATAAAAGAGGCAAACATGTGTTTAGTGGAGAGATTTCCCTTCCAAGATTCAATTACATACATACACAGACTTTGTAAATTTTTTGAGTAACTGTGCATTAATAATTCCAATGGTTATTCCACTTTTTACCTACAAGAAGTCTGACTGCAAAGAGATTTTCAGAAACAAATTACTATTGTAAGACCAGGAAAGGGGCTATAATTTATTGAAATGATGGGGAAATCAGACAAATCTTAACTTGTGTCCATGCTGAAAGGAATCACAGAGCCAGAAGATGCCTCAACAATCTCTCTGATCTTCCCCACTGCTCTAAATAAGGTCCCATCTACAATTCTCCCAACTGAGAGTCTCTTACGCTTTCAAAATTAAGACAGTAGAAAATGAAAAAGAAATCCTCCAAATTGTCTGATGCAAGTCTAATATCACTGCAGCTCTGTACAATTCTTCTCTTACACAAACCACAATTATCAAAAATGTTTAGCTACTGCTTAGATAAAACCCTGCTCTCTTGGTACCTTTTAGACTAAATAAGGCATGTTGTTTCAGAAGCAGATGATAGTTGCAAAGACCCACACTCCCCCACAGCTACAGTTCATAATCCCTTCATCTCTGTATTGAAAACCCTCTTTGCCTTTGCACAATTATGATTTAAACAGCCTCTCATTATAGGAGGGAAAAGTGACAAGAAAGTTCCTCTCTCTGCTGGAGATGAACTGGAACTGCAGACAAGAGCGTGAAAATCTATTGAGGGTGCTGTCAGTGTAAGAAAGTAATTCAGACTTCAGGTAAGTGCAGATGGTACGTGTTAGAAATTTCAGGTTTAAAAGAAAAGAAATTTCAAGTTGAAAATATCAGGCACATTGCATATGCCCTCAGGTAATTAATTACATTTTATGGTAAAGACGCAAGAGCAGTAAAACAGCCTGGGAAACCTTTCCTACCCTGAGACTGTACAGTGAGAGTCAATTCTCTTGCAGTATGATATGAAACACTCAGAGAGGCAGCAGTCGAAATTGGTAATGAGAGAGGGAAAGAAAAAAATCGGAGTCAGAGGAAGAATAGAAGGAATAGATCAGAGTTCAGTATGTCACAGAAGCTTATGTCTGAGGGTCTGCATTCTAAACCATTGTTGGGTCTACTTCTAGACCTGCTTTTATGTCTTCAGAGGGCTGAACAATGTTCTACAGAGGAGACTGAAAAATATACATGAATAATGGTATTTTGCAAATGCAAGGATTTTCTTCTTATATTAAGATACAGCTCTTCCTTGGGGCGCCTGGGTGGCTCAGTGGGTTAAGCCGCTGCCTTCGGCTCAGGTCATGATCTCAGGGTCCTGGGATCAAGTCCCACATCGGGCTCTCTGCTCTGGCAGGGAGCCTGCTTCCTCCTCTCTCTCTCTGCCTGCCTCTCCGTCTACTTGTGATTTCTGTCAAATAAATAAATAAAATCTTTAAAAAAAAAAAAAAGATACAGCTCTTCCTCAACTTACAATGGGATTTGGTCCCCAAAACTCATCATACGTTGTAAATATCATTAAGTCATTAAGTCAAAAATGCTTTTAACACAACAAACCTACAGAACATCACAGCTTAGCCTACCCTGCCTTAAATGTTCTCAAAACACTTACATTAGCCTACAAATGGGCAAAATCATCTAACACAAAGAAGATTTTGTAACAAAGTGTTGAATATCTTATGTAATTACTGAATACTGAAAGTGAAAGACAGAAGGGCTGTATGGGTATTAGTTGTTTACTCTCGTGATCGCTGGCCCCTGGGAGCCACAGCAGGCAGCATTGTTCAGCATCACAAGAAAACTGTCATACCACATCTCACTAGCCCAGGAAAAGATAAAAATTCAAAATTCAAACTACAGTTTCTACTGAATCCTTATGGTTTTTGCATTATCATCAGGTCAAAATATCCTAAGTGGAACCATTGTAAGTTGGGGACCATCTGTATTCATTTGAACCCTGGCGTGACAGTCCCCTGCTATTACTATTATTGCTGTGATACTATTCATTTTTATTCAGCTAGTATTTTAATATGGTAAAATCTTTAAAAGATAGTGATTTTTAGTGATTCCTAAAATTTTGTAACTATGAAATCAATACACTGTCATGGAAAAAATCAAAGCTTCACAATAGGTTATAAAGAGGAAAGCAAAACTCTGCAGACCTATCCACTATCCTGTCACCCCTCATTTCCATTCCCCACAGTCAATCGTTGCTCTCCATTTCCTGGGAAGCCTTCAGAAATGTCATCCAGGTACCGACGTTCATTTTAACCTAACCTCCTCTAGGTAAAACTGTAGTAGTTTGGTCAGTCCTAGGGTGGAGCTTCCCTATGCATTTTGCCAACGGGGCATAATCTGAAGGCACCAATTCTCCCAGAACAGCATCCCCCAGCATATTGGCCTTAGGCAAAATTGTGATGTGAACCAGTTGTCTTGAAACTTTTCGTCCCTCTGTCCTCTCCAAATGTCCCGTCACTTCTCAGGACAGCCTGTGATCTTGTGCTGCCCATTACCATGCCTCACTTGTACCTCTCCTGCCCTGATCGTGACCCATACTCAAAAAACCTTACATCTCATCAAGTTCTTTCAAAGAGGTAAACAGATTAATACTGGATTGGGAATGGAAGAGTTTTCTTTTATAGGTTACCTCTTCTAAAGTATATCTCCATTTTAGAAAAAAAAAAAAAACGACATGGTGCACTTGGGTGACCTAGTCATTAAGCATTTGCCTTCACCTCAGGATCCTGGAATTGAGTCCCCCATTGGGTTCCCTGCTCAGCAGGAAGCCTGCTTCTCCCTCTTTCACTCCCCCTGCTTGTGTTCCCTCTCTCACTGTCTCTGTCAAATGAAGAAATAAATAAATCTTTAAAATAAAAAAATGACATAGTTGACTCAGAATAATAAATCTGTAATAATGGAATTTAACTTTTGATAATCAATAAATATTTGTTGCATGGTTTCTATGTGCCAGGCACGGAGCTTTGGGGCAGAAACGTTTAGATTGGAAGAAACCAATGTCTGCAATGAATAAGAGTCCTGGGCCTATTCCAGAAAGGCACAGCTTGACTAAAGTGGTTACTGAGGAGCAGGAGAGAGAGGACACAATCCAAAATAATAGTAACAGCCTCTCCATGAGTTGAAACTCATGGGTTCTTTTTGTTTTTAGTTCCGATCTTGTGGAAAATTTTTGCTGTTTTCACTCTGTCACAGAACAGATGGAACCATGATTTATGTTTCACAGTTTATGAGACTAATTTAATATTCTACCACATTTCATGCTCGATCACGTTCCCACATTTGCAATATTTTTCTCTTGGGACAGTTGTCCCCAAAAGAGTCCTGGGATACTGGGATGGAAGAGGGGTAAAGCACTGTAAGTAGGGGAACTGGTGACATTGCAGGAAGCTTTCATGCCTCCAACAAATATTTACTGAGTCCCTTAATATGCCAGGCACTGCTCTAGGGACTGAAGATTTTATCAATGAGTCAGAGAGACCTTTGCTTCTTCACGGAGCGAAATGAACAAATCAATAAGTAAATAAATAACAAGGTCATTTCATAGATGTGCTTTGAAGAAAATAAAATGGGATAATTCTATAGAGAGTGATTGGAGGTGGACACTGTTAAACATGGTGGTCAAGGAGTACTCCCCTCCCCCCCACCACCACCAAAGGAGATGCCATTGAAGAGAATGTCTAAATGATGAGAAAGAGCTAGTTCTTCAAAAATCACATGGAAAGTGTATTCCACAAGGAGGGAACAGAAAGTACAAAGGTCATAGGCTGGAGAGAAGCTTGGAGTGTATACAAGACACAGACTCAAGGCCATTGTGGTTAACCTATCTTTAATATCCCTCTTGCCCCTGTTTTCCATCCAGCCACCCTTGCTGATGCCACTGAGGCCATCAGACAGGATGTTGGCTTTATGAAGTATGATGCATCAAAATAAATACTTCCTGGCTCTAATTCAGAAGCTTTAGTGTGGCTCTGGTGAAATTCCGTTTCCTACTTCACATTACAGTTCACAAGAGGTCAACTAGCAGAGTGATTCTAATAGAACACCAGCCTTGAAGCCTGGGGGGGAAAATCCAAACATGAATAGCAAAAGATCTTCAGTCGTTGGTAGTGGTTTTTTTCTACAATTTTTCCTATAATTAAATTTGTTTGTAGGGAAAAGTCAACATTGTTTCCCAGGTAAATCTGACAAAATCATCACAGCAAAGGAACAGTTCACTCATGGCAACAAACTCTGTAAACTTTTATTCCCATGTCTGTATGAAGAAATAAACTAGTTGGTCATAGTGAATGATTTGCATTGATATTCTAAGTCCATAACATCTTGGTGAAATTCTTAAAAAGTCTTGGAAAACTGCATCTTCCTCAAAACATATTTGGCAGCAAAGCCTGACCTGAAATGATGTGGTTACTTAAACTCTTTATCACGATGAGCGTCAATATTCATACATATTCATTAAATGGAAGTGATATTAAAATACTTAATTAACAGATAATGCCCTAGTACCCACTAGGGGTATAATATAATATATATACCATTTACCTACATAAAGTAAGAAAAATTAGGAATTCTAAAAAGTAGAACTGGCACAGGAGCACCTGGGTGGCTTAGTTGGTTAAGCATCTGCCTTTTGATCTTGGCTCAGGTCATCTCAGGGTCATGAGATCAAGCCCCACATTGGGCTCCATGCTCAGCGCAGAGTCTGCTTGTCCCTCTCCTTCCCCCGACTTACAAACTGCTCTCTCTCTCTCTCTTGCAATCTCAAATAAATAAAGTCTTTAAAATATGTATCTGGCACTAAATTTGCAAAAGCAAACTTGTACTCATGAATCTCAGACTCTTCATAACTTTGATATTAACATAACCTGCTAATGTTTTAAAAAGAAAATGGTCAAAGAAAAAAATGACTAGCTATGCAGTTCACATGATAGTGAACTTAGCCTCTCCTACTGGTCTATTTACATGCATTGCAATTGCCCACTGAATTCTAAGCTGCACAAGAAAAGAACCCCAGTAAAGGTACAGTATATTTATGACAATGCACTGCGAACTTTTATCCTAGCATCTGTGTGATGTAAAAAACTGTCTGCATCCTTGGTGTGTCCTAGTAACTATGTATCCCTAGCATATAGAATAGTAACTGGCATGTGGTAGACATCAAGTAAATGTTTATTGAATATTTGCTCCATTCTTTTTTTTATGTGTTTTTGTTTGTTTATTTGACAGAGAGAGAGAGATGTAGTGAGAGAGGGAACACAAGCAGGGGGAGTGGGAGAGGGAGATTCAGGCCTCCTGCTGAGCAGGGAGCCCAATGTAGGACTCCATCCCAGGATCCTGGGATCACAACCTGAACCAAAGGCAGACGCTCAACCACTGAGCCACCCAGGTGCCCTCTTTGCTCCATTCTTAACACTTGGCCACACTACTTGGCGACACTGCTACCTAGCACACTTGCTATCTTGAATGAAAACTACACATCATGGAGCGTCTGGGTGGCTCAGTGGGTTAAAGCCTCTGCCTTCGGCTCAGGTCACGATCCCAGGGTCCTGGGATTGAGCCCTGCATCGGGCTCTCTGCTCATCAGGGAGCCTGCTTCCTCCTCTCTCTGCCTGCCACTCTGCCTACCTGTGATCTCTGTGTCAAATAAATAAATAAAATCTTTAAAAAAAAGAAAGAAAAGAAAACTACACATCAAATCCCAGTGCCATTTCTTCTGCATTCCCTGACATGCCAAGGTCAGGTGCCCTTCAAACAGATGTTTGCCATTCCCAAGACTTGCATGACTCCCTGATTGCAGAAAGAAGGAGGTTTTCTGCCAAAACCCAATTTACATTTTTTGCAAATCTGCTAACTCCCCTCCACACGCCCTCTTTTGTTTTACAAAGAAACACTCCATTTAAGAGGGCTCCGGGGGGAGGAGTCAAGATGGCAGAGGAGTAGCAGGCTGAGATGACATCAGGGCACAGGAATTCAGTTAGATAGTTATCAAAACATTCCAAACACCTACAAATCCAACAGGAGATCAAAGAGAAGAAGAGCAACAATTCTAGAAACAGAAAATAAACCACTTTCTGAAAGGTAGGACATGCAGAGAAGTGAATCTGAACCAATGGGAAGATAGACCACAGGGGAAGGGGCTGGGTCCTGGCAAGCAGTGGAGCAACAGAACACAAAATCAGAACTTTTAAAAAGTCTGTTCCCCTGACAGACATCGCTCCAGAGGATAAGCAGGGGTGGAGCCCTCATGGGGACAGTGTGGTGTCAGGTCCCGTGGGGTCACAGAAGGATCAGGGGTGTCTGAATGCAGCAGAGCTCGCAGGTATCAGAGCAGGGAAAGCCAACTATAGAGATGGAGCCGAGGAGTGAGCTCTCAGCTCAGGATTACCTTAAATTGTGATCCGTGGCACAATAAGGCCACCGCTCTTTGAGCAGGGACCCCAAAAGTGGCAGATCCAGGGAGACTTACCTTTCTTCTCTGGAGGCAGGAATCTGCTGGGTTTGGAGACTCCAAATGGAGCTGTGCTCCAGAGACAGAAATGCTTGGTCACAGCCTAGGTGAGCTCAGAGCTCGGATAGAGACCAGGGAGACAGGAGTGACTGACTGCTTTTGTCCGAGGGCACCCTGAGGAGTGGGGCCCCAAGCTCTTGGCTCCTCCGGGCTGGAGACTGGGAGGCCGCCATTTTAATTCCCATCCTCCAGAGCTCTATGGAAAGTTTTCAG